>NC_141168.1:122075655-122751444 GCF_055505025.1 Bos grunniens
ACGCGGCTGACCATACACTGATCATGAGGCTGTTCATGCACTCATCACGTGTCTGATCATACACTGATCACATTAGTGATAATGCACTGAACACGTGCCTGATCATGCACTGATCACCTGGCTGATCATGCACTGATCACGAAGCTGATCATACACTGATCAGGTGACTGTGCATGCACTGATCACGTGGCTGAAAATGCAATGATCATGTGGCTGATCGTGCACTGATCACGTGGCTGATCATGCACTTATCACATGCCTGATCATACACTGATCACGAGACTGCACGTGCACTGATCCCGTGGCTCATCATGCACTGATCATGAAGCTGATCATACACCGATCACGTGACTGTGCATGTACTGATCACTTGACTGTGCATACACTGATCCCATGGCTGATCTTTCACTGATCACGTGGCTGATCATGAACTGATCACGTGCCTGATCATGCACTTATCACGTGACTGATCCTGCAGTCATCACCTGCCTGATAATGAACTGATCATGTGGCTGACCATGCACTGATCACGAAGCTGATCATACACTGATCACGTGACTGTGCATGCACTGATCACGTGGATGAACATGCAATGATCACGTGGCTCATCATGCACTGATCACGAAGCTGAATATACACTGCACACGTGACTGTGCATGCACTGATCACAAGGCTGATCATGCACTTATCACGTGACTGATCATGCAGTCATCACCTGCCTGATAATGAACTGATCACGTGGCTGACCATGCACTGATCACGAAGCTGAATATGCACTGATCACGTGACTGTGCATGCACTGATCAAGTGGCTGAGCATGCAATGATCACGTGGCTGATCATGCACTGATTACGTGGCTGATCATGCACTAATCACGTGGCTGATCATGCACTGATCACGTGGCTGATCATGCACTAATCACGTGGCTGATCATGCACTGATCACATGGCTGATCATGAACTAATCACGTCGCTAATTATACATTGATCACGTAACTAATCATGCACTGATCACTTGGGAATCTTGCACTGATCACGTGGATGATCATGCATTGATCGTGAAGCTATCACGCACTGATCACATGACGGCTCATGAACTGATCACGTGGATATCATACACTGATCAAGTGACAGATCATACACTAGTCACGTGACTGATCATGCACTGATAACCTGGCTATCATGCACTGATCACGTGGCTGATACTGCACTGATCTCGTGGCTGATCATGCACTGTTAAGCTGGCTATCATACACTGATCACGTGACTAATCACGCACTCTTCACCTGCGTGATCATGCACTGATCTCGTGGTTGATCATGCACTGATGAAGAAGCTGATCATACACTGAACACGTGACTGTGCATGCACTGATAACATGGTTCATCATTCACTGATCACGTGGTGATCATGCACTGATTATGTGGCTGATCATGCACTGATCACGTACCTATCATGCACTGATAACTTGACTGCGCGTGTAGAGATAACGTGACTGATCATGCACTGATCACGTGCCTGATCATGCACTGATCACGTGGCTGATCATACACAGATAACGTGGATGATCATGCACTGATCACGTGGCTGATCATACACTGATCATGCAGTAATCACGTTGCTTATCATGCTGATCAAGTGGCTATCATGCACTGATTTCGTGGCTGATCATGCACTGATCACGTGTCTGATCGTACACTGAACACGTGGCTGATCACGCACGAATCACGTTGCTTATCATGCACTGATCAGGTTGCTATCATGCACTGATCACGTGTCTGATCATACACTGATCACGTGACTGCACATGCACTGATCACGTGACTGCAAATGCACTGATCACGTGACTGATCATGCACTGATTACGTGGCTATCATGCACTGATCAGGTGTCTATCATGCACTGAACACGTGGCTGATCATACAATGATCACGTGACTGATCATGCACTGATCACGTGACTGTGCATGCACTGATCACATGGCTCATCATGCACTGATGAAGAAGCTGATCATACACTGATCACGTGGCTGCGCATGCACTGAGCACGTGACTGATCATGCACTGATCCCATGGCTTATCATGCACTGATCACATGATTGATCATGCAGTGGTCACGGTGGTATCATGCACTGATCACGTGGCTGATCATACACCGATCACGTGACTGATCATGCAATGATCAGGTGCCTGATCATGCACAGATCATGTGGCTGATCATACACTGATAACGTGGATGATCATGCACTAATCACGTGGCTGATCATACACTGATCACGTGGCTGATCATGCAGTAATCACGTTGCTTATCATGCTGATCAGGTGGCTATCATGCACTGATTTCGTGGCTTATCATGCACTGATCACGTGTCTGATCGTACACTGATCACGTGGTGGATCACTCACGAATCACGTTGCTTACCTTGCACTGATCAGGTTGCTATCATGCACTGATCACGTGTCTGATCATACACTGATCACGTGACTGGGCATGCACTGATCACGTAACTGATCATGCACTGATTACGTGGCACTGATCACGTGGCTGATCATGCACTGATCACGTGGCTGATCATGCACTGATCATGAAGCTGATCATAAACTGATCACGTGACTGTGCATGCAGTGATCACGTGCCTGACCATGCACTGACCAATTGGCTGATCATGCATTGATCACGAAGCTGATCCTACACTGATCACCTGACTGTGCATGCATTGATCACATGGCTGATCATGCACTGACCACGTGGCTGATCATGCACTGAACACATGCCTGATCATACACTGATCACGTGACTGTGCATGCACTGATCACGTGGCTGATCATGCATTGATCACGTGGCTGTTCATGCACTCATCAAGTGTCTGATCATACACTGATCACATTACTGATAATGCACTGAACACGTGTCTGATCATGCACTGATCACGAAGCTGATCATACACTGGTCACGTGGCTGATCATGCACTGATCATGAAACTGATCATAAACTGATCATGTGACTGTGCATGCACTGATCACGTGGCTGATCATGCACTGATCCCATGGCTGAACATTCACTGATCACGTAACTGATCATACACTGATCACGTGGCTCATCATGCACTGATAACGAAGCTGATCATACACTGATTACGTGACTGTGTATGCACTGATCACTTGGCTGATCTTGCACTGTTCATCTGGCTAATCAGGCACTGCTCACGTGGTTGATGTTACACTGATCACGTGGCTGATCATGAGCTAATCACGAAGCTCATCACACACTGATCACGTGACTGTGCATGCATGATCACAAGGTTGATCATGAACTGATCACGTGGCTGATCATGCACTTATCACATGCCTGATCATACACTGATCACGAGACTGCACGTGCACTGATCCCGTGGCTCATCATGCACTGACCATGAAGCTGATCATACACTGATCACGTGACTGTGCATGTACTGATCACATGACTGTGCATGCACTGATCCCATGGCTGATCTTTCACTGATCACGTGGCTGATCATGAACTGATCACGTGCCTGATCATGCACTTACCACGTGACTGATCCTGCAGTCATCACCTGCCTGATAATGAACTGATCATGTGGCTGACCATGCACTGATCACGAAGCTGATCATACACTGATCACGTGACTGTGCATGCACTGATCACGTGGATGAACATGCAATGATCACGTGGCTCATCATGCACTGATCACGAAGCTGAATATACACTGAACACGTGACTGTGCATGCACTTATCACAAGGCTGATCATGCACTTATCACGTGACTGATCATGCAGTCATCACCTGCCTGATAACTGATCACGTGGCTGACCATGCAGTGATCACGAAGCTGAATATGCACTGATCACGTGACTGTGAATGCACTGATCAAGTGGCTGAGCATGCAATGATCACGTGGCTGATCATGCACTGATTACGTGGCTGATCATGCACTGATCACATAGCTATCATGCACTGATCACATGGCTATCATGCTTTGATCCCATGGCTCATCATATACTGATCACGTGAACTGATCATGCAGGGGTCACGTGGCTATCATGCACTGATCACGTGGCTGATCATACACTGATCATGTGACTGATCATGCACTGATCACATGCCTGATCATGAACTGATCACTTGCCTGATCATGCACTTATCACGTGGCTCATCATGCACTGATCTCACAGCTGATCATACACTGATTACGTGACTGTGCATGCACTGATCACTTGGCTGATCTTGCACTGTTCATGTGGCTGATCATGCACTGATTACCTGGTTGATCATACACTGATCACGTTGTTGATAATGAACTAATCACGAAGCTGATCATACACTGATCACGTGGCTGCGCATGCACTGATCACAAGGCTGATCAAGCACTGATCACCTGGCTGATCATGCACTGATCACATGCCTGATCATACACTGATCAGGAGACTGCACATGCACTGATCACGTGGCTGCGCATGCACTGATCACAAGGCTGATCATGTACTGATCACGTGGCTGATCATGCACTGATCACGAAGCTGATCATACACTGATCACGTGACTGTGCATGCACTGATCACCTGGCTGATCATGCACTGATCACCTGGCTGATCATGCACTGATAACCTTGCTATCATACACTGATATCGTGACTGATCATGCACTCTTCACGTGCCTGATCATGCACCGATCACGTGGCTGACCAGGCACTGATCACGAAGCAGATCATACACTGAACACGTGACTGTGCATGCACTGATCACTTGGTTGATCTTGCACTCTTCATGTGGCTGAACATGCACTGATCACGTGGTTGATCATACACTGATCACATGCCTGATCATACACTGATCACGAGACTGCACATGCACTGATTACGTGGCTGATCATGCACTGATCACGTAGGTATCATGCACTGATCACATTGCTATCATGCAGTTATCCCATGGCTCATCATGCACTGATCACGTGACTGATCCTGCAGGGGTCACGTGGCTATCATGCACTGATCACGTGGCTGATCATACACTGATCATGTGACTGATCATGCACTGATCACATGCCTGATCATGAACTGATCACGTGCCTGATCATGCACTTATCACGTGACTGATCATGCACTCATCACGTGCCTGATCATGCACTTATCACGTGACTGATCATGCACTCATCACGTGCCTGATCAAGCACTGATCACGTGGCTGATCATACATTGATCAGGTGACTGTGCATGCACTGATCACGTGGCTGAAAATGCAATGATCATGTGGCTGATCGTGCACTGATCACATGCCTGATCATACACTGATCACCAGACTGCACATGCACTGATCACCTGGCTGATAATGCACTGATCATGAAGCGGATTATACACTGATCACGTGACTGTGCATGCACTGATCACGAAGCTGATCATACACTGATCACGTGACTGTGCATGCACTGATCACGTGGCTGATCATGCACTGATCACCTGGCTGATCATGCACTGATAACCTTGCTATCATACACTGATATCTTGACTGATCATGCACTCTTCACGTGCCTGATCATACACTGATCACGTGGCTGACCATGCACTGCTCACGAAGCTGATCATACACTGATCATGTGAGTGTGCATGCACTGATCACTTGGTTGATCTTGCACTAATCACGTGGCTGATAATGCGCTGATAACCTGGCTGTCATACACTGATCACGTGACTGATTATGCATTCTTCACCTGCCTGATCATGCACTGATCATGTGGCTGATCATGCACTGAAGAAGAAGTTGACCATACACTGATCACGGGACCATGCATGCATTGATCACGTGGCTGATCATGCACTGATCACCTGGGTGATCATACACTGATCACGTGACTGATCATGCACTAATCACGTTGCGGATCATACACTGATCACGCGGCTGACCATACACTGATCATGAGGCTGTTCATGCACTCATCACGTGTCTGATCATACACTGATCACATTAGTGATAATGCACTGAACACGTGCCTGATCATGCACTGATCACGTGGCTGATCATGCACTGATCACGAAGCTGATCATACACTGATCAGGTGACTGTGCATGCACTGATCACGTGGCTGAAAATGCAATGATCACGTGGCTGATCGTGCACTGATCACGTGGCTGATCATGCACTTATCACATGCCTGATCATACACTGATCACGAGACTGCACGTGCACTGATCCCGTGGCTCATCATGCACTGATCATGAAGCTGATCATACACCGATCACGTGACTGTGCATGTACTGATCACTTGACTGTGCATACACTGATCCCATGGCTGATCTTTCACTGATCACGTGGCTGATCATGAACTGATCACGTGCCTGATCATGCACTTATCACGTGACTGATCCTGCAGTCATCACCTGCCTGATAATGAACTGATCATGTGGCTGACCATGCACTGATCACGAAGCTGATCATACACTGATCACGTGACTGTGCATGCACTGATCACGTGGATGAACATGCAATGATCACGTGGCTCATCATGCACTGATCACGAAGCTGAATATACACTGAACACGTGACTGTGCATGCACTGATCACAAGGCTGATCATGCACTTATCACGTGACTGATCATGCAGTCATCACCTGCCTGATAATGAACTGATCACGTGGCTGACCATGCACTGATCACGAAGCTGAATATACACTGATCACGTGACTGTGCATGCACTGATCAAGTGGCTGAGCATGCAATGATCACGGGGCTGATCATGCACTTATTACGTGGCTGATCATGCACTGATCACATAGCTATCATGCACTGATCACATGGCTATCATGCTTTGATCCCATGGCTCATCATATACTGATCACGTGACTGATCATGCAGGGGTCACGTGGCTATCATGCACTGATCACGTCGCTGATCATACACTGATCATGTGACTGATCATGCACTGATCACATGCCTGATCATGAACTGATCACTTGCCTGATCATGCACTTATCACGTGGCTCATCATGCACTGATCTCAAAGCTGATCATACACTGATTACGTGACTGTGCATGCACTGATCACTTGGCTGATCTTGCACTGTTCATGTGGCTGATTATGCACTGATTACCTGGTTGATCATACACTGATCACGTTGTGATAATGAACTAATCACGAAGCTGATCATACACTGATCACGTGACTGTGCATGCACTGATCACAAGGCTGATCATGCACTGATCACCTGGCTGATCATGCACTGATCACGTGCCTGATCATACACTGATCACGAGACTGCACATGCACTGATCAGGTGGCTGCGCATGCACTGATCACAAGGCTGATCATGTACTGATCACGTGGCTGATCATGCACTGATCACGAAGCTGATCATACACTGATCACGTGACTGTGCATGCACTGATCACGTGGCTGATCATGCGCTGATCACCTGGCTGATCATGCACTGATAACCTTGCTATCATACACTGATATCTTGACTGATCATGCACTCTTCACGTGCCTGATCATGCACTGATCACGTGGCTGACCATGCACTGCTCACGAAGCTGATCATACACTGATCATGTGAGTGTGCATGCACTGATCACTTGGTTGATCTTGCACTAATCACGTGGCTGATAATGCGCTGATAACCTGGCTGTCATACACTGATCACGTGACTGATTATGCATTCTTCACCTGCCTGATCATGCACTGATCATGTGGCTGATCATGCACTGAAGAAGAAGTTGACCATACACTGATCACGGGACCATGCATGCATTGATCACGTGGCTGATCATGCACTGATCACCTGGGTGATCATACACTGATCACGTGACTGATCATGCACTAATCACGTTGCGGATCATACACTGATCACGCGGCTGACCATACACTGATCATGAGGCTGTTCATGCACTCATCACGTGTCTGATCATACACTGATCACATTAGTGATAATGCACTGAACACGTGCCTGATCATGCACTGATCACCTGGCTGATCATGCACTGATCACGAAGCTGATCATACACTGATCAGGTGACTGTGCATGCACTGATCACGTGGCTGAAAATGCAATGATCATGTGGCTGATCGTGCACTGATCACGTGGCTGATCATGCACTTATCACATGCCTGATCATACACTGATCACGAGACTGCACGTGCACTGATCCCGTGGCTCATCATGCACTGATCATGAAGCTGATCATACACCGATCACGTGACTGTGCATGTACTGATCACTTGACTGTGCATACACTGATCCCATGGCTGATCTTTCACTGATCACGTGGCTGATCATGAACTGATCACGTGCCTGATCATGCACTTATCACGTGACTGATCCTGCAGTCATCACCTGCCTGATAATGAACTGATCATGTGGCTGACCATGCACTGATCACGAAGCTGATCATACACTGATCACGTGACTGTGCATGCACTGATCACGTGGATGAACATGCAATGATCACGTGGCTCATCATGCACTGATCACGAAGCTGAATATACACTGCACACGTGACTGTGCATGCACTGATCACAAGGCTGATCATGCACTTATCACGTGACTGATCATGCAGTCATCACCTGCCTGATAATGAACTGATCACGTGGCTGACCATGCACTGATCACGAAGCTGAATATGCACTGATCACGTGACTGTGCATGCACTGATCAAGTGGCTGAGCATGCAATGATCACGTGGCTGATCATGCACTGATTACGTGGCTGATCATGCACTAATCACGTGGCTGATCATGCACTGATCACGTGGCTGATCATGCACTAATCACGTGGCTGATCATGCACTGATCACATGGCTGATCATGAACTAATCACGTCGCTAATTATACATTGATCACGTAACTAATCATGCACTGATCACTTGGGAATCTTGCACTGATCACGTGGATGATCATGCATTGATCGTGAAGCTATCACGCACTGATCACATGACGGCTCATGAACTGATCACGTGGATATCATACACTGATCAAGTGACAGATCATACACTAGTCACGTGACTGATCATGCACTGATAACCTGGCTATCATGCACTGATCACGTGGCTGATACTGCACTGATCTCGTGGCTGATCATGCACTGTTAAGCTGGCTATCATACACTGATCACGTGACTAATCACGCACTCTTCACCTGCGTGATCATGCACTGATCTCGTGGTTGATCATGCACTGATGAAGAAGCTGATCATACACTGAACACGTGACTGTGCATGCACTGATAACATGGTTCATCATTCACTGATCACGTGGTGATCATGCACTGATTATGTGGCTGATCATGCACTGATCACGTACCTATCATGCACTGATAACTTGACTGCGCGTGTAGAGATAACGTGACTGATCATGCACTGATCACGTGCCTGATCATGCACTGATCACGTGGCTGATCATACACAGATAACGTGGATGATCATGCACTGATCACGTGGCTGATCATACACTGATCATGCAGTAATCACGTTGCTTATCATGCTGATCAAGTGGCTATCATGCACTGATTTCGTGGCTGATCATGCACTGATCACGTGTCTGATCGTACACTGAACACGTGGCTGATCACGCACGAATCACGTTGCTTATCATGCACTGATCAGGTTGCTATCATGCACTGATCACGTGTCTGATCATACACTGATCACGTGACTGCACATGCACTGATCACGTGACTGCAAATGCACTGATCACGTGACTGATCATGCACTGATTACGTGGCTATCATGCACTGATCAGGTGTCTATCATGCACTGAACACGTGGCTGATCATACAATGATCACGTGACTGATCATGCACTGATCACGTGACTGTGCATGCACTGATCACATGGCTCATCATGCACTGATGAAGAAGCTGATCATACACTGATCACGTGGCTGCGCATGCACTGAGCACGTGACTGATCATGCACTGATCCCATGGCTTATCATGCACTGATCACATGATTGATCATGCAGTGGTCACGGTGGTATCATGCACTGATCACGTGGCTGATCATACACCGATCACGTGACTGATCATGCAATGATCAGGTGCCTGATCATGCACAGATCACGTGGCTGATCATACACTGATAACGTGGATGATCATGCACTAATCACGTGGCTGATCATACACTGATCACGTGGCTGATCATGCAGTAATCACGTTGCTTATCATGCTGATCAGGTGGCTATCATGCACTGATTTCGTGGCTTATCATGCACTGATCACGTGTCTGATCGTACACTGATCACGTGGTGGATCACGCACGAATCACGTTGCTTACCTTGCACTGATCAGGTTGCTATCATGCACTGATCACGTGTCTGATCATACACTGATCACGTGACTGGGCATGCACTGATCACGTAACTGATCATGCACTGATTACGTGGCACTGATCACGTGGCTGAACATGCACTGATCACGTGGCTGATCATGCACTGATCATGAAGCTGATCATAAACTGATCACGTGACTGTGCATGCAGTGATCACGTGCCTGACCATGCACTGACCAATTGGCTGATCATGCATTGATCACGAAGCTGATCCTACACTGATCACCTGACTGTGCATGCATTGATCACATGGCTGATCATGCACTGACCACGTGGCTGATCATGCACTGAACACATGCCTGATCATACACTGATCACGTGACTGTGCATGCACTGATCACGTGGCTGATCATGCATTGATCACGTGGCTGTTCATGCACTCATCAAGTGTCTGATCATACACTGATCACATTACTGATAATGCACTGAACACGTGTCTGATCATGCACTGATCACGAAGCTGATCATACACTGGTCACGTGGCTGATCATGCACTGATCATGAAACTGATCATAAACTGATCATGTGACTGTGCATGCACTGATCACGTGGCTGATCATGCACTGATCCCATGGCTGAACATTCACTGATCACGTAACTGATCATACACTGATCACGTGGCTCATCATGCACTGATCACGAAGCTGATCATACACTGATTACGTGACTGTGTATGCACTGATCACTTGGCTGATCTTGCACTGTTCATCTGGCTAATCAGGCACTGCTCACGTGGTTGATGTTACACTGATCACGTGGCTGATCATGAGCTAATCACGAAGCTCATCACACACTGATCACGTGACTGTGCATGCATGATCACAAGGTTGATCATGAACTGATCACGTGGCTGATCATGCACTTATCACATGCCTGATCATACACTGATCACGAGACTGCACGTGCACTGATCCCGTGGCTCATCATGCACTGACCATGAAGCTGATCATACACTGATCACGTGACTGTGCATGTACTGATCACATGACTGTGCATGCACTGATCCCATGGCTGATCTTTCACTGATCACGTGGCTGATCATGAACTGATCACGTGCCTGATCATGCACTTACCACGTGACTGATCCTGCAGTCATCACCTGCCTGATAATGAACTGATCATGTGGCTGACCATGCACTGATCACGAAGCTGATCATACACTGATCACGTGACTGTGCATGCACTGATCACGTGGATGAACATGCAATGATCACGTGGCTCATCATGCACTGATCACGAAGCTGAATATACACTGAACACGTGACTGTGCATGCACTTATCACAAGGCTGATCATGCACTTATCACGTGACTGATCATGCAGTCATCACCTGCCTGATAACTGATCACGTGGCTGACCATGCAGTGATCACGAAGCTGAATATGCACTGATCACGTGACTGTGAATGCACTGATCAAGTGGCTGAGCATGCAATGATCACGTGGCTGATCATGCACTGATTACGTGGCTGATCATGCACTGATCACATAGCTATCATGCACTGATCACATGGCTATCATGCTTTGATCCCATGGCTCATCATATACTGATCACGTGACTGATCATGCAGGGGTCACGTGGCTATCATGCACTGATCACGTGGCTGATCATACACTGATCATGTGACTGATCATGCACTGATCACATGCCTGATCATGAACTGATCACTTGCCTGATCATGCACTTATCACGTGGCTCATCATGCACTGATCTCACAGCTGATCATACACTGATTACGTGACTGTGCATGCACTGATCACTTGGCTGATCTTGCACTGTTCATGTGGCTGATCATGCACTGATTACCTGGTTGATCATACACTGATCACGTTGTTGATAATGAACTAATCACGAAGCTGATCATACACTGATCACGTGGCTGCGCATGCACTGATCACAAGGCTGATCAAGCACTGATCACCTGGCTGATCATGCACTGATCACATGCCTGATCATACACTGATCACGAGACTGCACATGCACTGATCACGTGGCTGCGCATGCACTGATCACAAGGCTGATCATGTACTGATCACGTGGCTGATCATGCACTGATCACGAAGCTGATCATACACTGATCACGTGACTGTGCATGCACTGATCACCTGGCTGATCATGCACTGATCACCTGGCTGATCATGCACTGATAACCTTGCTATCATACACTGATATCGTGACTGATCATGCACTCTTCACGTGCCTGATCATGCACCGATCACGTGGCTGACCAGGCACTGATCACGAAGCAGATCATACACTGAACACGTGACTGTGCATGCACTGATCACTTGGTTGATCTTGCACTCTTCATGTGGCTGAACATGCACTGATCACGTGGTTGATCATACACTGATCACATGCCTGATCATACACTGATCACGAGACTGCACATGCACTGATTACGTGGCTGATCATGCACTGATCACGTAGGTATCATGCACTGATCACATTGCTATCATGCAGTTATCCCATGGCTCATCATGCACTGATCACGTGACTGATCCTGCAGGGGTCACGTGGCTATCATGCACTGATCACGTGGCTGATCATACACTGATCATGTGACTGATCATGCACTGATCACATGCCTGATCATGAACTGATCACGTGCCTGATCATGCACTTATCACGTGACTGATCATGCACTCATCACGTGCCTGATCATGCACTTATCACGTGACTGATCATGCACTCATCACGTGCCTGATCAAGCACTGATCACGTGGCTGATCATACATTGATCAGGTGACTGTGCATGCACTGATCACGTGGCTGAAAATGCAATGATCATGTGGCTGATCGTGCACTGATCACATGCCTGATCATACACTGATCACCAGACTGCACATGCACTGATCACCTGGCTGATAATGCACTGATCATGAAGCGGATTATACACTGATCACGTGACTGTGCATGCACTGATCACGAAGCTGATCATACACTGATCACGTGACTGTGCATGCACTGATCACGTGGCTGATCATGCACTGATCACCTGGCTGATCATGCACTGATAACCTTGCTATCATACACTGATATCTTGACTGATCATGCACTCTTCACGTGCCTGATCATACACTGATCACGTGGCTGACCATGCACTGCTCACGAAGCTGATCATACACTGATCATGTGAGTGTGCATGCACTGATCACTTGGTTGATCTTGCACTAATCACGTGGCTGATAATGCGCTGATAACCTGGCTGTCATACACTGATCACGTGACTGATTATGCATTCTTCACCTGCCTGATCATGCACTGATCATGTGGCTGATCATGCACTGAAGAAGAAGTTGACCATACACTGATCACGGGACCATGCATGCATTGATCACGTGGCTGATCATGCACTGATCACCTGGGTGATCATACACTGATCACGTGACTGATCATGCACTAATCACGTTGCGGATCATACACTGATCACGCGGCTGACCATACATTGATCATGAGGCTGTTCATGCACTCATCACGTGTCTGATCATACACTGATCACATTAGTGATAATGCACTGAACACGTGCCTGATCATGCACTGATCACGTGGCTGATCATGCACTGATCACGAAGCTGATCATACACTGATCAGGTGACTGTGCATGCACTGATCACGTGGCTGAAAATGCAATGATCACGTGGCTGATCGTGCACTGATCACGTGGCTGATCATGCACTTATCACATGCCTGATCATACACTGATCACGAGACTGCACGTGCACTGATCCCGTGGCTCATCATGCACTGATCATGAAGCTGATCATACACTGATCACGTGACTGTGCATGTACTGATCACTTGACTGTGCATACACTGATCCCATGGCTGATCTTTCACTGATCACGTGCCTGATCATGCACTTATCACGTGACTGATCCTGCAGTCATCACCTGACTGATAATGAACTGATCATGTGGCTGACCATGCACTGATCACGAAGCTGATCATACACTGATCACGTGACTGTGCATGCACTGATCACGTGGATGAACATGCAATGATCACGTGGCTCATCATGCACTGATCACGAAGCTGAATATACACTGAACACGTGACTGTGCATGCACTGATCACAAGGCTGATCATGCACTTATCACGTGACTGATCATGCAGTCATCACCTGCCTGATAATGAACTGATCACGTGGCTGACCATGCACTGATCACGAAGCTGAATATACACTGATCACGTGACTGTGCATGCACTGATCAAGTGGCTGAGCATGCAATGATCACGTGGCTGATCATGCACTGATTACGTGGCTGATCATGCACTGATCCCATAGCTATCATGCACTGATCACATGGCTATCATGCTTTGATCCCATGGCTCATCATATACTGATCACGTGACTGATCATGCAGGGGTCACGTGGCTATCATGCACTGATCACGTGGCTGATCATACACTGATCATGTGACTGATCATGCACTGATCACATGCCTGATCATGAACTGATCACTTGCCTGATCATGCACTTATCACGTGGCTCATCATGCACTGATCTCAAAGCTGATCATACACTGATTACGTGACTGTGCATGCACTGATCACTTGGCTGATCTTGCACTGTTCATGTGGCTGATCATGCACTGATTACCTGGTTGATCATACACTGATCACGTTGTGATAATGAACTAATCACGAAGCTGATCATACACTGATCACGTGACTGTGCATGCACTGATCACAAGGCTGATCATGCACTGATCACCTGGCTGATCATGCACTGATCACGTGCCTGATCATACACTGATCACGAGACTGCACATGCACTGATCAGGTGGCTGCGCATGCACTGATCACAAGGCTGATCATGTACTGATCACGTGGCTGATCATGCACTGATCACGAAGCTGATCATACACTGATCACGTGACTGTGCATGCACTGATCACGTGGCTGATCATGCACTGATCTCAAAGCTGATCATACACTGATTACGTGACTGTGCATGCACTGATCACTTGGCTGATCTTGCACTGTTCATGTGGCTGATCATGCACTGATTACCTGGTTGATCATACACTGATCACGTTGTTGATAATGAACTAATCACGAAGCTGATCATACACTGATCACGTGACTGTGCATGCACTGATCACGTGGCTGATCATGCGCTGATAACCTGGCTATCATTCACAGATCAAGTGACAGATTATGCACTCTTCACGTGCCTGATCATGCACTAATCATGTGGCTGATCATGCACTGAAGACGAAGCTGACCATACACTGACCACAGGACCACGCATGCACTGATCACTTGGCTGAACATGCACTGATCACGTGGGTGATCATGGACTGATCACATGGCTGATCATACACAGATTACGTGACTGATCATGCACTACTCACGTTGCGGATCATGCACTGATCACACGGCTGATCATACACTGATCGGAGTCAGTACATGCACTCATCACGTGTCTGATCATACACTGATCACATTACTGATAATGCACTGAACACCTGCCTGATCATGCACTGATCACGTGGCTCATCATGCACTGATCACAAAGCTGATCATACAGTGAGTACGTGACTGTGCATGCACTGATTACTTGGCTGATCTTGTATTGTTCATATGGCTGATCATGCACTGATCATGTACCTGATCATGAACTAATCACGAAGCTGATGATACACTGATCACGTGACTGTGCATGCACTGCTCACGTGGCTGATCATGCACTGATCACGTGGCTGATCATGCACTGATCACGTTCCTGATCATACACTACTCACGAGACTGCAAATACACTGATCATGTGGCTGATCATGCAATGATCACCTGGCTGATCATGCACTGATAACGTTGCTATCATACACTGATCACGTGACTGATCATGCACTCTTCACGTGCCTGATCATGCACTGATGACTTGGCTGAACATGCACTGATCACGAAGCTGATCATACACTGATCACGTGACTGTGCATGCACTGATCACCTGGCTGAACATGCAGTGTTCACGTGGCAGATCATACACTGATCACGTGCCTGATCATGCACTAATCACGTTTTGTATCATGCACTAATCACGTGGCTGATCATCCACTGATCACGTGGCTGATCATTCACTAATCACGTGGCTAATCATACATTGATCACGTAATTAATCATGCACTGATCACTTGGGAGACTTGCACTGATCACGTGGCTGATCATGCACTGATCGCGTGCAGATCATGCACTGTTCACGAAGCTGATCATACACTGATCACGTGCCTGTGCATGCACTGATCACATGGCTGATCCTGCACTGATCACGTGGCTGATCATGCGCTGATCACGTGGCTAATGATGCACTAATCACGTTGCTTACCATGCACTGATCAGGTGGCTATCATGCACTGATGACGAAGCTTATCATACACTGATCAGGTGACTGTGCATGCACTGATCACATGGTTGATCATGCACTTATTACGTGGCTGATCATGCGCTGATCACGTGGCTAATCAAGCACTGATCACGTAGCTGTCATGCACTGATCACGTGCTGATCATGCACTGTTCACGAAGCTGATCATACACTGATCACGTGACTGTGCATGCACTGATCACATGGCTGATCCTGCACTGATCACGTGGCTGATCATGAGCTGATCACGTGGCTAATCATGCACTAATCACGTTGCTTACCATGCACTGATCAGGTGGCTATCATGCACTGATCACGAAGCTTATCATACACTGATCAGGTGACTGTGCATTCACTGATCACATGGTTGATCATGCACTGATTACTGGCTGATCATGCGCTGATCACGTGACTAATCAAGCACTGATCATGTAGCTGTCATGCACTGATCACATGGCTATCATGCACTGATCCCATGGCTGCTCATGCACTGATCTCGTGACTGATCATGCACTGATCACATAACTATCATGCACTGATCACGTGTCGGATTATACGCTGATCACGTGACTGATCATGCAGTGATCACATGCCTAATCATGCACTGATCACGTGCCTGAACATGCACTTATCACGTGAGTGATCATGCACTGATCATGAAGCTGATCATACACTGATCACGTGACTGTGCATGCACTGATCACATGGCTGATCATGCACTGATCGCGTGGCTGATCATGCACTGATCACGTGGCTAATCATGCACTAATCACATTGCTTACCATGCACTGATCAGGTGGCTATCATGCAGTGATCACGTGTCTGATCGTACACTGATCACGTGGCTGATCACGCACGAATCACGTTGCTTTCCATGCACTGATCAGGTGGCTATCATGCAGTGATCACGTGGCTGATCATACACTGATCACGTGACTGCGCATGCACTGATCACGTGACAGATCATGCACTGATCACGTGGCTATCATGCACTGATTCGAGTCTATCATGCACTGAACACGTGGCTGATCATACACTGATCACGTGACTGCCCATGCACTAATCACGTGACTGCAAATGCACTGATCACGTAATTGTAGGCAATGATCACGTGGCTATCATGCACTGATCACGTGGCTGATCATGCACTGCTCATGTGACTGAGCATGCACTGACCACGTAGCTATCATGCATTGATCTCTTGTCTATCATGAACTGAACACATGGCTGATCATACACTGATCACGTGACTGCACATGCCCTGATCACGTGGCTGATCATACAGTGATCACGTGGCTGATCATGCAATGATCATGAAGCTGATTATACACTGATCATGTGGCTGTGCATGCACTGATCACATGGCTGATCATGCACTTATCACGTGACTGATCATGCACTGATCACATGGCTGATCATGCACTGAAGAAGAAGCTGATCATACACTGATAACGTGACTGTGCATGCACTGATCACATGGTTGATCATGCACTGATTACGTGGCTGATCATGCACTAATCACGTTGCTTACCATGCACTGATCAGGTGGCTATCATGCACTGATCACGTGGCTTATCATACACTGATAACGTGACTGCGCATGCACTGATCACGTGACAGATCATGAACTGATCACCTGGCTATCATGCACTGATTACGAGTCCATCATGCACTGATCACGTGACTGTGCATGAACTGATCACGTTCCTGTTCATGCACTGTTAACGTGGCTATCATGCACTGATCACGTGGCTGACCATGCTTTGATCACGTGACTGATTATTCACTGATTGTGTAGCTGTCATGCACTGATCACATGACTGCGCATGCCATGAACACGTGACTGATCATGCATTGATCACGTGGATATCATGCACTGATCACGTGGCTAATCATACATTGATCACGTAACTAATCATGCAATGATCATGAAGCTGATCATACACTGATCATGTGACTTTGCATGCAGTGATCACGTGGCTGATCATGCACTGATCACGTGGCTTTTCATACACTGATCTCGTGGCTGATAACGCACTAATCACGTTGCATATCATGCAGTCATCACGTGGCTGATCATGCACTGATCACGTAGCTGATCATGCACTAATCACGTGGCTGATCATGCCCGGATCACATGGCTGATCATGAACTAATCACGTCGCTAATCATACATTGATCACGTAACTAATCATGCACTGATCACTTGGGAATCTTGCACTGATCACGTGGATGATCATGCACTGATCGTGAAGCTATCATGCACTGATCACATGACGGCGCATGAACTGATCACGTGGATATCATACACTGATCAAGTGACAGATCATACACTAATCACGTGACTGATCATGCACTGATAACCTGGCTATCATGCACTGATCACGTGGCTGATCATGCACTGATCTCGTGGCTGATCATGCACTGTTAAGCTGGCTATCATACACTGATCACGTGACTAATCACGCACTCTTCACCTGCGTGATCATGCACTGATCTCGTGGTTGATCATGCACTGATGAAGAAGCTGATCATACACTGAACACGTGACTGTGCATGCACTGATAACGTGGTTCATCATTCACTGATCACGTGGTGATCATGCACTGATTACGTGGCTGATCATGCACTGATCACGTAGCTATCATGCACTGATAACTTGACTGCGCATGTAGAGATAATGTGACTGATCATGCACTGATCACGTGCCTGATCATGCACTGATCACGTGGCTGATCATACACAGATAACGTGGATGATCATGCACTGATCACGTGGCTGATCATACATTGATCATGTGGCTGATCATGCAGTAATCACGTTGCTTATCATGCTGATCAAGTGGCTATCATGCACTGATTTCGTGGCTGATCATGCACTGATCACGTGTCTGATCGTACACTAATCACGTGGCTGATCACGCACTAATCACGTTGCTTATCATGCACTGATCAGGTTGCTATCATGCACTGATCACCTGTCTGATCATACACTGATCACGTGACTGCACATGCACTGATCACGTGACTGCAAATGCACAGATCACGTGACTGATCATGCACTGATTACGTGGCTATCATGCACTGATCAGGTGTCTATCATGCACTGAACACGTGGCTGATCATACAATGATCACGTGACTGATCATGCACTGATCACGTGACTGTGCATGCACTGATCACATGGCTGATCATGCACTGATGAAGAAGCTGATCATACACTGATCACGTGCCTGTGCATGCACTGACCACATGGTTGATCATGCACTGATTACGTGGCTGATCATGCACTAATCACGTTGCTTACCATGCACTGATCACGTGGCTATCATGCACTGATCACGTGGCTTATCATACACTGATCCCGTGACTGCGCATGCACCGATCACGTGACAGATCATGCACTGATCACGTGGCTATCATGCACTGATTACGAGTCCAACATGCACTGATCACGTGACTGTGCATGAACTGATCACGTTCCTGTTCATGCACTGTTAATGTGGCTATCATGCACTGATCACGTGGCTGACCATGCTTTGATCACCTGACTGAATATGCAACGATTGTGTAGCTGTCATGCACTGATCACATGACTGCGCATGCCATGGATACGTGACTGATCATGCATTGATCACGTGGATATCATGCTCTGATCACGTGGCTAATCATACATTGATCACGTAACTAATGATGCAATGATCATGAAGCTGATCGTACACTGATCATATGACTTTGCATGCAGTGATCACGTGGCTGATCATGCACTGATCACGTGGCTGATCATACACTGATCACGTGGCTGATCATACACTGATCACGTGGCTGATAATGCACTAATCACGTTGCATATCATGCAGTCATCACGTGGGTGATCATGCACTGATCACGTGGCTGATCATGCACTAATCACGTGGCTAATCATACATTGATCACGTAACTAATCATGCACTGATCACTTGGCAATCTTGCCCTGATCACGTGGCTGATCATGCACTGATCAAGTGACAAATCATACACTAATCACGTGACTGATCATGCACTGATCACCTGGCTATCATGCACTGATCACGTGGCTGATCATGCACTGATCTCGTGGCTGATCATGCACTGTTAAGCTGGCTATCATACACTGATCACGTGACTAATCATGCACTCTTCACCTGCGTGATCATGCACTGATCACGCGGTTGATCATGCACTGATCACGAAGCTGATCATACACTGAACACGTGACTGTGCATGCACTGATAACGTGGTTCATCATTCACTGATCACGTGGTGATCATGCACTGAATACGTGGCTGATCATGCACTGATCACTTAGCTATCATGCACTGATAACTTGACTGCGCATGCACAGATAACGTGACTGATCATGCACTGATCACGTGTCTATCATGCACTGATCACGTGTCAATCATGCACTGAATACGTGGCTGATTATAGACTGATCACATGACGCCACATGCACTGATCACGTGGCTGATCACACAGTGATCACGTGGCTGATCATGCACTGATTACGTGGCTTATCATGCACTGATCACGTGGCTTATCATACACTGATCACGTGGCTGCGCATGCACTGACCACGTGACTGATCATGCACTGATCCCATGGCTTATCATGCACTGATCACATGATTGATCATGCAGTGTTCACGGTACTATCATGCACTGATCACGTGGCTGATCATACACCGATCACGTGACTGATCATGCAATGATCACGTGCCTGATCATGCACAGATCACGTGGCTGATCATACACTGATCACGTGACTGCACATGCCCTGATCACGTGGCTGATCATACAGTGATCACGTGGCTGATCATGCAATGATCATGAAGCTGATTATACACTGATCATGTGGCTGTGCATGCACTGATCACATGGCTGATCATGCACTTATCACGTGACTGATCATGCACTGATCACATGGCTGATCATGCACTGAAGAAGAAGCTGATCATACACTGATAACGTGACTGTGCATGCACTGATCACATGGTTGATCATGCACTGATTACGTGGCTGATCATGCACTAATCACGTTGCTTACCATGCACTGATCAGGTGGCTATCATGCACTGATCACGTGGCTTATCATACACTGATAACGTGCCTGCGCATGCACTGATCACGTGACAGATCATGAACTGATCACCTGGCTATCATGCACTGATTACGAGTCCATCATGCACTGATCACGTGACTGTGCATGAACTCATCACGTTCCTGTTCATGCACTGTTAACGTGGCTATCATGCACTGATCACGTGGCTGACCATGCTTTGATCACGTGACTGATTATTCACTGATTGTGTAGCTGTCATGCACTGATCACATGACTGCGCATGCCATGAACACGTGACTGATCATGCATTGATCACGTGGATATCATGCACTGATCACGTGGCTAATCATACATTGATCACGTAACTAATCATGCAATGATCATGAAGCTGATCGTACAGTGATCATGTGACTGTGCATGCACGGATCACGTGGCTGATCATGCACTGATCACGTGGCTTTTCATACACTGATCTCGTGGCTGATAATGCACTAATCACGTTGCATATCATGCAGTCATCACGTGGCTGATCATGCACTGATCACGTGGCTGATCATACACTAATCACGTGGCTGATCATGCACGGATCACATGGCTAATCATGAACTAATCACGTCGCTAATCATACATTGATCACGTAACTAATCATGCACTGATCACTTGGGAATCTTGCACTGATCACGTGGATGATCATGCACTGATCGTGAAGCTATCATGCACTGATCACATGACGGCGCATGAACTGATCACGTGGATATCATACACTGATCAAGTGACAGATCTTACACTAATCACGTGACTGATCATGCACTGATAACCTGGCTATCATGCACTGATCACGTGGCTTATCATACACTGATCACGTGGCTGCGCATGCACTGAGCACGTGACTGATCATGCACTGATCCCATGGCTTATCATGCACTGATCACATGATTGATCATGCAGTGGTCACGGTGCTATCATGCACTGATCACGTGGCTGATCATACACCGATCACGTGACGGATCATGCAATGATCACGTGCCTGATCATGCACAGATCACGTGGCTGATCATACACTGATAACGTGGATGATCATGCACTAATCACGTGGCTGATCATACACTGATCACGTGGCTGATCATGCAGTAATCACGTTGCTTATCATGCTGATCAGGTGGCTATCATGCACTGATTTCGTGGCTGATCATGCACTGATCACGTGTCTGATCGTACACTAATCACGTGGCTGATCACGCACGAATCACGTTGCTTATCTTGCACTGATCAGGTTGCTATCATGCACTGATCACGTGTCTGATCATACACTGATCACGTGACTGGGCATGCACTGATCACGTAACTGATCATGCACTGATTACGTGGCACTGATCACGTGGCTGATCATGCACTGATCACGTGGCTGATCATGCACTGATCATCAAGCTGATCATAAACTGATCACGTGACTATGCATGCACTGATCACGTGCCTGATCATGCACTGATCAATTGGCTGATCATGCACTGATCACGAAGCTGATCCTACACTGATCACGTGACTGTGCATGCATTGATCACATGGCTGATCATGCACTGACCACGTGGCTGATCATGCAATGAACACATGCCTGATCATACACTGATCACGTGACTGTGCATGCACTGATCACGTGGCTGATCATGCATTGATCACGTGGCTGTTCATGCACTCATCAAGTGTCTGATCATACACTGATCACATTACTGATAATGCACTGAACACGTATCTGATCATGCACTGATCACGAAGCTGGTCATACACTGGTCACATGGCTGATCATGCACTGATCATGAAACTGATCATAAACTGATCATGTGACTGTGCATGCACTGATCACGTGGCTGATCATGCACTGATCCCATGGCTGAACATGCACTGATCACGTAACTGATCATACACTGATCACGTGGCTCATCATGCACTGATCACGAAGCTGATCATACACTGATTACGTGACTGTGTATGCACTGATCACTTGGCTGATCTTGCACTGTTCATCTGGCTAATCAGGCACTGCTCACGTGGTTGATGTTACACTGATCACGTGGCTGATCATGAGCTAATCACGAAGCTGATTATACACTGATCACGTGACTGTGCATGCATGATCACAAGGTTGATCATGCACTGATCACGTGGCTGATCATGCACTTATCACATGCCTGATCATACACTGATCACGAGACTGCACGTGCACTGATCCCGTGGCTCATCATGCACTGATCATGAAGCTGATCATACACTGATCACGTGACTGTGCATGTACTGATCACATGACTGTGCATGCACTGATCCCATGGCTGATCTTTCACTGATCACGTGGCTGATCATGAACTGATCACGTGCCTGATCATGCACTTATCACGTGACTGATCCTGCAGTCATCACCTGCCTGATAATGAACTGATCATGTGGCTGACCATGCACTGATCACGAAGCTGATCATACACTGATCACGTGACTGTGCATGCACTGATCACGTGGATGAACATGCAATGATCACGTGGCTCATCATGCACTGATCACGAAGCTGAATATACACTGAACACGTGACTGTGCATGCACTGATCACAAGGCTGATCATGCACTTATCACGTGACTGATCATGCAGTCATCACCTGCCTGATAATGAGCTGATCACGTGGCTGACCATGCACTGATCACGAAGCTGAATATACACTGATCACGTGACTGTGCATGCACTGATCAAGTGGCTGAACATTCAATGATCACCTGGCTGATCATGCACTGATAACCTTGCTATCATACACTGATATCTTGACTGATCATGCACTCTTCACGTGCCTGATCATGCACTGATCACGTGGCTGACCATGCACTGCTCACAAAGCTGATCATACACTGATCATGTGAGTGTGCATGCACTGATCACTTGGCTGATCTTGCACTAATCACGTGGCTGATAATGCGCTGATAACCTGGCTGTCATACACTGATCACGTGACTGATTATGCATTCTTCACCTGCCTGATCATGCACTGATCATGTGGCTGATCATGCACTGAAGAAGAAGTTGATCATACACTGATCACGGGACCATGCATGCATTGATCACGTGGCTGATCATGCACTGATCACCTGGGTGATCATACACTGATCACGTGACTGATCATGCACTAATCACGTTGTGGATCATGCACTGATCACGCAGCTGATCATACACTGATCATGAGGCTGTTCATGCACTCATCACGTGTCTGATCATACACTGATCACATTAGTGATAATGCACTGAACACGTGCCTGATCATGCACTGATCACGTGGCTGATCATGCACTGATCACGAAGCTGATCATACACTGATCAGGTGACTGTGCATGCACTGATCACGTGGCTGAAAATGCAATGATCACGTGGCTGATCGTGCACTGATCACGTGGCTGATCATGCACTTATCACATGCCTGATCATACACTGATCACGAGACTGCACGTGCACTCATCCCGTGGCTCATCATGCACTGATCATGAAGCTGATCATACACTGATCACGTGACTGTGCATGTACTGATCACTTGACTGTGCATACACTGATCCCATGGCTGATCTTTCACTGATCACTTGGCTGATCATGAACTGATCACGTGCCTGATCATGCACTTATCACGTGACTGATCCTGCAGTCATCACCTGCCTGATAATGAACTGATCATGTGGCTGACCATGCACTGATCACGAAGCTGATCATACACTGATCACGTGACTGTGCATGCACTGATCACGTGAATGAACATGCAATGATCACGTGGCTCATCATGCACTGATCACGAAGCTGAATATACACTGCACACGTGACTGTGCATGCACTGATCACAAGGCTGATCATGCACTTATCACGTGACTGATCATGCAGTCATCACCTGCCTGATAATGAACTGATCACGTGGCTGACCATGCACTGATCACGAAGCTGAATATGCACTGATCACGTGACTGTGCATGCACTGATCAAGTGGCTGAGCATGCAATGATCACGTGGCTGATCATGCACTGATTACGTGGCTGATCATGCACTGATCACATGGCTGATCATGAACTAATCACGTCGCTAATTATACATTGATCACGTAACTAATCATGCACTGATCACTTGGGAATCTTGCACTGATCACGTGGATGATCATGCACTGATCGTGAAGCTATCATGCACTGATCACATGACGGCGCATGAACTGATCACGTGGATATCATACACTGATCAAGTGACAGATCATACACTAATCACGTGACTGATCATGCACTGATAACCTGGCTATCATGCACTGATCACGTGGCTGATCATGCACTGATCTCGTGGCTGATCATGCACTGTTAAGCTGGCTATCATACACTGATCACTTGACTAATCACGCACTCTTCACCTGCGTGATCATGCACTGATCTCGTGGTTGATCATGCACTGATGAAGAAGCTGATCATACACTGAACACGTGACTGTGCATGCACTGATAACGTGGTTCATCATTCACTGATCACGTGGTGATCATGCACTGATTACGTGGCTGATCATGCACTGATCACGTAGCTATCATGCACTGATAACTTGACTGCGCATGTAGAGATAACGTGACTGATCATGCCCTGATCACGTGCCTGATTATGCACTGATCACGTGGCTGATCATACACAGATAACGTGGATGATCATGCACTGATCACGTGGCTGATCATACACTGATCATGTGGCTGATCATGCAGTAATCACGTTGCTTATCATGCTGATCAAGTGGCTATCATGCACTGATTTCGTGGCTGATCATGCACTGATCACGTGTCTGATCATACACTGATCACGAGACTGCACATGCACTGATCACGTGGCTGCGCATGCACTGATCACAAGGCTGATCATGTACTGATCACGTGGTTGATCATGCACTGATCACGAAGCTGATCATACACTGATCACGTGACTGTGCATGCACTGATCACGTGGCTGATCATGCACTGATCACCTGGCTGATCATGCACTGATAACCTTGCTATCATACACTGATATCGTGACTGATCATGCACTCTTCACGTGCCTGATCATGCACCGATCACGTGGCTGACCAGGCACTGATCACGAAGCAGATCATACACTGAACACGTGACTGTGCATGCACTGATCACTTGGTTGATCTTGCACTCTTCATGTGGCTGAACATGCACTGATCACGTGGTTGATCATACACTGATCACATGCCTGATCATACACTGATCACGAGACTGCACATGCACTGATTACGTGGCTGATCATGCACTGATCACATTGCTATCATGCAGTTATCCCATGGCTCATCATGCACTGATCACGTGACTGATCATGCATGGGTCACGTGGCTATCATGCACTGATCACGTGGCTGATCATACACTGATCATGTGACTGATCATGCACTGATCACATGCCTGATCATGAACTGATCACGTGCCTGATCATGCACTTATCACGTGACTGATCATGCACTCATCACGTGCCTGATCATGCACTTATCACGTGACTGATCATGCATTCATCACGTGCCTGATCAAGCACTGATCACGTGGCTGATCATACATTGATCAGGTGACTGTGCATGCACTGATCACGTGGCTGAAAATGCAATGATCATGTGGCTGATCGTGCACTGATCACATGCCTGATCATACACTGATCACCAGACTCCACATGCACTGATCACCTGGCTGATAATGCACTGATCATGAAGCGGATTATACACTGATCACGTGACTGTGCATGCACTGATCACGAAGCTGATCATACACTGATCACGTGACTGTGCATGCACTGATCACGTGGCTGATCATGCACTGATCACCTGGCTGATCATGCACTGATAACCTTGCTATCATACACTGATATCTTGACTGATCATGCACTCTTCACGTGCCTGATCATGCACTGATCACGTGGCTGACCATGCACTGCTCACGAAGCTGATCATACACTGATCATGTGAGTGTGCATGCACTGATCACTTGGTTGATCTTGCACTAATCACGTGGCTGATAATGCGCTGATAACCTGGCTGTCATACACTGATCACGTGACTGATTATGCATTCTTCACCTGCCTGATCATGCACTGATCATGTGGCTGATCATGCACTGAAGAAGAAGTTGACCATACACTGATCACGGGACCATGCATGCATTGATCACGTGGCTGATCATGCACTGATCACCTGGGTGATCATACACTGATCACGTGACTGATCATGCACTAATCACGTTGCGGATCATACACTGATCACGCGGCTGACCATACACTGATCATGAGGCTGTTCATGCACTCATCACGTGTCTGATCATACACTGATCACATTAGTGATAATGCACTGAACACGTGCCTGATCATGCACTGATCACGTGGCTGATCATGCACTGATCACGAAGCTGATCATACACTGATCAGGTGACTGTGCATGCACTGATCACGTGGCTGAAAATGCAATGATCACGTGGCTGATCGTGCACTGATCACGTGGCTGATCATGCACTTATCACATGCCTGATCATACACTGATCATGAGACTGCACGTGCACTGATCCCGTGGCTCATCATGCACTGATCATGAAGCTGATCATACACTGATCACGTGACTGTGCATGTACTGATCACTTGACTGTGCATACACTGATCCCATGGCTGATCTTTCACTGATCACGTGCCTGATCATGCACTTATCACGTGACTGATCCTGCAGTCATCACCTGACTGATAATTAACTGATCATGTGGCTGACCATGCACTGATCACGAAGCTGATCATACACTGATCACGTGACTGTGCATGCACTGATCACGTGGATGAACATGCAATGATCACGTGGCTCATCATGCACTGATCACGAAGCTGAATATACACTGAACACGTGACTGTGCATGCACTGATCACAAGGCTGATCATGCACTTATCACGTGACTGATCATGTAGTCATCACCTGCCTGATAATGAACTGATCACGTGGCTGACCATGCACTGATCACGAAGCTGAATATACACTGATCACGTGACTGTGCATGCACTGATCAAGTGGCTGAGCATGCAATGATCACGTGGCTGATCATGCACTGATTACGTGGCTGATCATGCACTGATCCCATAGCTATCATGCACTGATCACATGGCTATCATGCTTTGATCCCATGGCTCATCATATACTGATCACGTGACTGATCGTGCAGGGGTCACGTGGCTATCATGCACTGATCACGTGGCTGATCATACACTGATCATGTGACTGATCATGCACTGATCACATGCCTGATCATGAACTGATCACTTGCCTGATCATGCACTTATCACGTGGCTCATCATGCACTGATCTCAAAGCTGATCATACACTGATTACGTGACTGTGCATGCACTGATCACTTGGCTGATCTTGCACTGTTCATGTGGCTGATCATGCACTGATTACCTGGTTGATCATACACTGATCACGTTGTGATAATGAACTAATCACGAAGCTGATCATACACTGATCACGTGACTGTGCATGCACTGATGACAAGGCTGATCATGCACTGATCACATGGCTGATCATGCACTGATCACGTGCCTGATCATACACTGATCACGAGACTGCACATGCACTGATCAGGTGGCTGCGCATGCACTGATCACAAGGCTGATCATGTACTGATCACGTGGCTGATCATGCACTGATCACGAAGCTGATCATACACTGATCACGTGACTGTGCATGCACTGATCACGTGGCTGATCATGCACTGATCTCAAAGCTGATCATACACTGATTACGTGACTGTGCATGCACTGATCACTTGGCTGATCTTGCACTGTTCATGTGGCTGATCATGCACTGATTACCTGGTTGATCATACACTGATCACGTTGTTGATAATGAACTAATCACAAAGCTGATCATACACTGATCACGTGACTGTGCATGCACTGATCACGTGGCTGATGATGCGCTGATAACCTGGCTATCATTCACAGATCAAGTGACAGATTATGCACTCTTCACGTGCCTGATCATGCACTAATCATGTGGCTGATCATGCACTGAAGACGAAGCTGACCATACACTGACCACAGGACCACGCATGCACTGATCACTTGCCTGAACATGCACTGATCACGTGGGTGATCATGGACTGATCACATGGCTGATCATACACAGATTACGTGACTGATCATGCACTACTCACGTTGTGGATCATGCACTGATCACACGGCTGATCATACACTGATCGGAGTCAGTACATGCACTCATCACGTGTCTGATCATACACTGATCACATTACTGATAATGCACTGAACACCTGCCTGATCATGCACTGATCACGTGGCTCATCATGCACTGATCACAAAGCTGATCATACAGTGAGTACGTGACTGTGCATGCACTGATTACTTGGCTGATCTTGTATTGTTCATATGGCTGATCATGCACTGATCACGTACCTGATCATGAACTAATCACGAAGCTGATGATACACTGATCACGTGACTGTGCATGCACTGCTCACGTGGCTGATCATGCACTGATCACGTGGCTGATCATGCACTGATCACGTTCCTGATCATACACTACTCACGAGACTGCAAATACACTGATCATGTGGCTGATCATGCAATGATCACCTGGCTGATCATGCACTGATAACGTTGCTATCATACACTGATCACGTGACTGATCATGCACTCTTCACGTGCCTGATCATGCACTGATGACTTGGCTGAACATGCACTGATCACGAAGCTGATCATACACTGATCACGTGACTGTGCATGCACTGATCACCTGGCTGAACATGCAGTGTTCACGTGGCAGATCATACACTGATCACGTGCCTGATCATGCACTAATCACGTTTTGTATCATGCACTAATCACGTGGCTGATCATCCACTGATCACGTGGCTGATCATTCACTAATCACGTGGCTAATCATACATTGATCACGTAATTAATCATGCACTGATCACTTGGGAGACTTGCACTGATCACGTGGCTGATCATGCACTGATCGCGTGCAGATCATGCACTGTTCACGAAGCTGATCATACACTGATCACGTGCCTGTGCATGCACTGATCACATGGCTGATCCTGCACTGATCACGTGGCTGATCATGCGCTGATCACGTGGCTAATCATGCACTAATCACGTTGCTTACCATGCACTGATCAGGTGGCTATCATGCACTGATGACGAAGCTTATCATACACTGATCAGGTGACTGTGCATGCACTGATCACATGGTTGATCATGCACTGATTACGTGGCTGATCATGCGCTGATCACGTGGCTAATCAAGCACTGATCACGTAGCTGTCATGCACTGATCACGTGCTGACCATGCACTGTTCACGAAGCTGATCATACACTGATCACGTGACTGTGCATGCACTGATCACATGGCTGATCCTGCACTGATCACGTGGCTGATCATGAGCTGATCACGTGGCTAATCATGCACTAATCACGTTGCTTACCATGCACTGATCAGGTGGCTATCATGCACTGATCACGAAGCTTATCATACACTGATCAGGTGACTGTGCATTCACTGATCACATGGTTGATCATGCACATATTACGTGGCTGATCATGCACTGATCACGTGACTAATCAAGCACTGATCATGTAGCTGTCATGCACTGATCACATGGCTATCATGCACTGATCCCATGGCTGCTCATGCACTGATCTCGTGACTGATCATGCACTGATCACATAACTATCATGCACTGATCACGTGTCGGATTATACGCTGATCACGTGACTGATCATGCAGTGATCACATGCCTAATCATGCACTGATCACGTGCCTGAACATGCACTTATCACGTGAGTGATCATGCACTGATCATGAAGCTGATCATACACTGATCACGTGACTGTGCATGCACTGATCACATGGCTGATCATGCACTGATCGCGTGGCTGATCATGCACTGATCACGTGGCTAATCATGCACTAATCACATTGCTTACCATGCACTGATCAGGTGGCTATCATGCAGTGATCACGTGTCTGATCGTACACTGATCACGTGGCTGATCACGCACGAATCACGTTGCTTTCCATGCACTGATCAGGTGGCTATCATGCAGTGATCACGTGGCTGATCATACACTGATCACGTGACTGCGCATGCACTGATCACGTGACAGATCATGCACTGATCACGTGGCTATCATGCACTGATTCGAGTCTATCATGCACTGAACACGTGGCTGATCATACACTGATCACGTGACTGCCCATGCACTAATCACGTGACTGCAAATGCACTGATCACGTAATTGTAGGCAATGATCACGTGGCTATCATGCACTGATCACGTGGCTGATCATGCACTGCTCATGTGACTGAGCATGCACTGACCACGTAGCTATCATGCATTGATCTCTTGTCTATCATGAACTGAACACATGGCTGATCATACACTGATCACGTGACTGCACATGCCCTGATCACGTGGCTGATCATACAGTGATCACGTGGCTGATCATGCAATGATCATGAAGCTGATTATACACTGATCATGTGGCTGTGCATGCACTGATCACATGGCTGATCATGCACTTATCACGTGACTGATCATGCACTGATCACATGGCTGATCATGCACTGAAGAAGAAGCTGATCATACACTGATAACGTGACTGTGCATGCACTGATCACATGGTTGATCATGCACTGATTACGTGGCTGATCATGCACTAATCACGTTGCTTACCATGAACTGATCAGGTGGCTATCATGCACTGATCACGTGGCTTATCATACACTGATAACATGACTGCGCATGCACTGATCACGTGACAGATCATGAACTGATCACCTGGCTATCATGCACTGATTACGAGTCCATCATGCACTGATCACGTGACTGTGCATGAACTGATCACGTTCCTGTTCATGCACTGTTAACGTGGCTATCATGCACTGATATCGTGACTGATCATGCACTCTTCACGTGCCTGATCATGCACCGATCACGTGGCTGACCAGGCACTGATCACGAAGCAGATCATACACTGAACACGTGACTGTGCATGCACTGATCACTTGGTTGATCTTGCACTCTTCATGTGGCTGAACATGCACTGATCACGTGGTTGATCATACACTGATCACATGCCTGATCATACACTGATCACGAGACTGCACATGCACTGATTACGTGGCTGATCATGCACTGATCACGTAGGTATCATGCACTGATCACATTGCTATCATGCAGTTATCCCATGGCTCATCATGCACTGATCACGTGACTGATCATGCAGGGGTCACGTGGCTATCATGCACTGATCACGTGGCTGATCATACACTGATCATGTGACTGATCATGCACTGATCACATGCCTGATCATGAACTGATCACGTGCCTGATCATGCACTTATCACGTGACTGATCATGCACTCATCACGTGCCTGATCATGCACTTATCACGTGACTGATCATGCACTCATCACGTGCCTGACCAAGCACTGATCACGTGGCTGATCATACATTGATCAGGTGACTGTGCATGCACTGATCACGTGGCTGAAAATGCAATGATCATGTGGCTGATCGTGCACTGATCACATGCCTGATCATACACTGATCACCAGACTCCACATGCACTGATCACCTGGCTGATAATGCACTGATCATGAAGCGGATTATACACTGACCACGTGACTGTGCATGCACTGATCACGAAGCTGATCATACACTGATCACGTGACTGTGCATGCACTGATCACGTGGCTGATCATGCACTGATCACCTGGCTGATCATGCACTGATAACCTTGCTATCATACACTGATATCTTGACTGATCATGCACTCTTCACGTGCCTGATCATGCACTGATCACGTGGCTGACCATGCACTGCTCACGAAGCTGATCATACACTGATCATGTGAGTGTGCATGCACTGATCACTTGGTTGATCTTGCACTAATCACGTGGCTGATAATGCGCTGATAACCTGGCTGTCATACACTGATCACGTGACTGATTATGCATTCTTCACCTGCCTGATCATGCACTGATCATGTGGCTGATCATGCACTGAAGAAGAAGTTGACTATACACTGATCACGGGACCATGCATGCATTGATCACGTGGCTGATCATGCACTGATCACCTGGGTGATCATACACTGATCACGTGACTGATCATGCACTAATCACGTTGCGGATCATACACTGATCACGCGGCTGACCATACACTGATCATGAGGCTGTTCATGCACTCATCACGTGTCTGATCATACACTGGTCACATTAGTGATAATGCACTGAACACGTGCCTGATCATGCACTGATCACGTGGCTGATCATGCACTGATCACGAAGCTGATCATACACTGATCAGGTGACTGTGCATGCACTGATCACGTGGCTGAAAATGCAATGATCACGTGGCTGATCGTGCACTGATCACGTGGCTGATCATGCACTTATCACATGCCTGATCATACACTGATCATGAGACTGCACGTGCACTGATCCCGTGGCTCATCATGCACTGATCATGAAGCTGATCATACACTGATCACGTGACTGTGCATGTACTGATCACTTGACTGTGCATACACTGATCCCATGGCTGATCTTTCACTGATCACGTGCCTGATCATGCACTTATCACGTGACTGATCCTGCAGTCATCACCTGACTGATAATTAACTGATCATGTGGCTGACCATGCACTGATCACGAAGCTGATCATACACTGATCACGTGACTGTGCATGCACTGATCACGTGGATGAACATGCAATGATCACGTGGCTCATCATGCACTGATCACGAAGCTGAATATACACTGAACACGTGACTGTGCATGCACTGATCACAAGGCTGATCATGCACTTATCACGTGACTGATCATGTAGTCATCACCTGCCTGATAATGAACTGATCACGTGGCTGACCATGCACTGATCACGAAGCTGAATATACACTGATCACGTGACTGTGCATGCACTGATCAAGTGGCTGAGCATGCAATGATCACGTGGCTGATCATGCACTGATTACGTGGCTGATCATGCACTGATCCCATAGCTATCATGCACTGATCACATGGCTATCATGCTTTGATCCCATGGCTCATCATATACTGATCACGTGACTGATCGTGCAGGGGTCACGTGGCTATCATGCACTGATCACGTGGCTGATCATACACTGATCATGTGACTGATCATGCACTGATCACATGCCTGATCATGAACTGATCACTTGCCTGATCATGCACTTATCACGTGGCTCATCATGCACTGATCTCAAAGCTGATCATACACTGATTACGTGACTGTGCATGCACTGATCACTTGGCTGATCTTGCACTGTTCATGTGGCTGATCATGCACTGATTACCTGGTTGATCATACACTGATCACGTTGTGATAATGAACTAATCACGAAGCTGATCATACACTGATCACGTGACTGTGCATGCACTGATGACAAGGCTGATCATGCACTGATCACCTGGCTGATCATGCACTGATCACGTGCCTGATCATACACTGATCACGAGACTGCACATGCACTGATCAGGTGGCTGCGCATGCACTGATCACAAGGCTGATCATGTACTGATCACGTGGCTGATCATGCACTGATCACGAAGCTGATCATACACTGATCACGTGACTGTGCATGCACTGATCACGTGGCTGATCATGCACTGATCTCAAAGCTGATCATACACTGATTACGTGACTGTGCATGCACTGATCACTTGGCTGATCTTGCACTGTTCATGTGGCTGATCATGCACTGATTACCTGGTTGATCATACACTGATCACGTTGTTGATAATGAACTAATCACAAAGCTGATCATACACTGATCACGTGACTGTGCATGCACTGATCACGTGGCTGATGATGCGCTGATAACCTGGCTATCATTCACAGATCAAGTGACAGATTATGCACTCTTCACGTGCCTGATCATGCACTAATCATGTGGCTGATCATGCACTGAAGACGAAGCTGACCATACACTGACCACAGGACCACGCATGCACTGATCACTTGCCTGAACATGCACTGATCACGTGGGTGATCATGGACTGATCACATGGCTGATCATACACAGATTACGTGACTGATCATGCACTACTCACGTTGTGGATCATGCACTGATCACACGGCTGATCATACACTGATCGGAGTCAGTACATGCACTCATCACGTGTCTGATCATACACTGATCACATTACTGATAATGCACTGAACACCTGCCTGATCATGCACTGATCACGTGGCTCATCATGCACTGATCACAAAGCTGATCATACAGTGAGTACGTGACTGTGCATGCACTGATTACTTGGCTGATCTTGTATTGTTCATATGGCTGATCATGCACTGATCACGTACCTGATCATGAACTAATCACGAAGCTGATGATACACTGATCACGTGACTGTGCATGCACTGCTCACGTGGCTGATCATGCACTGATCACGTGGCTGATCATGCACTGATCACGTTCCTGATCATACACTACTCACGAGACTGCAAATACACTGATCATGTGGCTGATCATGCAATGATCACCTGGCTGATCATGCACTGATAACGTTGCTATCATACACTGATCACGTGACTGATCATGCACTCTTCACGTGCCTGATCATGCACTGATGACTTGGCTGAACATGCACTGATCACGAAGCTGATCATACACTGATCACGTGACTGTGCATGCACTGATCACCTGGCTGAACATGCAGTGTTCACGTGGCAGATTATACACTGATCACGTGCCTGATCATGCACTAATCACGTTTTGTATCATGCACTAATCACGTGGCTGATCATCCACTGATCACGTGGCTGATCATTCACTAATCACGTGGCTAATCATACATTGATCACGTAATTAATCATGCACTGATCACTTGGGAGACTTGCACTGATCACGTGGCTGATCATGCACTGATCGCGTGCAGATCATGCACTGTTCACGAAGCTGATCATACACTGATCACGTGCCTGTGCATGCACTGATCACATGGCTGATCCTGCACTGATCACGTGGCTGATCATGCGCTGATCACGTGGCTAATCATGCACTAATCACGTTGCTTACCATGCACTGATCAGGTGGCTATCATGCACTGATGACGAAGCTTATCATACACTGATCAGGTGACTGTGCATGCACTGATCACATGGTTGATCATGCACTGATTACGTGGCTGATCATGCGCTGATCACGTGGCTAATCAAGCACTGATCACGTAGCTGTCATGCACTGATCACGTGCTGACCATGCACTGTTCACGAAGCTGATCATACACTGATCACGTGACTGTGCATGCACTGATCACATGGCTGATCCTGCACTGATCACGTGGCTGATCATGAGCTGATCACGTGGCTAATCATGCACTAATCACGTTGCTTACCATGCACTGATCAGGTGGCTATCATGCACTGATCACGAAGCTTATCATACACTGATCAGGTGACTGTGCATTCACTGATCACATGGTTGATCATGCACATATTACGTGGCTGATCATGCACTGATCACGTGACTAATCAAGCACTGATCATGTAGCTGTCATGCACTGATCACATGGCTATCATGCACTGATCCCATGGCTGCTCATGCACTGATCACGTGACTGATCATGCAGTGATCACATGCCTAATCATGCACTGATCACGTGCCTGAACATGCACTTATCACGTGAGTGATCATGCACTGATCATGAAGCTGATCATACACTGATCACGTGACTGTGCATGCACTGATCACATGGCTGATCATGCACTGATCGCGTGGCTGATCATGCACTGATCACGTGGCTAATCATGCACTAATCACATTGCTTACCATGCACTGATCAGGTGGCTATCATGCAGTGATCACGTGTCTGATCGTACACTGATCACGTGGCTGATCACGCACGAATCACGTTGCTTTCCATGCACTGATCAGGTGGCTATCATGCAGTGATCACGTGGCTGATCATACACTGATCACGTGACTGCGCATGCACTGATCACGTGACAGATCATGCACTGATCACGTGGCTATCATGCACTGATTCGAGTCTATCATGCACTGAACACGTGGCTGATCATACACTGATCACGTGACTGCCCATGCACTAATCACGTGACTGCAAATGCACTGATCACGTAATTGTAGGCAATGATCACGTGGCTATCATGCACTGATCACGTGGCTGATCATGCACTGCTCATGTGACTGAGCATGCACTGACCACGTAGCTATCATGCATTGATCTCTTGTCTATCATGAACTGAACACATGGCTGATCATACACTGATCACGTGACTGCACATGCCCTGATCACGTGGCTGATCATACAGTGATCACGTGGCTGATCATGCAATGATCATGAAGCTGATTATACACTGATCATGTGGCTGTGCATGCACTGATCACATGGCTGATCATGCACTTATCACGTGACTGATCATGCACTGATCACATGGCTGATCATGCACTGAAGAAGAAGCTGATCATACACTGATAACGTGACTGTGCATGCACTGATCACATGGTTGATCATGCACTGATTACGTGGCTGATCATGCACTAATCACGTTGCTTACCATGCACTGATCAGGTGGCTATCATGCACTGATCACGTGGCTTATCATACACTGATAACATGACTGCGCATGCACTGATCACGTGACAGATCATGAACTGATCACCTGGCTATCATGCACTGATTACGAGTCCATCATGCACTGATCACGTGACTGTGCATGAACTGATCACGTTCCTGTTCATGCACTGTTAACGTGGCTATCATGCCCTGATCACGTGGCTGACCATGCTTTGATCACGTGACTGATTATTCACTGATTGTGTAGCTGTCATGCACTGATCACATGACTGCGCATGCCATGAACACGTGACTGATCATGCATTGAACACGTGGATATCATGCACTGATCACGTGGCTAATCATACATTGATCACGTAACTAATCATGCAATGATCATGAAGCTGATCGTACACTGATCATGTGACTTTGCATGCAGTGATCACGTGGCTGATCATGCACTGATCACGTGGCTTTTCATACACTGATCTCGTGGCTGATAATGCACTAATCACGTTGCATATCATGCAGTCATCACGTGGCTGATCATGCACTGATCACGTAGCTGATCATGCACTAATCACGTGGCTGATCATGCACGGATCACATGGCTGATCATGAACTAATCACGTCGCTAATCATACATTGATCACGTAACTAATCATGCACTGATCACTTGGAAATCTTGCACTGATCACGTGGATGATCATGCACTGATCGTGAAGCTATCATGCACTGATCACATGACGGCGCATGAACTGATCACGTGGATATCATACACTGATCAAGTGACAGATCATACACTAATCACGTGACTGATCATGCACTGATAACCTGGCTATCATGCACTGATCATGTGGCTAATCATGCACTGATCTCGTGGCTGATCATGCACTGTTAAGCTGGCTATCATACACTGATCACGTGACTAATCACGCACTCTTCACCTGCGTGATCATGCACTGATCTCATGGTTGATCATGCACTGATGAAGAAGCTGATCATACACTGAACACGTGACTGTGCATGCACTGATAACGTGGTTCATCATTCACTGATCACGTGGTGATCATGCACTGATTACGTGGCTGATCATGCACTGATCACGTAGCTATCATGCACTGATAACTTGACTGCGCATGTAGAGATAACGTGACTGATCATGCACTGATCACGTGCCTGATCATGCACTGATCACGTGGCTGATCATACACAGATAACGTGGATGATCATGCACTGATCACGTGGCTGATCATACACTGATCATGTGGCTGATCATGCAGTAATCACGTTGCTTATCATGCTGATCAAGTGGCTATCATGCACTGATTTCGTGGCTGATCATGCACTGATCACGTGTCTGATCGTACACTAATCACGTGGCTGATCACGCACGAATCACGTTGCTTATCATGCACTGATCAGGTTGCTATCATGCACTGATCACCTGTCTGATCATACACTGATCACGTGACTGCACATGCACTGATCGCGTGACTGCAAATGCACAGATCACGTGACTGATCATGCACTGATTACGTGGCTATCATGCACTGATCAGGTGTCTATCATGCACTGAACACGTGGCTGATCATACAATGATCACGTGACTGATCATGCACTGATCACGTGACTGTGCATGCACTGATTACGTGGCTGATCATGCACTAATCACGTTGCTTACCATGCACTGATCACGTGGCTATCATGCACTGATCACGTGGCTTATCATACACTGATCCCGTGACTGCGCATGCACTGATCACGTGACAGATCATGCACTGATCACGTGGCTATCATGCACTGATTACGAGTCTATCATGCACTGATCACGTGACTGTGCATGAACTTATCACGTTCCTGTTCATGCACTGTTAATGTGGCTATCATGCACTGATCACGTGGCTGACCATGCTTTGATCACCTGACTGAATATGCAACGATTGTGTAGCTGTCATGCACTGATCACATGACTGCGCATGCCATGGATACGTGACTGATCATGCATTGATCACGTGGATATCATGCTCTGATCACGTGGCTAATCATACATTGATCACGTAACTAACGATGCAATGATCATGAAGCTGATCGTACACTGATCATATGACTTTGCATGCAGTGATCACGTGGCTGATCATGCACGGATCACGTGGCTGATCATACACTGATCACGTGGCTGATCATACACTGATCACGTGGCTGATAATGCACTAATCACGTTGCATATCATGCAGTCATCACGTGGGTGATCATGCACTGATCACGTGGCTGATCATGCACTAATCACGTGGCTAATCATACATTGATCACGTAACTAATCATGCACTGATCACTTGGCAATCTTGCCCTGATCACGTGGCTGATCATGCACTGATCAAGTGACAAATCATACACTAACACGTGACTGATCATGCACTGATCACCTGGCTATCATGCACTGATCACGTGGCTGATCATGCACTGATCTCGTGGCTGATCATGCACTGTTAAGCTGGCTATCATACACTGATCACGTGACTAATCATGCACTCTTCACCTGCGTGATCATGCACTGATCACGCGGTTGATCATGCACTGATCACGAAGCTGATCATACACTGAACACGTGACTGTGCATGCACTGATAACGTGGTTCATCATTCACTGATCACGTGGTGATCATGCACTGAGTACGTGGCTGATCATGCACTGATCACTTAGCTATCATGCACTGATAACTTGACTGCGCATGCACAGATAACGTGACTGATCATGCACTGATCACGTGTCTATCATGCACTGATCACGTGTCAATCATGCACTGAATACGTGGCTGATTATAGACTGATCACATGACGCCACATGCACTGATCACGTGGCTGATCACACAGTGATCACGTGGCTGATCATGCACTGATTACGTGGCTTATCATGCACTGATCACGTGGCTTATCATACACTGATCACGTGGCTGCGCATGCACTGACCACGTGACTGATCATGCACTGATCCCATGGCTTATCATGCACTAATCACATGATTGATCATGCAGTGTTCACGGTACTATCATGCACTGATCACGTGGCTGATCATACACCGATCACGTGACTGATCATGCAATGATCACGTGCCTGATCATGCACAGATCACGTGGCTGATCATACACTGATCACGTGACTGCACATGCCCTGATCACGTGGCTGATCATACAGTGATCACGTGGCTGATCATGCAATGATCATGAAGCTGATTATACACTGATCATGTGGCTGTGCATGCACTGATCACATGGCTGATCATGCACTTATCACGTGACTGATCATGCACTGATCACATGGCTGATCATGCACTGAAGAAGAAGCTGATCATACACTGATAACGGGACTGTGCATGCACTGATCACATGGTTGATCATGCACTGATTACGTGGCTGATCATGCACTAATCACGTTGCTTACCATGCACTGATCAGGTGGCTATCATGCACTGATCACGTGGCTTATCATACACTGATAACGTGACTGCGCATGCACTGATCACGTGACAGATCATGAACTGATCACCTGGCTATCATGCACTGATTACGAGTCCATCATGCACTGATCACGTGACTGTGCATGAACTCATCACGTTCCTGTTCATGCACTGTTAACGTGGCTATCATGCACTGATCACGTGGCTGACCATTCTTTGATCACGTGACTGATTATTCACTGATTGTGTAGCTGTCATGCACTGATCACATGACTGCGCATGCCATGAACACGTGACTGATCATGCATTGATCACGTGGATATCATGCACTGATCACGTGGCTAATCATACATTGATCACGTAACTAATCATGCAATGATCATGAAGCTGATCGTACAGTGATCATGTGACTGTGCATGCACGGATCACGTGGCTGATCATGCACTGATCACGTGGCTGATCATACACTAATCACGTGGCTGATCATGCACTGATCACATGGCTGATCATGAACTAATCACGTCGCTAATCATACATTGATCACGTAACTAATCATGCACTGATCACTTGGGAATCTTGCACTGATCACGTGGATGATCATGCACTGATCGTGAAGCTATCATGCACTGATCACATGACGGCGCATGAACTGATCACGTGGATATCATACACTGATCAAGTGACAGATCATACACTAATCACGTGACTGATCATGCACTGATAACCTGGCTATCATGCACTGATCACGTGGCTGATCATGCACTGATCTCGTGGCTGACCATGCACTGTTAAGCTGGCTATCATACACTGATCACGTGACTAATCACGCACTCTTCACCTGCGTGATCATGCACTGATCTCGTGGTTGATCATGCACTGATGAAGAAGCTGATCATACACTGAACACGTGACTGTGCATGCACTGATAACGTGGTTCATCATTCACTGATCACGTGGTGATCATGCACTGATTACGTGGCTGATCATGCACTGATCACGTAGCTATCATGCACTGATAACTTGACTGCGCATGTAGAGATAATGTGACTGATCATGCACTGATCACGTGCCTGATCATGCACTGATCACGTGGCTGATCATACACAGATAACGTGGATGATCATGCACTGATCACGTGGCTGATCATACACTGATCATGTGGCTGATCATGCAGTAATCACGTTGCTTATCATGCTGATCAAGTGGCTATCATGCACTGATTTCGTGGCTGATCATGCACTGATCACGTGTCTGATCGTACACTGAAAACGTGGCTGATCACGCACGAATCACGTTGCTTATCATGCACTGATCAGGTTGCTATCATGCACTGATCACCTGTCTGATCATACACTGATCACGTGACTGCACATGCACTGATCACATGGCTGATCATGCACTGATGAAGAAGCTGATCATACACTGATCACGTGACTGTGCATGCACTGACCACATGGTTGATCATGCACAGATTACGTGGCTGATCATGCACTAATCACGTTGCTTACCATGCACTGATCACGTGGCTATTATGCACTGATCATGTGGCTTATCATACACTGATCCCGTGACTGCGCATGCACTGATCACGTGACAGATCATGCACTGATCACGTGGCTATCATGCAATGATTACGAGTCTATCATGCACTGATTACGTGACTGTGCATGAACTGATCACGTGCCTGATCATGTACTGATCACGTGGCTGATCATGCACTGATCACGAAGCGGATCATACACTGGTCACGTGACTGTGCATGCACTGGTACCATGGCTGATCATGCACTGATCACGTGTCTGATCGTACACTGATCACGTGGCTGATCACGCACGAATCACGTTGCTTATCTTGCACTGATCAGGTTGCTCTCATGCACTGATCACGTGTCTGATCATACACTGATCACGTGACTGGGCATGCACTGATCACGTAACTGATCATGCACTGATTACGTGGCACTGATCACGTGGCTGATCATGCACTGATCACGTGGCTGATCATGCACTGATCACGTGCCTGATCATGCACTGATCAATTGGCTGATCATGCACTGATCACGAAGCTGATCCTACACTGATCACTTGACTGTGCATGCATTGATCACATGGCTGATCATGCACTGACCACGTGGCTGATCATGCACTGAACACATGCCTGATCATGAACTGATCACTTGCCTGATCATGCACTTATCACGTGACTGATCATGCACTCATCACGTGCCTGATCATGCACTGATCACGTGGCTGATCATGCACTGATCACGAAGCTGATCATACACTGGTCATGTGACTGTGCATGCACTGGTCCCATGGTTGATCTGGCACTGATCACCTGGCTGACCATGCACTGATCACGAAGCTGATCCTACACTGATCACGTGACTGTGCATGCATTGATCACATGGCTGATCATGCACTGACCACGTGGCTGATCATGCACTGAACACATGCCTGATCATACACTGATCACGAGACTGCATGTGCACTCATCCCGTGGCTCATCATGCACTGATCATGAAGCTGATCATACACTGATCACGTGACTGTGCATGTACTGATCACATGACTGTGCATACACTGATCCCATGGCTGATCTTTCACTGATCACGTGGCTGATCATGAACTGATCACGTGCCTGATCATGCACTTATCACGTGACTGATCCTGCAGTCATCACCTGCCTGATAATGAACTGATCATGTGGCTGACCATGCACTGATCACGAAGCTGATCATACACTGATCACGTGACTGTGCATGCACTGATCACGTGGATGAACATGCAATGATCACGTGGCTCATCATGCACTGATCACGAAGCTGAATATACACTGAACACGTGACTGTGCATGCACTGATCACAAGGCTGATCATGCACTTATCACGTGACTGATCATGCAGTCATCACCTGCCTGATAATGAACTGATCACGTTGCTGACCAGGCACTGATCACGAAGCTGAATATACACTGATCACGTGACTGTGCATGCACTGATCAATGGCTGAACATGCAATGATCACCTGGCTGATCATGCACTGATATCCTTGCTATCATACACTGATATCTTGACTGATCATGCACTGTTCACGTGCCTGATCATGCACTGATCACGTGGCTGACCATGCATTGCTCACGAAGCTGATCATACACTGATCATGTGAGTGTGCATACACTGACCAGTTGGCTGATCTTGCACTAATCACGTGGCTGATATTGCGCTGATAACCTGGCTGTCATACACTGATCACGTGACTGATTATGCATTCTTCACCTGCCTGATCATGCACTGATCATGTGGCTGATCATGCACTGAAGAAGAAGTTGATCATACACTGATCACGGGACCATGCATGCATTGATCACGTGGCTGATCATTCACTGATCACCTGGGTGATCATACACTGATCACGTGACTGATCATGCACTAATCACGTTGCGGATCATGCACTGATCACACGGCTGAACATACACTGATCATGAGGCTGTTCATGCACTCATCACGTGTCTGATCATACACTGATCACATTAGTGATAATGCACTGAACACGTGCCTGATCATGAACTGATCACGTGGCTGATCATGCACTGATCACGACGCTGATCATACACTGATCAGGTGACTGTGCATGCACTGATCACGTGGCTGAAAATGCAATGATCACGTGGCTGATCGTGCACTGATCACGTGGCTGATCATGCACTTATCACATGCCTGATCATACACTGATCATGAGACTGCACGTGCACTGATCCCATGGCTCATCATGCACTGATCATGAAGCTGATCATACACTGATCACATGACTGTGCATGTACTGATCACTTGACTGTGCATACACTGATCCCATGGCTGATCTTTCACTGATCACGTGGTTGATCATGAACTGATCACGTGCCTGATCATGCACTTATCTCGTGACTGATCCTGCAGTCATCACCTGCCTGATAATGAACTGATCATGTGGCTGACCATGCACTGATCACGAAGCTGATCATACACTGATCACGTGGATGAACATGCAATGATCTCGTGGCTCATCATGCACTGATCACGAAGCTGAATATACACTGAACACGTGACTGTGCATGCACTGATCACAAGGCTGATCATGCACTTATCACGTGACTGATCATGCAGTCATCACCTGCCTGATAATGAACTGATCACGTGGCTGACCATGCACTGATCAGGAAGCTGAATATACACTGATCACGTGACTGTGCATGCACTGATCAAGTGGCTGAGCATGCAATGATCACGCGGCTGATCATGCACTGATTACGTGGCTGATCATGCACTGATCCCATAGCTATCATGCACTGATCACATGGCTATCATGCTTTGATCCCGTGGCTCATCATATACTGATCACGTGACTGATCATGCAGGGGTCACGTGGCTATCATGCACTGATCACGTGGCTGATCATACACTGATCATGTGACTGATCATGCACTGATCACATGCCTGATCATGAACTGATCACTTGCCTGATCATGCACTTATCACGTGGCTCATCATGCACTGATCTCAAAGCTGATCATACACTGATTACGTGACTGTGCATGCACTGATCATATGGCTGATCTTGCACTGTTCATGTGGCTGATCATGCACTGATTACCTGGTTGATCATACACTGATCACGTTGTTGATAATGAACTAATCACGAAGCTGATCATGCACTGATCACCTGGCTGATCATGCACTGATCACATGCCTGATCATACACTGATCACGAGACTGCACATGCACTGATCACGTGGCTGCGCATGCACTGATCACAAGGCTGATCATGTACTGATCACGTGGCTGATCATGCACTGATCACGAAGCTGATCATACACTGATCTCGTGACTGTGCATGCACTGATCACGTGGCTGATCATGCACTGATCACCTGGCTGATCATGCACTGATAACCTTGCTATCATACACTGATATCGTGACTGATCATGCACTCTTCACGTGCCTGATCATGCACCGATCACGTGGCTGACCAGGCACTGATCACGAAGCAGATCATACACTGAACACGTGACTGTGCATGCACTGATCTCTTGGTTGATCTTGCACTCTTCATGTGGCTGAACATGCACTGATCACGTGGTTGATCATACACTGATCACATGCCTGATCATACACTGATCACGAGACTGCACATGCACGGATTACGTGGCTGATCATGCACTGATCACGTAGGTATCATGCACTGATCACATTGCTATCATGCAGTTATCCCATGGCTCATCATGCACTGATCACGTGACTGATCATGCAGGGGTCACGTGGCTATCATGCACTGATCACGTGGCTGATCATACACTGATCATGTGACTGATCATGCACTTATCACGTGCCTGGTCATGCACTCATCACATGCCTGATCATGCACTTATCACGTGACTGATCATGCACTCATCACGTGCCTGATCATGCACTGATCACGTGGCTGATCATACATTGATCAGGTGACTGTGCATGCACTGATCACGTGGCTGAAAATGCAATGATCATGTGGCTGATCGTGCACTGATCACATGCCTGATCATACACTGATCACCAGACTGCACATGCACTGAGCACGTGGCTGATAATGCACTGATCATGAAGCTGATCATACACTGAGTACGTGACTGTGAATGCACTGATTACTTGGCTGATCTTGTACTCTTCATATGGCTGATCATGCACTGATCACGTGGCTGAAAATGCAATGATCACGTGGCTGATCGTGCATTGATCACGTGGCTGATCATGCACTGATCACGTGGGAGATCATACACTGATTACGTGGCTGATCATGCACTGATCACGTGCCTGATTATACACTGATCATGTGACTGATCATGCACTTATCACGTGACTGATCATGCACTCATCACGTGCCTGATCATGCACTCATCACGTGCCTGATCATGCACTTATCACGTGACTGATCATGCACTCATCACGTGCCTGATCATGCACTGATCACGTGGCTGATCATACATTGATCAGGTGACTGTGCATGCACTGATCACGTGCCTGAAAATGCAATGATCATGTGGCTGATCGTGCACTGATCACATGCCTGATCATACACTGATCACCAGACTGCACATGCACTGATCACGTGGCTGCGCATGCACTGATCACAAGGCTGATCATGTACTGATCACGTGGCTGATCATGCACTGATCACGAAGCTGATCATACACTGATCACGTGACTGTGCATGCATGATCACAAGGTTGATCATGCACTGATCACGTGGCTCATCATGCACTTATCACATGCCTGATCATACACTGATCATGAGACTGCACGTGCACGTGGCTGATCATGAACTGATCACGTGCCTGATAATGCATTTATCACGTGACTGATCCTGCAGTCATCACCTGCCTGATAATGAACTGATCACGTGGCTAACCATGCACTGATCACGAAGCTGATCATACACTGTTCCGTGACTGTGCATGCACTGATCACGTGGATGAACATGCAATGCTTACGTGGCTCATCATGCACTGATGACGAAGCTGAATATACACTGAACACGTGACTGTGCATGCACTGATCATGAAACTGATCATAAGCTGATCATGTGACTGTGCATGCACTGATCACGTGGCTGATCATGCACTGATCCCATGGCTGAACAAGCACTGATCACGTAACTGATCATACACTGATCACGTGGCTCATCATGCACTGATCACGAAGCTGATCATACTCTGATTACGTGACTGTGTATGCACTGATCACTTGGCTGAACTTGCACTGTTCATGTGGCTCATCAGGCACTGATCACGTGGTTGATGTTACACTGATCACGTGGCTGATCATGAACTAATCACGAAGCTGATCCTACACCGATCACGTGACCGTGTATGCATGATCACAAGGTTGATCATGCACTGATCACGTGGCTGATCATGCACTTATCACATGCCTGATCATACACTAATCACGAGACTGCACGTGCACTGATCACGAGGCTCATCATGCACTGATCATGAAGGTGATCATACACTGATCACGTGACTGTGCATGTACTGATCACGTGACTGTGCATGCACTGATCCCATGGCTGATCTTTCACTGATCACGTGGCTGATCTGAACTGATCATGTGCCTGATCATGCATTATCACATGACTGATCCTGCAGTCATCACTTGCCTGATAATGAACTGAGCACGTGGCTGACCATGCACTGATCACGAAGCTGAATATACACTGATCACGTGACTGTGCATGCACTGATCAAGTGGCTGAACATGCAATGATCACGTGGCTGATCATGCACTGATTACGTGGCTGATCATGCACTGATCATGTAGCTATCATGCACTGATCACATGGCTATCATGCAGTGATCCCATGGCTCATCATGCACTGATCACGTGACTGATCATGCAGGGGTAACGTGGCTATCATGCACTGATCACGTGGCTGATCATACACTGATCATGTGACTGATCATGCACTGATCATGAACTGATCACTTGCCTGATCATGCACTTATCACGTGGCTCATCATGCACTGATCTCAAAGCTGATCATACACTGATCACGTGACTGTGCATGCACTGATCACTTTGCTGATCTTGCACTGTTCATGTGGCTGATCATGCACTTATTACCTGGTTGATCATACACTGATCACGTTGTTGATAATGAACTAATCACGAAGCTGATCATACACTGATCACGTGACTGTTCATGCACTGATCACCTGGCTGATCATGCATGATCACATGCCTGATCATACACTGATCACGAGACTGCACATGCACTGATCACGTGGCTGCGCATGCATTGATCACAAGGCTGATCATGTACTGATCACGTGGCTGATCATGCACTGATCACGAAGCTGATCATACACTGATCAGGTGACTGTGCATGCACTGATCACGTGGCTGATCATGCACTGATCACCTGGTTGATCATGCACTGATAACCTTGCTATCATACACTGATATCGTGACTGATCATGCACTCTTCACGAGCCTGATCATGCACCGATCACGTGGCTGACCAGGCAATGATCACGAAGCAGATCATACACTGAACACGTGACTGTGCATGCACTGATCACTTGGTTGATCTTGCACTCTTCATGTGGCTGAACATGCACTGATCACGTGGTTGATCTTACACTGATTACATGCCTGATCATACACTGATCACGAGACTGCACATGCACTGATTACGTGGCTGATCATGCACTGATCACGTAGGTATCATGCACTGATCACATTGCTATCATGCAGTTTTCCCATGGCTCATCATGCACTGATCACGTGACTGATCATGCAGGGGTCACGTGGCTATCATGCACTGTTCACGTGGCTGATCATACACTGATCATGTGACTGATCATGCACTGATCACATGCCTGATCATGAACTGATTACGTGCCTGATCATGCACTTATCACGTGACTGATCATGCACTCATCACGTGCCTGATCATGCACTGATCACGCGGCTGATCATACACTGATCATGAGGCTGTACATGCACTCATCACGTGTCTGATCATACACTGATCTCATTAGTGATAATGACTGAACACGTGCCTGATCATGCACTGATCACGTGGCTGATCATGCACTGATCATGAAGCTGATCATACACTGGTCACGAGACTGTGCATGCACTGATCCCATGGCTGATCTGGCACTGATACCTTGGCTGATCATGCACTGATCACGTGGCTGATCATGCACTGATCATGAAGCTGATCATATACTGATCACGTGACTGTGCATGCACTGATCACGTGGCTGATCATGCACTGATCACCTGGCTGATCATGCACTGATAACCTTGCTATCATACACTGATCACGTGACTGATCATGCACTCTTAACTTGCCTGATCATACTCTGATTACATGCCTGATCATGCACTGATCACGAAGCTGTTCATGCACTGATCACGTAGCTGAACACGCAGTGTTCACGTGGCTGATCATGCACTGATCACGTGGCTGATCATGCAGTGATCTCGTGTCTCAATGATGGGGATCATGTGCCTAATAAAGAACTGATCACGTGGCTATAATGCACTGATCATATAACTGAGCATGCACTGATCATGTGGATGATCATACACTGATCATGTTACTGATCACGCACTGTTCACGTGACTGTGCATGCACTGATCCCGTGGGTGAAAATGCAATGATCACGAGGCAGATTATGCACTGATCACGTGACTGATCATACACTGGTCAAGTGGCTATCATGCACTGATCACATGGCTGATCCAACACTGATCACGTGCCTGATCATGCACTGATCACGTGGCTGATCACGCGCTGATCACGAAGCTGATCATACACTGGTCACGTGACTGTGCATGCAATGATCACATGGCTGATCATGCACTAATCACGTGGCTGAAATGCGCTGATAACCTGGCTATCATACACTGATCACGTGACTGATAATGCACTCTTCACCTGCCTGATCATGCACTGATCATGTGGCTGATCATGCACTGAAGAAGAAGTTGATCATACACTGATCACGGGACCATGCATGCATTGATCACGTGGCTCATCCTGCACTGATCACCTGGGTGATCATACACTGATCACGTGACTGATCATGCACTAATCACGTTGTGGATCATGCACTGATCACGCGGCTGATCATACACAGATCATAAGGCTGTTCATGCACTCATCACGTGTCTGATCATACACTGATCACATTAGTGATAATGCACTGAACACGTGCCTGATCATGCACTGATCACGTGGCTGATCATGCACTGATCACGAAGCTGATCATACACTGATCAGGTGACTGTGCATGCACTGATTACGTGGCTGAAAATGCAATGATCACGTGGCTGATCGTGCACTAATCACGTGGCTGATCATGCACTGATCACGTGGGAGATCATACACTGATCACTTGGCTGATCATACACTGATCACGTGCCTGATTATACACTGATCATGACACTGCACAGGCACTGATTACGTGGCTGATAATGCACTGATCACGTAGCTATCATGCACTGATCACATGGCTCTCATGCAGTGATCCCATGGCGCATCATGCACTGATCACGTGACTAATCATGCAGGGGTCACGTTGGTATCATTCACTGATCACGTGGCTGATCATACACTGATCATGTGACTGATCATGCACTGATTACATGCCTGATCATGAACTGATCACGTGCCTGATCATGCACTTATCATGTGACTGATCATGCACTGATCACGTGCCTGATCATGCACTGATCACGTTTCTGATCATGCACTGATCATGAAGCTGATCATACACTGGTCACGTGAATGTGCATGCACTGATCCCATGGCTGATCATGCACTGATCACATGCCTGATCATTCACTGATCACGAGACTGCACATGCACTGATCACGTGGCTGATCATTCACTGATCACATGCCTGATCATACACTGATCACGTGAGTGTGCATGCACTGATCATGTGGCTGCACATGCAATGATCACGTGGCTGATTATACATTGATCACTTGCCTGAACATGCACTGATCATGTGGCTGATCATGCACTGATCAGTAAGCTGATCATACACTGATCACCTGACTGATCATGCACTGGTTAATCATGTGCTGGTCACCTGGCTATCTTGACCTGATCACGTGGCTGATCATACACTGATCATGCACAGATCTCGTGGCTATCATGCACTGATCACTTGATTGTGCATGCAATAATCACATGGATGATCATGCATTTATCATGAGGCTGATCATGCACTAATCACATGGCTGATCATGAACTGATCACGTGACTTCTCATGCAGTGATCTCGTGTCTCAATGATGGTGATCATGTGCCTAATCAAAAACTGATCACGTGGCTATAATGCACTGATCATGTAACTGAGCATGCACTGATCATGTGGATGATCATACACTGATCACGTTACTGATCACACACTGATCACGTGACTGTGCATGCACTGATCACGTGGCTGAAAATGCAATGATCACGAAGCTGATCATACACTGATCACGTGACTGTGCATGCACTGATCACGTGGCTGAAAATGCAATGATCACGTGGGAGATCATACACTGATCACGTGGCTGATCATGCACTGATCACGTGCCTGATTATACACTGATCACGAGACTGCACATGCACTGATTACGTGGCTGATCATGCACTGATCACGTAGCTATCATGCACTGATCACATGGCTCTCATGCAGTGATCCCATGGTTCATCATGCACTGATCACGTGAATGATCATGCAGGGGTCACGTGGCTATCATTCACTGATCACGTGGCTGATCATACACTGATCATGTGACTGATCATGCACTGATCACATGCCTGATCATGCACTGATCACGTGCCTGATCATGCACTTATCACGTGACTGATCATGCACTCATCACGTGCCTGATCATGCACTGATCACGTGGCTGATCATGCACTGATCACGAAGCTGATCATACACTGATCAGGTGACTGTGCATGCACTCATTACGTGGCTGAAAATGCAATGATCACGTGGCTGATCGTGCACTGATCATGTGGCTGATCATGCACTGATCACTTGGGAGATCATACACTGATCACGTGGCTGATCATACACTGATCACGTGCCTGATTATACACTGATCATGACACTGCACATGCACTGATAATGTGGCTGATCATGCACTGATCACGTAGCTATCATGCACTGATCACATGGCTCTCATGCAGTGATCCCATGGCTCATTATGCACTGATCACGTGAGTAATCATGCAGGGGTCACGTGGCTATCATGCACTGATCACGTGGCTGATCATACACTGATCATGTGACTGATCATGCACTGATTACATGCCTGATCATGAACTGATCACGTGCCTGATCATGCACTAATCACGTGGCTGATCATGCACTGATCATGACGCTGATCATACACTGGTCACGTGACTGTGCATGCACTGATCCCATGGCTGATCTGGCACTGATCACGTGACTTTTCATGCAGTGATCTCGTGTCTCAATGATGGTGATCATGTGCCTAATCAAGAACTGATCACGTGGCTATAAAACACTGATCATGTAACTGAGCATGCACTGATCATGTGGATGATAATACACTGATCACGTTACTGATCACACACTGATCACGTGACTGTGCATGCACTGATCACGTGGCTGAAAACGTAATGATCACGAAGCTGATCATGCACTGATCACGTGCCTGATTATACACTGATCATGACACTGCACATGCACGGATTACGTGGCTGATCATGCACTGATCACGTAGCTATCATGCACTGATCACATGGCTCTCATGCAGTGATCCCATGGCTCATCATGCACTGATCACGTGAGTAATCATGCAGGGGTCACGTGGCTATCATACACTGATCACGTGGCTGATCATACACTGATCATGTGACTGATCATGCACTGATTACATGCCTGATCATGAACTGATCACGTGCCTGATCATGCACTTATCATGTGACTGATCATGCACTCATCACGTGCCTGATCATGCACTAATCACGTGGCTGATCATGCACTGATCATGACGCTGATCATACACTGGTCACGCGACTGTGCATGCACTGATCCCATGGCTGATCTGGCACTGATCACGTGGCTGATCATGCACTGATCACGTGGCTGATCATGCACTGATCACATGCCTGATCATTCACTGATCACGAGACTGCACATGCACTGATCACGTGGCTGATCATGCACTGATCACATGCCTGATCATACACTGATCACATGAGTGTGCATGCACTGATCATGTGGCTGCACATGCAATGATCACGTGGATGATTATACGTTGATCACTTGCCTGACAATGCACTGATAACGGGGCTGATCATGCACTGATCAGTAAGCTGATCATACACTGATCACCTGATTGATCATGCACTGGTTAATCATGTGCTGGTCACCTGGCTATCTTGACCTGATGACGTGGCTGATCATACACTGATCATGCACAGATCTCGTGGCTATCATGCACTGATCACTTGATTGTGCATGCAATAATCACATGGATGATCATGCATTTATCATGAGGCTGATCATGCACTAATCACATGGCTGATCATGAACTGATCACGTGATTTATCATGCAGTGATCTCGTGTCTCAATGATGGTGATCATGTGCCTAATCAAGAACTGATCACGTGGCTATAAAACACTGATCATGTAACTGAGCATGCACTGATCATGTGGATGACCATACACTGATCACGTTACTGATCACACACTGATCACGTGACTGTGCATGCACTAATCACGTGGCTGAAAATGCAATGATCACGAAGCTGATCATACATTGATCACGTGACTGTGCATGCACTGATCACGTGGCTGAAAATGCATTGATCACGTGGGAGATCATACACTGATCACGTGGCTGATCATGCACTGATCACGTGCCTGATTATACACTGATCACGAGACTGCACATGCACTGATTACGTGGCTGATCATGCACTGATCACGTAGCTATCATGCACTGATCACATGGCTATCATGCAGTGATCCCATGGCTCATCATGCACTGATCACGTGACTGAACATGCAGGGTTCACGTGGCTATCATTCACTGATCACGTGGCTGATCATACACTGATCATGTGACTGATCATGCACTGATCACATGCCTGATCATGAACTGATCACGTGCCTGATCATGCACTTATCACGTGACTGATCATGCACTCATCACGTGCCTGATCATGCACTGATCACGTGGCTGATCATGCACTGATCACGAAGCTGATCATACACTGGTCACGTGACTGTGCATGCACTGGTCCCATGGCTGATCTGGCACTGATCACCTGGCTGATCATGCACTGATCACGAAGCTGATCCTACACTGATCACGTGACTGTGCATGCATTGATCACATGGCTGATCATGCACTGACAACGTGGCTGATCATGCACTGAACACATGCCTGATCATACACTGATCACGTGACTGTGCATGCACTGATCACGTGGCTGATCATGCATTGATCACGTGGCTGTTCATGCACTCATCAAGTGTCTGATCATACACTGATCACATTACTGATAATGCACTGAACACGTGTCTGATCATGCACTGATCACGAAGCTGATCATACACTGGTCACGTGGCTGATCATGCACTGATCATGAAACTGATCATAAGCTGATCATGTGACTGTGCATGCACTGATCACGTGGCTGATCATGCACTGATCCCATGGCTGAACAAGCACTGATCACGTAACTGATCATACACTAATCACGTGGCTCATCATGCACTGATCACGAAGCTGATCATACTCTGATTACGTGACTGTGTATGCACTGATCACTTGGCTGATCTTGCACTGTTCATGTGGCTCATCAGGCACTGATCACGTGGTTGATGTTACACTGATCACGTGGCTGATCATGAACTAATCACGAAGCTGATCTTACACTGATCACGTGACTGTGCATGCATGATCACAAGGTTGATCATGCACTGATCACGTGGCTGATCATGCACTTATCACATGCCTGATCATACACTGATCACGAGACTGCATGTGCACTGATCCCGTGGCTCATCATGCACTGATCATGAAGCTGATCATACACTGATCACGTGACTGTGCATGTACCGATCACATGACTGTGCATGCACTGATCCCATGGCTGATCTTTCACTGATCACGTGGCTGATCATGCACTGATCATGAAGCTGATCATAAACTGATCATATGACTGTGCATGCACTGATCACGTGGCTGATCATGAAGCTGATCATACACTGATCACGTGACTGTGCATGCACTGATCACGTGGCTGATCATGCACTTATCCCATGGCTGAATATGCACTGATCACGAAGCTGATCATAAGCTGATTACGTGACTGTGTATGCACTGATCACTTGGCTGATCATGCACTGATCCCATGGCTGAACAAGCACTGATCACGTAACTGATCATACACTGATCACGTTGCTCATCATGCACTGATCACGAAGCTGATCATACTCTGATTACATGACTGTGTATGCACTGATCACTTGGCTGATCTTGCACTGTTCAAGTGGCTCATCAGGCACTGATCACGTGGTTGATGTTACACTGATCACGTGGCTGATCATGAACTAATCACGAAGCTGATCTTACACTGATCACGTGACTGTGCATGCATGATCACAAGGTTGATCATGCACTGATCACGTGGCTGATCATGCATTGATCACGTGGCTGTTCATGCACTCATCAAGTGTCTGATCGTACACTGATCACATTACTGATAATGCACTGAACACGTGTCTGATCATGCACTGATCACGAAGCTGATCATACACTGGTCACGTGGCTGATCATGCACTGATCATGAAACTGATCATAAACTGATCATTTGACTGTGCATGCACTGATCACGTGGCTGATCATGCACTGATCCCATGGCTGAACATGCACTGATCACGTAACTGATCATAGACTGATCACGTGACTGTGTATGCACTGATCACTTGGCTGATCTTGCACTGTTCATGTGGCTCATCAGGCACTGATCACGTGGTTGATGTTACACTGATCACGTGGCTGATCATGAACTAATCACGAAGCTGATCATACACTGATCACGTGACTGTGCATGCATGATCACAAGGTTGATCATGCACTGATCACGTGGCTGATCATGCACTTATCACATGCCTGATCATACACTGATCACGAGACTGCACGTGCACTGATCACGTGGCTCATCATGCACTGATCATGAAGCTGATCATACACTGATCACATGACTGTGCATGTACTGATCACGTGACTGTGCATGCACTGATCCCCTAGCTGATCTTTCACTGATCACGTGGCTGATCATGAACTGATCACGTGCCTGATAATGCATTTATCACGTGACTGATCCTGCAGTCATCACCTGCCTGATAATGAACTGATCACGTGGCTGACCATGCACTGATCACGAAGCTGATCATACACTGTTCCGTGACTGTGCATGCACTGATCACGTGGATGAACATGCAATGCTTACGTGGCTCATCATGCACTGATGACGAAGCTGAATATACACTGAACACGTGACTGTGCATGCACTGATCATGAAACTGATCATAAGCTGATCATGTGACTGTGCATGCACTGATCACGTGGCTGATCATGCACTGATCCCATGGCTGAACAAGCACTGATCACGTAACTGATCATACACTGATCACGTGGCTCATCATGCACTGATCACGAAGCTGATCATACTCTGATTACGTGACTGTGTATGCACTGATCACTTGGCTGAACTTGCACTGTTCATGTGGCTCATCAGGCACTGATCACGTGGGAGATAATACAATGATCACGTGGCTGATCATGCACTGATCACGTGCCTGATTATACACTGATCACGAGACTGCACATGCACTGATTACGTGGCTGATCATGCACTGATCACGTAGCTATCATGCACTGATCACATGGCTATCATGCAGGGATCCCATGGCTCATCATGCAATGATCACGTGACTGATCATGCAGGGGTCACGTTGCTATCATTCACTGATCACGTGGCTGATCATACTCTGATCATGTGACTGATCATGCACTGATCACATGCCTGATCATGAACTGATCACTTGCCTGATCATGCACTTATCACGTGACTGATCATGCACTCATCACGTGCCTGATCATGCACTGATCACGTGGCTGATCATGCACTGATCACGAAGCTGATCATACACTGGTCATGTGACTGTGCATGCACTGGTCCCATGGTTGATCTGGCACTGATCACCTGGCTGACCATGCACTGATCACAAAGCTGATCCTACACTGATCACGTGACTGTGCATGCACTGATCACAAGGCTGATCATGCACTGATCACCTGGCTGATCATGCACTGATCACATGCCTGATCATACACTGATCACGAGACTGCACATGCACTGATCACGTGGCTGCGCATGCACTGATCACAAGGCTGATCATGTACTGATCACGTGGCTGATCATGCACTGATCACGAAGCTGATCATACACTGATCACGTGACTGTGAATGCACTGATAACCTTGCTATCATACACTGATATCGTGACTGATCATGCACTCTTCACGTGCCTGATCATGCACCGATCACGTGGCTGACCAGGCACTGATCACGAAGCAGATCATACACTGAACACGTGACTGTGCATGCACTGATCACTTGGTTGATCTTGCACTCTTCATGTGGCTGAACATGCACTGATCACGTGGTTGATCATACACTGATCACATGCCTGATCATACACTGATCACGAGACTGCACATGCACTGATCATGTGGCTGATCATGCACTGATCACGTAGGTATCATGCACTGATCACATTGCTATCATGCAGTTATCCCATGGCTCATCATGCACTGATCACGTGACTGATCATGCAGGGGTCACGTGGCTATCATGCATTGATCACGTGGCTGATCATGCACTGATCACATGCCTGAACATGAAGTGATCACGAACTGATCACTTGCCTGATCATGCACTTATCACGTGACTGATCATGCACTCATCACGTGCCTGATCATGCACTTATCACGTGACTGAACATGCACTCATCACGTGCCTGATCATGCACTGATCACGTGGCTGATCATACATTGATCAGGTGACTGTGCATGCACTGATCACGTGGCTGAAAATGCAATGATCATGTGGCTGATCGTGCACTGATCACATGCCTGATCATACACTGATCACCAGACTGCACATGCACTATTCACCTGGCTGATAATGCACTGATCATGAAGCAGATTATACACTGATCACGTGACTGTGCATGCACTGATCACGAAGCTGATCATATACTGATCACGTGACTGTGCATGCACTGATCACGTGGCTGATCATGCACTGATCACCTGGCTGATCATGCACTGAAAACCTTGCTATCATACACTGATATCTTGACTGATCATGCACTCTTCACGTGCCTGATCATGCACTGATCACGTGGCTGACCATGCACTGATCACGAAGCTGATCATACACTGAACACGTGACTGTGCATGCACTGATCACGTGGCTGAACATGCAATGATCACGTGGATGATCATGCACTGATCACGTGGCTCATCATGCACTGATCACGAAGCTGATCATACACTGATCATGTGAGTGTGCATGCACTGATCATGAAGCTGATCATAAACTGATCACGTGACTGTGCATGCACTGATCACGTGGCTGATCATGCACTGATCACCTGGCTGATCATGCACTGATAACCTTGCTATCATACACTGATCACGTGACTGATCATGCACTCTTAACGTGCCTGATCATACTCTGATTACATGCCTGATCATGCACTGATCACGAAGCTGTTCATGCACTGATCACGTAGCTGAACACGCAGTGTTCACGTGGCTGATCATGCACTGATCACGTGGCTGATCATGCAGTGATCTCGTGTCTCAATGATGGGGATCATGTGCCTAATAAAGAACTGATCACGTGGCTATAATGCACTGATCATATAACTGAGCATGCACTGATCATGTGGATGATCATACACTGATCATGTTACTGATCACGCACTGTTCACGTGACTGTGCATGCACTGATCCCAAGGGTGAAAATGCAATGACCACGAGGCAGATCATGCACTGATCACGTGACTGATCATACACTGGTCAAGTGGCTATCATGCACTGATCACATGGCTGATCCACCACTGATCACGTGCCTGATCATGCACTGATCACGTGGCTGATCACGCGCTGATCACGAAGCTGATCATACACTGGTCACGTGACTGTGCATGCAATGATCACATGGCTGATCATGCACTAATCACGAGGCTGAAATGCGCTGATAACCTGGCTATCATACACTTATCACGTGACTGATAATGCACTCTTCACCTGCCTGATCATGCACTGATCATGTGGCTGATCATGCACTGAAGAAGAAGTTGATCATACACTGATCACGGGACCATGCATGCATTGATCACGTGGCTCATCCTGCACTGATCACCTGGCTGATCATACACTGATCACGTGACTGATCATGCACTAATCACGTTGTGGATCATTCACTGATCACGCGGCTGATCATACACAGATCATAAGGCTGTTCATGCACTCATCACGTGTCTGATCATACACTGATCACATTAGTGATAATGCACTGAACACGTGCCTGATCATGCACTGATCACGTGGCTGATCATGCACTGATCACGAAGCTGATCATACACTGATCAGGTGACTGTGCATGCACTGATTACGTGGCTGAAAATGCAATGATCACGTGGCTGATCGTGCACTGATCACGTGGCTGATCATGCACTGATCAAGTGGGAGATCATACACTGATCACTTGGCTGATCATACACTGATCACGTGCCTGATTATACACTGATCATGACACTGCACAGGCACTGATTACGTGGCTGATAATGCACTGATCACGTAGCTATCATGCACTGATCACATGGCTCTCATGCAGTGATCCCATGGCGCATCATGCACTGATCACGTGACTAATCATGCAGGGGTCACGTGGCTATCATTCACTGATCACGTGGCTGATCATACACTGATCATGTGACTGATCATGCACTGATTACATGCCTGATCATGAACTGATCACGTGCCTGATCATGCACTTATCATGTGACTGATCATGCACTGATCACGTGCCTGATCATGCACTGATCACGTTTCTGATCATGCACTGATCATGAAGCTGATCATACACTGGTCACGTGAATGTGCATGCACTGATCCCATGGCTGATCATGCACTGATCACATGCCTGATCATTCACTGATCACGAGACTGCACATGCACTGATCACGTGGCTGATCATGCACTGATCACATGCCTGATCATACACTGATCACGTGAGTGTGCATGCACTGATCACGTGGCTGCACATGCAATGATCACGTGGCTGATTATACATTGATCACTTGCCTGAACATGCACTGATCATGTGGCTGATCATGCACTGATCAGTAAGCTGATCATACACTGATCACCTGACTGATCATGCACTGGTTAATCATGTGCTGGTCACCTGGCTATCTTGACCTGATCACGTGGCTGATCATACACTGATCATGCACAGATCTCGTGGCTATCATGCACTGATCACTTGATTGTGCATGCAATAATCACATGGATGATCATGCATTTATCATGAGGCTGATCATGCACTAATCACATGGCTGATCATGAACTGATCACGTGACTTCTCATGCAGTGATCTCGTGTCTCAATGATGGTGATCATGTGCCTAATCAAAAACTGATCACGTGGCTATAATGCACTGATCATGTAACTGAGCATGCACTGATCATGTGGATGATCATACACTGATCACGTTACTGATCACACACTGATCACGTGACTGTGCATGCACTGATCACGTGGCTGAAAATGCAATGATCACGAAGCTGATCATACACTGATCACGTGACTGAAAATGCAATGATCACGTGGCTGAAAATGCAATGATCACGTGGGAGATAATACAATGATCACGTGGCTGATCATGCACTGATCACGTGCCTGATTATACACTGATCACGAGACTGCACAAGCACTGATTACGTGGCTGATCATGCACTGATCACGTAGCTATCATGCACTGATCACATGGCTATCATGCAGGGATCCCATGGCTCATCATGCAATGATCACGTGACTGATCATGCAGGGGTCACGTTGCTATCATTCACTGATCACGTGGCTGATCATACTCTGATCATGTGACTGATCATGCACTGATCACATGCCTGATCATGAACTGATCACTTGCCTGATCATGCACTTATCACGTGACTGATCATGCACTCATCACGTGCCTGATCATGCACTGATCACGTGGCTGATCATGCACTGATCACGAAGCTGATCATACACTGGTCATGTGACTGTGCATGCACTGGTCCCATGGTTGATCTGGCACTGATCACCTGGCTGACCATGCACTGATCACAAAGCTGATCCTACACTGATCACGTGACTGTGCATGCACTGATCACAAGGCTGATCATGCACTGATCACCTGGCTGATCATGCACTGATCACATGCCTGATCATACACTGATCACGAGACTGCACATGCACTGATCACGTGGCTGCGCATGCACTGATCACAAGGCTGATCATGTACTGATCACGTGGCTGATCATGCACTGATCACGAAGCTGATCATACACTGATCACGTGACTGTGAATGCACTGATAACCTTGCTATCATACACTGATATCGTGACTGATCATGCACTCTTCACGTGCCTGATCATGCACCGATCACGTGGCTGACCAGGCACTGATCACGAAGCAGATCATACACTGAACACGTGACTGTGCATGCACTGATCACTTGGTTGATCTTGCACTCTTCATGTGGCTGAACATGCACTGATCACGTGGTTGATCATACACTGATCACATGCCTGATCATACACTGATCACGAGACTGCACATGCACTGATCATGTGGCTGATCATGCACTGATCACGTAGGTATCATGCACTGATCACATTGCTATCATGCAGTTATCCCATGGCTCATCATGCACTGATCACGTGACTGATCATGCAGGGGTCACGTGGCTATCATGCATTGATCACGTGGCTGATCATGCACTGATCAAATGCCTGAACATGAAGTGATCACGAACTGATCACTTGCCTGATCATGCACTTATCACGTGACTGATCATGCACTCATCACGTGCCTGATCATGCACTTATCACGTGACTGAACATGCACTCATCACGTGCCTGATCATGCACTGATCACGTGGCTGATCATACATTGATCAGGTGACTGTGCATGCACTGATCACGTGGCTGAAAATGCAATGATCATGTGGCTGATCGTGCACTGATCACATGCCTGATCATACACTGATCACCAGACTGCACATGCACTATTCACCTGGCTGATAATGCACTGATCATGAAGCAGATTATACACTGATCACGTGACTGTGCATGCACTGATCACGAAGCTGATCATATACTGATCACGTGACTGTGCATGCACTGATCACGTGGCTGATCATGCACTGATCACCTGGCTGATCATGCACTGAAAACCTTGCTATCATACACTGATATCTTGACTGATCATGCACTCTTCACGTGCCTGATCATGCACTGATCACGTGGCTGACCATGCACTGATCACGAAGCTGATCATACACTGAACACGTGACTGTGCATGCACTGATCACGTGGCTGAACATGCAATGATCACGTGGATGATCATGCACTGATCACGTGGCTCATCATGCACTGATCATGAAGCTGATCATACACTGATCATGTGAGTGTGCATGCACTGATCACTTGGCTGATCTTGCACTAATCACGTGGCTGATAATGCGCTGATAACCTGGCTGTCATACACTGATCACGTGACTGATTATGCTTTCTTCACCTGCCTGATCATGCACTGATCATGTGGATGATCATGCACTGAAGACGAAGTTGATCATACACTGATCACGGGACCATGCATGCATTGATCACGTGGCTGATCATGCACTGATCACCTGGGTGATCATACACTGATCACGTGACTGATCATGCACTAATCACGTTGCGGATCATGCACTGATCACGGGGCTGACCATACACTGATCATGAGGCTGTTCATGCACTCATCACGTGTCTGATCATACACTGATCACATTAGTGATAATGCACTGAACACGTGCCTGATCATGCACTTATCACGTGACTGATCCTGCAGTCATCCCCTGCCTGATAATGAACTGATCATGTGGCTGACCATGCACTGATCATGAAGCTGATCATACACTGATCACGTGACTGTGCATGCACTGATCACGTGGCTGAAAATGCAATGATCACGTCGCTGATCGTGCACTGATCACGTGGCTGATCATGCACTTATCAAATGCCTGATCATACACTAATCACGAGACTGCACGTGCACTGATCAAGTGGCTCATCATGCATTGATCATGAAGCTGATCATACACTGATCACGTGACTGTGCATGTACTGATCTCGTGACTGTGCATGCACTGATCCCATGGTTGATCTTTCACTGATCACGTGGCTGATCATGAACTGATCACGTGCCTGATCATGCACTTATCACGTGACTGATCCTGCAGTCATCACCTGCCTGAAAATGAACTGATCATGTGGCTGACCATGCACTGATCACGAAGCTGAATATACACTGAACACGTGACTGTGCATGCACTGATCACAAGGCTGATCATGCACTTATCACGTGACTGATCATGCAGTCATCACCTGCCTGAAAATGAACTGATCACGTGGCTGACCATGCACTGATCACGAGAGCTGAATATACACTGATCACGTGACTGTGCATGCACTGATCAAGTGGCTGAACATGCAATGATCACGTGGCTGATCATGCACTGATTACGTGGCTGATCATGCACTGATCACATAGATATCATGCACTGATCACATGGCTATCATGCAGTGATCTCATGGCTCATCATATACTGATCACGTGACTGATCATGCAGGGGTAACGTGGCTATCATGCACTGATCACGTGGCTGATCATACACTGGTCATGTGACTGATCATGCACTGATCACATGCCTGATCATGAACTGATCACTTGCCTGATCATGCACTTATCACGTGGCTCATCATGCACTGATCTCAAAGCTGATCATACACTGATTACGTGACTGTGCATGCACTGATCCCATGGCTGATCTGGCACTGATCACTTGGCTGATCATGCACTGATCACATGGCTGATCATGCACTGATCATGAAGCTGATCATACACTGATCACGTGACTGTGCATGCACTGATCACGTGGCTGATCATGCACTGATCCCATGGTTGAATATGCACTGATCACTAAGCTGATCATACACTGATTACGTGACTGTGTATGCACTGATCACTTGGCTGATCTTGCACTGTTCATGTGGCTCATCAGGCACTGATCACGGGGTTGATGTTACACTAATCACGAGGCTCATCATGCACTGATTATGAAGCTGATCATACACTGATCACGTGACTGTGCATGTACTGATCACGTGACTGTGCATGCACTGATCCCATGGCTGATCTTTCACTGATCACGTGGCAGAACATGAACTGATCACGTGTCTGATTATGCATTATCACGTGACTGATCATGCAGTCATCACCTGCCTGATAATGAACTGAGCACGTGTCTGACCATGCACTGATCACGAAGCTGAATATACACTGATCATGTGACTGTGCATGCACTGATCAAGTGGTTGAACATGCAATGATCACGTGGCTGATCATGCACTGATTACTTGGCTGATCATGCACTGATCATGTAGCTATAATGCACTGATCACATGGCTATCATGCAGTGATCCCATGGCTCATCATATACTGATCACGTGACTGATCATGCAGGGGTCACGTGGCTATCATGCACTGATCACGTGGCTGATAATACACTGATCATGTGACTGATCATGCACTGATCACATGCCTGATCATGAACTGATCACTTGCCTGATCATGCACTTATCACGTGGCTCATCATGCACTGATCTCAAAGCTGATCATACACTGATTACGTGACTGTGCATGCACTGATCACTTGGCTGATCTTGCACTGTTCATGTGGCTGATCATGCACGATTACCTGGTTGATCATACACTGAACACGTTGTTGATAAAGAACTAATCACGAAGCTGATCATACACTGATCACGTGACTGTGCATGCACTGATCACAAGGCTGATCATGCACTGATCACCTGGCTGATCATGCACTGATCACATGCCTGATCATACACTGATCACGAGACTGCACATGCACTGATCACGTGGCTGCCCATGCACTGATCACAAGGCTGATCATGTACTGATCACGTGGCTCATCATGCACTGATCACGAAGCTGATCATACACTGATCACGTGACTGTGCATGCACTGATCACGTGGCTGATCATGCACTGATCACCTGGCTGATCATGCACTGATAAACTTGCTATCATACACTGATATCGTGACTGATCATGCACTCTTCACGTGCCTGATCATGCACCGATCACGTGGCTGACCAGGCACTGATCACGAAGCAGATCATACACTGAACACGTGACTGTGCATGCACTGATCACTTGGTTGTTCTTGCACTCTTCATGTGGCTGAACATGCACTGATCACGTGGTTGATCATACACTGATCACATGCCTGATCATACACTGATCACGAGACTGCACATGCACTGATTACGTGGCTGATCATGCACTGATCACGTAGGTATCATGCACTGATCACATTGCTATCATGCAGTTATCCTATGGCTCATCATGCACTGATCACGTGACTGATCATGCAGGGGTCACGTGGCTATCATGCAATGATCACGTGGCTGATCATACACTGATCATGTGACTGATCATGCACTGATCACATGCCTGATCATGAACTGATCACGTGCCTGATCATGCTCTGATCACGCGGCTGATCATACACTGCTCATGAGGCTGTTCATGCACTCATCACGTGTCTGATCATACACTGATCTCATTAGTGATAATGCACTGAACACCTGCCTGATCATGCACTGATCACGTGGCTGATCATGCACTGATCACGAAGCTGATCATACACTGATCAGGTGACTGTGCATGCATTGATCACGTGGCTGAAAATGCAATGATCATGTGGCTGATCGTGCACTCTTCACGTGGCTGATCATGCACTGATCCTGTGCCTGATTATACATTGATCATGACACTGCACATGCACTGATTACGTGGCTGATCATGCACTGATCACGTAGCTATCATGCACTGATCACATGGCACTCATGCAGTGATCCCATGGCTCATCATGCACTGATCACGTGACTAATCATGCAGGGGTCACGTGGCTATCATTCACTCATCACGTGGCTGATCATACACTGATCATGTGACTGATCATGCACTGATCACATGCCTGATCATGAACTGATCACGTGCCTGATCATGCACTTATCACGTGACTGATCATGCACTCATCACGTGCCTGATCATGCACTGATCACGTGGCTGATCATGCACTGATCCTGAAGCTGATCAAACACTAGTCACCAGACTGTGCATGCACTGATCCCATGGCTGATCTGGCACTGATCACAAGGCTGATCAGGCATTGATCACCTGGCTGGTCATGCACTGATCACATGCCTGATCATACACTGATCACGAGACTGCACATGCACTGATCACGTGGCTGCGCATGCACTGATCACAAGGCTGATCATGTACTGATCACGTGGCTGATCATGCACTGATAACGAAGCTGATCATACACTGATCACGTGACTGTGCATTCACTGATCACGTGGCTGATCATGCACTGATCACCTGGCTGATCATGCACTGATAACCTTGCTATCATACACTGATATCGTGACTGATCATGCACCTTTCACGTGCCTGATCATGCACCGATCACGTGGCTGACCAGGCACTGATCACGAAGCAGATCATACACTGAACACGTGACTGTGCATGCACTGATCACTTGGTTGTTCTTGCACTCTTCATGTGGCTGAACATGCACTGATCACGTGGTTGATCATACACTGATCACATGCCTGATCATACACTGATCACGAGACTGCACATGCACTGATTACGTGGCTGATCATGCACTGATCACGTAGGTATCATGCACTGATCACAATGCTTTCATGCAGTTATCCCATGGCTCATCATGCACTGATCACGTGACTGATCATGCAGGGGTCACGTGGCTATCATGCACTGATCACGTGGCTGACCATACACTGATCACGTGACTGATCATGCACTCTTAACGTGCCTGATCATGCTCTGATCACATGGCTGATCATGCACTGATCACGTGGCTGATCATGCAGTGATCTCGTGTCTCAATGATGGTGATCATGTGCCTAATCAAGAACTGATCACGTGGCTATAATGCACTGATCATGTATCTGAGCATGCACTGATAATGTGGATGATCATACACTGATCATGTTACTGATCACGCACTGATCACGTGACTGTGCATGCACTGATCACGTGAGTCAAAATGCAATGATCACGAGGCAGATCATGCACTGATCACGTGACTGATCATACACTGGTCAAGTGGCTATCATGCACTGATCACGAAGCTGATCATACACTGGTCACGTCCTGGGCATGCAATGATCACATGGCTGATCATGCACTAATCACGTGGCTGATAATGCGCTGATAACCTGGCAATCATACACTGATCACGTGACTGATTATGCACTCTTCACCTGCCTGATCGTGCACTGATCATGTGGCTGATCATGCACTGAAGAAGAAGTTGATCATATACTGATCACGGGACCATGCATGCATTGATCACGTGGCTCATCCTGCACTGATCACCTGGCTGATCATACACTGATCACGTGACTGATCATGCACTAATCACGTTGCGGATCATGCACTGATCACGCGGATGATCATACACAGATCATAAGGCTGTTCATGCACTCATCACGTGTCTGATCATACACTGATCACATTAGTGATAATGCACTGAACACGTGCCTGATCATGCACTGATCACGTGGCTGATCATGCACTGATCACGAAGCTGATCATACACTGATCAGGTGACTGTGCATGCACTGATTACGTGGCTGAAAATGCAATGATCACGTGGCTGATCGTGCACTGATCACGTGGCTGATCATGCACTGATCACTTGGGAGATCATACACTGATCACGTGGCTGATCATACACTGATCACGTGCCTGATTATACACTGATCATGACACTGCACATGCACTGATTACGTGGCTGATCATGCACTGATCACGTAGCTATCATGCACTGATCACATGGCTCTCATGCAGTGATCCCATGGCTCATCATGCACTGATCACGTGAGTAATCATGCAGGGGTCACGTGGCTATCATGCACTGATCACGTGGCTGATCATACACTGATCATGTGACTGATCATGCACTGATTACATGCCTGATCATGAACTGATCACGTGCCTGATCATGCACTAATCACGTGGCTGATCATGCACTGATCATGACGCTGATCATACACTGGTCACGTGACTGTGCATGCACTGATCCCATGGCTGATCTGGCACTGATCACGTGACTTTTCATGCAGTGATCTCGTGTCTCAATGATGGTGATCATGTGCCTAATCAAGAACTGATCACGTGGCTATAAAACACTGATCATGTAACTGAGCATGCACTGATCATGTGGATGATCATACACTGATCACGTTACTGATCACACACTGATCACGTGACTGTGCATGCACTGATCACGTGGCTGAAAACGTAATGATCACGAAGCTGATCATGCACTGATCACGTGCCTGATTATACACTGTTCATGACACTGCACATGCACGGATTACGTGGCTGATCATGCACTGATCACGTAGCTATCATGCACTGATCACATGGCTCTCATGCAGTGATCCCATGGCTCATCATGCACTGATCACGTGAGTAATCATGCAGGGGTCACGTGGCTATCATACACTGATCACGTGGCTGATCATACACTGATCATGTGACTGATCGTGCACTGATTACATGCCTGATCATGAACTGATCACGTGCCTGATCATGCACTTATCATGTGACTGATCATGCACTCATCACGTGCCTGATCATGCACTAATCACGTGGCTGATCATGCACTGATCATGACGCTGATCATACACTGGTCACGCGACTGTGCATGCACTGATCCCATGGCTGATCTGGCACTGATCACGTGGCTGATCATGCACTGATCACGTGGCTGATCATGCACTGATCACATGCCTGATCATTCACTGATCACGAGACTGCACATGCACTGATCACGTGGCTGATCATGCACTGATCACATGCCTGATCATACACTGATCACATGAGTGTGCATGCACTGATCATGTGGCTGCACATGCAATGATCACGTGGCTGATTATACATTGATCACTTGCCTGACAATGCACTGATAACGGGGCTGATCATGCACTGATCAGTAAGCTGATCATACACTGATCACCTGACTGATCATGCACTGGTTAATCATGTGCTGGTCACCTGGCTATCTTGACCTGATGACGTGGCTGATCATACACTGATCATGCACAGATCTCGTGGCTATCATGCACTGATCACTTGATTGTGCATGCAATAATCACATGGATGATCATGCATTTATCATGAGGCTGATCATGCACTAATCACATGGCTGATCATGAACTGATCACGTGATTTATCATGCAGTGATCTCGTGTCTCAATGATGGTGATCATGTGCCTAATCAAGAACTGATCACGTGGCTATAAAACACTGATCATGTAACTGAGCATGCACTGATCATGTGGATGATCATACACTGATCACGTTACTGATCACACACTGATCACGTGACTGTGCATGCACTAATCACGTGGCTGAAAATGCAATGATCACGAAGCTGATCATACACTGATCACGTGACTGTGCATGCACTGATCACGTGGCTGAAAATGCAATGATCACGTGGGAGATCATACACTGATCACGTGGCTGATCATGCACTGATCACGTGCCTGATTATACACTGATCACGAGACTGCACATGCACTGATTACGTGGCTGATCATGCACTGATCACGTAGCTATCATGCACTGATCACATGGCTCTCATGCAGTGACCCCATGGCTCATCATGCACTGATCACGTGACTGATCACGCAGGGGTCACGTGGCTATCATTCACTGATCACGTGGCTGATCATACACTGATCATGTGACTGATCATGCACTGATCACATGCCTGATCATGAACTGATCACGTGCCTGATCATGCACTTATCACGTGACTGATCATGCACTCATCACGTGCCTGATCATGCACTGATCACGTGGCTGATCATGCACTGATCACGAAGCTGATCATACACTGGTCACGTGACTGTGCATGCACTGGTCCCATGGCTGACCTGGCACTGATCACCTGGCTGATCATGCACTGATCACGACTGATCCTACACTGATCACGTGACTGTGCATGCATTGATCACATGGCTGATCATGCACTGACCACGTGGCTGATCATGCACTGAACACATGCCTGATCATACACTGATCACGTGACTGTGCATGCACTGATCACGTGGCTGTTCATGCACTCATCAAGTGTCTGATCATACACTGATCACATTACTGATAATGCACTGAACACGTGTCTGATCATGCACTGATCACGAAGCTGATCATACACTGGTCACGTGGCTGATCATGCACTGATCATGAAACTGATCATAAGCTGATCATGTGACTGTGCATGCACTGATCACGTGGCTGATCATGCACTGATCCCATGGCTGAACAAGCACTGATCACGTAACTGATCATACACTAATCACGTGGCTCATCATGCACTGATCACGAAGCTGATCATACTCTGATTACGCGACTGTGTATGCACTGATCACGTGGCTGATCATGCACTGATCATGAAGCTGATCATAAACTGATCATATGACTGTGCATGCACTGATCACGTGGCTGATCATGAAGCTGATCATACACTGATCACGTGACTGTGCATGCACTGATCACGTGGCTGATCATGCACTTATCCCATGGCTGAATATGCACTGATCACGAAGCTGATCATACACTGATTACGTGACTGTGTATGCACTGATCACTTGGCTGATCTTGCACTGTTCATGTGGCTCATCACGCACTGATCACGTGGTTGATGTTACACTGATCACGTGGCTGATCATGAACTAATCACGAAGCTGATCATACACCGATCACGTGACCGTGTATGCATGATCACAAGGTTGATCATGCACTGATCACGTGGCTGATCATGCACTTATCACATGCCTGATCATACACTGATCACGAGACTGCACGTGCACTGATCCCGTGGCTCATCATGCACTGATCATGAAGCTGATCATACACTGATCACGTGACTGTGCATGTACTGATCACATGACTGTGCATGCACTGATCCCATGGCTGATCTTTCACTGATCACGTGGCTGATCATGAACTGATCACGTGCCTGATCATGCACTTATCACCTGACTGATCCTGCAGTCATCACCTGCCTGAAAATGAACTGATCATGTGGCTGACCATGCACTGATCATATGCCTGATCATTCACTGATCACGAGACTGCACATGCACTGATCACGTGGCTGATCATGCACTGATCACATGCCTGATCATACACTGATCACGTGAGTGTGCATGCACTGAACATGTGGCTGCACATGCAATGATCACGTGGCTGATTATACATTGACCACTTGCCTGACCATGCACTGATCACGTGGCTGATCATGCACTGATCAGTAAGCTGATCATACACTGATCACCTGACTGATCATGCACTGGTTAATCATGTGCTGGTCACCTGGCTATCTTGACCTGATGACGTAGCTGATCATACACTGATCATGCACAGATCTCGTGGCTATCATGCAATGATCACTTGATTGTGCATGCAATAATCACATGGATGATCATGCATTTATCATGAGGCTGATCATGCACTAATCACATGGCTGATCATGAACTGATCACGTGATTTATCATGCAGTGATCTCTTGTCTCAATGATGGTGATCATGTGCCTAATCAAGAACTGATCACGTGGCTATAAAACACTGATCATGTAACTGAGCCTGCACTGATCATGTGGATGATCATACACTGATCACGTTACTGATCACACACTGATCACGTGACTGTGCATGCACTGATCACGTGGCTGAAAATGCAATGATCACGAAGCTGATCATACACTGATCACGTGACTGTGCATGCACTGATCACGTGGCTGAAAATGCAATGATCACGTGGGAGATCATACACTGATCACGTGGCTGATCATGCACTGATCACGTGCCTGATTATACACTGATCACGAGACTGCACATGCACTGATTACGTGGCTGATCATGCACTGATCACGTAGCTATCATGCACTGATCACATGGCTCTCATGCAGTGATCCCATGGCTCATCATGCACTGATCACGTGACTGATCATGCAGGGGTCACGTGGCTATCATTCACTGATCACGTGGCTGATCATACACTGATCATGTGACTGATCATGCACTGATCACATGCCTGATCATGCACTGATCACGTGCCTGATCATGCACTGATCACGTGCCTGATCATGCACTTATCACGTGACTGATCATGCACTCATCACGTGCCTGATCATGCACTGATCACGTGGCTGATCATGCACTGATCACGAAGCTGATCATACACTCGTCACGTGACTGTGCATGCACTGGTCCCATGGCTGATCTGGCACTGATCACCTGGCTGATCATGCACTGATCACGAAGCTGATCCTACACTGATCACGTGACTGTGCATGCATTGATCACATGGCTGATCATGCACTGACCACGTGGCTGATCATGCACTGAACACATGCCTGATCATACACTGATCTCGTGACTGTGCATGCACTGATCACGTGGCTGATCATGCATTGATCACGTGGCTGTTCATGCACTCATCAAGTGTCTGATCATACACTGATCACATTACTGATAATGCACTGAACACGTGTCTGATCATGCACTGATCACGAAGCTGATCATACACTGGTCACGTGGCTGATCATGCACTGATCATGAAACTGATCATAAGCTGATCATGTGACTGTGCATGCACTGATCACGTGGCTGATCATGCACTGATCCCATGGCTGAACAAGCACTGATCACGTAACTGATCATACACTGATCACGTTGCTCATCATGCACTGATCACGAAGCTGATCATACTCTGATTACGTGACTGTGTATGCACTGATCACTTGGCTGATCTTGCACTGTTCAAGTGGCTCATCAGGCACTGATCACCTGGTTGATGTTACACTGATCACGTGGCTGATCATGAACTAATCACGAAGCTGATCTTACACTGATCACGTGACTGTGCATGCATGATCACAAGGTTGATCATGCACTGATCACGTGGCTGATCATGCATTGATCACGTGGCTGTTCACGCACTCATCAAGTGTCTGATCGTACACTGATCACATTACTGATAATGCACTGAACACGTGTCTGATCATGCACTGATCACGAAGCTGATCATACACTGGTCACGTGGCTGATCATGCACTGATCATGAAACTGATCATAAACTGATCATGTGACTGTGCATGCACTGATCACGTGGCTGATCATGCACTGATCCCATGGCTGAACATGCACTGATCACGTAACTGATCATAGACTGATCACGTGACTGTGTATGCACTGATCACTTGGCTGATCTTGCACTGTTCATGTGGCTCATCAGGCACTGATCACGTGGTTGATGTTACACTGATCACGTGGCTGATCATGAACTAATCACGAAGCTGATCATACACTGATCACGTGACTGTGCATGCATGATCACAAGGTTGATCATGCACTGATCACGTGGCTGATCATGCACTTATCACATGCCTGATCATACACTGATCACGAGACTGCACGTGCACTGATCACGTGGCTCATCATGCACTGATCATGAAGCTGATCATACACTGATCACATGACTGTGCATGTACTGATCACGTGACTGTGCATGCACTGATCCCCTAGCTGATCTTTCACTGATCACGTGGCTGATCATGAACTGATCACGTGCCTGATAATGCATTTATCACGTGACTGATCCTGCAGTCATCACCTGCCTGATAATGAACTGATCACGTGGCTGACCATGCACTGATCACGAAGCTGATCATACACTGTTCCGTGACTGTGCATGCACTGATCACGTGGATGAACATGCAATGCTTACGTGGCTCATCATGCACTGATGACGAAGCTGAATATACACTGAACACGTGACTGTGCATGCACTGATCATGAAACTGATCATAAGCTGATCATGTGACTGTGCATGCACTGATCACGTGGCTGATCATGCACTGATCCCATGGCTGAACAAGCACTGATCACGTAACTGATCATACACTAATCACGTGGCTCATCATGCACTGATCACGAAGCTGATCATACTCTGATTACGCGACTGTGTATGCACTGATCACGTGGCTGATCATGCACTGATCATGAAGCTGATCATAAACTGATCATATGACTGTGCATGCACTGATCACGTGGCTGATCATGAAGCTGATCATACACTGATCACGTGACTGTGCATGCACTGATCACGTGGCTGATCATGCACTTATCCCATGGCTGAATATGCACTGATCACGAAGCTGATCATACACTGATTACGTGACTGTGTATGCACTGATCACTTGGCTGATCTTGCACTGTTCATGTGGCTCATCAGGCACTGATCACGTGGTTGATGTTACACTGATCACGTGGCTGATCATGAACTAATCACGAAGCTGATCATACACCGATCACGTGACCGTGTATGCATGATCACAAGGTTGATCATGCACTGATCACGTGGCTGATCATGCACTTATCACATGCCTGATCATACACTGATCACGAGACTGCATGTGCACTGATCCCGTGGCTCATCATGCACTGATCATGAAGCTGATCATACACTGATCACGTGACTGTGCATGTACTGATCACATGACTGTGCATGCACTGATCCCATGGCTGATCTTTCACTGATCACGTGGCTGATCATGAACTGATCACGTGCCTGATCATGCACTTATCACGTGACTGATCCTGCAGTCATCACCTGCCTGAAAATGAACTGATCATGTGGCTGACCATGCACTGATCATATGCCTGATCATTCACTGATCACGAGACTGCACATGCACTGATCACGTGGCTGATCATGCACTGATCACATGCCTGATCATACACTGATCACGTGAGTGTGCATGCACTGAACATGTGGCTGCACATGCAATGATCACGTGGCTGATTATACATTGACCACTTGCCTGACCATGCACTGATCACGTGGCTGATCATGCACTGATCAGTAAGCTGATCATACACTGATCACCTGACTGATCATGCACTGGTTAATCATGTGCTGGTCACCTGGCTATCTTGACCTGATGACGTAGCTGATCATACACTGATCATGCACAGATCTCGTGGCTATCATGCAATGATCACTTGATTGTGCATGCAATAATCACATGGATGATCATGCATTTATCATGAGGCTGATCATGCACTAATCACATGGCTGATCATGAACTGATCACGTGATTTATCATGCAGTGATCTCTTGTCTCAATGATGGTGATCATGTGCCTAATCAAGAACTGATCACGTGGCTATAAAACACTGATCATGTAACTGAGCCTGCACTGATCATGTGGATGATCATACACTGATCACGTTACTGATCACACACTGATCACGTGACTGTGCATGCACTGATCACGTGGCTGAAAATGCAATGATCACGAAGCTGATCATACACTGATCACGTGACTGTGCATGCACTGATCACGTGGCTGAAAATGCAATGATCACGTGGGAGATCATACACTGATCACGTGGCTGATCATGCACTGATCACGTGCCTGATTATACACTGATCACGAGACTGCACATGCACTGATTACGTGGCTGATCATGCACTGATCACGTAGCTATCATGCACTGATCACATGGCTCTCATGCAGTGATCCCATGGCTCATCATGCACTGATCACGTGACTGATCATGCAGGGGTCACGTGGCTATCATTCACTGATCACGTGGCTGATCATACACTGATCATGTGACTGATCATGCACTGATCACATGCCTGATCATGCACTGATCACGTGCCTGATCATGCACTTATCACGTGACTGATCATGCACTCATCACGTGCCTGATCATGCACTGATCACGTGGCTGATCATGCACTGATCACGAAGCTGATCATACACTAGTCACGTGACTGTGCATGCACTGGTCCCATGGCTGATCTGGCACTGATCACCTGGCTGATCATGCACTGATCACGAAGCTGATCCTACACTGATCACGTGACTGTGCATGCATTGATCACATGGCTGATCATGCACTGACCACGTGGCTGATCATGCACTGAACACATGCCTGATCATACACTGATCTCGTGACTGTGCATGCACTGATCACGTGGCTGATCATGCATTGATCACGTGGCTGTTCATGCACTCATCAAGTGTCTGATCATACACTGATCACATTACTGATAATGCAGTGAACACGTGTCTGATCATGCACTGATCACGAAGCTGATCATACACTGGTCACGTGGCTGATCATGCACTGATCATGAAACTGATCATAAGCTGATCATGTGACTGTGCATGCACTGATCACGTGGCTGATCATGCACTGATCCCATGGCTGAACAAGCACTGATCACGTAACTGATCATACACTGATCACGTTGCTCATCATGCACTGATCACGAAGCTGATCATACTCTGATTACGTGACTGTGTATGCACTGATCACTTGGCTGATCTTGCACTGTTCAAGTGGCTCATCAGGCACTGATCACCTGGTTGATGTTACACTGATCACGTGGCTGATCATGAACTAATCACGAAGCTGATCTTACACTGATCACGTGACTGTGCATGCATGATCACAAGGTTGATCATGCACTGATCACGTGGCTGATCATGCATTGATCACGTGGCTGTTCACGCACTCATCAAGTGTCTGATCGTACACTGATCACATTACTGATAATGCACTGAACACGTGTCTGATCATGCACTGATCACGAAGCTGATCATACACTGGTCACGTGGATGATCATGCACTGATCATGAAACTGATCATAAACTGATCATGTGACTGTGCATGCACTGATCACGTGGCTGATCATGCACTGATCCCATGGCTGAACATGCACTGATCACGTAACTGATCATAGACTGATCACGTGACTGTGTATGCACTGATCACTTGGCTGATCTTGCACTGTTCATGTGGCTCATCAGGCACTGATCACGTGGTTGATGTTACACTGATCACGTGGCTGATCATGAACTAATCACGAAGCTGATCATACACTGATCACGTGACTGTGCATGCATGATCACAAGGTTGATCATGCACTGATCACGTGGCTGATCATGCACTTATCACATGCCTGATCATACACTGATCACGAGACTGCACGTGCACTGATCACGTGGCTCATCATGCACTGATCATGAAGCTGATCATACACTGATCACATGACTGTGCATGTACTGATCACGTGACTGTGCATGCACTGATCCCCTAGCTGATCTTTCACTGATCACGTGGCTGATCATGAACTGATCACGTGCCTGATAATGCATTTATCACGTGACTGATCCTGCAGTCATCACCTGCCTGATAATGAACTGATCACGTGGCTGACCATGCACTGATCACGAAGCTGATCATACACTGTTCCGTGACTGTGCATGCACTGATCACGTGGATGAACATGCAATGCTTACGTGGCTCATCATGCACTGATAACGAAGCTGAATATACACTGAACACGTGACTGTGCATGCACTGATCATGAAACTGATCATAAGCTGATCATGTGACTGTGCATGCACTGATCACGTGGCTGATCATGCACTGATCCCATGGCTGAACAAGCACTGATCACGTAACTGATCATACACTGATCACGTGGCCCATCATGCACTGATCACGAAGCTGATCATACTCTGATTACGTGACTGTGTATGCACTGATCACTTGGCTGAACTTGCACTGTTCATGTGGCTCATCAGGCACTGATCACGTGGTTGATGTTACACTGATCACGTGGCTGATCATGAACTAATCACGAAGCTGATCCTACACCGATCACGTGACCGTGTATGCATGATCACAAGGTTGATCATGCACTGATCACGTGGCTGATCATGCACTTATCACATGCCTGATCATACACTAATCACGAGACTGCACGTGCACTGATCACGAGGCTCATCATGCACTGATCATGAAGGTGATCATACACTGATCACGTGACTGTGCATGTACTGATCACGTGACTGTGCATGCACTGATCCCATGGCTGATCTTTCACTGATCACGTGGCTGATCATGAACTGATCATGTGCCTGATCATGCATTATCACGTGACTGATCCTGCAGTCATCACTTGCCTGATAATGAACTGAGCACGTGGCTGACCATGCACTGATCACGAAGCTGAATATACACTGATCACGTGACTGTGCATGCACTGATCAAGTGGCTGAACATGCAATGATCACGTGGCTGATCATGCACTGATTACGTGGCTGATCATGCACTGATCACGTAGCTATCATGCACTGATCACATGGCTATCATGCAGTGATCCCATGGCTCATCATGCACTGATCACGTGACTGATCATGCAGGGGTAACGTGGCTATCATGCACTGATCACGTGGCTGATCATACACTGATCATGTGACTGATCATGCACTGATCATGAACTGATCACTTGCCTGATCATGCACTTATCACGTGGCTCATCATGCACTGATCTCAAAGCTGATCATACACTGATCACGTGACTGTGCATGCACTGATCACTTTGCTGATCTTGCACTGTTCATGTGGCTGATCATGCACTTATTACCTGGTTGATCATACACTGATCACGTTGTTGATAATGAACTAATCACGAAGCTGATCATACACTGATCACGTGACTGTTCATGCACTGATCACCTGGCTGATCATGCATGATCACATGCCTGATCATACACTGATCACGAGACTGCACATGCACTGATCACGTGGCTGCGCATGCATTGATCACAAGGCTGATCATGTACTGATCACGTGGCTGATCATGCACTGATCACGAAGCTGATCATACACTGATCAGGTGACTGTGCATGCACTGATCACGTGGCTGATCATGCACTGATCACCTGGTTGATCATGCACTGATAACCTTGCTATCATACACTGATATCGTGACTGATCATGCACTCTTCACGTGCCTGATCATGCACCGATCACGTGGCTGACCAGGCAATGATCACGAAGCAGATCATACACTGAACACGTGACTGTGCATGCACTGATCACTTGGTTGATCTTGCAGTCTTCATGTGGCTGAACATGCACTGATCACGTGGTTGATCTTACACTGATCACATGCCTGATCATACACTGATCACGAGACTGCACATGCACTGATTACGTGGCTGATCATGCACTGATCACGTAGGTATCATGCACTGATCACATTGCTATCATGCAGTTATCCCATGGCTCATCATGCACTGATCACGTGACTGATCATGCAGGGGTCACGTGGCTATCATGCAATGATCACGTGGCTGATCATACACTGATCATGTGACTGATCATGCACTGATCACATGCCTGATCATGAACTGATCACGTGCCTGATCATGCTCTGATCACGCGGCTGATCATACACTGCTCATGAGGCTGTTCATGCACTCATCACGTGTCTGATCATACACTGATCTCATTAGTGATAATGCACTGAACACCTGCCTGATCATGCACTGATCACGTGGCTGATCATGCACTGATCACGAAGCTGATCATACACTGATCAGGTGACTGTGCATGCATTGATCACGTGGCTGAAAATGCAATGATCACGTGGCTGATCGTGCACTCTTCACGTGGCTGATCATGTACTGATCCTGTGCCTGATTATACATTGATCATGACACTGCACATGCACTGATTACGTGGCTGATCATGCACTGATCACGTAGCTATCATGCACTGATCACATGGCACTCATGCAGTGATCCCATGGCTCATCATGCACTGATCACGTGACTAATCATGCAGGGGTCACGTGGCTATCATTCACTGATCACGTGGCTGATCATACACTGATCATGTGACTGATCATGCACTGATCACATGCCTGATCATGAACTGATCACGTGCCTGATCATGCACTTATCACGTGACTGATCATGCACTCATCACGTGCCTGATCATGCACTGATCACGTGGCTGATCATGCACTGATCCTGAAGCTGATCAAACACTAGTCACCAGACTGTGCATGCACTGATCCCATGGCTGATCTGGCACTGATCACAAGGCTGATCAGGCATTGATCACCTGGCTGGTCATGCACTGATCACATGCCTGATCATACACTGATCACGAGACTGCACATGCACTGATCACGTGGCTGCGCATGCACTGATCACAAGGCTGATCATGTACTGATCACGTGGCTGATCATGCACTGATAACGAAGCTGATCATACACTGATCACGTGACTGTGCATTCACTGATCACGTGGCTGATCATGCACTGATCACCTGGCTGATCATGCACTGATAACCTTGCTATCATACACTGATATCGTGACTGATCATGCACCTTTCACGTGCCTGATCATGCACCGATCACGTGGCTGACCAGGCACTGATCACGAAGCAGATCATACACTGAACACGTGACTGTGCATGCACTGATCACTTGGTTGTTCTTGCACTCTTCATGTGGCTGAACATGCACTGATCACGTGGTTGATCATACACTGATCACATGCCTGATCATACACTGATCACGAGACTGCACATGCACTGATTACGTGGCTGATCATGCACTGATCACGTAGGTATCATGCACTGATCACAATGCTTTCATGCAGTTATCCCATGGCTCATCATGCACTGATCACGTGACTGATCATGCAGGGGTCACGTGGCTATCATGCACTGATCACGTGGCTGACCATACACTGATCACGTGACTGATCATGCACTCTTAACGTGCCTGATCATGCTCTGATCACATGGCTGATCATGCACTGATCACGTGGCTGATCATGCAGTGATCTCGTGTCTCAATGATGGTGATCATGTGCCTAATCAAGAACTGATCACGTGGCTATAATGCACTGATCATGTATCTGAGCATGCACTGATAATGTGGATGATCATACACTGATCATGTTACTGATCACGCACTGATCACGTGACTGTGCATGCACTGATCACGTGGGTCAAAATGCAATGATCACGAGGCAGATCATGCACTGATCACGTGACTGATCATACACTGGTCAAGTGGCTATCATGCACTGATCACGAAGCTGATCATACACTGGTCACGTCCTGGGCATGCAATGATCACATGGCTGATCATGCACTAATCACGTGGCTGATAATGCGCTGATAACCTGGCAATCATACACTGATCACGTGACTGATTATGCACTCTTCACCTGCCTGATCGTGCACTGATCATGTGCCTGATCATGCACTGAAGAAGAAGTTGATCATACACTGATCACGGGACCATGCATGCATTGATCACGTGGCTCATCCTGCACTGATCACCTGGCTGATCATACACTGATCACGTGACTGATCATGCACTAATCACGTTGCGGATCATGCACTGATCACGCGGATGATCATACACAGATCATAAGGCTGTTCATGCACTCATCACGTGTCTGATCATACACTGATCACATTAGTGATAATGCACTGAACACGTGCCTGATCATGCACTGATCACGTGGCTGATCATGCACTGATCACGAAGCTGATCATACACTGATCAGGTGACTGTGCATGCACTGATTACGTGGCTGAAAATGCAATGATCACGTGGCTGATCATGCACTGATCACGTGGCTGATCATGCACTGATCACTTGGGAGATCATACACTGATCACGTGACTGATCATACACTGATCACGTGCCTGATTATACACTGATCATGACACTGCACATGCACTGATTACGTGGCTGATCATGCACTGATCACGTAGCTATCATGCACTGATCACATGGCTCTCATGCAGTGATCCCATGGCTCATCATGCACTGATCACGTGAGTAATCATGCAGGGGTCACGTGGCTATCATGCACTGATCACGTGGCTGATCATACACTGATCATGTGACTGATCATGCACTGATTACATGCCTGATCATGAACTGATCACGTGCCTGATCATGCACTAATCACGTGGCTGATCATGCACTGATCATGACGCTGATCATACACTGGTCACGTGACTGTGCATGCACTGATCCCATGGCTGATCTGGCACTGATCACGTGACTTTTCATGCAGTGATCTCGTGTCTCAATGATGGTGATCATGTGCCTAATCAAGAACTGATCACGTGGCTATAAAACACTGATCATGTAACTGAGCATGCACTGATCATGTGGATGATCATACACTGATCACGTTACTGATCACACACTGATCACGTGACTGTGCATGCACTGATCACGTGGCTGAAAACGTAATGATCACGAAGCTGATCATGCACTGATCACGTGCCTGATTATACACTGTTCATGACACTGCACATGCACGGATTACGTGGCTGATCATGCACTGATCACGTAGCTATCATGCACTGATCACATGGCTCTCATGCAGTGATCCCATGGCTCATCATGCACTGATCACGTGAGTAATCATGCAGGGGTCACGTGGTTATCATACACTGATCACGTGGCTGATCATACACTGATCATGTGACTGATCATGCACTGATTACATGCCTGATCATGAACTGATCACGTGCCTGATCATGCACTTATCATGTGACTGATCATGCACTCATCACGTGCCTGATCATGCACTAATCACGTGGCTGATCATGCACTGATCATGACGCTGATCATACACTGGTCACGCGACTGTGCATGCACTGATCCCATGGCTGATCTGGCACTGATCACGTGGCTGATCATGCACTGATCACGTGGCTGATCATGCACTGATCACATGCCTGATCATTCACTGATCACGAGACTGCACATGCACTGATCACGTGGCTGATCATGCACTGATCACATGCCTGATCATACACTGATCACATGAGTGTGCATGCACTGATCATGTGGCTGCACATGCAATGATCACGTGGCTGATTATACATTGATCACTTGCCTGACAATGCACTGATAACGGGGCTGATCATGCACTGATCAGTAAGCTGATCATACACTGATCACCTGACTGATCATGCACTGGTTAATCATGTGCTGGTCACCTGGCTATCTTGACCTGATGACGTGGCTGATCATACACTGATCATGCACAGATCTCGTGGCTATCATGCACTGATCACTTGATTGTGCATGCAATAATCACATGGATGATCACGCATTTATCATGAGGCTGATCATGCACTAATCACATGGCTGATCATGAACTGATCACGTGATTTATCATGCAATGATCTCGTGTCTCAATGATGGTGATCATGTGCCTAATCAAGAACTGATCACGTGGCTATAAAACACTGATCATGAAACTGAGCATGCACTGATCATGTGGATGATCATACACTGATCACGTTACTGATCACACACTGATCACGTGACTGTGCATGCACTAATCACGTGGCTGAAAATGCAATGATCACGAAGCTGATCATACACTGATCACGTGACTGTGCATGCACTGATCACGTGGCTGAAAATGCAATGATCACGTGGGAGATCATACACTGATCACGTGGCTGATCATGCACTGATCACGTGCCTGATTATACACTGATCACGAGACTGCACATGCACTGATTACGTGGCTGATCATGCACTGATCATGAAGCTGATCATACACTGATCATGAGACTGCACATGCACTGATCACGTAGCTATCATGCACTGATCACATGGCTATCATGCAGTGACCCCATGGCTCATCATGCACTGATCACGTGACTGATCATGCAGGGGTCACGTGGCTATCATTCACTGATCACGTGGCTGATCATACACTGATCATGTGACTGATCATGCACTGATCACATGCCTGATCATGAACTGATCACGTGCCTGATCATGCACTTATCATGTGACTGATCATGCACTCATCACGTGCCTGATCATGCACTGATCACGTGGCTGATCATGCACTGATCACGAAGCTGATCATACACTGGTCACGTGACTGTGCATGCACTGGTCCCATGGCTGATCTGGCACTGATCACCTGGCTGATCATGCACTGATCACGAAGCTGATCCTACACTGATCACGTGACTGTGCATGCATTGATCACATGGCTGATCATGCACTGACCACGTGGCTGATCATGCACTGAACACATGCCTGATCATACACTGATCACGTGACTGTGCATGCACTGATCACGTGGCTGTTCATGCACTCATCAAGTGTCTGATCATACACTGATCACATTACTGATAATGCACTGAACACGTGTCTGATCATGCACTGATCACGAAGCTGATCATACACTGGTCACGTGGCTGATCATGCACTGATCATGAAACTGATCATAAGCTGATCATGTGACTGTGCATGCACTGATCACGTGGCTGATCATGCACTGATCCCATGGCTGAACAAGCACTGATCACGTAACTGATCATACACTAATCACGTGGCTCATCATGCACTGATCACGAAGCTGATCATACTCTGATTACGTGACTGTGTATGCACTGATCACGTGGCTGATCATGCACTGATCATGAAGCTGATCATAAACTGATCATATGACTGTGCATGCACTGATCACGTGGCTGATCATGAAGCTGATCATACACTGATCACGTGACTGTGCATGCACTGATCACGTGGCTGATCATGCACTTATCCCATGGCTGAATATGCACTGATCACGAAGCTGATCATACACTGATTACGTGACTGTGTATGCACTGATCACTTGGCTGATCTTGCACTGTTCATGTGGCTCATCAGGCACTGATCACGTGGTTGATGTTACACTGATCACGTGGCTGATCATGAACTAATCACGAAGCTGATCATACACCGATCACGTGACCGTGTATGCATGATCACAAGGTTGATCATGCACTGATCACGTGGCTGATCATGCACTTATCACATGCCTGATCATACACTGATCACGAGACTGCACGTGCACTGATCCCGTGGCTCATCATGCACTGATCATGAAGCTGATCATACACTGATCACGTGACTGTGCATGTACTGATCACATGACTCTGCATGCACTGATCCCATGGCTGATCTTTCACTGATCACGTGGCTGATCATGAACTGATCACGTGCCTGATCATGCACTTATCACGTGACTGATCCTGCAGTCATCACCTGCCTGAAAATGAACTGATCATGTGGCTGACCATGCACTGATCATATGCCTGATCATTCACTGATCACGAGACTGCACATGCACTGATCACGTGGCTGATCATGCACTGATCACATGCCTGATCATACACTGATCACGTGAGTGTGCATGCACTGAACATGTGGCTGCACATGCAATGATCACGTGGCTGATTATACATTGACCACTTGCCTGACCATGCACTGATCACGTGGCTGATCATGCACTGATCAGTAAGCTGATCATACACTGATCACCTGACTGATCATGCACTGGTTAATCATGTGCTGGTCACCTGGCTATCTTGACCTGATGACGTAGCTGATCATACACTGATCATGCACAGATCTCGTGGCTATCATGCAATGATCACTTGATTGTGCATGCAATAATCACATGGATGATCATGCATTTATCATGAGGCTGATCATGCACTAATCACATGGCTGATCATGAACTGATCACGTGATTTATCATGCAGTGATCGCTTGTCTCAATGATGGTGATCATGTGCCTAATCAAGAACTGATCACGTGGCTATAAAACACTGATCATGTAACTGAGCCTGCACTGATCATGTGGATGATCATACACTGATCACGTTACTGATCACACACTGATCACGTGACTGTGCATGCACTGATCACGTGGCTGAAAATGCAATGATCACGAAGCTGATCATACACTGATCACGTGACTGTGCATGCACTGATCACGTGGCTGAAAATGCAATGATCACGTGGGAGATCATACACTGATCACGTGGCTGATCATGCACTGATCACGTGCCTGATTATACACTGATCACGAGACTGCACATGCACTGATTACGTGGCTGATCATGCACTGATCACGTAGCTATCATGCACTGATCACATGGCTCTCATGCAGTGATCCCATGGCTCATCATGCACTGATCACGTGACTGATCATGCACTGATCACGTGCCTGATCATGCACTTATCACGTGACTGATCATGCACTCATCACGTGCCTGATCATGCACTGATCACGTGGCTGATCATGCACTGATCACGAAGCTGATCATACACTGGTCACGTGACTGTGCATGCACTGGTCCCATGGCTGATCTGGCACTGATCACCTGGCTGATCATGCACTGATCACGAAGCTGATCCTACACTGATCACGTGACTGTGCATGCATTGATCACATGGCTGATCATGCACTGACCACGTGGCTGATCATGCACTGAACACATGCCTGATCATACACTGATCTCGTGACTGTGCATGCACTGATCACGTGGCTGATCATGCATTGATCACGTGGCTGTTCATGCACTCATCAAGTGTCTGATCATACACTGATCACATTACTGATAATGCACTGAACACGTGTCTGATCATGCACTGATCACGAAGCTGATCATACACTGGTCACGTGGCTGATCATGCACTGATCATGAAACTGATCATAAGCTGATCATGTGACTGTGCATGCACTGATCACGTGGCTGATCATGCACTGATCCCATGGCTGAACAAGCACTGATCACGTAACTGATCATACACTGATCACGTTGCTCATCATGCACTGATCACGAAGCTGATCATACTCTGATTACGTGACTGTGTATGCACTGATCACTTGGCTGATCTTGCACTGTTCAAGTGGCTCATCAGGCACTGATCACCTGGTTGATGTTACACTGATCACGTGGCTGATCATGAACTAATCACGAAGCTGATCTTACACTGATCACGTGACTGTGCATGCATGATCACAAGGTTGATCATGCACTGATCACGTGGCTGATCATGCATTGATCACGTGGCTGTTCACGCACTCATCAAGTGTCTGATCGTACACTGATCACATTACTGATAATGCACTGAACACGTGTCTGATCATGCACTGATCACGAAGCTGATCATACACTGGTCACGTGGCTGATCATGCACTGATCATGAAAGTGATCATAAACTGATCATGTGACTGTGCATGCACTGATCACGTGGCTGATCATGCACTGATCCCATGGCTGAACATGCACTGATCACGTAACTGATCATAGACTGATCACGTGACTGTGTATGCACTGATCACTTGGCTGATCTTGCACTGTTCATGTGGCTCATCAGGCACTGATCACGTGGTTGATGTTACACTGATCACGTGGCTGATCATGAACTAATCACGAAGCTGATCATACACTGATCACGTGACTGTGCATGCATGATCACAAGGTTGATCATGCACTGATCACGTGGCTGATCATGCACTTATCACATGCCTGATCATACACTGATCACGAGACTGCACGTGCACTGATCACGTGGCTCATCATGCACTGATCATGAAGCTGATCATACACTGATCACATGACTGTGCATGTACTGATCACGTGACTGTGCATGCACTGATCCCCTAGCTGATCTTTCACTGATCACGTGGCTGATCATGAACTGATCACGTGCCTGATAATGCATTTATCACGTGACTGATCCTGCAGTCATCACCTGCCTGATAATGAACTGATCACGTGGCTGACCATGCACTGATCACGAAGCTGATCATACACTGTTCCGTGACTGTGCATGCACTGATCACGTGGATGAACATGCAATGCTTACGTGGCTCATCATGAACTGATGACGAAGCTGAATATACACTGAACACGTGACTGTGCATGCACTGATCATGAAACTGATCATAAGCTGATCATGTGACTGTGCATGCACTGATCACGTGGCTGATCATGCACTGATCCCATGGCTGAACAAGCACTGATCACGTAACTGATCATACACTGATCACGTGGCCCATCATGCACTGATCACGAAGCTGATCATACTCTGATTACGTGACTGTGTATGCACTGATCACTTGGCTGAACTTGCACTGTTCATGTGGCTCATCAGGCACTGATCACGTGGTTGATGTTACACTGATCACGTGGCTGATCATGAACTAATCACGAAGCTGATCCTACACCGATCACGTGACCGTGTATGCATGATCACAAGGTTGATCATGCACTGATCACGTGGCTGATCATGCACTTATCACATGCCTGATCATACACTAATCACGAGACTGCACGTGCACTGATCACGAGGCTCATCATGCACTGATCATGAAGGTGATCATACACTGATCACGTGACTGTGCATGTACTGATCACGTGACTGTGCATGCACTGATCCCATGGCTGATCTTTCACTGATCACGTGGCTGATCATGAACTGATCATGTGCCTGATCATGCATTATCACGTGACTGATCCTGCAGTCATCACTTGCCTGATAATGAACTGAGCACGTGGCTGACCATGCACTGATCACGAAGCTGAATATACACTGATCACGTGACTGTGCATGCACTGATCAAGTGGCTGAACATGCAATGATCACGTGGCTGATCATGCACTGATTACGTGGCTGATCATGCACTGATCACGTAGCTATCATGCACTGATCACATGGCTATCATGCAGTGATCCCATGGCTCATCATGCACTGATCACGTGACTGATCATGCAGGGGTAACGTGGCTATCATGCACTGATCACGTGGCTGATCATACACTGATCATGTGACTGATCATGCACTGATCATGAACTGATCACTTGCCTGATCATGCACTTATCACGTGGCTCATCATGCACTGATCTCAAAGCTGATCATACACTGATCACGTGACTGTGCATGCACTGATCACTTTGCTGATCTTGCACTGTTCATGTGGCTGATCATGCACTTATTACCTGGTTGATCATACACTGATCACGTTGTTGATAATGAACTAATCACGAAGCTGATCATACACTGATCACGTGACTGTTCATGCACTGATCACCTGGCTGATCATGCATGATCACATGCCTGATCATACACTGATCACGAGACTGCACATGCACTGATCACGTGGCTGCGCATGCATTGATCACAAGGCTGATCATGTACTGATCACGTGGCTGATCATGCACTGATCACGAAGCTGATCATACACTGATCAGGTGACTGTGCATGCACTGATCACGTGGCTGATCATGCACTGATCACCTGGTTGATCATGCACTGATAACCTTGCTATCATACACTGATATCGTGACTGATCATGCACTCTTCACGTGCCTGATCATGCACCGATCACGTGGCTGACCAGGCAATGATCACGAAGCAGATCATACACTGAACACGTGACTGTGCATGCACTGATCACTTGGTTGATCTTGCAGTCTTCATGTGGCTGAACATGCACTGATCACGTGGTTGATCTTACACTGATTACATGCCTGATCATACACTGATCACGAGACTGCACATGCACTGATTACGTGGCTGATCATGCACTGATCACGTAGGTATCATGCACTGATCACATTGCTATCATGCAGTTATCCCATGGCTCATCATGCACTGATCACGTGACTGATCATGCAGGGGTCACGTGGCTATCATGCACTGTTCACGTGGCTGATCATACACTGATCATGTGACTGATCATGCACTGATCACATGCCTGATCATGAACTGATTACGTGCCTGATCATGCACTTATCACGTGACTGATCATGCACTCATCACGTGCCTGATCATGCACTGATCACGCGGCTGATCATACACTGATCATGAGGCTGTACATGCACTCATCCCGTGTCTGATCATACACTGATCTCATTAGTGATAATGACTGAACACGTGCCTGATCATGCACTGATCACGTGGCTGATCATGCACTGATCATGAAGCTGATCATACACTGGTCACGAGACTGTGCATGCACTGATCCCATGGCTGATCTGGCACTGATACCTTGGCTGATCATGCACTGATCACGTGGCTGATCATGCACTGATCATGAAGCTGATCATATACTGATCACGTGACTGTGCATGCACTGATCACGTGGCTGATCATGCACTGATCACCTGGCTGATCATGCACTGATAACCTTGCTATCATACACTGATCACGTGACTGATCATGCACTCTTAACGTGTCTGATCATACTCTGATTACATGCCTGATCATGCACTGATCACGAAGCTGTTCATGCACTGATCACGTAGCTGAACACGCAGTGTTCACGTGGCTGATCATGCACTGATCACGTGGCTGATCATGCAGTGATCTCGTGGCTGATCATGCACTAATCACGAAGCTGATCATACACTGATCAGGTGACTATGCATGCATTGATCACGTGGCTGAAAATGCAATGATCACGTGGCTGATCGTGCACTCTTTACGTGGCTGATCATGCTCTGATCACGTGACTGATTATACACTGATCATGACACTGCACATGCACTGATTACGTAGCTGATCATGCACTGATCACGTAGCTATCATGCACTGATCACATGGCTCTCATGCAGTGATCCCATGGCTCATCATGCACTGATAACGTGACTAATCATGCAGAGGTCACGTGGCTATCATTCACTGATCACGTGGCTGATCATACACTGATCATGTGACTGATCATGCACTGATCACGTGCCTGATCATGCACTGATCACGTGGCTGATCAAGCACTGATTACGTGGCTGATCATGCACTGATCATGTAGCTATCATGCACTGATCATGAAGCTGATCATACACTGGTCACGAGACAGTGCATGCACTGATCCCATGGCTGATCTGGCACTGATACCTTGGCTGATCATGCACTGATCACCTGGCTGATCATGCACTGATAACCTTGCTATCATACACTGATCACGTGACTGATCATACACTCTTAACGTGCCTGATCATACTCTGATCACATGCCTGATCATGAACTGATCACGAAGCTGTTCATGCACTGATCACGTAGCTGAACACGCAGTGTTCACGTGGCTGATCATGCACTGATTACGTGGCTGATCATGCAGTGATCTCGTGTCTCAATGATGGTGATCATGTGCCTAATCAAGAACTGATCACGTGGCTATAATGCACTGATCATGTAACTGAGCATGCACTGATCATGTGGATGATCATACACTGATCATGTTACTGATCACGCACTGTTCACGTGACTGTGCATGCACTGATCACGTGGGTGAAAATGCAATGATCACGAGGCAGATCATGCACTGATCACGTGACTGATCATACACTGGTCAAGTGGCTATCATGCACTGATCACATGGCTGATCCACCACTGATCACGTGCCTGATCATGCACTGATCACGTGGCTGATCACGCGCTGATCACGAAGCTGATCATACACTGGTCACGTGACTGTGCATGCAATGATCACATGGCTGATCATGCACTAATCACGTGGCTGAAATGCGCTGATAACCTGGCTATCATACACTGATCACGTGACTGATAATGCACTCTTCACCTGCCTGATCATGCACTGATCATGTGGCTGATCATGCACTGAAGAAGAAGTTGATCATACACTGATCACGGGCCCATGCATGCATTGATCACGTGGCTCATCCTGCACTGATCACCTGGCTGATCATACACTGATCACGTGACTGATCATGCACTAATCACGTTGTGGATCATGCACTGATCACGCGGCTGATCATACACAGATCATAAGGCTGTTCATGCACTCATCACGTGTCTGATCATACACTGATCACATTAGTGATAATGCACTGAACACGTGCCTGATCATGCACTGATCACGTGGCTGATCATGCACTGATCACGAAGCTGATCATACACTGATCAGGTCACTGTGCATGCACTGATTACGTGGCTGAAAATGCAATGATCACGTGGCTGATCGTGCACTGATCACGTGGCTGATGATGCACTGATCACGTGGGAGATCATACACTGATCACGTGGCTGATCATGCACTGATCACGTAGCTATCATGCACTGATCACATGGCTCTCATGCAGTGATCCCATGGCTCATCATGCACTGATCACGTGACTAATCTTGCAGGGGTCACGTGGCTATCATTCACTGATCACTGGCTGATCATACAATGATCATGTGACTGATAATGCACTGATTACATGCCTGATCATGAACTGATCACGTGCCTGATCATGCACTTATCATGTGACTGATCATGCACTGATCACGTGTCTGATCATGCACTGATCACTTTTCTGATCATGCACTGATCATGAAGCTGATCATACACTGGTCACGTGACTGTGCATGCACTGATCCCATGGCTGATCATGCACTGATCACATGCCTGATCATTCACTGATCACCAGACTGCACATGCCCTGATCACGTGGCTGATCATGCACTGATCACATGCCTGATCATACACTGATCACGTGAGTGTGCATGCACTGATCACGTGGCTGCACATGCAATGATCACGTGGCTGATTATACATTGATCACTTGCCTGACCATGCACTGATCACGTGGCTGATCATGCACTGATCAGTAAGCTGATCATACACTGATCACCTGACTGATCATGCACTGGTTAATCATGTGCTGGTCACCTGGCTATCTTGACCTGATCACGTGGCTGATCATACACTGATCATGCACAGATCTCGTGGCTATCATGCACTGATCACTTGATTGTGCATGCAATAATCACATGGATGATCATGCATTTATCATGAGGCTGATCATGCACTAATCACATGGCTGATCATGAACTGATCACGTGATTTATCATGCAGTGATCTCGTGTCTCAATGATGGTGATCATGTGCCTAATCAAAAACTGATCACGTGGCTATAATGCACTGATCATGTAACTGAGCATGCACTGATCACGTGGATGATCATACACTGATCACGTTACTGATCACACACTGATCACGTGACTGTGCATGCACTGATCACGTGGCTGAAAATGCAATGATCACGAAGCTGATCATACACTGATCACGTGACTGTGCATGCACTGATCACGTGGCTGAAAATGCAATGATCACGTGGGAGATCATACACTGATCACGTGGCTGATCATGCACTGATCACGTGCCTGATTATACACTGATCACGAGACTGCACATGCACTGATCACGTGGCTGCGCATGCACTGATCACAAGGCTGATCATGTACTGATCACGTGGTTGATCATGCACTGATCACGAAGCTGATCATACTCTGATCACGTGACTGTGAATGCACTGATCACGTGGCTGATCATGCACTGATCACCTGGCTGATCATGCACTGATAACCTTGCTATCATACACTGATATCGTGACTGATCATGCACTCTTCACGTGCCTGATCATGCACCGATCACGTGGCTGACCAGGCACTGATCACGAAGCAGATCATACACTGAACACGTGACTGTGCATGCACTGATCACTTGGTTGATCTTGCACTCTTCATGTGGCTGAACATGCACTGATCACGTGGTTGATCATACACTGATCACATGCCTGATCATACAGTGATCACGAGACTGCACATGCACTGATTACGTGGCTGATCATGCACTGATCACGTAGCTATCATGCACTGATCACATGGCTATCATGCAGTGATCCCATGGCTCATCGTATACTGATCACGTGACTGATCATGCAGGGGTAACGTGGCTATCATGCACTGATCACGTGGCTGATCATACACTGATCATGTGACTGATCATGCACTGATCACATGCCTGATCATGAACTGATCACTTGCCTGATCATGCACTTATCACGTGGCTCATCATGCACTGATCTAAAAGCTGATCATACACTGATTACGTGACTGTGCATGCACTGATCCCATGGCTGATCTGGCACTGATCACTTGGCTGATCATGCACTGATCACATGGCTGATCATGCACTGATCATGAAGCTGATCATACACTGATCACGTGACTGTGCATGCACTGATCACGTGGCTGATCATGCACTGATCCCATGGTTGAATATGCACTGATCACGAAGCTGATCATACAATGATTACGTGACTGTGTATGCACTGATCACTTGGCTGATCTTGCACTGTTCATGTGGCTCATCAGGCACTGATCACGGGGTTGATATTACACTGATCACGTGGCTGATCATGAACTAATCACGAAGCTGATCATACACCGATCATGTGACTGTGCATGCATGATCACAAGGTTGATCATGCACTGATCACGTGGCTGATCATGCACTTATCACATGCCTGATTATACACTAATCACGAGACTGCACGTGCACTAATCACGAGGCTCATCATGCACTGATTATGAAGCTGATCATACACTGATCACGTGACTGTGCATGTACTGATCACGTGACTGTGCATGCACTGATCCCATGGCTGATCTTTCACTGATCACGTGGCTGAACATGAACTGATCACGTGTCTGATCATGCATTATCACGTGACTGATCATGCAGTCATCACCTGCCTGATAATGAACTGAGCACGTGGCTGACCATGCACTGATCACGAAGCTGAATATACACTGATCATGTGACTGTGCATGCACTGATCAAGTGGCTGAACATGCAATGATCACGTGGCTGATCATGCACTGATTACGTGGCTGATCATGCACTGATCATGTAGCTATAATGCACTGATCATATGGCTATCATGCAGTGATCCCATGGCTCATCATATACTGATCACGTGACTGATCATGCAGGGGTCACGTGGCTATCATGCACTGATCACGTGGCTGATCATACACTGATCATGTGACTGATCATGCACTGATCACATGCCTGATCATGAACTGATCACTTGCCTGATCATGCACTTATCACGTGGCTCATCATGCACTGATCTCAAAGCTGATCATACACTGATTACGTGACTGTGCATGCACTGATCACTTGGCTGATCTTGCACTGTTCATGTGGCTGATCATGCACTGATTACCTGGTTGATCATACACTGATCACGTTGTTGATAATGAACTAATCACGAAGCTGATCATACACTGATCACGTGACTGTGCATGCACTGATCACAAGGCTGATCATGCACTGATCACCTGGCTGATCATGCACTGATCACATGCCTGATCAAACACTGATCACGAGACTGCGCCTGCACTGATCACGTGGCTGCGCATGCACTGATCACAAGGCTGATCATGTACTGATCACGTGGCTGATCATGCACTGATCACGAAGCTGATCATACACTGATCACGTGACTGTGCATGCACTGATCACGTGGCTGATCATGCACTGATCACCTGGCTGATCATGCACTGATAAACTTGCTATCATACACTGATATCGTGACTGATCATGCACTCTTCACGTGCCTGATCATGCACCGATCACGTGGCTGACCAGGCACTGATCACGAAGCAGATCATACACTGAACACGTGACTGTGCATGCACTGATCACTTGGTTGTTCTTGCACTCTTCATGTGGCTGAACATGCACTGATCACGTGGTTGATCATACACTGATCACATGCCTGATCATACACTGATCACGAGACTGCACATGCACTGATTACGTGGCTGATCATGCACTGATCACGTAGGTATCATGCTCTGATCACATTGCTATCATGCAGTTATCCCATTGCTCATCATGCACTGATAAAGTGACTGATCATGCAGGGGTCACGTGGCTATCATGCAATGATCACGTGGCTGATCATACACTGATCATGTGACTGATCATGCACGGATCACATGCCTGATCATGAACTGATCACGTGCCTGAATACGCTCTGATCACGCGGCTGATCATACACTGATCATGAGGCTGTTCATGCACTCATCACATGTCTGATCATACACTGATCTCATTAGTGATAATGCACTGAACACGTGCCTGATCATGCACTGATCACGTGGCTCATCATGCACTGATCATGAAGCTGATCATACACTGATCACATGACTGTGCATGTACTGATCACGTGACTGTGCATGCACTGATCCCCTGGCTGATCTTTCACTGATCACGTGGCTGATCATGAACTGATCACGTGCCTGATCATGCACTTATCACGTGACTGATCCTGCAGTCATCACCTGCCTGATAATGAACTGATCACGTGGCTGACCATGCACTGATCACGAAGCTGATCATACACTGATCACGTGACTGTGCATGCATTGATCACGTGGATGAACGTGCTATGATCACGTGGCTCATCATGCACTGATCACGAAGCTGAATATACACTGAACACGTGACTGTGCATGCACTGATCAAGTGGCTGAACATGCAATGATCACGTGGCTGATTATGCACTGATCACGAAGCTGAATATACACTGATCACGTGACTGTGCATGCACTGATCAAGTGGCTGAACATGCAATGATCACGTGGCTGATCATGCACTGATTACGTGGCTGATCATGCACTGATCACGTAGCTATCATGCACTGATCACAAGGCTATCATGCAGTGATCCCATGGCTCATCATGCACTGATCACGTGACTGATCATGCAGTGGTCACGTGGCTATCATGCACTGATCACGTGGCTGATCATACACTGATCATGTGACTGATCATGCACTGATCACATGCCTGATCATGAACTGATCACGTGCCTGATCATGCACTTATCACGTGACTGATCATGCACTCATCACGTGCCTGATCATGCACTGATCACGTGGCTGATCATGCACTGATCACGAAGCTGATCATACACTTGTCACGTGACTGTCTATTCACTGATCCCATGGCTGATTTGGCACTGATCTCATGGCTGATCATGCACTGATCACGTGGCTGATCCTGCACTGATCATGAAGCTGATCATAAACTGATCACGTGACTGTGCATGCACTGATCAAGTGGCTGAACATGCAATGATCACGTGGCTGATCATGCACTGATTACGAAGCTGAATATACACTGATCACATGACTGTGCATGCACTGATCAAGTGGCTGAACATGCAATTATCACGTGGCTGATCATGCACTCATCACGTGCCTGATCATGCACTGATCCCGTGGCTGATCATGCACTCATCACGTGCCTGATCATGCACTGATCACATGCCTGATCATGAACTGATCACGTGCCTGATCATGCACTTATCACGTTTCTGACCATGCACTCATCACGTGCCTGTTCATGCACTGATCACGTGGCTGATCATACAATGATCAGGTTACTGTGCATGCACTGATCACGTGGCTGAAAATGCAATGATCATGTGGCTGATCGTGCACTGATCACATGCCTGATCATACACTGATCACCAGACTGCACATGCACTGATCACCTGGCTGATAATGCACTGATCATGAAGCGGATTATACACTGATCACGTGACTGTGCATGCACTGATCACGAAGCTGATCATATACTGATCACGTGACTGTGCATGCACTGATCACTGGCTGATCATGCACTGATCACCTGGCTGATCATGCACTGATAACCTTGCTATCATACACTGATATCTTGACTGATCATGCACTCTTCACGTGCCTGATCATGCACTGATCACGTGGCTGACCATGCACTGATCACAAAGCTGATCATACACTGAACACGTGACTGTGCATGCACTGATCACGTGGCTGAACATGCAATGATCACGTGGATGATCATGCACTGATCACGTGGCTCATCATGCACTGATCACGAAGCTGATCATACACTGATCATGTGAGTGTGCATGCACTGATCACTTGGCTGATCTTGCACTAATCACGTGGCTGATAATGCGCTGATAACCTGGCTGTCATACACTGATCACGTGACTGATTATGCATTCTTCACCTGCCTGATCATGCACTGATCATGTGGCTGATCATGCACGGAAGAAGAAGTTGATCATACACTGATCACGGGCCCATGCATGCATTGATCACGTGGCTGATCATGCACTGATCACCTGGGTGATCATACACTGATCACGTGACTGATCATGCAGTAATCACGTTGCGGATCATGCACTGATCACACGGCTGATCATACACTGATCATGAGGCTGTTCATGCACTCATCACGTGTCTGATCATACACTGATCACATTAGTGATAATGCACTGAACACGTGCCTGATCATGCACTGATCACGTGGCTGATCATGCACTGATCACTATGCTGATCATACACTGATCAGGTGACTGTGCATGCACTGATCACGTGGCTGAAAATGCAATGATCACGTGGCTGATCGTGCACTGATCACGTGGCTGATCATGCACTGATCACGTGGGAGATCATGCAGTGATCACGTGGGAGATCATACACTGATCACGTGGCTGATCATGCACTGATCACGTAGCTATCATGCACTGATCACATGGCTCTCATGCAGTGATCCCGTGGCTCATCATGCACTGATCACTTGACTAATCATGCAGGGGTCACGCGGCTATCATTCACTGATCACGTGGCTGATCATACACTGATCATGTGACTGATCATGCACTGATCACATGCCTGATCATGAACTGATCACGTGCCTGATCATGCACTTATCACGTGACTGATCATGCACTCATCACGTGCCTGATCATGCACTGATCACGTGGCTGATCATGCACTGATCACGAAGCTGATCATACACTGGTCACGTGACTGAGCATGCACTGGTCCCATGGCTGATCTGGCACTGATCACGTGGCTGATCATGCACTGATCACGAAGCTGATCCTACATTGATCACGTGACTGTGCATGTATTGATCACATGGCTGATCATGCACTGACCACGTGGCTGATCATGCACTGAACACATGCCTGATCATACACTGATCACGTGACTGTGCATGCACTGATCACGTGGCTGATCATGCATTGATCACGTGGCTTTTCATGCACTCATCAAGTGTCTGATCATACACTGATCACATTACTGATAATGCACTGAACACGTGTCTGATCATGCACTGATCACGAAGCTGATCATACACTGGTCACGTGGCTGATCATGCAGTGATCATGAAACTGATCATAAACTGATCATGTGACTGTGCATGCACTGATCACGTGGCTGATCATGCACTGATCCCATGGCTGAACATGCACTGATCACGTAACTGATCATAGACTGATCACGTGACTGTGTATGCACTGATCACTTGGCTGATCTTGCACTGTTCATGTGGCTCATCAGGCACTGATCACGTGGTTGATGTTACACTGATCACGTGGCTGATCATGAACTAATCACGAAGCTGATCATACACTGATCACGTGACTGTGCATGCATGATCACAAGGTTGATCATGCACTGATCACGTGGCTGATCATGCACTTATCACATGCCTGATCATACACTGATCACGAGACTGCACGTGCACTGATCACGTGGCTCATCATGCACTGATCATGAAGCTGATCATACACTGATCACATGACTGTGCATGTACTGATCACGTGACTGTGCATGCACTGATCCCCTAGCTGATCTTTCACTGATCACGTGGCTGATCATGAACTGATCACGTGCCTGATAATGCATTTATCACGTGACTGATCCTGCAGTCATCACCTGCCTGATAATGAACTGATCACGTGGCTGACCATGCACTGATCACGAAGCTGATCATACACTGTTCACGTGACTGTGCATGCACTGATCACGTGGATGAACATGCAATGCTTACGTGGCTCTTCATGCACTGATGACGAAGCTGAATATACACTGAACACGTGACTGTGCATGCACTGATCAAGTGACTGAACATGCAATTATAACGTGGCTGATCATGCACTGATCACGAAGCTGAATATACACTGATCACGTGACTGTGCATGCACTGATCAAGTGGCTGAACATGCAATGATCACGTGGCTGATCACGCACTGATCACGAAGCTGATCATACACTGGTCACGTGACTGTGCATGCACTAATCCCATGGCTGATCTGGCACTGATCACTTGGCTGATCATGCACTGATCACGTGGCTCATCATGCACTGATCATGAAGCTGATAATACACTGATCACGTGACTGTGCATGCACTGATCTCGTGGCTGACCATGCACTGATCACCTGGCTGATCATGCACTGATAAACTTGCTATCATACACTGATATCGTGACTGATCATGCACTCTTCACGTGCCTGATCATGCACCGATCACGTGGCTGACCAGGCACTGATCACGAAGCAGATCATACACTGAATACGTGACTGTGCATGCACTGATCCCATGGCTGATCTGGCACTGATCACTTGGCTGATCATGCACTGATCACGTGGCTGATCATGCACTGATCATGAAGCTGATCATAAACTGATCATATGACTGTGCATGCACTGATCACGTGGCTGATCATGAAGCTGATCATACACCGATCATGTGACTGTGCATGCATGATCACAAGGTTGATCATGCACTGATCACGTGGCTGATCATGCACTTATCACATGCCTGATTATACACTAATCACGAGACTGCACGTGCACTAATCACGAGGCTCATCATGCACTGATTATGAAGCTGATCATACACTGATCACGTGACTGTGCATGTACTGATCACGTGACTGTGCATGCACTGATCCCATGGCTGATCTTTCACTGATCACGTGGCTGAACATGAACTGATCACGTGTCTGATCATGCATTATCACGTGACTGATCATGCAGTCATCACCTGCCTGATAATGAACTGAGCACGTGGCTGACCATGCACTGATCACGAAGCTGAATATACACTGATCATGTGACTGTGCATGCACTGATCAAGTGGCTGAACATGCAATGATCACGTGGCTGATCATGCACTGATTACGTGGCTGATCATGCACTGATCATGTAGCTATAATGCACTGATCATATGGCTATCATGCAGTGATCCCATGGCTCATCATATACTGATCACGTGACTGATCATGCAGGGGTCACGTGGCTATCATGCACTGATCACGTGGCTGATCATACACTGATCATGTGACTGATCATGCACTGATCACATGCCTGATCATGAACTGATCACTTGCCTGATCATGCACTTATCACGTGGCTCATCATGCACTGATCTCAAAGCTGATCATACACTGATTACGTGACTGTGCATGCACTGATCACTTGGCTGATCTTGCACTGTTCATGTGGCTGATCATGCACTGATTACCTGGTTGATCATACACTGATCACGTTGTTGATAAAGAACTAATCACGAAGCTGATCATACACTGATCACGTGACTGTGCATGCACTGATCACAAGGCTGATCATGCACTGATCACCTGGCTGATCATGCACTGATCACATGCCTGATCAAACACTGATCACGAGACTGCACATGCACTGATCACGTGGCTGCGCATGCACTGATCACAAGGCTGATCATGTACTGATCACGTGGCTGATCATGCACTGATCACGAAGCTGATCATACACTGATCACGTGACTGTGCATGCACTGATCACGTGGCTGATCATGCACTGATCACCTGGCTGATCATGCACTGATAAACTTGCTATCATACACTGATATCGTGACTGATCATGCACTCTTCACGTGCCTGATCATGCACCGATCACGTGGCTGACCAGGCACTGATCACGAAGCAGATCATACACTGAACACGTGACTGTGCATGCACTGATCACTTGGTTGTTCTTGCACTCTTCATGTGGCTGAACATGCACTGATCACGTGGTTGATCATACACTGATCACATGCCTGATCATACACTGATCACGAGACTGCACATGCACTGATTACGTGGCTGATCATGCACTGATCACGTAGGTATCATGCACTGATCACATTGCTATCATGCAGTTATCCCATGGCTCATCATGCACTGATAAAGTGACTGATCATGCAGGGGTCACGTGGCTATCATGCAATGATCACGTGGCTGATCATACACTGATCATGTGACTGATCATGCACGGATCACATGCCTGTTCATGAACTGATCACGTGCCTGAATACGCTCTGATCACGCAGCTGATCATACACTGATCATGAGGCTGTTCATGCACTCATCACATGTCTGATCATACACTGATCTCATTAGTGATAATGCACTGAACACGTGCCTGATCATGCACTTATCACGTGGCTGATCATGCACTGATCACGAAGCTGATCATACATTGATCAGGTGACTGTGCATGCATTGATCACGTGGCTGAAAATGCAATGATCACGTGGCTGATCGTGCACTCTTCACGTGGCTGATCATACACGGGTCACGTGGCTGATCGTGCACTGATCATGAAACTGATCATAAGCTGATCATGTGACTGTGCATGCACAGATCACGTGGCTGATCATGCACTGATCCCATGGCTGAACAAGCACTGATCACGTAACTGATCATACACTGATCACGTGGCTCATCATGCACTGATCACGAAGCTGATCATACTCTGATTACGTGACTGTGTATGCACTGATCACTTGGCTGATCTTGCACTGTTCATGTGGCTCATCAGGCACTGATCACGTGGTTGATGTTACACTGATCACATGGCTGATCATGAACTAATCACGAAGCTGATCTTACACCGATCACGTGATTGTGCATGCATGATCACAAGGTTGATCATGCACTGATAACGTGGCTGATCATGCACTTATCACATGCCTGATCATACACTGATCACGAGACTGCACGTGCACTGATCACGTGGCTCATCATGCACTGATCATGAAGCTGATCATACACTGATCACATGACTGTGCATGTACTGATCACGTGACTGTGCATGCACTGATCCCCTGGCTGATCTTTCACTGATCACGTGGCTGATCATGAACTGATCACGTGCCTGATCATGCACTTATCACGTGACTGATCCTGCAGTCATCACCTGCCTGATAATGAACTGATCACGTGGCTGACCATGCACTGATCACGAAGCTGATCATACACTGATCACGTGACTGTGCATGCATTGATCACGTGGATGAACATGCTATGATCACGTGGCTCATCATGCACTGATCACGAAGCTGAATATACACTGAACACGTGACTGTGCATGCACTGATCAAGTGGCTGAACATGCAATGATCACGTGGCTGATTATGCACTGATCATGAAGCTGAATATACACTGATCACGTGACTGTGCATGCACTGATCAAGTGGCTGAACATGCAATGATCACGTGGCTGATCATGCACTGATTACGTGGCTGATCATGCACTGATCACGTAGCTATCATGCACTGATCACAAGGCTATCATGCAGTGATCCCATGGCTCATCATGCACTGATCACGTGACTGATCATGCAGTGGTCACGTGGCTATCATGCACTGATCACGTGGCTGATCATACACTGATCATGTGACTGATCATGCACTGATCACATGCCTGATCATGAACTGATCACGTGCCTGATCATGCACTTATCACGTGACTGATCATGCACTCATCACGTGCCTGATCATGCACTGATCACGTGGCTGATCATGCACTGATCACGAAGCTGATCATACACTTGTCACGTGACTGTCTATTCACTGATCCCATGGCTGATTTGGCACTGATCTCATGGCTGATCATGCACTGATCACGTGGCTGATCCTGCACTGATCATGAAGCTGATCATAAACTGATCACGTGACTGTGCATGCACTGATCAAGTGGCTGAACATGCAATGATCACGTGGCTGATCATGCACTGATTACGAAGCTGAATATACACTGATCACGTGACTGTGCATGCACTGATCAAGTGGCTGAACATGCAATTATCACGTGGCTGATCATGCACTCATCACGTGCCTGATCATGCACTGATCCCGTGGCTGATCATGCACTCATCACGTGCCTGATCATGCACTGATCACATGCCTGATCATGAACTGATCACGTGCCTGATCATGCACTTATCACGTTTCTGACCATGCACTCATCACGTGCCTGTTCATGCACTGATCACGTGGCTGATCATACAATGATCAGGTTACTGTGCATGCACTGATCACGTGGCTGAAAATGCAATGATCATGTGGCTGATCGTGCACTGATCACATGCCTGATCATACACTGATCACCAGACTGCACATGCACTGATCACCTGGCTGATAATGCACTGATCATGAAGCGGATTATACACTGATCACGTGACTGTGCATGCACTGATCACGAAGCTGATCATATACTGATCACGTGACTGTGCATGCACTGATCACTGGCTGATCATGCACTGATCACCTGGCTGATCATGCACTGATAACCTTGCTATCATACACTGATATCTTGACTGATCATGCACTCTTCACGTGCCTGATCATGCACTGATCACGTGGCTGACCATGCACTGATCACAAAGCTGATCATACACTGAACACGTGACTGTGCATGCACTGATCACGTGGCTGAACATGCAATGATCACGTGGATGATCATGCACTGATCACGTGGCTCATCATGCACTGATCACGAAGCTGATCATACACTGATCATGTGAGTGTGCATGCACTGATCACTTGGCTGATCTTGCACTAATCACGTGGCTGATAATGCGCTGATAACCTGGCTGTCATACACTGATCACGTGACTGATTATGCATTCTTCACCTGCCTGATCATGCACTGATCATGTGGCTGATCATGCACGGAAGAAGAAGTTGATCATACACTGATCACGGGCCCATGCATGCATTGATCACGTGGCTGATCATGCACTGATCACCTGGGTGATCATACACTGATCACGTGACTGATCATGCAGTAATCACGTTGCGGATCATGCACTGATCACACGGCTGATCATACACTGATCATGAGGCTGTTCATGCACTCATCACGTGTCTGATCATACACTGATCACATTAGTGATAATGCACTGAACACGTGCCTGATCATGCACTGATCACGTGGCTGATCATGCACTGATCACTACGCTGATCATACACTGATCAGGTGACTGTGCATGCACTGATCACGTGGCTGAAAATGCAATGATCACGTGGCTGATCGTGCACTGATCACGTGGCTGATCATGCACTGATCACGTGGGAGATCATGCAGTGATCACGTGGGAGATCATACACTGATCACGTGGCTGATCATGCACTGATCACGTAGCTATCATGCACTGATCACATGGCTCTCATGCAGTGATCCCGTGGCTCATCATGCACTGATCACTTGACTAATCATGCAGGGGTCACGCGGCTATCATTCACTGATCACGTGGCTGATCATACACTGATCATGTGACTGATCATGCACTGATCACATGCCTGATCATGAACTGATCACGTGCCTGATCATGCACTTATCACGTGACTGATCATGCACTCATCACGTGCCTGATCATGCACTGATCACGTGGCTGATCATGCACTGATCACGAAGCTGATCATACACTGGTCACGTGACTGAGCATGCACTGGTCCCATGGCTGATCTGGCACTGATCACGTGGCTGATCATGCACTGATCACGAAGCTGATCCTACACTGATCACGTGACTGTGCATGTATTGATCACATGGCTGATCATGCACTGACCACGTGGCTGATCATGCACTGAACACATGCCTGATCATACACTGATCACGTGACTGTGCATGCACTGATCACGTGGCTGATCATGAATTGATCACGTGGCTTTTCATGCACTCATCAAGTGTCTGATCATACACTGATCACATTACTGATAATGCACTGAACACGTGTCTGATCATGCACTGATCACGAAGCTGATCATACACTGGTCACGTGGCTGATCATGCAGTGATCATGAAACTGATCATAAACTGATCATGTGACTGTGCATGCACTGATCACGTGGCTGATCATGCACTGATCCCATGGCTGAACATGCACTGATCACGTAACTGATCATAGACTGATCACGTGACTGTGTATGCACTGATCACTTGGCTGATCTTGCACTGTTCATGTGGCTCATCAGGCACTGATCACGTGGTTGATGTTACACTGATCACGTGGCTGATCATGAACTAATCACGAAGCTGATCATACACTGATCACGTGACTGTGCATGCATGATCACAAGGTTGATCATGCACTGATCACGTGGCTGATCATGCACTTATCACATGCCTGATCATACACTGATCACGAGACTGCACGTGCACTGATCACGTGGCTCATCATGCACTGATAATGAAGCTGATCATACACTGATCACATGACTGTGCATGTACTGATCACGTGACTGTGCATGCACTGATCCCCTAGCTGATCTTTCACTGATCACGTGGCTGATCATGAACTGATCACGTGCCTGATAATGCATTTATCACGTGACTGATCCTGCAGTCATCACCTGCCTGATAATGAACTGATCACGTGGCTGACCATGCACTGATCACGAAGCTGATCATACACTGTTCACGTGACTGTGCATGCACTGATCACGTGGATGAACATGCAATGCTTACGTGGCTCTTCATGCACTGATGACGAAGCTGAATATACACTGAACACGTGACTGTGCATGCACTGATCAAGTGACTGAACATGCAATTATAACGTGGCTGATCATGCACTGATCACGAAGCTGAATATACACTGATCACGTGACTGTGCATGCACTGATCAAGTGGCTGAACATGCAATGATCACGTGGCTGATCACGCACTGATCACGAAGCTGATCATACACTGGTCACCTGACTGTGCATGCACTGATCCCATGGCTGATCTGGCACTGATCACTTGGCTGATCATGCACTGATCACGTGGCTCATCATGCACTGATCATGAAGCTGATAATACACTGATCACGTGACTGTGCATACACTGATCTCGTGGCTGATCATGCACTGATCACCTGGCTGATCATGCACTGATAAACTTGCTATCATACACTGATATCGTGACTGATCATGCCCTCTTCACGTGCCTGATCATGCACCGATCACGTGGCTGACCAGGCACTGATCACGAAGCAGATCATACACTGAATACGTGACTGTGCATGCACTGATCCCATGGCTGATCTGGCACTGATCACTTGGCTGATCATGCACTGATCACGTGGCTGATCATGCACTGATCATGAAGCTGATCATAAACTGATCATATGACTGTGCATGCACTGATCACGTGGCTGATCATGAAGCTGATCATACACCGATCATGTGACTGTGCATGCATGATCACAAGGTTGATCATGCACTGATCACGTGGCTGATCATGCACTTATCACATGCCTGATTATACACTAATCACGAGACTGCACGTGCACTAATCACGAGGCTCATCATGCACTGATTATGAAGCTGATCATACACTGATCACGTGACTGTGCATGTACTGATCACGTGACTGTGCATGCACTGATCCCATGGCTGATCTTTCACTGATCACGTGGCTGAACATGAACTGATCACGTGTCTGATCATGCATTATCACGTGACTGATCATGCAGTCATCACCTGCCTGATAATGAACTGAGCACGTGGCTGACCATGCACTGATCACGAAGCTGAATATACACTGATCATGTGACTGTGCATGCACTGATCAAGTGGCTGAACATGCAATGATCACGTGGCTGATCATGCACTGATTACGTGGCTGATCATGCACTGATCATGTAGCTATAATGCACTGATCATATGGCTATCATGCAGTGATCCCATGGCTCATCATATACTGATCACGTGACTGATCATGCAGGGGTCACGTGGCTATCATGCACTGATCACGTGGCTGATCATACACTGATCATGTGACTGATCATGCACTGATCACATGCCTGATCATGAACTGATCACTTGCCTGATCATGCACTTATCACGTGGCTCATCATGCACTGATCTCAAAGCTGATCATACACTGATTACGTGACTGTGCATGCACTGATCACTTGGCTGATCTTGCACTGTTCATGTGGCTGATCATGCACTGATTACCTGGTTGATCATACACTGATCACGTTGTTGATAAAGAACTAATCACGAAGCTGATCATACACTGATCACGTGACTGTGCATGCACTGATCACAAGGCTGATCATGCACTGATCACCTGGCTGATCATGCACTGATCACATGCCTGATCAAACACTGATCACGAGACTGCACATGCACTGATCACGTGGCTGCGCATGCACTGATCACAAGGCTGATCATGTACTGATCACGTGGCTGATCATGCACTGATCACGAAGCTGATCATACACTGATCACGTGACTGTGCATGCACTGATCACGTGGCTGATCATGCACTGATCACCTGGCTGATCATGCACTGATAAACTTGCTATCATACACTGATATCGTGACTGATCATGCACTCTTCACGTGCCTGATCATGCACCGATCACGTGGCTGACCAGGCACTGATCACGAAGCAGATCATACACTGAACACGTGACTGTGCATGCACTGATCACTTGGTTGTTCTTGCACTCTTCATGTGGCTGAACATGCACTGATCACGTGGTTGATCATACACTGATCACATGCCTGATCATACACTGATCACGAGACTGCACATGCACTGATTACGTGGCTGATCATGCACTGATCACGTAGGTATCATGCACTGATCACATTGCTATCATGCAGTTATCCCATGGCTCATCATGCACTGATAAAGTGACTGATCATGCAGGGGTCACGTGGCTATCATGCAATGATCACGTGGCTGATCATACACTGATCATGTGACTGATCATGCACGGATCACATGCCTGATCATGAACTGATCACGTGCCTGAATACGCTCTGATCACGCAGCTGATCATACACTGATCATGAGGCTGTTCATGCACTCATCACATGTCTGATCATACACTGATCTCATTAGTGATAATGCACTGAACACGTGCCTGATCATGCACTTATCACGTGGCTGATCATGCACTGATCACGAAGCTGATCATACATTGATCAGGTGACTGTGCATGCATTGATCACGTGGCTGAAAATGCAATGATCACGTGGCTGATCGTGCACTCTTCACGTGGCTGATCATACACGGGTCACGTGGCTGATCGTGCACTGATCATGAAACTGATCATAAGCTGATCATGTGACTGTGCATGCACAGATCACGTGGCTGATCATGCACTGATCCCATGGCTGAACAAGCACTGATCACGTAACTGATCATACACTGATCACGTGGCTCATCATGCACTGATCACGAAGCTGATCATACTCTGATTACGTGACTGTGTATGCACTGATCACTTGGCTGATCTTGCACTGTTCATGTGGCTCATCAGGCACTGATCACGTGGTTGATGTTACACTGATCACATGGCTGATCATGAACTAATCACGAAGCTGATCTTACACCGATCACGTGATTGTGCATGCATGATCACAAGGTTGATCATGCACTGATAACGTGGCTAATCATGCACTTATCACATGCCTGATCATACACTGATCACGAGACTGCACGTGCACTGATCACGTGGCTCATCATGCACTGATCATGAAGCTGATCATACACTGATCACATGACTGTGCATGTACTGATCACGTGACTGTGCATGCACTGATCCCCTGGCTGATCTTTCACTGATCACGTGGCTGATCATGAACTGATCACGTGCCTGATCATGCACTTATCACGTGACTGATCCTGCAGTCATCACCTGCCTGATAATGAACTGATCACGTGGCTGACCATGCACTGATCACGAAGCTGATCATACACTGATCACGTGACTGTGCATGCATTGATCACGTGGATGAACATGCTATGATCACGTGGCTCATCATGCACTGATCACGAAGCTGAATATACACTGAACACGTGACTGTGCATGCACTGATCAAGTGGCTGAACATGCAATGATCACGTGGCTGATTATGCGCTGATCACGAAGCTGAATATACACTGATCACGTGACTGTGCATGCACTGATCAAGTGGCTGAACATGCAATGATCACGTGGCTGATCATGCACTGATTACGTGGCTGATCATGCACTGATCACGCAGCTATCATGCACTGATCACAAGGCTATCATGCAGTGATCCCATGGCTCATCATGCACTGATCACGTGACTGATAATGCAGTGGTCACGTGGCTATCATGAACTGATCACGTGCCTGATCATGCACTTATCACGTGACTGATCATGCACTCATCACGTGCCTGATCATGCACTGATCACGTGGCTGATCATGCACTGATCACGAAGCTGATCATACACTTGTCACGTGACTGTCTATTCACTGATCCCATGGCTGATTTGGCACTGATCTCATGGCTGATCATGCACTGATCACGTGGCTGATCCTGCACTGATCATGAAGCTGATCATAAACTGATCACGTGACTGTGCATGCACTGATCAAGTGGCTGAACATGCAATGATCACGTGGCTGATCATGCACTGATCACGAAGCTGAATATACACTGATCACGTGACTGTGCATGCACTGATCAAGTGGCTGAACATGCAATTATCACGTGGCTGATCATGCACTCATCACGTGCCTGATCATGCACTGATCCCGTGGCTGATCATGCACTCATCACGTGCCTGATCATGCACTGATCACATGCCTGATCATGAACTGATCACGTGCCTGATCATGCACTTATCACCTTTCTGACCATGCACTCATCACGTGCCTGTTCATGCACTGATCACGTGGCTGATCATACAATGATCAGGTTACTGTGCATGCACTGATCACGTGCCTGAAAATGCAATGATCATGTGGCTGATCGTGCACTGATCACATGCCTGATCATACACTGATCACCAGACTGCACATGCACTGATCACCTGGCTGAAAATGCACTGATCATGAAGCGGATTATACACTGATCACGTGACTGTGCATGCACTGATCACGAAGCTGATCATATACTGATCACGTGACTGTGCATGCACTGATCACTGGCTGATCATGCACTGATCACCTGGCTGATCATGAACTGATCACGTGGCTGATCATGAACTGATCACGTGCCTGATAATGCATTTATCACGTGACTGATCCTGCAGTCATCACCTGCCTGATAATGAACTGATCACGTGGCTGACCATGCACTGATCACGAAGCTGATCATACACTGTTCACGTGACTGTGCATGCACTGATCACGTGGATGAACATGCAATGCTTACGTGGCTCTTCATGCACTGATGACGAAGCTGAATATACACTGAACACGTGACTGTGCATGCACTGATCAAGTGACTGAACATGCAATTATAACGTGGCTGATCATGCACTGATCACGAAGCTGAATATACACTGATAACGTGACTGTGCATGCACTGATCAAGTGGCTGGACATGCAATGATCACGTGGCTGATCATGCACTGATCACGAAGCTGATCATACACTGGTCACGTGACTGTGCATGCACTGATCCCATGGCTGATCTGGCACTGATCACTTGGCTGATCATGCACTGATCACGTGGCTCATCATGCACTGATAAACTTGCTATCATACACTGATATCGTGACTGATCATGCACTCTTCACGTGCCTGATCATGCACCGATCACGTGGCTGACCAGGCACTGATCACGAAGCAGATCATACACTGAACACGTGACTGTGCATGCACTGATCCCATGGCTGATCTGGCACTGATCACTTGGCTGATCATGCACTGATCACGTGGCTGATCATGCACTGATCATGAAGTTGATCATAAACTGATCATATGACTGTGCATGCACTGATCACGTGGCTGATCATGAAGCTGATCATACACTGATCACGTGACTGTGCATGCACTGATCACGTGGCTGATCATGCACTTATCCCATGGCTGAATATGCACTGATCACGAAGCTGATCATACACTGATTCCGTGACTGTGTATGCACTGATCACTTGGCTGATCTTGCACTGTTCATGTGGCTCATCAGGCACTGATCACGTGGTTGATGTTACACTGATCACGTGGCTGATCATGAACTAATCACGAAGCTGATCATACACCGATCACGTGACCGTGTATGCATGATCACAAGGTTGATCATGCACTGATCACGTGGCTGATCATGCACTTATCACATGCCTGATCATACACTGATCACGAGACTGCACGTGCACTGATCCCGTGGCTCATCATGCACTGAGCATGAAGCTGATCATACACTGATCAGGTGACTGTGCATGTACTGATCACATGACTGTGCATGCACTGATCCCATGGCTGATCTTTCACTGATCACGTGGCTGATCATGAACTGATCACGTGCCTGATCATGCACTTATCACCTGACTGATCCTGCAGTCATCACCTGCCTGAAAATGAACTGATCATGTGGCTGACCATGCACTGATCATATGCCTGATCATTCACTGATCACGAGACTGCACATGCACTGATCACGTGGCTGATCATGCACTGATCACATGCCTGATCATACACTGATCACGTGAGTGTGCATGCACTGATCATGTGGCTGCACATGCAATGATCACGTGGCTGATTATACATTGATCACTTGCCTGACCATGCACTGATCACGTGGCTGATCATGCACTGATCAGTAAGCTGATCATACACTGATCACCTGACTGATCATGCACTGGTTAATCATGTGCTGGTCACCTGGCTATCTTGACCTGATGACGTGGCTGATCATACACTGATCATGCACAGATCTCGTGGCTATCATGCACTGATCACTTGATTGTGCATGCAATAATCACATGGATGATCATGCATTTATCATGAGGCTGATCATGCACTAATCACATGGCTGATCATGAACTGATCACGTGATTTATCATGCAGTGATCTCGTGTCTCAATGATGGTGATCATGTGCCTAATCAAGAACTGATCACGTGGCTATAAAACACTGATCATGTAACTGAGCATGCACTGATCATGTGGATGATCATACACTGATCACGTTACTGATCACACACTGATCACGTGACTGTGCATGCACTGATCACGTGGCTGAAAATGCAATGATCACGAAGCTGATCATACACTGATCACGTGACTGTGCATGCACTGATCACGTGGCTGAAAATGCAATGATCACGTGGGAGATCATACACTGATCACGTGGCTGATCATGCACTGATCACGTGCCTGATTATACACTGATCACGAGACTGCACATGCACTGATTACGTGGCTGATCATGCACTGATCACGTAGCTATCATGCACTGATCACATGGCTATCATGCAGTGATCCCATGGCTCATCATGCACTGATCACGTGACTGATCATGCAGGGGTCACGTGGCTATCATTCACTGATCACGTGGCTGATCATACACTGATCATGTGACTGATCATGCACTGATCACATGCCTGATCATGAACTGATCACGTGCCTGATCATGCACTTATCACGTGACTGATCATGCACTCATCACGTGCCTGATCATGCACTGATCACGTGGATGATCATGCACTGATCACGAAGCTGATCATACACTGGTCACGTGACTGTGCATGCACTGGTCCCATGGCTGATCTGGCACTGATCACCTGGCTGATCATGCACTGATCACGAAGCTGATCCTACACTGATCACGTGACTGTGCATGCATTGATCACATGGCTGATCATGCACTGACCACGTGGCTGATCATGCACTGAACACATGCCTGATCATACACTGATCACGTGACTGTGCATGCACTGATCACATGGCTGATCATGCATTGATCACGTGGCTGTTCATGCACTCATCAAGTGTCTGATCATACACTGATCACATTATTGATAATGCACTGAACACGTGTCTGATCATGCACTGATCACGAAGCTGATCATACACTGGTCACGTGGCTGATCATGCACTGATCATGAAACTGATCATAAGCTGATGATGTGACTGTGCATGCACTGATCACGTGGCTGATCATGCACTGATCCCATGGCTGAACAATCACTGATCACGTAACTGATCATACACTGATCACGTGGCTCATCATGCACTGATCACAAAGCTGATCATACTCTGATTACGTGACTGTGTATGCACTGATCACTTGGCTGATCTTGCACTGTTCATGTGGCTCATCAGGCACTGATCACGTGGTTGATGTTACACTGATCACGTGGCTGATCATGAACTAATCACGAAGCTGATCTTACACTGATCAAGTGACTGTGCATGCATGATCACATGGTTGATCATGCACTGATCACGTGGCTGATCATGCATTGATCACGTGGCTGTTCATGCACTCATCAAGTGTCTGACCGTACACTGATCACATTACTGATAATGCACTGAACACCTGTCTGATCATGCACTGATCACGAAGCTGATCATACACTGGTCGCGTGGCTGATCATGCACTGATCATGAAACTGATCATAAACTGATAATGTGACTGTGCATGCACTGATCACGTGGCTGATCATGCACTGATCCCATGGCTGAACATGCACTGATCACGTAACTGATCATAGACTGATCACGTGACTGTGTATGCACTGATCACTTGGCTGATCTTGCACTGTTCATGTGGCTCATCAGGCACTGATCACGTGGTTGATGTTACACTGATCACGTGGCTGATCATGAGCTAATCACGAAGCTGATCATACACTGATCACGTGACTGTGCATGCATGATCACAAGGTTGATCATGCACTGATCACGTGGCTGATCATGCACTTATCACATGCCTGATCATACACTGATCACGAGACTGCACGTGCACTGATCACGTGGCTCATCATGCACTGATCATGAAGCTGATCATACACTGATCACATGACTGTGCATGTACTGATCACGTGACTGTGCATGCACTGATCCCCTAGCTGATCTTTCACTGATCACGTGGCTGATCATGAACTGATCACGTGCCTGATAATGCATTTATCACGTGACTGATCCTGCAGTCATCACCTGCCTGATAATGAACTGATCACGTGGCTGACCATGCACTTATCACGAAGCTGATCATACACTGTTCACGTGACTGTGCATGCACTGATCACGTGGATGAACATGCAATGCCTACTTGGCTCATCATGCACTGATGACGAAGCTGAATATACACTGAACACGTGACTGTGCATGCACTGATCAAGTGGCTGCACGTGCAATGATAACGTGGCTGATCATGCACTGATCACGAAGCTGAATATACACTGATCACGTGGCTGTGCATGCACTGATCAAGTGGCTGAACATGCAATGATCACGTGGCTGATCATGCACTGATCACGAAGCTGATCATACACTGGTCAGGTGACTGTGCATGCACTGATCCCATGGCTGATCTGGCACTGATCACTTGGCTGATCATGCACTGATCACGTGGCTGATCATGCACTGATCATGAAGCTGATCATAAACTGATCATATGACTGTGCATGCACTGATCACGTGGCTGATCATGAAGCTGATCATACACTGATCACGTGACTGTGCATGCACTGATCACGTGGCTGATCATGCACTTATCCCATGGCTGAATATGCACTGATCACGAAGCTGATCATACACTGATTACGTGACTGTGTATGCACTGATCACTTGGCTGATCTTGCACTGTTCATGTGGCTCATCAGGCACTGATCACGTGGTTGATGTTACACTGATCACGTGGCTGATCATGAACTAATCACGAAGCTGATCATACACCGATCACGTGACCGTGTATGCATGATCACAAGGTTGATCATGCACTGATCACGTGGCTGATCATGCACTTATCACATGCCTGATCATACACTGATCACGAGACTGCACGTGCACTGATCCCGTGGCTCATCATGCACTGAGCATGAAGCTGATCATACACTGATCACGTGACTGTGCATGTACTGATCACATGACTGTGCATGCACTGATCCCATGGCTGATCTTTCACTGATCACGTGGCTGATCATGAACTGATCACGTGCCCGATCATGCACTTATCACCTGACTGATCCTGCAGTCATCACCTGCCTGAAAATGAACTGATCATGTGGCTGACCATGCACTGATCATATGCCTGATCATTCACTGATCACGAGACTGCACATGCACTGATCACGTGGCTGATCATGCACTGATCACATGCCTGATCATACACTGATCACGTGAGTGTGCATGCACTGATCATGTGGCTGCACATGCAATGATCACGTGGCTGATTATACATTGATCAATTGCCTGACCATGCACTGATCACGTGGCTGATCATGCACTGATCAGTAAGCTGATCATACACTGATCACCTGACTGAACATGCACTGGTTAATCATGTGCTGGTCACCTGGCTATCTTGACCTGATGACGTGGCTGATCGTACACTGATCATGCACAGATCTCGTGGCTATCATGCACTGATCACTTGATTGTGCATGCAATAATCACATGGATGATCATGCATTTATCATGAGGCTGATCATGCACTAATCACATGGCTGATCATGAACTGATCACGTGATTTATCATGCAGTGATCTCGTGTCTCAATGATGGTGATCATGTGCCTAATCAAGAACTGATCACGTGGCTATAAAACACTGATCATGTAACTGAGCATGCACTGATCATGTGGATGATCATACACTGATCACATTACTGATCACACACTGATCACGTGACTGTGCATGCACTGATCACGTGGCTGAAAATGCAATGATCACGAAGCTGATCATACACTGATCACGTGACTGTGCATGCACTGATCACGTGGCTGAAAATGCAATGATCACGTGGTAGATCATACACTGATCACGTGGCTGATCATGCACTGATCACGTGCCTGATTATACACTGATCACGAGACTGCACATGCACTGATTACGTGGCTGATCATGCACTGATCACGTAGCTATCATGCACTGATCACATGGCTATCATGCAGTGATCCCATGGCTCATCATGCACTGATCACGTGACTGATCATGCAGGGGTCACGTGGCTATCATTCACTGATCACGTGGCTGATCATACACTGATCATGTGACTGATCATGCACTGATCACATGCCTGATCATGAACTGATCACGTGCCTGATCATGCACTTATCACGTTACTGATCATGCACTCATCACGTGCCTGATCATGCACTGATCACGTGGCTGATCTTGCACTGATCACGAAGCTGATCATACACTGGTCACGTGACTGTGCATGCACTGGTCCCATGGCTGATCTGGCACTGATCACCTGGCTGATCATGCACTGATCACGAAGCTGATCCTACACTGATCACGTGACTGTGCATGCATTGATCACATGGCTGATCATGCACTGACCACGTGGCTGATCATGCACTGAACACATGCCTGATCATACACTGATCACGTGACAGTGCATGCACTGATCACGTGGCTGATCATGCACTGATCACGAAGCTGATCATACACTGATCAGGTGACTGTGCATGCATTGATCACGTGCCTGAAAATGCAATGATCACGTGGCTGATCGTGCACTCTTCACGTGGCTGATCATGCACTGATCCTGTGCCTGATTATACACTGATCATGACACTGCACATGCACTGATTACGTGGCTGATCATGCACTGATCACGTAGCTATCATGCACTGATCACATGGCTCTCATGCAGTGATCCCATGGCTCATCATGCACTGATCACGTGACTAATCATGCAGGGGTCACGTGGCTATCATTCACTGATCACGTGGCTGATCATACACTGATCATGTGACTGATCATGCACTGATCACATGCCTGATCATGAACTGATCACGTGCCTGATCATGCACTTATCACGTTACTGATCATGCACTCATCACGTGCCTGATCATGCACTGATCACGTGGCTGATCATGCACTGATCATAAAGCTGATCATACACTGGTCAAGAGACTGTGCATGCACTGATCACGTGGCTGCACATGCAATGATCACGTGGCTGATTATACATTGATCACTTGCCTGACCATGCACTGGTCACGTGGCTGATCATGCACTGATCAGTAAGCTGATCATACACTGATCACCTGACTGATCATGCACTGGTTAATCATGTGCTGGTCACCTGGCTATCATGACCTGATCACGTGGCTGATCATACACTGATCATGCACAGATCTCGTGGCTATCATGCACTGATCACTTGATTGTGCATGCAATAATCACATGGATGATCATGCATTTATCATGAGGCTGATCATGCACTAATCACATGGCTGATCATGAACTGATCACGTGATTTATCATGCAGTGATCTCGTGTCTCAATGATGGTGATCATGTGCCTAATCAAGAACTGATCACGTGGCTATAAAACACTGATCATGTAACTGAGCATGCACTGATCATGTGGATGATCATACACTGATCACGTTACTGATCACACACTGATCACGTGACTGTGCATGCACTGATCACGTGGCTGAAAATGCAATGATCACGAAGCTGATCATACACTGATCACTTGACTGTGCATGCACTGATCACGTGGCTGAAAATGCAATGATCACGTGGGAGATCATACACTGATCACGTGGCTGATCATACACTGATCACGTGCCTGATTATACACTGATCATGACACTGCACATGCACTGATTACGTGACTGATCATGCACTGATCACGTAGCTATCATGAACTGATCACATGGCTCTCATGCAGTGATCCCATGGCTCATCATGCACTGATCACGTGAGTAATCATGCAGGGGTCACGTGGCTATCATGCACTGATCACGTGGCTGATCATACACTGATCATGTGACTGATCATGCACTGATTACATGCCTGATCATGAACTGATCACGTGCCTGATCATGCACTTATCATGTGACTGATCATGCACTCATCATGTGCCTGATCATGCACTAATCACGTGGCTGATCATGCACTGATCACGTGGCTGATCATGCACTGATCATATGCCTGATCATTCACTGATCACGAGACTGCACATGCAATGATCACGTGGCTGATCATGCACTGATCACATGCCTGATCATACACTGATCACGTGAGTGTGCATGCACTGATCATGTGGCTGCACATGCAATGATCACGTGGCTGATTATACATTGATCACTTGCCTGACCATGCACTGATCACGTGGCTGATCATGCACTGATCAGTAAGCTGATCATACACTGATCACCTGACTGATCATGCACTGGTTAATCATGTGCTGGTCACCTGGCTATCATGACCTGATCACGTGGCTGATCATACACTGATCATGCACAGATCTCGTGGCTATCATGCACTGATCACTTGATTGTGCATGCAATAATCACATGGATGATCATGCATTTATCATGAGGCTGACCATGCACTAATCACATGGCTGATCATGAACTGATCACGTGACTTATCATGCAGTGATCTCATGTCTCAATGATGGTGATCATGTGCCTAATCAAGAACTGATCACGTGGCTATAAAACACTGATCATGTAACTGAGCATGCACTGATCATGTGGATGATCATACACTGATCACGTTACTGATCACACACTGATCACGTGACTGTGCATGCACTGATCACATGGATGAAAATGTAATGATCACGAAGCTGATCATGCACTGATCACGTGCCTGATTATACACTGATCATGACACTGCACATGCACGGATTACGTGGCTGATCATGCACTGATCACGTAGCTATCATGCACTGATCACATGGCTCTCATGAAGTGATCTCATGGCTCATCATGCACTGATCACTTGACTAATCATGCAGGGGTCACGTGGCTATCATACACTGATTACGTGGCTGATCATACACTGATCATGTGACTGATCATGCACTGATTACATGCCTGATCATGAACTGATCACGTGCCTGATCATGCACTTATCATGTGACTGATCATGCACTCATCACGTGCCTGATCATGCACTAATCACGTGGCTGATCATGCACTGATCATGACGCTGATCATACACTGGTCACGTGACTGTGCATGCACTGATCCCATGGCTGATCTGGCACTGATCACGTGGCTGATCATGCACTGATCACGTGGCTGATCATGCACTGATCACATGCCTGATCATACACTGATCACGAGACTGCACATGCACTGATCACGTGGCTGATCATGCACTGATCACATGCCTGATCATACACTGATCACGTGAGTGTGCATGCACTGATCACGTGGCTGCACATGCAATGATCACGTGGCTGATTATACATTGATCACTTGCCTGACCATGCACTGATCACGTGGCTGATCATGCACTGATCAGTAAGCTGATCATACACTGATCACCTGACTGATCATGCACTGGTTAATCATGTGCTGGTCACCTGGCTATCATGACCTGATCACGTGGCTGATCATACACTGATCATGCACAGATCTCGTGGCTATCATGCACTGATCACTTGATTGTGCATGCAATAATCACATGGATGATCATGCATTTATCATGAGGCTGATCATGCACTAATCACATGGCTGATCATGAACTGATCACGTGATTTATCATGCAGTGATCTCGTGTCTCAATGATGGTGATCATGTGCCTAATCAAGAACTGATCACGTGGCTATAAAACACTGATCATGTAACTGAGCATGCACTGATCATGTGGATGATCATACACTGATCACGTTACTGATCACACACTGATCACGTGACTGTGCATGCACTGATCACGTGGCTGAAAATGCAATGATCACGAAGCTGATCATACACTGATCACTTGACTGTGCATGCACTGATCACGTGGCTGAAAATGCAATGATCACGTGGGAGATCATACACTGATCACGTGGCTGATCATACACTGATCACGTGCCTGATTATACACTGATCATGACACTGCACATGCACTGATTACGTGGCTGATCATGCACTGATCACGTAGCTATCATGAACTGATCACATGGCTCTCATGCAGTGATCCCATGGCTCATCATGCACTGATCACGTGAGTAATCATGCAGGGGTCACGTGGCTATCATGCACTGATCACGTGGCTGATCATACACTGATCATGTGACTGATCATGCACTGATTACATGCCTGATCATGAACTGATCACGTGCCTGATCATGCACTTATCATGTGACTGATCATGCACTCATCATGTGCCTTATCATGCACTAATCACGTGGCTGATCATGCACTGATCATGATGCTGATCATACACTGGTCACGTGACTGTGCATGCACTGATCCCATGGCTGATCTGGCACTGATCACGTGGCTGATCATGCACTGATCACGTGGCTGATCATGCACTGATCATATGCCTGATCATTCACTGATCACGAGACTGCACATGCAATGATCACGTGGCTGATCATGCACTGATCACATGCCTGATCATACACTGATCACGTGAGTGTGCATGCACTGATCATGTGGCTGCACATGCAATGATCACGTGGCTGATTATACATTGATCACTTGCCTGACCATGCACTGATCACGTGGCTGATCATGCACTGATCAGTAAGCTGATCATACACTGATCACCTGACTGATCATGCACTGGTTAATCATGTGCTGGTCACCTGGCTATCATGACCTGATCACGTGGCTGATCATACACTGATCATGCACAGATCTCGTGGCTATCATGCACTGATCACTTGATTGTGCATGCAATAATCACATGGATGATCATGCATTTATCATGAGGCTGACCATGCACTAATCACATGGCTGATCATGAACTGATCACGTGACTTATCATGCAGTGATCTCATGTCTCAATGATGGTGATCATGTGCCTAATCAAGAACTGATCACGTGGCTATAAAACACTGATCATGTAACTGAGCATGCACTGATCATGTGGATGATCATACACTGATCACGTTACTGATCACACACTGATCACGTGACTGTGCATGCACTGATCACATGGATGAAAATGTAATGATCACGAAGCTGATCATGCACTGATCACGTGCCTGATTATACACTGATCATGACACTGCACATGCACGGATTACGTGGCTGATCATGCACTGATCACGTAGCTATCATGCACTGATCACATGGCTCTCATGAAGTGATCTCATGGCTCATCATGCACTGATCACTTGACTAATCATGCAGGGGTCACGTGGCTATCATACACTGATTACGTGGCTGATCATACACTGATCATGTGACTGATCATGCACTGATTACATGCCTGATCATGAACTGATCACGTGCCTGATCATGCACTTATCATGTGACTGATCATGCACTCATCACGTGCCTGATCATGCACTAATCACGTGGCTGATCATGCACTGATCATGACGCTGATCATACACTGGTCACGTGACTGTGCATGCACTGATCCCATGGCTGATCTGGCACTGATCACGTGGCTGATCATGCACTGATCACGTGGCTGATCATGCACTGATCACATGCCTGATCATACACTGATCACGAGACTGCACATGCACTGATCACGTGGCTGATCATGCACTGATCACATGCCTGATCATACACTGATCACGTGAGTGTGCATGCAATGATCACGTGGCTGCACATGCAATGATCACGTGGCTGATTATACATTGATCACTTGCCTGACCATGCACTGATCACGTGGCTGATCATGCACTGATCAGTAAGCTGATCATACACTGATCACCTGACTGATCATGCACTGGTTAATCATGTGCTGGTCACCTGGCTATCATGACCTGATCACGTGGCTGATCATACACTGATCATGCACAGATCTCGTGGCTATCATGCACTGATCACTTGATTGTGCATGCAATAATCACATGGATGATCATGCATTTATCATGAGGCTGATCATGCACTAATCACATGGCTGATCATGAACTGATCACGTGATTTATCATGCAGTGATCTCGTGTCTCAATGATGGTGATCATGTGCCTAATCAAGAACTGATCACGTGGCTATAAAACACTGATCATGTAACTGAGCATGCACTGATCATGTGGATGATCATACACTGATCACGTTACTGATCACACACTGATCACGTGACTGTGCATGCACTGATCACGTGGCTGAAAATGCAATGATCACGAAGCTGATCATACACTGATCACGTGACTGTGCATGCACTGATCACGTGGCTGAAAATGCAATGATCACGTGGGAGATCATACACTGATCACGTGGCTGATCATGCACTGATCACGTGCCTGATTATACACTGATCACGAGACTGCACATGCACTGATTACACGTGACTGATCATGCACTGATCACGGGACTGATCATGCATTGATCACTTGGCTGGTCATACACTGATCACATGCTTGGTCATGCACTGATCATGTGGCTGGTCATGCACTGATCACTTGGCTGGTCATACACTGATCACGTGACTGATCATGCACTGATCACGGGACTGATCATGCACTGATCACGGGACTGATCAAGCACTGATCACTTGGCTGGTCATACACTGATCACGTGCTTGGTCATGCACTGATCACGTGGCTGGTCATGCACTGATCACTTAGCTGGTCATACACTGATCACGTGACTGATCATGCACTGATCACGGTACTGATCATGCACTGATCACGGGACTGATCATGCACTGATCACTTGACTGGTTATACACTGATCACGTGCTTGGTCATACACTGATCACGTGCTTGGTCATGCACTGATCACGTGGCTGATCATACACTGGTCACGTGACTGATCATGCACTGATCACGTGACTGGTCATGCACTGATCACGGGACTGATGATGCAATGATCACTTGGCTGGTCATACACTGATCACGTGCTTGGTCTTGCACTGATCATGTGGCTATCATGCACTGATCACTTGGCTGGTCATACACTGATCACGTGCCTGGTCATGCACTGATCACGTGGCTATCATGCACTGCTCTCGTGGCTGATCATGCAATGATCACGCAGCTAAAATGTACTGGTCTCATGTCTGATCATGCACTGATCACTTGGCTATCATGCACTACTCACGTGGCTGATCATGCAATGATCATGTAGCTACCCTGTACCGGTCACGTGACTGACCATGCACCCATCAGGTGACTGATCATGCACTGATCACGTGGATATCATGCACTGATCACGAGACTGATCATGCACTGATCACGTCCATATCATGCACTGATCACATGACTGCCCATGCACTGATCACGTGGATGATCATACACTGATCATGTGACAGATCATGCAGTGATCACATGGCTATCATGCACTGATCACGTGGCTATCATGCACTGATCACGAGACTGATCATGCACTGATCACGTTCATATCATGCACTGATCACATGACTGCCCATGCACTGATCACGTGGATGATCATACACTGATCATGTGACAGATCAAGCACTGATCACGTGGCTATCATCCACTGCTCACGTGGCTGATCATGCAATGATTACGTAGCTACCATGTACTGGTCACGTGAGTGATCATGCACCTATCACGTAGTTGATCATGCACTGATCAGGTGACTTATCATGCACTGTTTACGTGACTGATCATGCACTGATCACGTGACTGATCATGCACTGATCACGTGGCTGGTCATACACTGATCACGTGGCTGATCATACACTGGTCACGTGATTGATCATGCACTGATCACGTGACTAATCATGCACTAATCACGGGACTGATCATGCACTGATCACTTGGCTGGTCATACACTGATCACGTGCTTGGTCATGCACTGATCACGTGGCTGATCATGTACTGATCACTTGGCTGGTCATACACTGATCACGTGACTGATCATGCACTGATCACATGGCTGATCATGCACTGATCACGTGGCTATAATGCACTGCTCACGTGGCTGATCATGCAATGATCACGCAGCTACCATGTACTGGTCACATGACTGATCATGCAATGATCTCGTGGCTGATCATGCAATGATCACGTAGCTACCATATACTGGTCACGTGACTGATCATGCACTGATCACGTAATTGATCCTGCACTGATCACGTGGCGCATCACGCACTGATTACGTGGCTGATCACACAGGAATCACGTGACTGATCATGTACAGATCACGTGACTAATCATGAAGTGATCACGTGGCTATCCTGCACTGATCACGTGGATATCATGCACTGATCACGTGGCTATCATGCACTGCGCACGTGGCTTATCATGCAATGATCACGTACCTGCCATATACTGGTCACATGACTGATCATGCACTGATCACGCGGCTATCATGCACTGATCACGTGGCTGATCATGCAATGATCATGTAGCAACCATATACTGGTCACGTGACTGATGATGCACTGATCACGTAATTGATCCTGCACTGATCACGTGGCTCATCATGCACTGATCACGTGACTGTTCATGCACTGATCACGTAATTGATCATGCACTGATAATGTGGCTGATCATGCACTGCTCACATGTCTGGTCATGCAATGATCATGTAGCTACCATATAATGGTCACGTGATTCGTCATGCACAGATCACGTAAATGATCATGCACTGTTCACGTGACTGATCATGTACTGATCACGTGCCTGGTCATGCACTGATCACGTGGTTGATCATGCACTGATCACGTGACTGATCATGTACTGACACGTGCCTGGTCATGCACTGCTCACGTGGCTGATCATGCAATGATCACGCAGCTACCATGTACTGGTCAAATGACTGATCATGCAATGATCACGTGGCTGATCATGCAATGATCATATAGCTACCATATACTGGTCACGTGACTGATCATGCACTGATCACGTAATTGATCCTGCACTGATCACGTGGCGCATCATGCACTGATTACGTGGCTGATCACACACGTATCACGTGACTGATCATGTACAGATCACGTGACTAATCATGAAGTGATCATGTGGCTATCCTGCACTGATCACGTGGATATCATCCACTGATCACGTGGCTGATCAGACACGTATCACGTCACTGATCATGCACTGATCACGTCTATATCATGCACTGATCACATGACTGCCCATGCACTGATCACGTGGATGATCATACACTGATCATGTGACAAATCATGCAGTGATCACGTTGCTATCATGCACTGATCAAGTGGCTGATCATACTGTGCTCCCGATAGTGATCATGCACTGATCACGTGGCTATCATGCACTGCTCACGTGGCTGATCATGCAATGATCACATAGCTACCATGTACTGGTGACGTGACGGATCATGCACTGATAACATAATTGATCATGCACTGATCAGGTGACTTATCATGCACTGTACACGTGACTGATCATGCACTGATCACATTGCTGATCATGCAATGATCACGTAGCTCCCATGTATTCGTCACGTGACTGATCATACACTGATCACGTAAATGATCATGCACTGATCATGTGGCTGATCATACAATGATCACGTGATTGATCATGCACTGATTACGTGTCTGATCATGCACTGATCACGTGGCTGATCATGCACTAATCACGTGGCTGATCTTGCACTGAACACGTGGCTATCATGCACTACTTATGTGGCTGATCATGCAATGATCATGTAGCTACCATGTACCGGTCACGTGACTGATCATACACCCATCAGGTGACTGATCATGCACTGATCACGTGGCTATCATGCACTGTTCACGTGGCTGTTCATACAATGATCACCTGCCTGGTCATGCACAGATCACGTGACTAATCATGAACTGATCACGTAGCTATCATGCACTGATCTCCTGGCTGATCATGCACTGATCACGTGGCTATCATGCACTGATCACGAGACTGATCATACAATGATCACGTCCATATCATGCACTGATCACATGACTGCCCATGCACTGATCACGTGGATGATCATACACTGATCATGTGACAGATCATGCAGTGATCACGTGGCTATCATGCACTGATCAAGTGGCTGATCATACTCTGCTCCAGAAACTGATCATCACTGATCACGTGGCTATCATGCACTGCTCACGTGAGTGGTCATGCACTGATCACGTAATTGATCATGCACTGATCAGGTGACTTATCATGCACGGTTCACCTGACTGATCATGCACTGATCACGTGACTGATCATGCACTGATCTCGTGGTTATCATGCATGGCTCACGTGGCTGATCATGCAATGATCACCTAGCTCCCATATACTGGTCACGTGACTGATCCTGCACTGATCACGTAATTGATCATGCACTGATCATGTGGCTGATCATGCACTGATCACGTGGCTGACCATACACTGGTTACGTGACTGATCATACACTGATCACATGACTGATCATGCACTGATCACGGGACTGATCATGCACTGATCACGTGGCTGGTCATACACTGATCACGTGCTTGGTCATGCACTGATCACGTGGCTGGTCATGCACTGATCACTTGGCTGGTCATACACTGATCACATGACTGATCATGCACTGATCACGGGACTGATCATGCACTGATCACGGGACTGATCATGCACTGATCACTTGACTGGTCATACACTGATCACGTACTTGGTCATACACTGATCACGTGCTTGGTCATGCACTGATCACGTGGCTGATCATACACTGGTCACGGGACTGATCATGCACTGATCACGTGACTGATCATGCACTGATCACGGGACTGATCATGGATTGATCATTTGGCTGGTCATACACTGATCACATGCTTGGTCATGCACTCATCACGTGGCTGGTCTTGCACTGATCACTTGGCTGGTCATACACTGATCACGTGACTGATCATGCACTGATCACGGGACTGATCATGCACTGATCACTTGGCTGGTCATACACTGATCACGTGCTTGGTCATGCACTGATCACGTGGCTGATCATGCACTGATCACGGGACTGTTCATGCACTGATCACGGGACTGATCATGCACTGATCACTTGACTGGTCATACACTGATCACGTGCTTGGTCATACACTGATCACGTGCTTGGTCATGCACTGATCACGTGGCTGATCATGCACTGATCACGGGACTGATCATGCACTGATCACTTGACTGGTCATACACTGATCACTTGGCTGGTCATACACTGATCACGTGCTTGGTCATGCACTGATCACGTGGCTGATCATGCACTGATCACGGGACTGTTCATGCACTGATCACGGGACTGATCATGCACTGATCACTTGGCTGGTCATACACTGATCACGTGCTTGGTCATGCACTGATCACGTGGCTGATCATGCACTGATCACGGGACTGTTCATGCACTGATCACGGGACTGATCATGCACTGATCACTTGACTGGTCATACACTGATCACTTGGCTGGTCATACACTGATCACGTGCTTGGTCATGCACTGATCACGTGGCTGATCATGCACTGATCACGGGACTGTTCATGCACTGATCACGTGACTGATCATGCACTGATCACGTGGCTGATCATGCACTGATCACGTGGCTATAATGTACTGCTCACGTGGCTGATCATGCAATGATCACGTAGCTACCATATACTGGTCACGTGACTGATCATGCACTGATCACGTAATTGATCCTGCACTGATCACGTGGCGCATCACGCACTGATTACGTGGCTGATCACACACGTATCACGTGACTGATCATGTACAGATCACGTGACTAATCATGAAGTGATCACGTGGCTATCCTGCACTGATCACGTGGATATCATCCACTGATCACGTGGCTGATCAGACACGTATCACGTCACTGATCATGCACTGATCACGTGGATATCATGCACTGATCACGTGGCTATCATGCACTGCGCACGTGGCTTATCATGCAATGATCACGTACCTGCCATATACTGGTCACATGACTGAATATGCACTGATCACGCGGCTATCATGCACTGATCACGTGGCTGATCATGCAATGATCATGTAGCAACCATATACTGGTCACGTGACTGATCATGCACTGATCACGTAATTGATCCTGCACTGATCACGTGGCTCATCATGCACTGATCACGTGACTGTTCATGCACTGATCACGTGGCTGAGCATGCACTTATCACGTGACTATAATGCACTGATCACGTGGCGGATCATACACTGTTCACGTGCCTGGTCATGCACAGATCACGTGACTAATCATGAACTGATCAGGTGGCTATAATTCACTGATCACGTGGATATCATGCACTGATTAGGTGCCTGTCATGCACAGATCACGTGACTAATCATGAACTGATCACGTAGGTATCATGCACTGATCACGTGGCTGATCAAACACTGTTCACGTGTCTGATCATGCCCTGATCACGTGGCTGATCATACACTGCTCATGTAGCTGATCATGCACTTATCACGTGTCTATCATGCGGTGCTCACGTGGGTGATCCTGCAATGATCAAGTTGCTAACATGCACTGGTCACGTGACTGATCATGCAATGGTAACGTAATTGATCATGCACTGATCACGTGGCTATCATGCTCTGATCACATTTCTGATCATACACTGATCACGTGCCTGGTCATGCAGAGATCACGTAACTACTCATGAAGTGATCACCTGGCTATCATGCACTGATCACGTGGATATCATGCACTGATCATGTGGCTGATCACACACGTATCACGTGACTGATCCTGCACTGATCACGTGGCTATCATGCAATGATCACGTGGCTATCATGTACTGATCCCGTGGCTAATCATGCAATGATCACGTAGCTACCATGTACTGGTCACGTGACTGATCATACACTGATCACGTAATTGATCATGCACTGATCACGTGACTGATCAGGCACTGATCACGTGACTGATCATGCACTGATCATTTGGCTATCATGCACTGATTACTTGGCTGATCATACACTGATCACGAGACTGATAAAGCACTGATCATCTGGCTATCATGCACTCATTACCTGGCTATCGTGCACTGATCACGTGGTTGATCATACACTGATAACAAGACTGATCATGCACTGATCACATGACTGCCCATGCATTGATCACGTGGATGATCATACACTGATCATGTGACAGATCATGCAGTGATCACGTGGCTATCATGCACTGATCAAGTGGCTGATCATACTATGCCCCGAAACTGATCATGCACTGATCACGTGGCTATCATGCACTGCTCACGTGGCTGACCATGCACTGCTCACGTGACTGATCATGCACTGATCACATGGCTATCATGCACTGATTACTTGGCTGGTCATACACTGAACACGTGCCTGGTCATGCACTGATCACGTGGCTGATCATGCACTGATCACGTAATTGATCATGCACTGATCATGTGGCTGATCATGCACTGCTCACGTGTCTGGTCATGCAATGATCACGTAGCTACCATATAATGGTCACGTGATTCGTCATGCACAGATCACGTAAATGATCATGCACTGTTCACGTGACTGATCATGTACTGATCACGTGCCTGGTCATGCACTGATCACGTGGCTGATCATGCACTGATCAGGTGACTGATCATGCACTGATCATGTGGCTGATCATGCACTCATCACGAAGCTGATCATACACTGATCAGGTGACTGTGCATGCACTGATTACGTGGCTGAAAATGCAATGATCACGTGGCTGATCATGCACTGATCACTTGGGAGATCATACACTGATCACGTGGCTGATCATACACTGATCACGTGCCTGATTATACACTGATCATGACACTGCACATGCACTGATTACGTGGCTGATCATGCACTGATCACGTAGCTATCATGCACTGATCACATGGCTCTCATGCAGTGATCCCATGGCTCATCATGCACTGATCACGTGAGTATCATGCAGGGGTCACGTGGCTATCATGCACTGATCACATGGCTGATCATACACTGATCATGTGACTGATCATGCACTGATTACATGCCTGATCATGAACTGATCACGTGCCTGATCATGTACTTATCATGTGACTGATCATGCACTCATCACGTGCCTGATCATGCACTAATCACGTGGCTGATCATGCACTGATCATGACGCTGATCATACACTGGTCACGTGACTGTGCATGCACTGATCCCATGCCTGACCTGGCACTGATCACGTGGCTGATCATGCACTGATCACGTGGCTGATCATGCACTGATCACATGCCTGATCATTCACTGATCACGAGACTGCACATGCACTGATCACGTGGCTGATCATGCACTGATCACATGCCTGATCATACACTGATCACGTGAGTGTGCATGCACTGATCATGTGGCTGCACATGCAATGATCACGTGGCTGATTATACATTGATCACTTGCCTGACCATGCACTGATCACGTGGCTGATCATGCACTGATCAGTAAGCTGATCATACACTGATCACCTGACTGATCATGCACTGGTTAATCATGTGCTGGTCACCTGGCTATCATGACCTGATCACGTGGCTGATCATACACTGATCATGCACAGATCTCGTGGCTATCATGCAATGATCACTTGATTGTGCATGCAATAATCACATGGATGATCATGCATTTATCATGAGGCTGATCATGCACTAATCACACGGCTGATCATGAACTGATCACATGACTTATCATGCAGTGATCTCGTGTCTCAATGATGGTGATCATGTGCCTAATCAAGAACTGATCACGTGGCTATAAAACACTAATCATGTAACTGAGCATGCACTGATCATGTGGATGATCATACACTGATCACGTTACTGATCACACACTGATCACGTGACTGTGCATGCACTGATCACGTGGCTGAAAATGCAATGATCACGAAGCTGATCATACACTGATCACATGACTGAAAATGCAATGATCACGTGGCTGAAAATGCAATGATCACGTGGGAGATCATACACTGATCACGTGGCTGATCATGCACTGATCACGTGCCTGATTATACACTGATCACGAGACTGCACATGCACTGATTACGTGGCTGATCATGCACTGATCACGTAGCTATCATGCACTGATCACATGGCTATCATGCAGTGATCCCATGTCTCATCATGCACTGATCACGTGACTGATCATGCAGGGGTCACGTGGCTATCATTCACTGATCACGTGGCTGATCATACACTGATCATGTGACTGGTCATGCACTGATCACATGCCTGATCATGAACTGATCACGTGCCTGATCATGCACTTATCACGTGCCTGATCATGCACTGATCACGTGGCTTATCATGCACTGATCACGAAGCTGATCATACACTGGTCACGTGACTGTGCATGCACTGGTCCCATGGCTGATCTGGCACTGCTCACGTGGCTGATCATGCAGTGCTCATGTAGTTACAATGTACCGATCAGGTGACTGATCATACACCCATCAGGTGACTGATCATGCACTGATCTCGTGACTGATCATGCACTGATCACGTGGCTATCATGCACTGATCACAGGGCTGATCATGCAGTGATCATATAGTTACAATGTACCGGTCAGGTGACTGATCATACACCCATCAGGTGACTGATCATGCACTGATCACCTGGCTATCATGCACTGCTCACGTGGCTGATCATGCAATGATCATATAGCAACCACATACTGGTCACGTACCTGATCATGCACTGATCACGTGGCTCATCATGCACTGATCACGTGACTGTTCACGCACTGATCACGTGGCTGATCATGCCCTGATCACGTGGCTATAATGCACTGATCACGTGGCGGATCATACACTGTTCACGTGCCTGGTCATGCACAGATCACGTGACTAATCATGAACTGATCAGCTGGCTATAATTCACTAATCACGTGGATATCATGCACTGATTACGTGCCTGTCATGCACAGATCAAGTGACTAACCATGAACTGATCACGTAGGTATCATGCACTGATCACATGGCTGATCATACATTGTTCACGTGTCTGATCATGCACTGATCACGTGGCTGATCATACACTGCTCATGTAGCTGATCATGCACTGATCACGTGTCTATCATGCAGTGCTCACGTGGCTGATCAGGCAATGATCAAGTTGCTAACATGCACTGGTCACGTGACTGATCATGCAATGGTAACATAATTGATCATGCACTGATCACGTGGCTATCATGCACTGATCACATGGCTGATCATACACTGATCACGTGCCTGGTCATGCAGAGATCACGTGACTACTCATGAAGTGATCACGTGGCTATCATGCACTGATCACGTGGATATCATGCACTGATCATGTGGCTGATCACACACGTATCACGTGACTGATCATGCACTGATCACGTGGCTATCATGCAATGATCACGTGGCTATCATGCACTGATCACGTGACTGATCATGCACTGATCACTTGGCTATCATGCACTACTCACGTGGCTGATCATGCAATGATCATGTAGCTACCATGTACCTGTCACGTGACTGACCATACACCCATCACTTGACTGATCATGCACTGATCACGTAGATATCATGCACTGATCACGAGACTGATCATGCACTGATCACGTCTATATCATGCACTGATCACATGACTGCCCATGCACTGATCACGTGGATGATCATACACTGATCATGTGACAAATCATGCAGTGATCACGTTGCTATCATGCACTGATCAAGTGGCTGATCATACTGTGCTCCCGATAGTGAACATGCACTGATCACGTGGCTATCATGCACTGCTCACGTGGCTGATCATGCAATGATCACGTAGCTACCATGTACTGGTCACGTGACTGATCATGCACTGATAACATAATTGATCATGCACTGATCAGGTGACTTATCATGCACTGTACACGTGACTGATCATGCACTGATCACATTGCTGATTATGCAATGATCACGTAGCTCCCATGTATTCGTCACGTGACTGATCATACACTGATCACGTAATTGATCATGCACTGATCATGTGGCTGATCATGCACTGATCACGTGGCTGATCATACAATGATCACGTGATTGATCATGCACTGATTACTGATCATGAACTGATCACATGCCTGAACATGAACTGATCACGTGCCTGATCATGCACTTATCACGTGACTGATCATGCACTCATCACGTGCCTGATCATGCACTGATCACGTGGCTGATCATGCACTGATCACGAAGCTGATTATACACTGGTCACGTGACTGAGCATGCACTGGTCCCATGGCTGATCTGGCACTGAACACGTGGCTGATCATGCACTGATCACGAAGCTGATCCTACACTGATCACGGAACTGTGCATGTATTGATCACATGGCTGATCATGCACTGACCACGTGGCTGATCATGCACTGAACACATGCCTGATCATACACTGATCACGTGACTGTGCATGCACTGATCACGTGGCTGATCATGCATTGATCACGTGGCTGTTCATGCACTCATCAAGTGTCTGATCGTACACTGATCACATTACTGATAATGCACTGAACACTTGTCTGACCATGCACTGATTACGAAGCTGATCATACACTGGTCACGTGGCTGATCATGCACTGATCATGAAACTGATCATAAACTGATCATGTGACTGTGCATGCACTGATCACGTGGCTGATCATGCACTGATCCCATGGCTGAACATGCACTGATCACGTAACTGATCATAGACTGATCACGTAACTGTGTATGCACTGATCACTTGGCTGATCTTGCACTGTTCATGTGGCTCATCAGGCACTGATCACGTGGTTGACGTTACACTGATCACGTGGCTGATCATGCACTGATCACGTCGCTATCATGCAATGATCACGTGGCTATCATGCACTGATCACATGGCTGATCATACACTGATCATGTGACAGATCATGCCATGATCACGTGGCTATCATGCACTGATCACGTGGCTGATCATACTCTGCTCCCGAAACTGATCATGCTCTGCTCACGTGGCTATCATGCACTGCTCACGTGGCTGATCATGCAATGATCACGTAGCTACCATGTACTGGTCACATGAGTGATCATGCACCTATCACGTAATTGATCATGCACTGATCAGGTGACTTATCATGCACTGTTCACGTGATTGATCAGGCACTGATCACATGACTGATCATGCACTGATCTCGTGGCTATCATGCACGGCTCACGTGGCTGATCATGCTATGATCACGTAGCTCCCATGTACTGGTCACGTGAGTGATCATGCAATGATCACGTAATTGCTCATGCACTGATCATGTGGCTGATCATGCACTGATCACGTGGCTGATAATACACTGATCACGTGACTGATCAAGCACTGATCACGTGACTGATCATGCACTGATCACGTGGCTATCATGCAGTGATCATGGGACTGATCATGCACTGATCACTTGGCTGGTCATACACTGATCACGTGCTTGGTCATGCACTGATCACTTGGCTGGTCATACACTGATCACGTGACTGATCATTCACTGATCACGGGACTGATCATGCACTAATCATGGGACTGATCATGCACTGATCACTTGACTGGTCATACACTGATCACGTGCTTGGTCATACACTGATCACGTGCTTGGTCATGCACTGATCACGTGGCTCATCATACACTGGTCACGGGACTGATCATGCACTGATCACGTGACTGATCATGCACTGATCACGGGACTGATCATGCATTGATCACTTGGCTGGTCATACGCTGATCACATGCTTGGTCATGCACTGATCACATGGCTGGTCATGCACTGATCACTTGGCTGGTCATATACTGATCACGTGACTGATCATGCACTGATCACGGGACTGATCATGCACTGATCACTTGGCTGGTCATACACTGATCACTTGCTTGGTCATGCACTGATCACGTGGCTGGTCATGCACTGATCACTTAGCTGGTCATACACTGATCACGTGACTGATCATGCACTGATCACGGGACTGATCATGCACTGATCACGGGACTGCTCATGCACTGATCACTTGACTGGTTATACACTGCTCACGTGCTTGGTCATACACTGATCACGTGCTTGGTCATGCACTGATCACGTGGCTGGTCATGCACTGATCACGTGACTGGTCATGCACTGATCACGGGACTGATCATGCAATGATCACTTGGCTGGTCATACACTGATCACGTGCTTGGTCATGCACTGATCATGTGGCTATCATGCACTGATCACTTGGCTGGTCATACACTGATCACGTGCCTGGTCATGCACTGATCACGTGGCTATCATGCACTGCTCTCGTGGCTGATCATGCAATGATCACGCAGCTAAAATGTACTGGTCTCATGACTGATCATGCACTGATCAATTGGCTATCATGCACTACTCACGTGGCTGATCATGCAATGATCATGTAGCTACCCTGTACCGGTCAAGTGGCTGAACATGCAATGATAACGTGGCTAATCATGCACTGATCACGAAGCTGAATATACACTGATCACGTGACTGTGCATGCACTGATCAAGTGGCTGAACATGCAATGATCACGTGGCTGATCATGCACTGATCACGAAGCTGATCATACACTGGTCAGGTGACTGTGCATGCACTGATCCCATGGCTGATCTGGCACTGATCACTTGGCTGATCATGCACTGATCACGTGGCTGATCATGCACTGATCATGAAGCTAATCATAAACTGATCACGTGACTGTGCATGCACTGATCACGTGGCTGATCATGAAGCTGAACATACACTGATCACGTGACTGTGCATGCACTGATCACGTGGCTGATCATGCACTGATCCCATGGCTGAACATGCACTGATCACGAAGCTGATCATACACTGATTACGTGACTGTGTATGCACTGATCACTTGGCTGATCTTGCACTGTTCATGTGGCTCATCAGGCACTGATCACGTGGTTGATGTTACACTGATCACGTGGCTGATCATGAACTAATCACGAAGCTGATACTACACCGATCACGTGACCGTGTATGCATGATCACAAGGTTGATCATGCACTGAACACGTGGCTGATCATGCACTTATCACATGCCTGATCATACACTAATCACGAGACTGCACGTGCACTGATCACGAGGCTCATCATGCACTGATCATGAAGGTGATCATACACTGATCACGTGACTGTGCATGTACTGATCACGTGACTGTGCATGCACTGATCCCATGGCTGATCTTTCACTGATCACGTGGCTGATCATGAAATGATCATGTGCCTGATCATGCATTATCACGTGACTGATCATGCAGTCATCACCTGCCTGATAATGAACTGAGCACGTGGCTGACCATGCACTGATCACGAAGCTGAATATACACTGATCACGTGACTGTGCATGCACTGATCAAGTGGATGAACATGCAATGATCACGTGGCTGATCATGCACTGATTACGTGGCTGATCATGCACTGATCACGTAGCTATCATGCACTGATCACATGGCTATCATGCAGTGATCCCATGGCTCATCATATACTGATCACATGACTGATCATGCAGGGGTTACGTGGCTATCATGCACTGATCACGTGGCTGATCATACACTGATCATGTGACTGATCATGCACTGATCACATGCCTGATCGTGAACTGATCACTTGCCTGATCATGCACTTATCACGTGGCTCATCATGCACTGATCTCAAAGCTGATCATACACTGATTACGTGACTGTGCATGCACTGATCACTTGGCTGATTTTTCACTGTTCATGTGGCTCATCATGCACTGATTACCTGGTTGATCATACACTGATCACGTTGTTGATAATGAACTAATCACGAAGCTGATCATACACTGATCACGTGACTGTGCATGCACTGATCACAAGGCTGATCATGCACTGATCACCTGGCTGATCATGCACTGATCACATGCCTGATCAAACACTGATCACCAGACTGCACATGCACTGATCACGTGGCTGCGCATGCACTGATCACAAGGCTGATCATGTACTGATCACGTGGCTGATCATGCACTGATCACGAAGCTGATCATACACTGATCACGTGACTGTGCATGCACTGATCACGTGGCTGATCATGCACTGATCACCTGGCTGATCATGCACTGATAACCTTGCTATCATACACTGATATCGTGACTGATCATGCACTCTTCACGTGCCTGATCATGCACCGATCACGTGGCTGACCAGGCACTGATCACGAAGCAGATCATACACTGAACACGTGACTGTGCATGCACTGATCACTTGGTTGATCTTGCACTCTTCATGTGGCTGAACATGCACTGATCACGTGGTTGATCATACACTGATCTCATTAGTGATAATGCACTGAACACGTGCCTGATCATGAACTGATCACGTGCCTGATCATGCATTTATCACGTGACTGATCATGCACTCATCACGTGCCTGATCATGCACTGATCACGCGGCTGATCATACACTGATCATGAGGCTGTACATGCACTCATCACGTGTCTGATCATACACTGATCTCATTAGTGATAATGCACTGAACACGTGCCTGATCATGCACTGATCACGTGGCTGATCATGCACTGATCACGAAGCTGATCATACACTGATCAGGTGACTGTGCATGCACTGATAACGTGGCTGAAAATGCAATGATCACGTGGCTGATCGTGCACTGATCATGTGGCTGATCATGCACTGATCACGTGGGAGATCATACACTGATCACGTGGCTGATCATACGCTGATCACGTGCCTGATTATACACTGATCATGACACTGCACAGGCACTGATTACGTGGCTGATCATGCACTGATCACGTAGCTATCATGCACTGATCACATGGTTCTCATGCAGTGATCCCATGGCTCATCATGCACTGATCACGTGACTAATCATGCAGGGGTCACGTGGCTAACATTCACTGATCACGTGGCTGATCATACACTGATCATGTGACTGATCATGCACTGATTACATGCCTGATCATGAACTGATCACGTGCCTGATCATGCACTTATCATGTGACTGATCATGCACTGATCACGTGCCTGTTCATGCACTGATCACGTGGCTGATCATGCACTGATCATGAAGCTGATCATACACTGGTCACGTGACTGTGCATGCACTGATCCCATGGCTGATCATGCACTGATCACATGCCTGATAATTCACAGATCACGAGACTGCACATGCACTGATCACGTGGCTCATCATGCACTGATCACATGCCTGATCATACACTGATCACGTGAGTGTGCATGCACTGATCATGTGGCTGCACATGCAATGATCACGTGGCTGATTATACAATGATCACTTGCCTGACCATGCACTGATCACGTGGCTGATCATGCACTGAACAGTAAGCTGATCATACACTGATCACCTGACTGATCATGCACTGGTTAACCATATGCTGGTCACCTGGCTATCATGACCTGATCACGTGGCAGATCATACACTGATCATGCACAGATCTCGTGGCTATCACGCACTGGTCACTTAATTGTGCATGCAATAATCACATGGATGATCATGCATTTATCATGAGGCTGATCATGCACTAATCACATGGCTGATAATGAACTGATCACGTGACTTCTCCTGCAGTGATCTCGTGTCTCAATGATGGTGATCATGTGCCTAATCAAGAACTGATCACGTGGCTATAATGCACTGATCATGTAACTGAGCATGCACTGATCATGTGGATGATCATACACTGATCACGTTACTGATCACACACTGATCACGTGACTGTGCATGCACTGATCACGTGGCTGAAAATGCAATGATCACGAAGCTGATCATACACTGATCACGTGACTGAAAATGCAATGATCACGTGGCTGAAAATGCAATGATCACGTGGGAGATCATACACTGATCACGTGGCTATTCATGCACTGATCACGTGACTGATTATACACTGATCACGAGACTGCCAATGCACTGATTACGTGGCTGATCATGCACTGATCACGTAGCTATCATGCACTGATCACATGGCTATCATGCAGTGATCCCATGGCTCATCATGCACTGATCACGTGACGGATCATGCAGGGGTCACGTGGCTATCATTCACTGATAACGTGGCTGATCATACACTGATCATGTGACTGATCATGCACTGATCACATGCCTGATCATGAACTGATCACGTGCCTGATCATGCATTTATCACGTGACTGATCATGCACTCATCACGTGCCTGATCATGCACTGATCACGTGGCTGATCATGCACTGATCACGAAGCTGATCATACACTGGTCACGTGACTGTGCATGCACTGGTCCCATGGCTGATCTGACACTGATCACCTGGCTGATCATGCACTGATCACGAAGCTGATCCTACACTGATCACGTGACTGTGCATGCACTGACAACATGGCTGATCATGCACTGACCACGTGGCTGATCATGCACTGAACACATGCCTGATCATACACTGATCACGTGACTGTACATGCACTGATCACGTGGCTGATCATGCATTGATCACGTGGCTGTTCATGCACTCATCAAGTGTCTGATCATACACTGATAACATTACTGATAATGCACTGAACACGTGTCTGATCATGCACTGATCACGAGGCTGATCATGCACTGGTCAGGTGCCTGATCATGCACTGATCATGAAACTGATCATAAACTGATCATGTGACTGTGCATGCACTGATCACGTGGCTGATCACTCACTGATCCCATGGCTGAACATGCACTGATCACGTAACTGATCATACACTGATCACGTGGCTCATCATGCACTGATCACGAAGCTGATCATACAATGATTACGTGACTGTGCATGTACTGATCCCGTGACTGTGCATGCACTGATCCCCTAGCTGATCTTTCACTGATCACGTGGCTGATCATGAACTGATCACGTGCCTGATCATGCACTTATCACGTGACTGATCCTGCAGTCATCACCTGCCTGATAATGAACTGATCACGTGGCTGACCATGCACTGATCACGAAGCTGATCATACACTGATCACGTGACTATGCATGCAGTGATCACGTGGATGAACATGCAATGATCACGTAGCTCATCATGCACTGATCACGTAGCTATCATGCACTGATCACATGGCTATCATGCAGTGATCCCATGGCTCATCATGCACTGATCACGTGACTGATCATGCAGGGGTCACGTGGCTATCATGCACTGATCACGTGGCTGATCATACACTGATCATGTGACTGATCATGCACTGATCACATGCCTGATCATGCACTGATCACGTGACTGATCATGCACTGATCACGAAGCTGATCATACACTGGTCACGTGACTGTGCATTCACTAATCCCATGGCTGATCTGGCACTGATCTCATGGCTGATCATGCACTGATCACGTGGCTGATCCTGCACTGATCATGAAGCTGATCATAAACTGATCACGTGACTGTGCATGCACTGATCAAGTGGCTGAACATGCAATGATCCCGTGGCTGATCATGCACTCATCACGTGCCTGATCATGCACTGATCACATGCCTGATCATGAACTGATCACGTGCCTGATCATGCACTTATCACGTGACTGATCATGCACTCATCACGTGCCTGATCATGCACTGATCACGTGGCTGATCATACATTGATCAGGTGACTGTGCATGCACTGATCACGTGGCTGAAAATGCAATGATCATGTGGCTGATCGTGCACTGATCACATGCCTGATCATACACTGATCACCAGACTGCACATGCACTGATTACCTGGCTGACAATGCACTGATCATGAAGCGGATTATACACTGATCACGTGACTGTGCATGCACTGATCACGAAGCTGATCATATACTGATCACGTGACTGTGCATGCACTGATCACTGGCTGATCATGCACTGATCACCTGGCTGATCATGCACTGATAACCTTGCTATCATACACTGATATCTTGACTGATCATGCACTCTTCACGTGCCTGATCATGCACTGATCACGTGGCTGACCATGCACTGATCACGAATCTGATCATACACTGAACACGTGACTGTGCATGCACTGATCACGTGGCTGAACATGCAATGATCACGTGGATGATCGTGCACTGATCACGTGGCTCATCATGCACTGATCACGAAGCTGATCATACACTGATCATGTGAGTGTGCATGCACTAATCACTTGGCTGATCTTGCACTAATCACGTGGCTGATAATGCGCTGATAACCTGGCTGTCATACACTGATCACGTGACTGATTATGCATTCTTAACCTGCCTGATCATGCACTGATCATGTGGCTGATCATGCACTGAAGAAGAAGTTGATCATACACTGATCACGGGACCATGCATGCATTGATCACGTGGCTGATCATGCACTGATCACCTGGGTGATCATACACTGATCACGTGACTGATCATGCACTAATCACGTTGCGGATCATGCACTGATCACCTGGGTGATCATACACTGATCACGTGACTGATTATGCATTCTTCACCTGCCTGATCATGCACTGATCATGTGGCTGATCATGCACTGAAGAAGAAGTTGATCATACACTGATCACGGTACCATGCATGCATTGATCACGTGGCTGGTCATGCACTGATCACCTGGGTGATCATACACTGATCACGTGGCTGATCATACACTTATCACATGCCTGATCATACACTGATCACGAGACTGCACGTGCACTGATCACGTGGCTCATCATGCACTGATCATGAAGCTGAACATACACTGATCACATGACTGTGCATGTACTGATCACGTGACTGTGCATGCACTGATCCCCTAGCTGATCTTTCACTGATCACGTGGCTGATCATGAACTGATCACGTGCCTGATCCTGCACTTATCACGTGACTGATCCTGCAGTCATCACCTGCCTGATAATGAACTGATCACGTGGTTGACCATGCACTGATCACGAAGCTGATCATACACTGATCACGTGACTGTGCATGCATGATCACGTGGATGAACATGCAATGATCACGTGGCTGATAATGCACTGATCACGAAGCTGAATATACACTGATCACGTGACTGTGCATGCAGGGGTCACGTGTCTGATCATACACTGATCATGTGACTGATCATGCACTGATCACATGCCTGATCATGCACTGATCACGTGGCTGATCATGCACTGATCACGAAGCTGATCATACACTGGTCACGTGACTGAACATGCAGGGGTCAGGTGGATGAACATGCAATGATCACGTGGCTCATCATGCACTGATGACGAAGCTGAATATACACTGAACACGTGACTGTGCATGCACTGATCAAGTGGCTGAACATGCAATGATCACGTGGCTGATCATGCACTGATTACGTGGCTGATCATGCACTGATCACGTAGCTATCATGCACTGATCACATGGCTATCATGCAGTGATCCCATGGCTCATCATGCACTGATCACGTGACTGATCATGCAGGGGTCACGTGGCTATCATGCACTGATCACGTGGCTGATCATACACTGATCATGTGACTCATCATGCACTGATCACATGCCTGATCATGAACTGATCACGTGGCTGATCATGCACTGATCATGAAGCTGATCATACACTGGTCACGTGACTGTGCATTCACTAATCCCATGGCTGATCTGGCACTGATCTCATGGCTGATCATGCACTGATTACGTGGCTGATCCTGCACTGATCATGAAGCTGATCATAAACTGATCACGTGACTGTGCATGCACTAATCAAGAGGCTGAACATGCAATGATCCCGTGGCTGATCATGCACTCATCACGTGCCTGATCATGCACTGATCACATGCCTGATCATGAACTGATCACGTGCCACATCATGCACTTATCACGTGACTGATCATGCACTCATCACGTGCCTGATCATGCACTGATCACGAAGCTGAATATACACTGATCACGTGACTGTGCATGCACTGATCAAGTGGCTGAACATGCAATGATCACGTGGCTGATCATGCACTGATTATGTGGCTGATCATGCACTGATCACGTAGCTATCATGCACTGACCACATGGCTATCATGCAGTGATCCCATGGCTCATCATGCACTGATCACGTGACTGATCATGCAGGGGTCACGTGGCTATCATGCACTGATCACGTGGCTGATCATACACTGATCATGTGACTCATCATGCACTGATCACATGCCTGATCATGAACTGATCACGTGGCTGATCATGCACTGATCATGAAGCTGATCATACACTGGTCACGTGACTGTGCATTCACTAATCCCATGGCTGATCTGGCACTGATCTCATGGCTGATCATGCACTGATTACGTGGCTGATCCTGCACTGATCATGAAGCTGATCATAAACTGATCACGTGACTGTGCATGCACTAATCAAGAGGCTGAACATGCAATGATCCCGTGGCTGATCATGCACTCATCACGTGCCTGATCATGCACTGATCACATGCCTGATCATGAACTGATCACGTGCCACATCATGCACTTATCACGTGACTGATCATGCACTCATCACGTGCCTGATCATGCACTGATCACGAAGCTGAATATACACTGATCACGTGACTGTGCATGCACTGATCAAGTGGCTGAACATGCAATGATCACGTGGCTGATCATGCACTGATTATGTGGCTGATCATGCACTGATCACGTAGCTATCATGCACTGACCACATGGCTATCATGCAGTGATCCCATGGCTCATCATGCACTGATCACGTGACTGATCATGCAGGGGTCACGTGGCTATCATGCACTGATCACGTGGCTGATCATACACTGGTCACGTGACTGTGCATTCACTAATCCCATGGCTGATCTGGCACTGATCACATGGCTGATCATGCACTGATCACGTGGCTGATCCTGCACTGATCATGAAGCTGATCATAAACTGATCACGTGACTGTGCATGCACTGATCAAGAGGCTGAACATGCAATGATCCCGTGGCTGATCAAGCACTCATCACGTGCCTGATCATGCACTGATCACATGCCTGATCATGAACTGATCACGTGCCTGATCATGCACTTATCACGTGACTGATCATGCACTCATCACGTGCCTGATCATGCACTGATCACGTGGCTGATCATACATTGATCAGGTGACTGTGCATGCACTGATCACGTGGCTGAAAATGTAATGATCATGTGGCTGATCGTGCACTGATCACATGCCTGATCATACACTGATCACCAGACTGCACATGCACTGATTACCTGGCTGACAATGCACTGATCATGAAGCGGATTATACACTGATCACGTGACGGTGCATGCACTGATCACGAAGCTGATCATATACTGATCACGTGACTGTGCATGCACTGATCACTGGCTGATCATGCACTGATCACCTGGCTGATCATGCACTGATAACCTTGCTATCATACACTGATATCTTGACTGATCATGCACTCTTCACGTGCCTGATCATGCACTGATCACGTGGCTGACCATGCACTGATCACGAATCTGATCATACACTGAACACGTGACTGTGCATGCACTGATCACGTGGCTGAACATGCAATGATCACGTGGATGATCATGCACTGATCACGTGGCTCATCATGCACTGATCACGAAGCTGATCATACACTGATCATGTGAGTGTGCATGCACTGATCACTTGGCTGATCTTGCACTAATCACGTGGCATAAAATGCGCTGATAACCTGGCTGTCATACACTGATCACCTGACTGATTATGCATTCTTCACCTGCCTGATCATGCACTGATCATGTGGCTGATCATGCACTGAAGAAGAAGTTGATCATACACTGATCACGGGACCATGCATGCATTGATCACGTGGCTGATCATGCACTGATCACCTGGGTGATCATACACTGATCACGTGACTGATCATGCACTAATCACGTTGCGGATCATGCACTGATCACGCGGCTGATCATACACTGATCATGAGGCTGTTCATGCACTCATCACGTGTCCGATCATACACTGATCACATTAGTGATAATACACTGAACACGTGCCTGATCATGCACTGATCACGAAACTGATCATACACTGATCAGGTGACTGTGCATGCACTGATCACGTGGCTGAAAATGCAATGATCACATGGCTGATCGTGCACTGATCACGTGGCTGATCATGCAGTGATCACGTGGGAGATCCTACACTGATCACGTGGCTGATCATGCACTGATCAGGTAGCTATCATGAACTGATCACATGGCACACATGCACTGATCCCATGGCTCATCATGCACTGATCACGTGACTAATCATGCAGGGGTCACGTGGCTCTCATTCACTGATCACGTGGCTGATCATACACTGATCATGTGACTGATCATGCACTGACCACATGCCTGATCATGAACTGATCACGTGCCTGATCATGCACTTATCACGTGACTGATCATGCACTGATCACGTGACTGATCATGCACTGATCACGTGGCTGATCATGCACTGATCACGAAGCTGATCATACACTGTTCAGGTGACTGTGCATGCACTGATTACGTGGCTGAAAATGCAGTGATCACGTGGCTGATCGTGCACTGATCATGTGGCTGATCATGCACTGATCACGTGGGAGATCATACACTGATCACGTGGCTGATCATACACTGATCACGTGCCTGATTATACACTGATCATGACACTGCACAGGCACTGATTACGTGGCTGATCATGCACTGATCACGCAGCTATCATGCACTGATCACATGGCTCTCATGCAGTGATCCCATGGCTCATCATGCACTGATCACGTGACTAATCATGCAGGGGTCACGTGGCTATCATTCACTGATCACGTGGCTGATCATACACTGATCATGTGACTGATCATGCACTGATCACATGCCTGATCATGAACTGATCACGTGCCTGATCATGCACTTATCACGTGACTGATCATGCACTCATCACGTGCCTGATCATGCACTCATCACGTGGCTGATCATGCACTGATCACGAAGCTGATCATACACTGGTCACGTGACTGAGCATGCACTGGTCCCATGGCTGATCTGGCACTGATCACGTGGCTGATCATGCACTCATCAAGTGTCTGATCATACACTGATCACATTACTGATAATGCACTGAACACGTGTCTGATCATGCACTGATCACGAAGCTGATCATACACTGGTCACGTGGCTGATCATGCACTGATCATGAAACTGGTCATAAACTGATCATGTGACTGTGCATGCACTGATCACATGGCTGATCATGCACTGATCCCATGGCTGAACATGCACTGATCACGTAACTGATCATACACTGATCACGTGGCTCATCATGCACTGATCACGAAGCTGATCATACTCTGATTACGTGACTGTGTATGCACTGATCACTTGGCTGATCTTGCACTGTTCATGTGGCTCATCAGGCACTGATCACGTGGTTGATGTTACACTGATCACGTGGCTGATCATGAACTAATCACGAAGCTGATCATAAACTGATCACGTGACTGTGCATGCATGATCACAAGGTTGATCATGCACTGATCACGTGGCTGATCATACACTTATCACATGCCTGATCATACACTGATCACGAGACTGCACGTGCACTGATCACGTGGCTCATCATGCACTGATCATGAAGCTGAACATACACTGATCACGTGACTGTGCATGTACTGATCACGTGACTGTGCATGCACTGATCCCCTAGCTGATCTTTCACTGATCACGTGGCTGATCATGAACTGATCACGTGCCTGATCATGCACTTTTGACGTGACTGATCCTGCAGTCATCACCTGCCTGATAATGAACTGATCACGTGGCTGACCATGCACTGATCACGAAGCTGATCATACACTGATCACGTGACTGTGCATGCATGATCACGTGGATGAACATGCAATGATCACGTGGCTCATCATGCACTGATCACGAAGCTGAATATACACTGAACACGTGACTGTGCATGCACTGATCAAGTGGCTGAACATGCAATGATCACGTGGCTGATCATGCACTGATCACGAAGCTGAATATACACTGATCACGTGACTGTGCATGCACTGATCAAGTGGCTGAACATGCAATGATCACGTGGCTGATCATGCACTGATCACATGGCTCATCATGCACTGATCACGAAGCTGATCATACACTGATCATGTGAGTGTGCATGCACTGATCACTTGGCTGATCTTGCACTAATCACGTGGCATAAAATGCGCTGATAACCTGGCTGTCATACACTGATCACCTGACTGATTATGCATTCTTCACCTGCCTGATCATGCACTGATCATGTGGCTGATCATGCACTGAAGAAGAAGTTGATCATACACTGATCACGGGACCATGCATGCATTGATCACGTGGCTGATCATGCACTGATCACCTGGGTGATCATACACTGATCACGTGACTGATCATGCACTAATCACGTTGCGGATCATGCACTGATCACGCGGCTGATCATACACTGATCATGAGGCTGTTCATGCACTCATCACGTGTCTGATCATACACTGATCACATTAGTGATAATACACTGAACACGTGCCTGATCATGCACTGATCACGAAGCTGATCATACACTGATCAGGTGACTGTGCATGCAATGATCACGTGGCTGAAAATGCAATGATCACGTGGCTGATCGTGCACTGAACACGTGGCTGATCATGCAGTGATCACGTGGGAGATCATACACTGATCACGTGGCTGATCATGCAATGATCACGTAGCTATCAGGCACTGATCACATGGCTCTCATGCAGTGATCCCATGGCTCATCATGCACTGATCACGTGACTAATCATGCAGGGGTCACGTGGCTATCATTCACCGATCCCGTGGCTGATCATACACTGATCATGTGACTGATCGTGCACTGATCACATGCCTGATCATGAACTGATCACGTGCCTGATCATGCACTTATCACGTGACTGATCATGCACTGATCACGAAGCTGATCATGCACTGATCACATGACTGAGCATGCACTGGTCCCATGGCTGATCTGGCACTGATCACGTGGCTGATCATGCACTGATCACGAAGCTGATCCTACACTGATCACGTGACTGTGCATGCATTGATCACATGGCTGATCATGCACTGACCACGTGGCTGATCATGCACTGAACACATGCCTGATCATACACTGATCACGTGACTGTGCATGCACTGATCACGTGGCTGATCATGCATTGATCACGTGGCTGTTCATGCACTCATCAAGTGTCTGATCATACACTGATCACATTACTGATAATGCACTGAACACGTGTCTGATCATGCACTGATCACGAAGCTGATCATACACTGGTCACGTGGCTGATCATGCACTGATCATGAAACTGGTCATAACTGATCATGTGACTGTGCATGCACTGATCACGTGGCTGATCATGCACTGATCCCATGGCTGAACATGCACTGATCACGTAACTGATCATACACTGATCACGTGGCTCATCATGCACTGATCACGAAGCTGATCATACTCTGATTACGTGACTGTGTATGCACTGATCACTTGGCTGATCTTGCACTGTTCATGTGGCTCATCAGGCACTGGTCACGTGGTTGATGTTACACTGATCACGTGGCTGATCATGAACTAATCACGAAGCTGATCATACACTGATCACGTGACTGTGCATGCATGATCACAAGGTTGATCATGCACTGATCACGTGGCTGATCATACACTTATCACATGCCTGATCATACACTGATCACGAGACTGCACGTGCACTGATCACGTGGCTCATCATGCACTGATCATGAAGCTGAACATACACTGATCACATGACTGTGCATGTACTGATCACGTGACTGTGCATGCACTGATCCCCTAGCTGATCTTTCACTGATCACGTGGCTGATCATGAACTGATCACGTGCCTGATCATGCACTTATCACGTGACTGATCCTGCAGTCATCACCTGCCTGATAATGAACTGATCACGTGGCTGACCATGCACTGATCACGAAGCTGATCATACACTGATCACGTGACTGTGCATGCATGATCACGTGGATGAACATGCAATGATCACTTGGCCCATCATGCACTGATCACGAAGCTGAATATACACTGAACACGTGACTGTGCATGCACTGATCAAGTGGCTGAACATGCAATGATCACGTGGCTGATCATGCACTGATTATGTGGCTGATCATGCACTGATCACGTAGCTATCATGCACTGACCACATGGCTATCATGCAGTGATCCCATGGCTCATCATGCACTGATCACGTGACTGATCATGCAGGGGTCACGTGGCTATCATGCACTGATCACGTGGCTGATCATACACTGGTCACGTGACTGTGCATTCACTAATCCCATGGCTGATCTGGCACTGATCACATGGCTGATCATGCACTGATCACGTGGCTGATCCTGCACTGATCATGAAGCTGATCATAAACTGATCACGTGACTGTGCATGCACTGATCAAGAGGCTGAACATGCAATGATCCCGTGGCTGATCAAGCACTCATCACGTGCCTGATCATGCACTGATCACATGCCTGATCATGAACTGATCACGTGCCTGATCATGCACTTATCACGTGACTGATCATGCACTCATCACGTGCCTGATCATGCACTGATCACGTGGCTGATCATACATTGATCAGGTGACTGTGCATGCACTGATCACGTGGCTGAAAATGTAATGATCATGTGGCTGATCGTGCAATGATCACATGCCTGATCATACACTGATCACCAGACTGCACATGCACTGATTACCTGGCTGACAATGCACTGATCATGAAGCGGATTATACACTGATCACGTGACGGTGCATGCACTGATCACGAAGCTGATCATATACTGATCACGTGACTGTGCATGCACTGATCACTGGCTGATCATGCACTGATCACCTGGCTGATCATGCACTGATAACCTTGCTATCATACACTGATATCTTGACTGATCATGCACTCTTCACGTGCCTGATCATGCACTGATCACGTGGCTGACCATGCACTGATCACGAATCTGATCATACACTGAACACGTGACTGTGCATGCACTGATCACGTGGCTGAACATGCAATGATCACGTGGATGATCGTGCACTGATCACGTGGCTCATCATGCACTGATCACGAAGCTGATCATACACTGATCATGTGAGTGTGCATGCACTGATCACTTGGCTGATCTTGCACTAATCACGTGGCATAAAATGCGCTGATAACCTGGCTGTCATACACTGATCACCTGACTGATTATGCATTCTTCACCTGCCTGATCATGCACTGATCATGTGGCTGATCATGCACTGAAGAAGAAGTTGATCATACACTGATCACGGGACCATGCATGCATTGATCACGTGGCTGATCATGCACTGATCACCTGGGTGATCATACACTGATCACGTGACTGATCATGCACTAATCACGTTGCGGATCATGCACTGATCACGCGGCTGATCATACACTGATCATGAGGCTGTTCATGCACTCATCACGTGTCCGATCATACACTGATCACATTAGTGATAATACACTGAACACGTGCCTGATCATGCACTGATCACGAAGCTGATCATACACTGATCAGGTGACTGTGCATGCACTGATCACGTGGCTGAAAATGCAATGATCACATGGCTGATCGTGCACTGATCACGTGGCTGATCATGCAGTGATCACGTGGGAGATCATACACTGATCACGTGGCTGATCATGCACTGATCAGGTAGCTATCATGAACTGATCACATGGCACACATGCAGTGATCCCATGGCTCATCATGCACTGATCACGTGACTAATCATGCAGGGGTCACGTGGCTCTCATTCACTGATCACGTGGCTGATCATACACTGATCATGTGACTGATCATGCACTGATCACATGCCTGATCATGAACTGATCACGTGCCTGATCATGCACTTATCACGTGACTGATCATGCACTGATCACGTGACTGATCATGCACTGATCACGTGGCTGATCATGCACTGATCACGAAGCTGATCATACACTGTTCAGGTGACTGTGCATGCACTGATTACGTGGCTGAAAATGCAATGATCACGTGGCTGATCGTGCACTGATCATGTGGCTGATCATGCACTGATCACGTGGGAGATCATACACTGATCACGTGGCTGATCATACACTGATCACGTGCCTGATTATACACTGATCATGACACTGCACAGGCACTGATTACGTGGCTGATCATGCACTGATCACGTAGCTATCATGCACTGATCACATGGCTCTCATGCAGTGATCCCATGGCTCATCATGCACTGATCACGTGACTAATCATGCAGGGGTCACGTGGCTATCATTCACTGATCACGTGGCTGATCATACACTGATCATGTGACTGATCATGCACTGATCACATGCCTGATCATGAACTGATCACGTGCCTGATCATGCACTTATCACGTGACTGATCATGCACTCATCACGTGCCTGATCATGCACTCATCACGTGGCTGATCATGCACTGATCACGAAGCTGATCATACACTGGTCACGTGACTGAGCATGCACTGGTCCCATGGCTGATCTGGCACTGATCACGTGGCTGATCATGCACTCATCAAGTGTCTGATCATACACTGATCACATTACTGATAATGCACTGAACACGTGTCTGATCATGCACTGATCACGAAGCTGATCATACACTGGTCACGTGGCTGATCATGCACTGATCATGAAACTGGTCATAAACTGATCATGTGACTGTGCATGCACTGATCACATGGCTGATCATGCACTGATCCCATGGCTGAACATGCACTGATCACGTAACTGATCATACACTGATCACGTGGCTCTCATGCACTGATCACGAAGCTGATCATACTCTGATTACGTGACTGTGTATGCACTGATCACTTGGCTGATCTTGCACTGTTCATGTGGCTCATCAGGCACTGATCACGTGGTTGATGTTACACTGATCACGTGGCTGATCATGAACTAATCACGAAGCTGATCATAAACTGATCACGTGACTGTGCATGCATGATCACAAGGTTGATCATGCACTGATCACGTGGCTGATCATACACTTATCACATGCCTGATCATACACTGATCACGAGACTGCACGTGCACTGATCACGTGGCTCATCATGCACTGATCATGAAGCTGAACATACACTGATCACATGACTGTGCATGTACTGATCACGTGACTGTGCATGCACTGATCCCCTAGCTGATCTTTCACTGATCACGTGGCTGATCATGAACTGATCACGTGCCTGATCATGCACTTTTGACGTGACTGATCCTGCAGTCATCACCTGCCTGATAATGAACTGATCACGTGGCTGACCATGCACTGATCACGAAGCTGATCATACACTGATCACGTGACTGTGCATGCATGATCACGTGGATGAACATGCAATGATCACGTGGCTCATCATGCACTGATCACGAAGCTGAATATACACTGAACACGTGACTGTGCATGCACTGATCAAGTGGCTGAACATGCAATGATCACGTGGCTGATCATGCACTGATCACGAAGCTGAATATACACTGATCACGTGACTGTGCATGCACTGATCAAGTGGCTGAACATGCAATGATCACGTGGCTGATCATGCACTGATCACATGGCTCATCATGCACTGATCACGAAGCTGATCATACACTGATCATGTGAGTGTGCATGCACTGATCACTTGGCTGATCTTGCACTAATCACGTGGCATAAAATGCGCTGATAACCTGGCTGTCATACACTGATCACCTGACTGATTATGCATTCTTCACCTGCCTGATCATGCACTGATCATGTGGCTGATCATGCACTGAAGAAGAAGTTGATCATACACTGATCACGGGACCATGCATGCATTGATCACGTGGCTGATCATGCACTGATCACCTGGGTGATCATACACTGATCACGTGACTGATCATGCACTAATCACGTTGCGGATCATGCACTGATCACGCGGCTGATCATACACTGATCATGAGGCTGTTCATGCACTCATCACGTGTCTGATCATACACTGATCACATTAGTGATAATACACTGAACACGTGCCTGATCATGCACTGATCACGAAGCTGATCATACACTGATCAGGTGACTGTGCATGCAATGATCACGTGGCTGAAAATGCAATGATCACGTGGCTGATCGTGCACTGAACACGTGGCTGATCATGCAGTGATCACGTGGGAGATCATACACTGATCACGTGGCTGATCATGCAATGATCACGTAGCTATCAGGCACTGATCACATGGCTCTCATGCAGTGATCCCATGGCTCATCATGCACTGATCACGTGACTAATCATGCAGGGGTCACGTGGCTATCATTCACCGATCCCGTGGCTGATCATACACTGATCATGTGACTGATCGTGCACTGATCACATGCCTGATCATGAACTGATCACGTGCCTGATCATGCACTTATCACGTGACTGATCATGCACTGATCACGAAGCTGATCATGCACTGATCACATGACTGAGCATGCACTGGTCCCATGGCTGATCTGGCACTGATCAGGTGGCTGATCATGCACTGATCACGAAGCTGATCCTACACTGATCACGTGACTGTGCATGCATTGATCACATGGCTGATCATGCACTGACCACGTGGCTGATCATGCACTGAACACATGCCTGATCATACACTGATCACGTGACTGTGCATGCACTGATCACGTGGCTGATCATGCATTGATCACGTGGCTGTTCATGCACTCATCAAGTGTCTGATCATACACTGATCACATTACTGATAATGCACTGAACACGTGTCTGATCATGCACTGATCACGAAGCTGATCATACACTGGTCACGTGGCTGATCATGCACTGATCATGAAACTGATCATAAACTGATCATGTGACTGTGCATGCACTGATCACGTGGCTGATCATGCACTGATCCCATGGCTGAACATGCACTGATCACGTAACTGATCATACACTGATCACGTGGCTCATCATGCACTGATCACGAAGCTGATCATACTCTGATTACGTGACTGTGTATGCACTGATCACTTGGCTGATCTTGCACTGTTCATGTGGCTCATCAGGCACTGGTCACGTGGTTGATGTTACACTGATCACGTGGCTGATCATGAACTAATCACGAAGCTGATCATACACTGATCACGTGACTGTGCATGCATGATCACAAGGTTGATCATGCACTGATCACGTGGCTGATCATACACTTATCACATGCCTGATCATACACTGATCACGAGACTGCACGTGCACTGATCACGTGGCTCATCATGCACTGATCATGAAGCTGAACATACACTGATCACATGACTGTGCATGTACTGATCACGTGACTGTGCATGCACTGATCCCCTAGCTGATCTTTCACTGATCACGTGGCTGATCATGAACTGATCACGTGCCTGATCATGCACTTATCACGTGACTGATCCTGCAGTCATCACCTGCCTGAGAATGAACTGATCACGTGGTTGACCATGCACTGATCACGAAGCTGATCATACACTGATCACGTGACTGTGCATGCATTATCACGTGGATGAACATGCAATGATCACGTGGCTCATCATGCACTGATCACGAAGCTGAATATACACTGAACACGTGACTGTGCATGCACTGATCAAGTGGCTGAACATGCAATGATCACGTGGCTGATCATGCACTGATCACGAAGCTGAATATACACTGATCACGTGACTGTGCATGCACTGATCAAGTGGCTGAACATGCAATGATCACGTGGCTGATCATGCACTGATTACGTGGCTGATCATGCACTGATCACGTAGCTATCATGCACTGATCACATGGCTATCATGCAGTGATCCCATGGCTCATCATGCACTGATCACGTGACTGATCATGCAGGGGTCACGTGGCTATCATGCACTGATCACGTGGCTGATCATACACTGATCATGTGACTGATCATGCACTGATCACATGCCTGATCATGCACTGATCACGTGGCTGATCATGCACTGATCACGAAGCTGATCATACACTGGTCACGTGACTGTGCATTCACTAATCCCATGGCTGATCTGGCACTGATCTCATGGCTGATCATGCACTGATCACGTGGCTGATCCTGCACTGATCATGAAGCTGATCATAAACTGATCACGTGACTGTGCATGCACTGATCAAGAGGCTGAACATGCAATGATCCCGTGGCTGATCATGCACTCATCACGTGCCTGATCATGCACTGATCACATGCCTGATCATGAACTGATCACGTGCCTCATCATGCACTTATCACGTGACTGATCATGCACTCATCACGTGCCTGATCATGCACTGATCACGTGGCTGATCATACATTGATCAGGTGACTGTGCATGCACTGATCACGTGGCTGAAAATGCAATGATCATGTGGCTGATCGTGCACTGATCACATGCCTGATCATACACTGATCACCAGACTGCACATGCACTGATTACCTGGCTGACAATGCACTGATCATGAAGCGGATTATACACTGATCACGTGACTGTGCATGCACTGATCACGAAGCTGATCATATACTGATCACGTGACTGTGCATGCACTGATCACTGGCTGATCATGCACTGATCACCTGGCTGATCATGCACTGATAACCTTGCTATCATACACTGATATCTTGACTGATCATGCACTCTTCACGTGCCTGATCATGCACTGATCACGTGGCTCATCATGCACTGATCATTAAGCTGAACATACACTGATCACATGACTGTGCATGTACTGATCACGTGACTGTGCATGCACTGATCCCCTAGCTGATCTTTCACTGATCACGTGGCTGATCATGAACTGATCACGTGCCTGATCATGCACTTATCACGTGACTGATCCTGCAGTCATCACCTGCCTGATAATGAACTGATCACGTGGCTGACCATGCACTGATCACGAAGCTGATCATACACTGATCACGTGACTGTGCATGCATGATCACGTGGATGAACATGAAATGATCACGTGGCTCATCATGCACTGATCACGAAGCTGAATATACACTGAACACGTGACTGTGCATGCACTGATCAAGTGGATGAACATGCAATGATCACGTGGCTGATCATGCACTGATCACGAAGCTGAATATACACTGATCACGTGACTGTGCATGCACTGATCAAGTGGCTGAACATGCAATGATCACGTGGCTGATCATGCACTGATCACATGGCTCATCATGCACTGATCACGAAGCTGATCATACACTGATCATGTGAGTGTGCATGCACTGATCACTTGGCTGATCTTGCACTAATCACGTGGCATAAAATGCGCTGATAACCTGGCTGTCATACACTGATCACCTGAATGATTATGCATTCTTCACCTGCCTGATCATGCACTGATCATGTGGCTGATCATGCACTGAAGAAGAAGTTGATCATACACTGATCACGGGACCATGCATGCATTGATCACGTGGCTGATCATGCACTGATCACCTGGGTGATCATACACTGATCACGTGACTGATCATGCACTAATCACGTTGCGGATCATGCACTGATCACGCGGCTGATCATACACTGATCATGAGCCTGTTCATGCACTCATCACGCGTCTGATCATACACTGATCACATTAGTGATAATACACTGAACACGTGCCTGATCATGCACTAATCACGAAGCTGATCATACACTGATCAGGTGACTGTGCATGCACTGATCACGTGGCTGAAAATGCACTGATCACGTGGCTGATCGAGCACTGAACACGTGGCTGATCATGCAGTGATCACGTGGGAGATCATACACTGATCACGTGGCTGATCATGCACTGATCACGTAGCTATCAGGCACTGATCACATGGCTCTCATGCAGTGATCCCATGGCTCATCATGCACTGATCACGTGACTAATCATGCAGGGGTCACGTGGCTCTCATTCACTGATCCCGTGGCTGATCATACACTGATCATGTGACTGATCATGCACTGATCACATGCCTGATCATGAACTGATCACGTGCCTGATCATGCACTTATCACGTGACTGATCATGCACTCATCACGTGCCTGATCATGCACTCATCACGTGGCTGATCATGCACTGATCACGAAGCTGATCATGCACTGATCACGTGACTGAGCATGCACTGGTCCCATGGCTGATCTGGCACTGATCACGTGGCTGATCATGCACTGATCACGAAGCTGATCCTACACTGATCACGTGACTGTGCATGCATTGATCACATGGCTGATCATGCACTGACCACGTGGCTGATCATGCACTGAACACATGCCTGATCATACACTGATCACGTGACTGTGCATGCACTGATCACGTGGCTGATCATGCATTGATCACGTGGCTGTTCATGCACTCATCAAGTGTCTGATCATACACTGATCACATTACTGATAATGCACTGAACACGTGTCTGATCATGCACTGATCACGAAGCTGATCATACACTGGTCACGTGGCTGATCTTGCACTGATCATGAAACTGATCATAAACTGATCATATGACTGTGCATGCACTGATCACGTGGCTGATCATGCACTGATCCCATGGCTGAACATGCACTGATCACGTAACTGATCATACACTGATCACGTGGCTCACCATGCACTGATCACGAAGCTGATCATACTCTGATTACGTGACTGTGTATGCACTGATCACTTGGCTGATCTTGCACTGTTCATGTGGCTCATCAGGCACTGGTCACGTGGTTGATGTTACACTGATCACGTGGCTGATCATGAACTAATCACGAAGCTGATCATACACTGATCACGTGACTGTGCATGCATGATCACAAAGTTGATCATGCACTGATCACGTGGCTGATCATACACTTATCACATGCCTGATCATACACTGATCACGAGACTGCACGTGCACTGATCACGTGGCTCATCATGCACTGATCATGAAGCTGAACATACACTGATCACATGACTGTGCATGTACTGATCACGTGACTGTGCATGCACTGATCCCCTAGCTGATCTTTCACTGATCACGTGGCTGATCATGAACTGATCACGTGCCTGATCATGCACTTATCACGTGACTGATCCTGCAGTCATCACCTGCCTGATAATGAACTGATCACGTGGTTGACCATGCACTGATCACGAAGCTGATCATACACTGATCACGTGACTGTGCATGCATGATCACGTGGATGAACATGCAATGATCACGTGGCTCATCATGCACTGATCACGAAGCTGAATATACACTGAACACGTGACTGTGCATGCACTGATCAAGTGGCTGAACATGCAATGATCACGTGGCTGATAATGCACTGATCACGAAGCTGAATATACCCTGATCACGTGACTGTGCATGCACTGATCAAGTGGCTGAACATGCAATGATCACGTGGCTGATCATGCACTGATTACGTGGCTGATCATGCACTGATCACGTAGCTATCATGCACTGATCACATGGCTATCATGCAGTGATCCCATGGCTCATCATGCACTGATCACGTGACTGATCATGCAGGGGTCACGTGGCTATCATGCACTGATCACGTGGCTGATCATACACTGATCACCTGCCTGGTCATGCACAGATCACGTGACTAATCATGAACTGATCACGGAGCTATCATGCACTGATCACCTGGCTGATCATGCACTGATCAAATGGCTGATCATACTCTGCTCCCGAAACTGAGCATGCAATGATCATGTGGCTATCATGCACTGCTCACGTGGCTGATCATGCAATGATCACGTAGCTACCATGTACTGGTCACGTGAGTGATCATGCACTGATCACGTAATTGATCATGCACTGATCACGTGACTGATCATGCACTGATCTCGTGGCTATAATGCATGGCTCACGTGGCTGATCATGCAATGATCACGTAGCTCCCATGTACTGGTCAGGTGACTGATCATGCATTGATCACGTAATTGATCATGCACTGATCATGTGGCTGATAATGCACTGATCACGTGGCTGACAATACACTGATCACGTGACTGATCATGCACTGATCACGTGACTGATCATGCACTGATCACGGGACTGATCATGCACTGATCACTTGGCTGGTCATACACTGATCACGTGCTTGGTCATGCACTGATCACGTGGCTGGTCATGCACTGATCACTTGGCTGGTCATACACTGATCACGTGACTGATCATGCACTGATCACGGGGCTGATCATGCACTGATCACGGGACTGATCATGCACTGATCACTTGACTGGTCATACAATGATCACGTGCTTGGTCATACACTGATCATGTGCTTTGTCATGCACTGATCACGTGGCTGATCATACACTGGTCACGTGACTGATCATGCACTGATCACGTGACTGATCATGCAATGATTACGGGACTGAACATGCACTGATCACTTGGCTGGTCATACATTGATCACGTGCTTGGTCATGCACTGATCACGTGGCTGGTCATGCACTGCTCACGTGGCTGATCATGCAATGATCACGTAGCTACCATGTACTGGTCACGTGAGTGATCATGCACTGATCACGTAATTGATCATGCACTGATCACGTGACTGATCATGCACTGATCTCGTGGCTATAATGCATGGCTCACGTGGCTGATCATGCAATGATCACGTAGCTCCCATGTACTGGTCAGGTGACTGATCATGCACTGATCACGTAATTGATCATGCACTGATCATGTGGCTGATAATGCACTGATCACGTGGCTGACCATACACTGGTCACGTGACTGATCATGCACTGATCACGTGACTGATCATGCACTGATCACGGGACTGATCATGCACTGATCACTTGGCTGGTCATACACTGATCACGTGCTTGGTCATGCACTGATCACGTGGCTGGTCATGCACTGATCACTTGGCTGGTCATACACTGATCACGTGACTGATCATGCACTGATCACGGGGCTGATCATGCACTGATCACGGGACTGATCATGCACTGATCACTTGACTGGTCATACAATGATCACGTGCTTGGTCATACACTGATCACGTGCTTTGTCATGCACTGATCACGTGGCTGATCATACACTGGTCACGTGACTGATCATGCACTGATCACGTGACTGATCATGCAATGATTACGGGACTGAACATGCACTGATCACTTGGCTGGTCATACATTGATCACGTGCTTGGTCATGCACTGATCACGTGGCTGGTCATGCACTGATCACTTGGCTGGTCATACACTGATCACGTGACTGATCATGCACTGATCACGGGACTGATCATGCACTGATCACTTGGCTGGTCATACACTGATCACGTTCTTGGTCATGCACTGATCACGTGGCTGGTCATGCACTGATCACTTGGCTGGTCATACATGATCACGTGGCTGATCATGCACTGCTCTCATGGGTGATCATGCAGTGATCAGGCAGCTACAATGTACTGATCTCAGGACTGATCATGCACTGATCACGTGACTGATCATGCACTACTCACGTGGCTGATCATGCAATGATCATGTAGCTACCATTTACCGGTCACGACACTGATCATATACCCATCAGGTGACTGATCATGCACTGATCACGTGACTATCATGCACTGTTCACGTGGCTGATCATACACTGTTCACCTGCCTGGTCATGCACAGATCACGTGACTAATCATGAACTGATCACGGAGCTATCATGCACTGATCACCTGGCTGGTCATGCACTGATCACGTGGCTATCATGCAATGATCACGTAACTATCATGCACCGGTCCCGTGGCTGATCATGCACTGATACCGTGACTGAGCATGGACTGATCACATGACTATCATGTAGAGGTCACGTGACTTAATGGCTCTGATCATGCGACAGATCATGCGCTGATCATGTTTGCTATCATACACTGATAATGTGACTCTGAAGGCAATAAACAAAGAACTGAGTAGGCACGAATCAAACAGTCAGCAGGCAATAATCATGGAACTCAGCTGTGAGGAATCATGCTGCTCAGCTGGCAATAATCAAGCAGCTGAGCAGGCAGGAATTACGCAGCACAGCTGGCAATTGTCAAGCAGATGACAGGCAGGAATCGTGCAGCTCAGCTGGCAATTGTCAAGCAGATGAGCAGACAGTAATCACGCAGCTCAACAGGCCCTGATCACGTGGCTGATCATGCACTGCTCTCGTGGCTGATCATGCAATGATCACGCAGCTACAATGTACTGGTCTCATGACTGATCATGCACTGATCACGTGACTGATCATGCACTGATCACTTGGCTATCATGCACTACTCACGTGGCTGATCATGCAATGATCATGTAGCTACCATGTACCGGTCACGTGACTGACCATACACCCATCAGGTGACTGATCATGCACTGTTCACGTGACTGATCATGCACTGATCACGTGACTGATCATGCCCTGATCACTTGGCTATCATGCACTGATTACTTGGCTGGTCATACACTGAACACGTGCCTGGTCATGCACTGATCACGTGGCTGATCACACACGTATCACGTGACTGATCATGCACTGATCACGTGGATATCATGCACTGATCACGTGGCTCTCATGCACTGCGCACGTGGCTGATCATGCAATGATCTCGTACCTACCATATACTGGTCACATGACTTATCATGCACTGACACCTAATTGATCATGCCCTCATCACCTGGCTTATCATGGATTGATCATGTGACTGAACATGTGCTGATCATGTTTGGTGTCACACACTGATCATGTGCCTCTGGAGGCAATGAACATAGAGCTGAGTAGGCAGGAATCAGTCAGCAGGCTATAATCATGGAACTCAGCTCTGAGAAATCATGCTGCTCAGCTGGCAATAATCAAGTAGATGAGCAAGCAGGAATTACGCAGCACAGGTGGCAATTGTCAAGGAGATGACAGGCAGGAATCGTGCAGCTCAGCTGGCAATTGTCAAGCAGATGAGCAGACAGTAATCACGCAGCTCAGCAGGCCCTGATCACGTGACTGAGCATGCACTGTTCACGTGGCTGATCACACACCTGTCAAGTGACTGATCATGCACTGATCACGTGGCTCTCATGCACTGATCACGTGATTGCGCATGCACTAATCACGTAATTGTATGCACTGATAACGTGGCTGTCATGCACTGATGACGTGGCTGATCATGCACTGATCATGTGACTGATCATGCACTGATCACGTAGCTATCTTGCACTGATTACTTGGCTGATCATACACTCATCACAGGACTGATCGTGCACTGATCAAGGCGCTATCATGCATTGATTACATGACTCCACATGCACTGATCACGTGGATGATCATGCACTGATCACGTGACTGACCATGCACTGATCACGTGGCTGATCATGCAATGATCATGTAGCTACAATGTACCGGTCACGTGACCGATCATACACCCATTAGGTGACTGATCATGCACTGATCACGTGGCTATCATGCACTGCTCACCTGGCTGATCATGCAATGATCTCGCAGCTACCATGTACTGGTCACATGATTGATCATGCACTGATCACGTGACTGATCATGCCCTGATCACTTGGCTATCATGCACTGATTACTTGGCTGGTCATACACTGAACACGTGCCTGGTCATGCACTGATCACGTGGCTGATCATGCACTGATCACGTAATTGATCATGCACTGATCATGTGGCTGATCATGCACTGCTCACGTGTCTGGTCATGCAATGATCACGTAGCTACCATGTACTGGTCACATGACTGATCATGCACTGATCTCGTGACTGATCATGCACTGATCACGTGGCTATCATGCACTACCAACGTGGCTGATCATGCAATGATCATGTAGCTACCATGTATGGGTCACGTGAGTTATCATAAACCCATCAGATGACTGACCATGCACTGATCACGTGGCTATCATGCACTGCTCACGTGGCTGATCATGCAATGATCACGTGACTGATCATGCACTGATCACATGGCTATCATGCACTGATTACTTGGCTGGTCATACACTGAACACGTGCCTGGTCATGCACTGATCACGTGGCTGATCATGCACTGATCACGTAATTGATCATGCACTGATCATGTGGCTGATCATGCACTGCTCACGTGTCTGGTCATGCAATGATCACGTAGCTACCATATAATGGTCACGTGATTCATCATGCACAGATCACGTGAATGATCATGCACTGTTCACGTGACTGATCATGTACTAATCACGTGCCTGGTCATGCACTGATCACGTGGCTGATCATGCACTGATCACGTGACTGATCATGCACTGATCACGTGGCTGAACATGCACTGATCACGTGGCTATAACGCACTGCTCACGTAGCTGATCATGTAATGATCACGTAGCTACCATGTACTGGTCACATGACTGATCATGCACTGATCTCGTGACTGATCATGCACTGATCACGTGGCTATCATGCACTACCCACGTGGCTGATCATGCAATGATCATGTAGCTACCATGTATGGGTCACGTGAGTGATCATAAACCCATCAGATGACTGACCATGCACTGATCACGTGGCTATCATGCACTGCTCACGTGGCTGATCATACAATGATCACCTGCCTGGTCATGCACAGATCACGTGACTAATCATGAACTGATCATGCGGCTATCATGCACTGTTCACCTGGTTGATAATGCACTGATCACGTGGCTATCATGCAATGATCACGTGGCTATCCTGCATTGATCACATGAATATAATGCACTGATCACGTGGCTGACCATGCAATGATCATGTAGCTACCATGTACAGGTCACGTGAATGATCATACACCCATCAGGTGACTGATCATGCACTGATCACGTGGCTATCCTGCACTGATCACGAGACTGATCATGCACTTATCACGTCTATATCATGCACTGATCACATGACTGCCCATGCACTGATCACGTGAATGATCATACACTAATCATGTGACAGATCATGCACTGATCACGTGGCTGATCATGCACTGATACCGTTACTGAGCATGGACTGATCACATGACTATCATGTAGTGATCACGTGACTTAATGGCGCTGATCGTGTGACTGATCATGCGCTGATCATGTTTGCTATCATACACTGATCATGAGCCTCTGGAGGCAATAAAAAAAGAGCTGAGAAGGCACGAATCAAACAGTCAGCAGGCAATAATCATGGAACTCAGCTGTGAGGAATCATGCTGCTCAGCTGGCAATAATCAAGCAGCTGAACAGGCAGGAATTACACAGCACAGCTGGCAATTGTCAAGCAGATGACAGGCAGGAATCGTGCAGCTCAGCTGGCAATTGTCAAGCAGATGAGCAGACAGTAATCACGCAGCTCAGCAGGCCCTGATCATGTGACTGAGCATGCACTGTTCACGTGGCTGATCATACACTGATCACGTGATTGATCATGCACTGATCACTTGGATATCATGCACTGATCACGTGGCTGATCATACACTGTTCACGTGTCTGACCATGCACTGATCACGTGGCTGATCATACACTGCTCACGTAACTGATCATGCACTGATCACGTGGCTATCATGCACTGAATACGTGGCTGAACATGCACTGTTCACGTGGCTGATCAAACACCTGTCACGTGACATACCATGCACTGATCACGTGGCACTCATGCACTGATCACGTGGCTGATCATATTCTGCTCACATAACTCATCATGCACACATCACGTGGCTATCATGCACTGCTCACGTGGTTCGTCATGGAATGATCACGTAGCTACCATATATTGGTCACGTGACTGATCATGCACAGATCACGTAAATGATCATGCACTGTTCACGTGACTGATCATGTACTGATCACGTGACTGATAATGCACTGATCACGTGGCTATCATGCTCTGCTCACGTGGCTGATCATGCAACGATCACGTAGCAACCCTGTACTGGTCTCGTGACTGATCATGCACTGATCACGTAATTGATCCTGCACTGATCACGTGGCTCATCACGCACTGATCCGGTGGCTGATCACACACGTATCATGTGACTGATCATGCACTGATCACGTGGGTATCATGCACTGATCACGTGGCAGGTCATGCAATGATCACGTAGCTACCATGCACTGGTCACGTGACTGATCATGCACTGATCACGTGGCTATCATGCACTGCTCACGTGGCTGATCATGGAATGATCACGCAGCTACCATGTACTGGTCACATGACTGATCATGCACTGATCACGTAATTGATCATGCATTGATCACCTGGTTTATCATGCATTGATCATGTGAGTGATCCTGCACTGATCACGTGGCTCTCATGCACTGATCACGTGGCTATCATGCACTGATCACGTGAATATCATGCACTGATCACCTGGCTATCATGCACTCTATCATGCACTGATCACGTGGCTGATCACACATGTATCACGTGACTGATCATGTACAGATCACGTGACTAATCATGAAGTGATCACGTGGCTATCCTGCACTGATCACGTGGATATCATGCACTGATCACGTGGCTGATCACACACGTATCACGTGACTGATCATGCACTGATCACGTGGATATCATGCACTGATCACGTGGCTCTCATGCACTGCGCACGTGGCTGATCATGCAATGATCTCGTACCTACCATATACTGGTCACATGACTTATCATGCACTGATCACCTAATTGATCATGCCCTCATCACCTGGCTTATCATGGATTGATCATTTGACTGAACATGTGCTGATCATGTTTGGTGTCACACACTGATCATGTGCCTCTGGAGGCAATGAACATAGAGCTGAGTAGGCAGGAATCAGTCAGCAGGCTATAATCATGGAACTCAGCTCTGAGAAATCATGCTGCTCAGCTGGCAATAATCAAGTAGATGAGCAGGCAGGAATTACGCAGCACAGGTGGCAATTGTCAAGGAGATGACAGGCAGGAATCGTGCAGCTCAGCTGGCAATTGTCAAGCAGATGAGCAGACAGTAATCACGCAGCTCAGCAGGCCCTGATCACGTGACTGAGCATGCACTGTTCACGTGGCTGATCACACACCTATCACGTGACTGATCATGCACTGATCACGTGGCTCTCATGCACTGATCACGTGATTGCGCATGCACTAATCACGTAATTGTATGCACTGATAACGTGGCTGTCATGCACTGATGACGTGGCTGATCATGCACTGATCATGTGACTGATCATGCACTGATCACGTAGCTATCTTGCACTGATTACTTGGCTGATCATACACTCATCACAGGACTGATCGTGCACTGATCAAGGCGCTATCATGCATTGATTACATGACTCCACATGCACTGATCACGTGGATGATCATGCACTGATCACGTGACTGACCATGCACTGATCACGTGGCTGATCATGCAATGATCATGTAGCTACAATGTACCGGTCACGTGACCGATCATACACCCATTAGGTGACTGATCATGCACTGATCACGTGGCTATCATGCACTGCTCACCTGGCTGATCATGCAATGATCTCGCAGCTACCATGTACTGGTCACATGATTGATCATGCACTGATCACGTGACTGATCATGCCCTGATCACTTGGCTATCATGCACTGATTACTTGGCTGGTCATACACTGAACACGTGCCTGGTCATGCACTGATCACGTGGCTGATCATGCACTGATCACGTAATTGATCATGCACTGATCATGTGGCTGATCATGCACTGCTCACGTGTCTGGTCATGCAATGATCACGTAGCTACCATGTACTGGTCACATGACTGATCATGCACTGATCTCGTGACTGATCATGCACTGATCACGTGGCTATCATGCACTACCAACGTGGCTGATCATGCAATGATCATGTAGCTACCATGTATGGGTCACGTGAGTTATCATAAACCCATCAGATGACTGACCATGCACTGATCACGTGGCTATCATGCACTGCTCACGTGGCTGATCATGCAATGATCACGTGACTGATCATGCACTGATCACATGGCTATCATGCACTGATTACTTGGCTGGTCATACACTGAACACGTGCCTGGTCATGCACTGATCACGTGGCTGATCATGCACTGATCACGTAATTGATCATGCACTGATCATGTGGCTGATCATGCACTGCTCACGTGTCTGGTCATGCAATGATCACGTAGCTACCATATAATGGTCACGTGATTCATCATGCACAGATCACGTGAATGATCATGCACTGTTCACGTGACTGATCATGTACTAATCACGTGCCTGGTCATGCACTGATCACGTGGCTGATCATGCACTGATCACGTGACTGATCATGCACTGATCACGTGGCTGAACATGCACTGATCACGTGGCTATAACGCACTGCTCACGTAGCTGATCATGTAATGATCACGTAGCTACCATGTACTGGTCACATGACTGATCATGCACTGATCTCGTGACTGATCATGCACTGATCACGTGGCTATCATGCACTACCCACGTGGCTGATCATGCAATGATCATGTAGCTACCATGTATGGGTCACGTGAGTGATCATAAACCCATCAGATGACTGACCATGCACTGATCACGTGGCTATCATGCACTGCTCACGTGGCTGATCATACAATGATCACCTGCCTGGTCATGCACAGATCACGTGACTAATCATGAACTGATCATGCGGCTATCATGCACTGTTCACCTGGTTGATAATGCACTGATCACGTGGCTATCATGCAATGATCACGTGGCTATCCTGCATTGATCACATGAATATAATGCACTGATCACGTGGCTGATCATGCAATGATCATGTAGCTACCATGTACAGGTCACGTGAATGATCATACACCCATCAGGTGACTGATCATGCACTGATCACGTGGCTATCCTGCACTGATCACGAGACTGATCATGCACTTATCACGTCTATATCATGCACTGATCACATGACTGCCCATGCACTGATCACGTGAATGATCATACACTAATCATGTGACAGATCATGCACTGATCACGTGGCTGATCATGCACTGATACCGTTACTGAGCATGGACTGATCACATGACTATCATGTAGTGATCACGTGACTTAATGGCGCTGATCGTGTGACTGATCATGCGCTGATCATGTTTGCTATCATACACTGATCATGAGCCTCTGGAGGCAATAAAAAAAGAGCTGAGAAGGCACGAATCAAACAGTCAGCAGGCAATAATCATGGAACTCAGCTGTGAGGAATCATGCTGCTCAGCTGGCAATAATCAAGCAGCTGAACAGGCAGGAATTACACAGCACAGCTGGCAATTGTCAAGCAGATGACAGGCAGGAATCGTGCAGCTCAGCTGGCAATTGTCAAGCAGATGAGCAGACAGTAATCACGCAGCTCAGCAGGCCCTGATCATGTGACTGAGCATGCACTGTTCACGTGGCTGATCATACACTGATCACGTGATTGATCATGCACTGATCACTTGGATATCATGCACTGATCACGTGGCTGATCATACACTGTTCACGTGTCTGACCATGCACTGATCACGTGGCTGATCATACACTGCTCACGTAACTGATCATGCACTGATCACGTGGCTATCATGCACTGAATACGTGGCTGAACATGCACTGTTCACGTGGCTGATCAAACACCTGTCACGTGACATACCATGCACTGATCACGTGGCACTCATGCACTGATCACGTGGCTGATCATATTCTGCTCACATAACTCATCATGCACACATCACGTGGCTATCATGCACTGCTCACGTGGTTCGTCATGGAATGATCACGTAGCTACCATATATTGGTCACGTGACTGATCATGCACAGATCACGTAAATGATCATGCACTGTTCACGTGACTGATCATGTACTGATCACGTGACTGATAATGCACTGATCACGTGGCTATCATGCTCTGCTCACGTGGCTGATCATGCAACGATCACGTAGCAACCCTGTACTGGTCTCGTGACTGATCATGCACTGATCACGTAATTGATCCTGCACTGATCACGTGGCTCATCACGCACTGATCCGGTGGCTGATCACACACGTATCATGTGACTGATCATGCACTGATCACGTGGGTATCATGCACTGATCACGTGGCAGGTCATGCAATGATCACGTAGCTACCATGCACTGGTCACGTGACTGATCATGCACTGATCACGTGGCTATCATGCACTGCTCACGTGGCTGATCATGGAATGATCACGCAGCTACCATGTACTGGTCACATGACTGATCATGCACTGATCACGTAATTGATCATGCATTGATCACCTGGTTTATCATGCATTGATCATGTGAGTGATCCTGCACTGATCACGTGGCTCTCATGCACTGATCACGTGGCTATCATGCACTGATCACGTGAATATCATGCACTGATCACCTGGCTATCATGCACTCTATCATGCACTGATCACGTGGCTGATCACACATGTATCACGTGACTGATCATGTACAGATCACGTGACTAATCATGAAGTGATCACGTGGCTATCCTGCACTGATCACGTGGATATCATGCACTGATCACGTGGCTGATCACACACGTATCACGTGACTGATCATGCACTGATCACGTGGATATCATGCACTGATCACGTGGCTCTCATGCACTGCGCACGTGGCTGATCATGCAATGATCTCGTACCTACCATATACTGGTCACATGACTTATCATGCACTGATCACCTAATTGATCATGCCCTCATCACCTGGCTTATCATGGATTGATCATTTGACTGAACATGTGCTGATCATGTTTGGTGTCACACACTGATCATGTGCCTCTGGAGGCAATGAACATAGAGCTGAGTAGGCAGGAATCAGTCAGCAGGCTATAATCATGGAACTCAGCTCTGAGAAATCATGCTGCTCAGCTGGCAATAATCAAGTAGATGAGCAGGCAGGAATTACGCAGCACAGGTGGCAATTGTCAAGGAGATGACAGGCAGGAATCGTGCAGCTCAGCTGGCAATTGTCAAGCAGATGAGCAGACAGTAATCACGCAGCTCAGCAGGCCCTGATCACGTGACTGAGCATGCACTGTTCACGTGGCTGATCACACACCTATCACGTGACTGATCATGCACTGATCACGTGGCTCTCATGCACTGATCACGTGATTGCGCATGCACTAATCACGTAATTGTATGCACTGATAACGTGGCTGTCATGCACTGATGACGTGGCTGATCATGCACTGATCATGTGACTGATCATGCACTGATCACGTAGCTATCTTGCACTGATTACTTGGCTGATCATACACTCATCACAGGACTGATCGTGCACTGATCAAGGCGCTATCATGCATTGATTACATGACTCCACATGCACTGATCACGTGGATGATCATGCACTGATCACGTGACTGACCATGCACTGATCACGTGGCTGATCATGCAATGATCATGTAGCTACAATGTACCGGTCACGTGACCGATCATACACCCATTAGGTGACTGATCATGCACTGATCACGTGGCTATCATGCACTGCTCACCTGGCTGATCATGCAATGATCTCGCAGCTACCATGTACTGGTCACATGATTGATCATGCACTGATCACGTGACTGATCATGCCCTGATCACTTGGCTATCATGCACTGATTACTTGGCTGGTCATACACTGAACACGTGCCTGGTCATGCACTGATCACGTGGCTGATCATGCACTGATCACGTAATTGATCATGCACTGATCATGTGGCTGATCATGCACTGCTCACGTGTCTGGTCATGCAATGATCACGTAGCTACCATGTACTGGTCACATGACTGATCATGCACTGATCTCGTGACTGATCATGCACTGATCACGTGGCTATCATGCACTACCAACGTGGCTGATCATGCAATGATCATGTAGCTACCATGTATGGGTCACGTGAGTTATCATAAACCCATCAGATGACTGACCATGCACTGATCACGTGGCTATCATGCACTGCTCACGTGGCTGATCATGCAATGATCACGTGACTGATCATGCACTGATCACATGGCTATCATGCACTGATTACTTGGCTGGTCATACACTGAACACGTGCCTGGTCATGCACTGATCACGTGGCTGATCATGCACTGATCACGTAATTGATCATGCACTGATCATGTGGCTGATCATGCACTGCTCACGTGTCTGGTCATGCAATGATCACGTAGCTACCATATAATGGTCACGTGATTCATCATGCACAGATCACGTGAATGATCATGCACTGTTCACGTGACTGATCATGTACTAATCACGTGCCTGGTCATGCACTGATCACGTGGCTGATCATGCACTGATCACGTGACTGATCATGCACTGATCACGTGGCTGAACATGCACTGATCACGTGGCTATAACGCACTGCTCACGTAGCTGATCATGTAATGATCACGTAGCTACCATGTACTGGTCACATGACTGATCATGCACTGATCTCGTGACTGATCATGCACTGATCACGTGGCTATCATGCACTACCCACGTGGCTGATCATGCAATGATCATGTAGCTACCATGTATGGGTCACGTGAGTGATCATAAACCCATCAGATGACTGACCATGCACTGATCACGTGGCTATCATGCACTGCTCACGTGGCTGATCATACAATGATCACCTGCCTGGTCATGCACAGATCACGTGACTAATCATGAACTGATCATGCGGCTATCATGCACTGTTCACCTGGTTGATAATGCACTGATCACGTGGCTATCATGCAATGATCACGTGGCTATCCTGCATTGATCACATGAATATAATGCACTGATCACGTGGCTGATCATGCAATGATCATGTAGCTACCATGTACAGGTCACGTGAATGATCATACACCCATCAGGTGACTGATCATGCACTGATCACGTGGCTATCCTGCACTGATCACGAGACTGATCATGCACTTATCACGTCTATATCATGCACTGATCACATGACTGCCCATGCACTGATCACGTGAATGATCATACACTAATCATGTGACAGATCATGCACTGATCACGTGGCTGATCATGCACTGATACCGTTACTGAGCATGGACTGATCACATGACTATCATGTAGTGATCACGTGACTTAATGGCGCTGATCGTGTGACTGATCATGCGCTGATCATGTTTGCTATCATACACTGATCATGAGCCTCTGGAGGCAATAAAAAAAGAGCTGAGAAGGCACGAATCAAACAGTCAGCAGGCAATAATCATGGAACTCAGCTGTGAGGAATCATGCTGCTCAGCTGGCAATAATCAAGCAGCTGAACAGGCAGGAATTACACAGCACAGCTGGCAATTGTCAAGCAGATGACAGGCAGGAATCGTGCAGCTCAGCTGGCAATTGTCAAGCAGATGAGCAGACAGTAATCACGCAGCTCAGCAGGCCCTGATCATGTGACTGAGCATGCACTGTTCACGTGGCTGATCATACACTGATCACGTGATTGATCATGCACTGATCACTTGGATATCATGCACTGATCACGTGGCTGATCATACACTGTTCACGTGTCTGACCATGCACTGATCACGTGGCTGATCATACACTGCTCACGTAACTGATCATGCACTGATCACGTGGCTATCATGCACTGAATACGTGGCTGAACATGCACTGTTCACGTGGCTGATCAAACACCTGTCACGTGACATACCATGCACTGATCACGTGGCACTCATGCACTGATCACGTGGCTGATCATATTCTGCTCACATAACTCATCATGCACACATCACGTGGCTATCATGCACTGCTCACGTGGTTCGTCATGGAATGATCACGTAGCTACCATATATTGGTCACGTGACTGATCATGCACAGATCACGTAAATGATCATGCACTGTTCACGTGACTGATCATGTACTGATCACGTGACTGATAATGCACTGATCACGTGGCTATCATGCTCTGCTCACGTGGCTGATCATGCAACGATCACGTAGCAACCCTGTACTGGTCTCGTGACTGATCATGCACTGATCACGTAATTGATCCTGCACTGATCACGTGGCTCATCACGCACTGATCCGGTGGCTGATCACACACGTATCATGTGACTGATCATGCACTGATCACGTGGGTATCATGCACTGATCACGTGGCTGGTCATGCAATGATCACGTAGCTACCATGCACTGGTCACGTGACTGATCATGCACTGATCACGTGGCTATCATGCACTGCTCACGTGGCTGATCATGGAATGATCACGCAGCTACCATGTACTGGTCACATGACTGATCATGCACTGATCACGTAATTGATCATGCATTGATCACCTGGTTTATCATGCATTGATCATGTGAGTGATCCTGCACTGATCACGTGGCTCTCATGCACTGATCACGTGGCTCTCATGCACTGATCACGTGAATATCATGCACTGATCACCTGGCTATCATGCACTCTATCATGCACTGATCACGTGGCTGATCACACATGTATCACGTGACTGATCATGTACAGATCACGTGACTAATCATGAAGTGATCACGTGGCTATCCTGCACTGATCACGTGGATATCATGCACTGATCACGTGGCTGATCACACACGTATCACGTGACTGATCATGCACTGATCACGTGGATATCATGCACTGATCACGTGGCTCTCATGCACTGCGCACGTGGCTGATCATGCAATGATCTCGTACCTACCATATACTGGTCACATGACTTATCATGCACTGATCACCTAATTGATCATGCCCTCATCACCTGGCTTATCATGGATTGATCATTTGACTGAACATGTGCTGATCATGTTTGGTGTCACACACTGATCATGTGCCTCTGGAGGCAATGAACATAGAGCTGAGTAGGCAGGAATCAGTCAGCAGGCTATAATCATGGAACTCAGCTCTGAGAAATCATGCTGCTCAGCTGGCAATAATCAAGTAGATGAGCAGGCAGGAATTACGCAGCACAGGTGGCAATTGTCAAGGAGATGACAGGCAGGAATCGTGCAGCTCAGCTGGCAATTGTCAAGCAGATGAGCAGACAGTAATCACGCAGCTCAGCAGGCACTGATCACGTGACTGAGCATGCACTGTTCACGTGGCTGATCACACACCTATCACGTGACTAATCATGCACTGATCACGTGGCTCTCATGCACTGATCACGTGATTGCGCATGCACTCATCACGTAATTGTATGCACTGATAACGTGGCTATCATGCACTGATGACGTGGCTGATCATGCACTGATCATGTGACTGATCATGCACTGATCACGTAGCTATCTTGCACTGATCACTTGGCTGATCATACACTCATCACAGGACTGATCGTGCACTGATCAAGGCGCTATCATGCATTGATTACATGACTCCACATGCACTGATCACGTGGATGATCATGCACTGATCACGTGACTGACCATGCACTGATCACGTGGCTGATCATGAAATGATCATGTAGCTACAATGTACCGGTCACGTGACCGATCATACACCCATTAGGTGACTGATCATGCACTGATCACGTGGCTATCATGCACTGCTCACGTGGCTGATCATACACTGATCACCTGCCTGGTCATGCACAGATCACGTGACTAATCATGAACTGATCACCTAGCTATCATGCACTGATCTCCTGGCTGATCATGCACTGATCACGTGGCTATCATGCAATGATCATGTGGCTATCATGCACTGATCACGTGGCTGATCATGCACTGATACCGTGACTGAGCCTGGACTGATCACATGACTATCATGTAGTGATCACGTGACTTAATGGTGCTGATCATGCGCTGATCATGTTTGCTATCATACACTGATCATGTGCCTCTGGAGGCAATAAACAAAGAGCTGAGTAGGCACGAATCAAACAGTCAGCAGGCAATAATCATGGAACTCAGCTGTGAGGAATCATGCTGCTCAGCTGGCAATAATCAAGCAGCTGAGCAGGCAGGAATTACGCAACACAGCTGGCAATTGTCAAGCAGATGAGCAGACAGTAATCACGCAGCTCAGCAGGCCCTGATCACGTGACTGAGCATGCACTGTTCACGTGGCTGATCATACACTGATCACGTGATTGATCATGCACTGATCACTTGGATATCATGCACTGATCACGTGGCTGATCATACAGTGTTCTCGTGTCTCACCATGCACTGATCACGTGGCTGATCATACACTGCTCACGTAAGTGATCATGCACTGATTATGTGGCTATCACACACTGATCACGTGGCTGAACATGCAGTGTTCACGTGGCTAATCACACACCGGTCACGTGAGTGATCATGCAGTGATCACGTGGCACTCATGCACTGATCACGTGGCTGATCATACTCTGCTCACGTAACTGATCATGCACACATCACGTGGCTATCATGCACTGCTCACGTGGCTCGTCATGCAATGATCACGTAGCTACTATATACTGGTCACGTGATTCATCATGCACAGATCATGTAAATGATCAAGCACTGTGCACGTGACTGATCATATACTTATCACGTGGCTATCATGCCCTGCTCACGTGGCTGATCATGCAATGATCAGGTAGCAACCATGTACGGGTCACGTGACTGATCATGCACTGATCACGTAATTGATCCTGCACAGATCACGTGGCTCATCATGCACTTATCATGTGGCTTATCACACATGTATCACGTGACTGATCATGCACTGATCACGTGGCTTTCATGCACTGATCACGTGGATATCATGCACTGATCACGTGGCTATCATGCACTGATACTATGCACTGATCGCGTGGCTGATCACACACGTATCACATGACTGATCATGAACTGATCACGTGACAATCACGCACTGATCACGTGGCTATCATGCACTGATCACGTGGCTGATCATGCAATGATCACGTAGCTACCATGTACTGGTCACGTGACTGCTCATGCACTGATCACGTAATTGATCCTGCACTGATCACGTGGCTCATCACGCACTGATCACGTGGCTGATCATGCACTGATCACGTGGCTCATCATGCACTGATCACGTGGATGATCATACACTGATCACGTGACTGATCATGCACTGATCACGTGGCTAACATGCACTGCTCACGTGGCTGATCATGCAATGATCACGCAGCTACGATGTACTAGTCACATGACTGATCATGTACAGATCACGTGACTAATCAGGAAGTGATCACGTGGCTATCCTGCACTGATCACGTGGATATCATGCACTGATCACGTGGCTGATCACACACGTATCACGTGACTGATCATGCAATGATCACGTGACTGACCATGCACTGATCACATGACTGATCATCCACTGAACAGTTGGCTATCATGCACTGATCACGTGGTTGACCATACACTGATCACGAGACTGATCATGCACTGATCACGTCTATATCATGCACTGATCACATGACTGCCCATGCACTGATCACGTGGATGATCATACACTGATCATGTGACAGATCATGCAGTGATCATGTGGCTATCATGCACTGATAAATTGGCTGATCATACTCATCTCCCGAAACTGATCATGCACTCATCACGTGGCTATCATGCACTGCTCACGTGGCTGATCATGCAATGATCACGTAGCTACCATGTACTGGTCACCTGAGTGATCATGCACCTATCACGTAATTGATGTTTTGTGTCACACACTGATCATGTGCATCTGGAGGCAATGAACAAAGAGCTGAGTAGGCAGGAATCAGCCAGCAGGCTATAATCATGGAACTCATGTGTGAGGAATCATGCTGCTCAGCTGGCAATAATCAAGCAATTGAGCAGGCAGGAATTATGCAGCTCAGCTGGCAGTTGTCAAGCAGATGACAGGCAGGAATCGTGCAGCTCAGCTGGCAATTGTCAAGCAGATGAGCAGACAGTAATCACGCAGCTCAGCAGGCCCTGACCACGTGACTGAGCATGCACTGTTCACGTGGCTGATCATACACTGATCAAGTGATTGATCATGCACTGATCACTTGGCTATCATGCACTACTCACGTGGCTGATCAGGCAATGATCATGTAGCTACCATGTACCTGTCACGTGACTGACCATACACCCATCATCATGCACTGATCATGTGACTGTTCACGCACTGATCACGTGGCTGATCATGCCCTGATCACGTGGCTATAATGCACTGATCACATGGCAGATCATACACTGTTCACGTGCCTGGTCATGCACAGATCACGTGACTAATCATGAACTGATCAGCTGGCTATAATTCACTAATCACGTGGATATCATGCACTGATTACGTGCCTGTCATGCACAGATCACGTGACTAAACATGAACTGATCACGTAGGTATCATGCACTGATCACGTGGCTGATCATACATTGTTCACGTGTCTGATCATGCACTGATCACATGGCTGATCATACACTGCTCATGTAGCTGATCATGCACTGATCACGTGTCTATCATGCAGTGCTCACGTGGCTGATCCTGCAATGATCAAGTTGCTAACATGCACTGGTCACGTGACTGATCATGTAATGGTAACATAATTGATCATGCACTGATCACGTGGCTATCATGCACTGATCACATGGCTGATCATACACTGATCACGTGCCTGGTCATGCAGAGATCACGTGACTACTCATGAAGTGATCACGTGGCTATCATGCACTGCTCACGTGGCTGATCATGCACTGATGACGTGTCTGGTCATGCACTGATCACGTGGCTGATCATGCACTGATCACATAATTGATCATGCACTGATCATGTGGCTGATCATGCACTGATCACGTGGCTGATCATACACTGATCACGTGACTGATCATGCACTGATGACGTGTCTGATAATGCACTGAACGCGTGGCTATCATGCACTGCTCACGTGGCTGATCATGCAATGATCACGCAGCTACCATGTCCTGGTCACATGACTGATCATGCACTGATCATGTGACTGATCATGCACTGATCACTTGGCTATCATGCACTACTTACGTGGCTGATCATGTAATGATCATGTAGCTACCATGTACCGGTCACGTGACTGTTCATACACCCATCAGGTGACTGATCATGCACTGATCACGTGGCTATCATGCACTGTTCACGTGGCTGATCATACAATGATCACCTGCCTTTTCATGCACAGATCACGTGACTAATCATGAACTGATCACGTAGCTATCAAGCACTGATCACCTGGATGATCATGCACTGATCACGTGGCTATCAAGCAATGATCACGTGGCTATCATGCACTGATCACATGGCTGATCATGCACTGATACCGTGACTGAGCATGGACTGATCATATGACTATCATGTAGTGATCACGTGACTTAATGGTGCTGATCTTGCGCTGATCATGTTTGCTATCATACACTGATCATGTGCCTCTGGAGGCAATAAACAAAGAGCTGAATAGGCACGAAAAAAACAGTCAGCAGGCAATAATCATGGAACTCAGCTGTGAGGAATCATGCTGCTCAGCTGGCAATAATCAAGCAGCTGAGCAGGCAGGAATTACGCAGCACAGCTGGCAATTGTCAAGCAGATGACAGGCAGGAATCGTGCAGCTCAGCTGGCAATTGTCAAGCAGATGAGCAGACAGTAATCACGCAGCTCAGCAGGCCCTGATCACGTGACTGAGCATGCACTGTTCACGTGGCTGATCATACACTGATCACGTGATTGATCATGCACTGATCACTTGGATATCATGCACTTCTCACGTGGCTGATCATGCAATGATCACGCAGCTACCATGTACTGGTCACATGACTGATCATGCACTGATCATGTGACTGATCATGCACTGATCACGTGGCTATCATGCACTACTTACGTGGCTGATCATGCAATGATCTTGTAGCTACCATGTACCGGTCATGTGACTGATCATACACCCATCAGGTGACTGATCATGCACTGATCACGTGGCTATCATGCACTATTCACGTGGCTGATCATACACTGATCACCTGCCTGGTCATTCACAGTTCACGTGACTAATCATGAACTGATCACGTAGCTATCATGCACTGATCACCTGGCTGATCATGCACTGATCACGTGGCTATCATCCAATGATCACGTGGCTATCATGCACTAATCACTTGGCTGATCATGCACTGATACCGTGACTGAGCATGGACTGATCACATGAGTATCATGTAGTGATCACGTGACTTAATGGTGGTGATCATGCGCTGATCATGTTTGGTATCATACACTGATCATGTGCCTCTGGAGGTAATAAACAAAGAGCTGAGTAGGCACGAATCAAACAGTCAGCAGGCAATAATCATGGAACTCAGCTGTGAGGAATCATGCTGCTCAGCTGGCAATAATCAAGCAGCTGAGCAGGCAGGAATTATGCAGCACAGCTGGCAATTGTCAAGCAGATGACAGGCAGGAATCGTGCAGCTCAGCTGGCAATTGTCAAGCAGATGAGCAGACAGTAATCACGCAGCTCAGCAGGCCCTGATCACGTGACTGAGCATGCACTGTTCACGTGGCTGATCATACACTGATCACGTGATTGATCATGCACTGATCACTTGGATATCATGCACTGATCACGTGGCTGATCATACAGTGTTCTCGTGTCTCACCATGCACTGATCACGTGGCTGATCATACACTGCTCACGTAACTGATCATGCACTGATCACGTGGCTATCATGCACTGAATACGTGGCTGAACATGCACTGTTCACGTGGCTGATCAAACACCTGTCACGTGACATATCACACACTGATCACGTGGCTCCCATGTACTGATCACGTGGCTGATCATACTCTGCTCACGTAACTCATCATGCACACATCACGTGGCTATCATGCACTGCTCACGTGGTTCGTCATGGAATGATCACGAAGCTACCATACACTGGTCACGTGACTGATCATGCACAGATCACGTAAATGATCATACACTGTTCACGTGACTGACCATGTACTGATCACGTGGCTATCATGCTCTGCTCACGTGGCTGATCATGCAACGATCACGTAGCAACCATGTACTGGTCTCGTGACCGATCATGCACTGATCACGTAATTGATCCTGCACTGATCACGTGGCTCATCACGCACTAATCCGGTGGCTGATCACACACGTATCATGTGACTGATCATGCACTGATCACGTGGGTATCGTGCACTGATCACGTGGCTGATCATGCACTGATCACGTGGCTCACATGCACTGCTCACGTGGCTGATCATGCAATGATCACGCAGCTACGATGTACTAGTCACATGACTGATCATGTACAGATCACGTGACTAATCAGGAAGTGATCACGTGGCTATCCTGCACTGATCACGTGGATATCATGCACTGATCACGTGGCTGATCACACACGTATCACGTGACTGATCATGCAATGATCACGTGACTGACCATGCACTGATCACATGACTGATCATCCACTGAACAGTTGGCTATCATGCACTGATCACGTGGTTGATCATACACTGATCACGAGACTGATCATGCACTGATCACGTCTATATCATGCACTGATCACATGACTGCCCATGCACTGATCACGGGAATGATAATACACTGATCATGTGACAGATCATGCAGTGATCACGTGGCTATCATGCACTGATAAATTGGCTGATCATACTCTGCTCCCGAAACTGATCAGGCACTGATCACGTGGCTATCATGCACTGCTCACGTGGCTGATCATGCAATGATCACGTAGCTACCATGTACTGGTCACCTGAGTGATCATGCACCTATCACGTAATTGATGTTTTGTGTCACACACTGATCATGTGCATCTGGAGGCAATGAACAAAGAGCTGAGTAGGCAGGAATCAGCCAGCAGGCTATAATCATGGAACTCAGCTGTGAGGAATCATGCTGCTCAGCTGGCAATAATCAAGCAGCTGAGCAGGCAGGAATTACGCAGCACAGCTGGCAATTGTCAAGCAGAGGACAGGCAGGAATCGTGCAGCTCAGCTGGCAATTGTCAAGCAGATGTGCAGACAGTAATCACGCAGCTAAACAGGCCCTGATCACGTGACTGAGCATGCACTGTTCACGTGGCTGATCATACACAGATCACGTTATTGACCATGCACTGATCACTAGGATATCATGCACTGATCACGTGGCTATCATGCACTGATCCCGTGGCTGAACATGCACTGTTCACATGGCTGATCACACACCTGTCACGTGACTGATCATGCACTGATCACGTGACACTCATGCACTGATCACGTGGCTGATCATCTCTGCTCACATAACTCATCATGCACACATCACGTGACTATCTTGCACTGCTCACGTGGCTGGTCATGCAATGATCACATAGCTACCATATACTGGCCACGTGACTGATCATCCACAGATCACGTTAATGATCATGCACTGTTCACGTGACTGATCATGTACTGATCACGTGCCTAGTCATGCACTGATAACGTGGCTGATCATGCACTGATCACGTGACTGATCATGCACTGATCACGGGGCTGATCATGCACTGATCACATGGCTATCATGCACTGCTCACGTGGCTGATCATGCAATGATCACACAGCTACAGTGTACTGGTCACATGACTGATCATGCACTGATCACGTGACTGATCATGCACTGATCACTTGGCTATCATGCACTACTCACGTGGCTGATCAGGCAATGATCATGTAGCTACCGTGTACTGGTCACGTGACTGACCATACACCCATCAGGTGAAAGATCATGCACTGATCACGTGGCTATCATGCACTGATCACGAGACTGATCATACACTGATCACGTCCATATCATGCACTGATCACATGACTGCCCATGCACTGATCACGTGGATGATCATACACTGATCATGTGACAGACCATGCAGTGATCACGTGGCTATCATGCACTGATCAAATGGCTGATCATACTCTGCTCCCGAAACTGAGCATGCAATGACCACGTGGCTATCAGGCACTGCTCACGTGGCTGATCATGCAATGATCACGTAGCTACCATGTACTGGTCACGTGAGTGATCATACACTGATCACGAAATTGATCATGCACTGATCACGTGACTGATCATGCACTGATCTCGTGGCTATAATGCATGGCTCACGTGGCTGATCATGCAATGATCACGTAGCTCCCATGTACTGGTCAGGTGACTGATCATGCACTGATCACGTAATTGATCATGCACTGATCACGTGGCTGATCATGCAACGATCACGTAGCTACCATGTACTGGTCTCGTGACTGATCATGCACTGATCACGTAATTGATCCTGCACTGATCACGTGGCTCATCACGCACTGATCCGGTGGCTGATCACACACGTATCACGTGACTGATCATACACTGATCACGTGGGTATCATGCACTGATCACGTGGCTGATCATGCAATGATCACGTAGCTACCATGCACTGGTCACGTGACTGATCATGCAATGATCACGCAGCTACAATGTACTAGTCACATGATTGATCATGTACAGATCACGTGACTAATCAGGAAGTGATCACGTGGCTATCCTGCACTGATCACGTGGATATCATGCACTGATCACGTGGCTGATCACACACGTATCACGTGACTGATCATGCACTGATCACGTGGTTATCATGCACTGCTCACGTGACTGATCATGCAATGATCACGCAGCTACGATGTACTAGTCACATGACTGATCATGTACAGATCACGTGACTAATCAGGAAGTGATCACGTGGCTATCCTGCACTGATCACGTGGATATCATGCACTGATCACGTGGCTGATCACACACGTATCACGTGACTGATCATGCATTGATCACCTGGTTTATCATGCATTGATCATGTGAGTGATCCTGCACTGATCACGTGGCTCTCATGCACTGATCACGTGGCTATCATGCACTGATCACGTGAATATCATGCACTGACACGTGGCTATCATGCACTCTATCATGCACTGATCACGTGGCTGATCACACACGTATCACGTGACTGATCATGTACAGATCACGTGACTAATCATGAAGTGATCACGTGGCTATCCTGCACTGATCACGTGGATATCATGCACTGATCACGTGGCTGATCACACACGTATCACGTGACTGATCATGCACTGATCACGTGGATATCATGCACTGATCACGTGGCTCTCATGCACTGCGCACGTGGCTGATCATGCAATGATCTCGTACCTACCATATACTGGTCACATGACTTATCATGCACTGATCACCTAATTGATCATGCCCTCATCACCTGGCTTATCATGGATTGATCATGTGACTGAACATGTGCTGATCATGTTTGGTGTCACACACTGATCATGTGCCTCTGGAGGCAATGAACATAGAGCTGAGTAGGCAGGAATCAGTCAGCAGGCTATAATCATGGAACTCAGCTCTGAGAAATCATGCTGCTCAGTTGGCAATAATCAAGTAGATGAGCAGGCAGGAATTACGCAGCACAGGTGGCAATTGTCAAGGAGATGACAGGCAGGAATCGTGCAGCTCAGCTGGCAATTGTCAAGCAGATGAGCAGACAGTAATCACGCAGCTCAGCAGGCCCTGATCACGTGACTGAGCATGCACTGTTCACGTGGCTGATCACACACCTATCACGTGACTGATCATGCACTGATCACGTGGCTCTCATGCACTGATCACGTGATTGCGCATGCACTAATCACGTTATTGTATGCACTGATAACGTGGCTATCATGCACTGATGACGTGGCTGATCATGCACTGATCATGTGACTGATCATGCACTGATCACGTAGCTATCTTGCACTGATCACTTGGCTGATCATACACTCATCACAGGACTGATCGTGCACTGATCAAGGCGCTATCATGCATTGATTACATGACTCCACATGCACTGATCACGTGGATGATCATGCACTGATCACGTGACTGACCATGCACTGATCACGTGGCTGATCATGCAATGATCATGTAGCTACAATGTACCGGTCACGTGACCGATCATACACCCATTAGGTGACTGATCATGCACTGATCACGTGGCTATCATGCACTGCTCACCTGGCTGATCATGCAATGATCACGCAGCTACCATGTACTGGTCACATGACTGATCATGCACTGATCACGTGACTGATCATGCCCTGATCACTTGGCTATCATGCACTACTCACGTGGCTGTTCATGCAATGATCATGTAGCTACGATGTACCGGTCACGTGACTGACCATACACCCATCATGTGACTGATCATGCACTGATCACGTGGCTATCATGCACTGATCACGAGACTGATCATGCAATGTTCACGTCTATATCATGCACTGATCACATGACTGCCCATGCACTGATCACGTGGATGAACATACACTGATCATGTGACAAATCATGCAGTGATCACGTTGCTATCATGCACTGAACAAGTGGCTGATCATACTCTGCTCCCGAAAATGATCATGCACTGATCACGTAATTGATCATGCACTGATCAGGTGACTTATCATGCATTGTTCACGTGACTGATCATGCACTGAACACGTAATTGATCATGCACTGATCATGTGGCTGATCATGCACTGATCACGTGGCTGATCATACACTGATCACGAGACTGATCATGCACTGATCACGTGACTGATCATGCACTGATCACGTGGCTGACCATGCACTGATCACGTGACTGATCATGCACTGAACACGTGGCTATCATGCACTCCTCACGTGGCTGATCATGCAATGATCACGCAGCTACCATGTACTGGTCACATGACTGATCATGCACTGATCACTTGGCTATGATGCACTACTTACGTGGTTGATCATGCAATGATCATATAGCTACCATGTACCGGTTACGTGACTGATCATACACCCATCAGTGACTGATCATGCACTGATCACGTGGATGAACATACACTGATCATGTGACAAATCATGCAGTGATCACGTTGCTATCATGCACTGAACAAGTGGCTGATCATACTCTGCTCCCGAAAATGATCATGCACTGATCACGTAATTGATAATGCACTGATCACGTGGCTGATCATGCACTGATCACGTGACTGATCATGCACTGAACACGTAATTGATCATGCACTGATCATGTGGCTGATCATGCACTGATCACGTGGCTGATCATACACTGATCACGAGACTGATCATGCACTGATCACGTGACTGATCATGCACTGATCACGTGGCTGACCATGCACTGATCACGTGACTGATCATGCACTGAACACGTGGCTATCATGCACTCCTCACGTGGCTGATCATGCAATGATCACGCAGCTACCATGTACTGGTCACATGACTGATCATGCACTGATCACTTGGCTATGATGCACTACTTACGTGGTTGATCATGCAATGATCATATAGCTACCATGTACCGGTTACGTGACTGATCATACACCCATCAGTGACTGATCATGCACTGATCACGTGGCTATCCTGCAATATTCACGTGGCTGATCATACACTGATCACCTGCCTGGTCATGCACAGATCACGTGACTAATCATGAACTGATCACGTAGCTATCATGCACTGATCACCCTGCTGATCATGCACTGATCACGTGGCTATCATGCAATGATCACTTGGCTATCATGCACTGATCACGTGGCTGATCATGTACTGATACCGTGACTGAGCATGGACTGATCACATGACTATCATGTAGTGATCACGTTACTTAATGGTGCTGATCATGCGCTGATCATGTGTACTATCATACACTGATCATGTGCCTCTGGAGGCAATAAACAAAGAGCTGAGTAGGCACGAATCAAACAGTCAGCAGGCAATAATCATGGAACTCAGCTGTGAGGAATCATGCTGCTCAGCTGGCAATAAGCAAGCAGCTGAGCAGGCAGGAATTACGCAGCACAGCTGGCAATTGTCAAGCAGATGAGCAGACAGTAATCACGCAGCTCAGCAGGCCCTGATCACGTGACTGAGCATGCACTGTTCATGTGGCTGATCATACACTGATCACGTGATTGATCATGCACTGATCACTTGGATATCATGCACTGATCACGTGGCTGATCATACAGTGTTCTCGTGTCTCACCATGCACTGATCACGTGGCTGATCATACACTGCTCACGTAAGTGATCATGCACTGATTATGTGGCTATCACACACTGATCACGTGGCTGAACATGCAGTGTTCACGTGGCTGATCACACACCGGTCACGTGAGTGATCATGCAGTGATCACGTGGCACTCATGCACTGATCACGTGGCTGATCATACTCTGCTCACGTAACTGATCATGCACACATCACGGGGCTATCATGCACTGCTCACGTGGCTCGTCATGCAATGATCACGTAGCTACTATATACTGGTCACGTGATTCATCATGCACAGATCATGTAAATGATCATGCACTGTTCACGTGACTGATCATGTACTGATCACATGGCTATCATGCCCTGCTCACGTGGCTGATCATGCAATGATCAGGTAGCAACCATGTACGGGTCATGTGACTGATCATGCACTGATCACGTAATTGATCCTGCACAGATCACGTGGCTCATCATGCACTTATCATGTGGCTTATCACACATGGTATCACGTGACTGATCATGCACTGATCACGTGGCTTTCATGCACTGATCACGTGGCTATCATGCACTGATCACGTGGATATCATGCACTGATCACATGGCTATCATGCACTGATATCATGCACTGATCACATGGCTGATCACACACGTATCACATGACTGATCATGAACTGATCACGTGACAATCACGCACTGATCACGTGGCTATCATGCACTGATCACGTGGCTGATCATGCAATGATCACGTGGCTGATCATGCAATGATCATGCAGCTACCATGTCCAGGTCACATGACTGATCATGCACTGATCATGTGACTGATCATGCACTGATCACTTGGCTATCATGCACTACTCACGTGGCTGATCATGCAATGATCATGTAGCTACCATGTACCGGTCACGTGACTGTTCATACACCCATCAGGTGACTGATCATGCACTGATCACGTGGCTGATCATACACTGTTCACGTGTCTGACCATGCACTGATCACGTGGCTGATCATACACTGCTCACGTAACTGATCATGCACTGATCACGTTGCTATCATGCACTGAATACGTGGCTGAACATGCACTGTTCACGTGGCTGATCATACACCTCTCACGTGACATATCACACACTGATCACGTGGCACTCATGCACTGATCACGTGGCTGATCATACTCTGCTCACGTAACTCATCATGCACACATCACGTGGCTATCATGCACTGCTCACGTGGTTCGTCATGGAATGATCACGAAGCTACCATGCACTGGTCACGTGACTGATCATGCACAGATCACGTAAATGATCATACACTGTTCACGTGACTGATCATGTACTGATCACGTGACTGATAATGCACTGATCACGTGGCTATCATGCTCTGCTCACGTGGCTGATCATGCAACGATCACGTAGCAACCATGTACTGGTCTCGTGACCGATCATGCACTGATCACGTAATTGATCCTGCACTGATCACGTGGCTAACATGCACTGCTCACGTGGCTGATCATGCAATGATCACGCAGCTACGATGTACTAGTCACATGACTGATCATGTACAGATCACGTGACTAATCAGGAAGTGATCACGTGGCTATCCTGCACTGATCACGTGGATATCATGCACTGATCACGTGGCTGATCACACACGTATCACGTGACTGATCATGCAATGATCACGTGACTGACCGTGCACTGATAACATGACTGATCATCCACTGAACAGTTGGCTATCATGCACTGATCACGTGGTTGATCATACACTGATCACGAGACTGATCATGCACTGATCACGTCTATATCATGCACTGATCACATGACTGCTCATGCACTGGTCACGTGAATGATAATACACTGATCATGTGACAGATCATGCAGTGATCATGTGGCTATCATGCACTGATCAAATGGCTGATCATACTCTGCTCCCGAAACTGATCATGCACTGATCACGTGGCTATCATGCAGTGCTCACGTGGCTAATCCTGCAATGATCAAGTTGCTAACATGCACTGGTCACGTGACTGATCATGCAATGGTAACATAATTGATCATGCACTGATCACGTGGCTATCATGCACTGATCACATGGCTGATCATACACTGATCACGTGCCTGGTCATGCAGAGATCACGTCACTACTCATGAAGTGATCACGTGGCTATCATGCACTGATCACGTGGATATCATGCACTGATCATGTGGCTGATCACACACGTATCACGTGACTGATCATGCACCGATCACGTGGCTATCATGCAATGATCACGTGGCTATCATGCACTGATCACGTGACTGATCATGCACTGATCACTTGGCTATCATGCACTACTCACGTGGCTGATCATGCAATGATCATGTAGCTACCATGTACCTGTCACGTGACTGACCATACACCCATCAGGTGACTGATCATGCACTGATCACGTGGATGTCATGCACTGATCACGAGACTGATCATGCACTGATCATGTCTATATCATGCACTGATCACATGACTGCCCATGAACTGATCACGTGGATGATCATACACTGATCATGTGACAAATCATGCAGTGATCACATTGCTCTCATGCACAGATCAAGTGGCTGATCATACTCTGCTCCCAATACTGATCATGCACTGATCACGTGGCTATCATGCACTACTTACGTGGCTGATCATGCAATGATCTTGTAGCTACCATGTACCGGTCAGGTGACTGATCATACACCCATCAGGTGACTGATCATGCACTGATCACGTGGCTATCATGCACTATTCACGTGGCTGATCATACACTGATCACCTGCCTGGTCATGCACAGTTCACGTGACTAATCATGAACTGATCACGTAGCTATCATGCACTGATCACCTGGCTGATCATGCACTGATCACGTGGCTATCATCCAATGATCACGTGGCTATCATGCACTAATCACTTGGCTGATCATGCACTGATACCGTGACTGAGCATGGACTGATCACATGACTATCATGTAGTGATCACGTGACTTAATGGTGGTGATCATGCGCTGATCATGTTTGGTATCATACACTGATCATGTGCCTCTGGAGGTAATAAACAAAGAGCTGAGTAGGCACGAATCAAACAGTCAGCAGGCAATAATCATGGAACTCAGCTGTGAGGAATCATGCTGCTCAGCTGGCAATAATCAAGCAGCTGAGCAGGCAGGAATTACGCAGCACAGCTGGCAATTGTCAAGCAGATGACAGGCAGGAATCGTGCAGCTCAGCTGGCAATTGTCAAGCAGATGAGCAGACAGTAATCACGCAGCTCAGCAGGCCGTGATCACGTGACTGAGCATGCACTGTTCACGTGGCTGATCATACACTGATCACGTGATTGATCATGCACTGATCACGTGGCTCATCACGCACTGATCACGTGGCTGATCATGCACTGATCACGTGGCTCATCATGCACTGATCACGTGGTTGATCATACACTGATCACGTGACTGATCATGCACTGATCACGTGGCTATCATGCACTGCTCACGTGGCTGATCATGCAATGATCACGCAGCTACGATGTACTAGTCACATGACTGATCATGTACAGATCACGTGACTAATCAGAAAGTGATCACGTGGCTATCCTGCACTGATCACGTGGATATCATGCACTGATCCCGTGGCTGATCACACACGTATCACGTGACTGATCATGCACTGATCACGTGACTGATCATCCACTGAACAGTTGGCTATCATGCACTGATTACTTGGCTGATCATACACTGATCACGTGAATGATAATGCACTGATCATCTGGCTATCATGCACTCATTACCTGGCTATCGTGCACTGATCACGTGGTTGATCATACACTGATCACGAGACTGATCATGCACTGATCACTTCTATATCATGCACTGATCACATGACTGCCCATGCACTGATCACGTGGATGATCATACATTGATCATGTGACAGATCATGCAGTGATCATGTGGCTATCATGCACTGATCAATTGGCTGATCATACTCTGCTCCCGAAACTCATCATGCACTGATCACGTGGCTATCATGCACTGCTCACGTGGCTGATCATGCAATGATCACGTAGCTACCATGTCTGGTCACCTGAGTGATCATGCACCTATCACGTAATTGATGTTTGGTGTCACACACTGATCATGTGCATCTGGAGGCAATGAACAAAGAGCTGAGTAGGCAGGAATCAGCCAGCAGGCTATAATCATGGAACTCAGCTGTGAGGAATCATGCTGCTCAGCTGGCAATAATCAAGCAGCTGAGCAGGCAGGAATTATGAAGCTCAGCTGGCAGTTGTCAAGCAGATGACAGGCAGGAATTGTGCAGCTCAGCTGGCAATTGTCAAGCAAATGAGCAGACAGTAATCACGCAGCTCAGCAGGCCCTGACCACGTGACTGAGCATGCAGTGTTCACGTGGCTGATCATACACTGATCACGTGATTGATCATGCACTGATGACGTGGCTGATCATACAGTGTTCACGTGTCTGACCATGCACTGATCAGGTGGCTGATCATACACTGCTCATGAAACTGATCATGCACTGATCACGTGGCTATCATGCACTGATATCATGCACTGATCACGTGGCTGATCAAACACGTACAACATGACTGATCATGCACTGATCACGTGACTGATAATGCCCTGATCACTTGGCTATCATGCACTACACACGTGGCTGTTCATGCAATGATCATGTAGCTACGATGTACCGGTCACGTGACTGACCATACACCCATCAGGTGACTGATCATACACTGATCACGTGGCTATCATGCACTGATCACGAGACTGATCATGCACTGTTCACGTCTATATCATGCACTGATCACATGACTGCCCATGCACTGATCACGTGGATGAACATACACTGATCATGTGACAAATCATGCAGTGATCACGTTGCTATCATTCACTGATCAAGTGGCTGATCATACTCTGCTCCTGAAACTGATCATGCACTGATCACGTAATTGATCATGCACTGATCAGGTGACTTATCATGCACTGTTCACGTGACTGATCATGCACTGATCACATGACTGATCATGCACTGATCTCATGGCTATCATGCACGGCTCACGTGGTTGATCATGCAATGATCACGTAGCTCACATTTACTGGTCACGTGACTGATCATGCACTGATCACGTAATTGATCATGCACTGATCATGTGGCTGATCATGCACTGATCACGTGGCTGATCATACACTGATCACGTGACTGATCATGCACTGTTCACCTGACTGATCATGCACTGATGACGTGGCTGATCATGCACAGATCACGTGACTAATCATGAACTGATCAGGTGGCTATAATTCACTGATCACGTGGATATCTTGCACTGATTACGTGCCTGTCATGCACAGATCACGTGACTAATCATGAACTGATCACGTAGGTATCATGCACTGATCACGTGGCTGATCATACATTGTTCACGTGTCTGATCATGCACTGATCACGTGGCTGATCATACACTGCTCATGTAGCTGATCATGCACTGATCACGTGTCTATCATGCAGTGCTCACGTGGCTGATCCTGCAATGATCAAGTTGCTAACATGCACTGGTCACGTGACTGATCATGCAATGGTAACGTAATTGATCATGCACTAATCACGTGGCTATCAAGCACTGATCACATGGCTGATCATACACTGATCACGTGCCTGGTCATGCAGAGATCACGTGACTTCTCATGAAGTGATCACGTGGCTATCATGCACTGATCATGTGGCTGATCACACACGTATCACGTGACTGATCATGCACTGATCACGCGGCTATCATGCACTGATCACGTGGCTGATCATGCAACGATCACGTAGCAACCATGTACTGGTCTCGTGACCGATCATGCACTGATCACGTAATTGATCCTGCACTGATCACGTGGCTAACATGCACTGCTCACGTGGCTGATCATGCAATGATCACGCAGCTACGATGTACTAGTCACATGACTGATCATGTACAGATCACGTGACTAATCAGGAAGTGATCACGTGGCTATCCTGCACTGATCACGTGGATATCATGCACTGATCACGTGGCTGATCACACACGTATCACGTGACTGATCATGCAATGATCACGTGACTGACCGTGCACTAATCACATGACTGATCATCCACTGAACAGTTGGCTATCATGCACTGATCACGTGGTTGATCATACACTGATCACGAGACTGATCATGCACTGATCACGTCTATATCATGCACTGATCACATGACTGCTCATGCACTGATCACGTGAATGATAATACACTGATCATGTGACAGATCATGCAGTGATCATGTGGCTATCATGCACTGATCAAATGGCTGATCATACTCTGCTCCCGAAACTGATCATGCACTGATCACGTGGCTATCATGCAGTGCTCACGTGGCTGATCCTGCAATGATCAAGTTGCTAACATGCACTGGTCACGTGACTGATCATGCAATGGTAACATAATTGATCATGCACTGATCACGTGGCTATCATGCACTGATCACATGGCTGATCATACACTGATCACGTGCCTGGTCATGCAGAGATCACGTCACTACTCATGAAGTGATCACGTGGCTATCATGCACTGATCACGTGGATATCATGCACTGATCATGTGGCTGATCACACACGTATCACGTGACTGATCATGCACTGATCACGTGGCTATCATGCAATGATCACGTGGCTATCATGCACTGATCACGTGACTGATCATGCACTGATCACTTGGCTATCATGCACTACTCACGTGGCTGATCATGCAATGATCATGTAGCTACCATGTACCTGTCACGTGACTGACCATACACCCATCAGTTGACTGATCATGCACTGATCACGTGGATATCATGCACTGATCACGAGACTGATCATGCACTGATCACGTCTATATCATGCACTGATCACATGACTGCCCATGCACTGATCACGTGGATGATCATACACTGATCATGTGACAAATCATGCAGTGATCACGTTGCTATCATGCACTGATCAAGTGGCTGATCATACTCTGCTCCCGATACTGATCATGCACTAATCACGTGGCTATCATGCACTGCTCACGTGGCTGATCATGCAATGATCACATAGCTACCATGTACTGGTCACGTGATTGATCATGCACTGATAACATAATTGATCATGCACTGATGAGGTGACATATCATGCACTGTACACGTGACTGATCATGCACTGATAACGTTGCTGATCATGCAATGATCACGTAGCTCCCATGTATTCATCACGTGACTGATCATGCACAGATCACGTAATTGATCATGCACTGATCATGAGATTGATCATGCACTGATGACGTGTCTGATCATGCACTGATCACGTGGCTGATCATGCACTGATCACGTGGCTGATTATGCAATGATCACGCAGCTACCATGTCCTGGTCACATGACTGATCCTGCACTGATCATGTGACTGATCATGCTCTGATCACTTGGCTATCATGCACTACTTACGTGGCTGATCATGCAATGATCATGTAGCTACCATGTACCTGTCACGTGACTGATCATACACCCATCAGGTGACTGATCATGCACTGATCACGTGGCTATCATGCACTGTTCACGTGGCTGATCATACACTGATCACTGCCTGGTCATGCACAGATCACGTGACTAATCATGAACTGATTACGTAGCTATCATGCACTGATCACCTGGCTGATCATGCACTGATCACGTGGCTATCATGCAATGATCACGTGGCTATCATGCACTGATCACATGGCTGATCATGCACTGATACCGTGACTGAGCATGGACTGATCACATGACTATCATGTAGTGATCACGTGACTTAATGGTGCTGATCTTGCACAGATCGTGTTTGCTATCATACACTGATCATGTGCCTCTGGAGGCAATAAACAAAGAGCTGAATGGGCACGAAAAAAACAGTCAGCAGGCAATAATCATGGAACTCAGCTGTGAGGAATCATGCTGCTCAGCTGGCAATAATCAAGCAGCTGAGCAGGCAGGAATTACGCAGCACAGCTGGCAATTGTCAAGCAGATGAGCAGACAGTAATCAAGCAGCTCAGCAGGCCCTGATCACGTGATTGAGCATGCACTGTTCACGTGGCTGATCATACACTGATCACGTGATTGATCATGCACTGATCACTTGGATATCATGCACTGATCACGTGGCTGATCATACAATGTTCACGTGTCTGACCATGCACTGTTCACGTGGCTGATCACACACCTGTCACGTGACTGATCATCCAGTGATCACGTGGAACTCATGCACTGATTACGGGTCTGATCATACTCTGCTAACGTAATTGATCATGCACACATCACTAGGTTATCATGCACTGCTCACGTGGCTCGTCTTGCAATGATCACGTAGCTACCATATAGTGGTCACGTGACTCATTATGCACAGATCATGTAAATGATCATGCACTGTTCACGTGACTGATCATGTACTGATCACGTGACTGATCATGCACTGATCACGTGGCTATCATGCTCTGCTCACGTGGCTGATCATGCAATGATCACGTAGCAACCATGTACTGGTCACGTGACTGATCATGCACTGATCACGTAAAATTGATCCTGCACAGATCACGTGGCTCATCATGCACTGATCACGTGGCTGATCACACATGTATCACGTGACTGATCATGCACTGATCACGTGTCTCTCATGCACTGATCACGTGGCTATCATGCACTGATCACGTGGATATGATGCACTGATCACGTGGCTATCATGCACTGATATCATGCACTGATCACGTGGCTGATCACACACGTATCACATGACTGATCATGCCCTGATCACCTGACTATCATGCACTGATCACTTGGCTATCATGCACTGATCACGTGGCTGATCATGCAATGATCACGTAGCTACCATGTACTGGTCACGTGACTGATCATGCACTGATCACGTAATTATTCCTGCACTGATCACGTGGCTCATCACGCACTGATCACTTGGCTGATCATGCACTGATCACGTGGCTCATCATGCACTGATCACGTGGATGATCATACACTGATCACGTGACTGATCATGCACTGATCATGTGGCTATCATGCACTGCTCACGTGGCTGATCATACAATGATCACGTAGCTCCCATGTACTGGTCACGTGACTGATCATGCACTGATCAGGTAATTGATCATGCATTGATCATGTGGCTGATCATTCACTGATCACGTGGGTGATCATACACTGATCACGGGACTGATCATGCACTGATCACATGACTGATCATGCACTGATCACGTGGCTATCATGCACTGATCAATTGGCTGGTCATACACTGATCACGTGCCTGGTCGTGCACTGATCACGTGGCTCTCATGCACTGATCACGTGGATATCATGCACTCTTCACGTGGCTATCATGCACTGATCACGTGGCTCTCATGCACTGATCACGTGGCTCATCATGCACTGATCACGTGGATATCATGCACTGATCACTTGGCTCATCATGCACTGATCACATGGCTCTCATGCACTGATCACGTGGATATCATGCACTGATCACGTGGCTCATCATGCACTGATCACGTGGATATCTTGCACTGATCACTTGGCTCATCATGCACTGATCACGTAGCTCTCATGCACTGCTCACGTGGCTCTCATGCACTGATCACGTGGCTGATCATGCACTGATCACGTGGATATCATGCACTGATCACTTGGCTCATCATGCACTGATCATGTGGCTCTCAAGCACTGATCACGTGGATATCATGCACTGATCACGTGGCTCTCATGCACTGATCACGTGGCTCATCATGCACTGATCACGTGGATATCATGCACTGATCACTTGGCTCATCATGCACTGATCACGTGGCTCATCATGCACTGATCACGTGGATATCATGCACTGATCACGTGGCTATCATGCACTGATATCATGCACTGATCACGTGGCTGATCACTCACGTATCATGTGACTGATCATGCACTGATCACGTGACTATCATGCAATGATCACGTAGCTACCATTTACTGGTCACATGACTGATCATGAACTGATCACGTAAATTAATCCTGCACTGATCACGTGGCTCATCACGCACTGATCACGTGGCTGATCACACACGTATCACTTGACTTATCATGTACAGATTACGTGACTAATCATGAAGTGATCACGTGGCTATCCTGCACTGATCACGTGGATATCATTCACTGATCCCGTGGCTGATCACACACGTATCACGTGACTGATCATGCACTGATCACGTGGATATCATGCACTGATCACGTGGCTCTCATGCACTGCCCACGTGGCTGATCATGCAATGATCACGTACCAGCCATATACTGGTCACATGACTGATCATGCACTGATCACCTAATTGATCATGTCCTCATCATCTGGCTTATCATGGATTGATCATGTGACTGATCATGTGCTGATCATGTTTGATGTCACACACTGATCATGTGCATCTGGAGGCAAGGAACATAGAGCTGAGTAGGCAGGAATCAGTCAGCAGGCTATAATCATGGAACTCAGCTCTGAGAAATCATGCTGCTCAGCTGGCAATAATCAAGTAGATGAGCAGGCAGGAATTACGCAGCACAGGTGGCAATTGTCAAGGAGATGACAGGCAGGAATCGTGCAGCTCAGTTGGCAATTTTCAAGCAGAGGAGCAGACAGTAATCACGCAGCAGGCCCTGATCACGTGACTGAGCATGTACTGTTCACGTGGCTGATTACACATCTATCACGTGACTGATCATGCACTGATCACGTGGCTCTCATGCACTGATCACGTGATTGCGCATGCACTGATCACGTAATTGTATGCACTGATCACCTGGCTATCATGCACTGATGACATGGCTGATCATGCACTGATCATGTGACTGATCATGCACTGATCACGTGGCTATAATGCACTGATCACGTGGCGGATCATACACTGTTCACGTGCCTATCATGAACTGATCAGCTATCTATAATTCACTAATCACGTGGATATCATGCATTGACTACATGCCTGTCATGCACCGATCACGTGACTAATCATGAACTGATCACGTAGGTATCATGCACTGATCACGTGGCTGATCATACATTGTTCACGTGTCTGATCATGCACTGATCACGTGGCTGATCATACACTCCTCTTGTAGCTGATCATGCACTGATCACGTGTCTATCATGCAGTGCTCACGTGGCTGATCCTGCAATGATCAAGTTGCTAACATGCACTGGTCACGTGACTGATCATGCTATGGTAACATAATTGATCATGCACTGATCACGTGGCTATCATGCACTGATCACATGGCTGATCATACACTGATCACCGGCCTGGTCATGCAGAGATCACGTGACTTCTCATGAAGTGATCACGTGGCTATCATGCACTGATCACGTGGATATCATGCACTGATCATGTGGCTGATCACACACGTATCACGTGACTGATCATGCACTGATCACGCGGCTATCATGCAATGATCACGTGGCTATCATGCACTGATCACGTGACTGATCATGCACTGATCACTTGGCTATCATGCACTACTCACGTGGCTGATCATGCAATGATCATGTAGCTACCATGTACCTGTCACGTGACTGACCATACACCCATCAGGTGACTGATCATGCACTGATCACATGGCTATCATGCACTGATCACGAGACTGATCATGCACTGATCATGTCTATATCATGCACTGATCACATGACTGCCCATGCACTGATCACGTGGATGATCATACACTGATCATGTGACAAATCATGCAGTGATCACGTTGCTATCATGCACTGATCAAGTGGCTGATCATACTCTGCTCCCGATACTGATCATGCACTAATCACGTGGCTATCATGCACTGCTCACGTGGCTGATCACACACGTATCACGTGACTGATCATGCACTGATCACGTGGATATCATGCACTGATCACGTTGCTCTCATGCACTGCGCACGTGGCTGATCATGCAATGATCACGTACCTACCATATACTGGTCACATGACTTATCATGCACTGATCACCTAATTGATCATGCCCTCATCACCTGGCTTATCATGGATTGATCATGTGACTGATCATGTGCTGATCATGTTTGATGTCACACACTGATCATGTGCCTCTAGAGGCAAGGAACATAGAGCTGAGTAGGCAGGAATCAGTCAGCAGGCTATAATCATGGAACTCAGCTCGGAGAAATCATGCTGCTCAGCTGGCAATAATCAAGTAGATGAGCAGGCAGGAATTACGCAGCACAGGTGGCAATTGTCAAAGAGATGACAGGCAGGAATCGTGCAGTTCAGCTGGCAATTGTCAAGCAGATGAGCAGACAGTAATCACGCAGCTCAGCAGGCCCTGATCACGTGACTGAGCTTGCACTGTTCACGTGGCTGATCACACACCTATCACGTGACTGATCATGCACTGATCATGTGACTGATCATGCACTGATCACGTAGCTATCTTGCACTGATCACGTGGCTCATCACGCACTGGTCCGGTGGCTGATCACACACGTATCACGTGACTGATCATGCACTGATCACGTGGGTATCATGCACTGATCACGTGGCTGATCATGCAATGATCACGTAGCTACCATGCACTGGTCACGTGACTGATCATGCAATGATCACGCAGCTACGATGTACTAGTCACATGACTGATCATGTACAGATCACGTGACTAATCAGGAAGTGATCACGTGGCTATCCTGCACTGATCACGTGGATATCATGCACTGATCACGTGGCTGATCACACACGTATCACGTGACTGATCATGCACTGATCACGTGGTTATCATGCACTGCTCACGTGGCTGATCATGGAATGATCACGCAGCTACCATGTACTGGTCACATGACTGATCATGCACTGATCACGTAATTGATCATGCATTGATCACCTGGTTTATCATGCATTGATCATGTGAGTGATCCTGCACTGATCACGTGGCTCTCATGCACTGATATCGTGGCTATCATGCACTGATCACGTGAATATCATGCACTGACACGTGGCTTTCATGCACTCTATCATGCACTGATCACGTGGCTGATCACACACGTATCACGTGACTGATCATGTACAGATCACGTGACTAATCATGAAGTGATCACGTGGCTATCCTGCACTGATCACGTGGATATCATGCACTGATCATGTGGCTGATCACACACGTATCACGTGACTGATCATGCACTGATCACGTGGATATCATGCACTGATCACGTGGCTCTCATGCACTGCGCACGTGGCTGATCATGCAATGATCTCGTACCTACCATATACTGGTCACATGACTTATCATGCACTGATCACCTAAATGATCATGCCCTCATCACCTGGCTTATCATGGATTGATCATGTGACTGAACATGTGCTGATCATGTTTGGTGTCACACACTGATCATGTGCCTCTGGAGGCAATGAACATAGAGCTGAGTAGGCAGGAATCAGTCAGCAGGCTATAATCATGGAACTCAGCTCTGAGAAATCATGCTGCTCAGCTGGCAATAATCAAGTAGATGAGCAGGCAGGAATTACGCAGCACAGGTGGCAATTGTCAAGGAGATGACAGGCAGGAATCGTGCAGCTCAGCTGGCAATTGTCAAGCAGATGAGCAGACAGTAATCACGCAGCTCAGCAGGCCCTGATCACGTGACTGAGCATGCACTGTTCACGTGGCTGATCACACACCTATCACGTGACTGATCATGCACTGATCACGTGGCTCTCATGCACTGATCACGTGATTGCGCATGCACTAATCACGTAATTGTATGCACTGATAACGTGGCTATCATGCACTGATGACGTGGCTGATCATGCACTGATCATGTGACTGATCATGCACTGATCACGTAGCTATCTTGCACTGATCACTTGGCTGATCATACACTCATCACAGGACTGATCGTGCACTGATCAAGGCGCTATCATGCATTAATTACATGACTCCACATGCACTGATCACGTGGATGATCATGCACTGATCACGTGACTGACCATGCACTGATCACGTGGCTGATCATGCAATGATCACGCAGCTACCATGTACTGGTCACATGACTGATCATGCACTGATCACGTGGCGATCATGCACTGCTCACCTGGCTGATCATGCAATGATCACGCAGCTACCATGTACTGGTCACATGACTGATCATGCACTGATCACGTGACTGATCATGCCCTGATCACTTGGCTATCATGCACTACTCACGTGGCTGTTCATGCAATGATCATGTAGCTACGATGTACCGGTCACGTGACTGACCATACACCCATCAGGTGACTGATCATGCACTGATCACGTGGCTATCATGCACTGATCACGAGACTGATCATGCACTGTTCACGTCTATATCATGCACTGATCACATGACTGCCCATGCACTGATCACGTGGATGAACATACACTGATCATGTGACAAATCATGCAGTGATCACGTTGCTATCATGCACTGATCAAGTGGCTGATCATACTCTGCTCCCGAAAATGATCATGCACTGATCACGTAATTGATCATGCACTGATCAGGTGACTTATCATGCATTGTTCACGTGACTGATCATGCACTGATCACGTGGGTGATCATGCACTGATGACGTGACTGATCATGCACTGATCACGTGACTGATCATGCACTGATCACGTGACTGATCATGCACTGAACACGTGGCTATCATGCACTCCTCACGTGGCTGATCATGCACTGATCACGTGACTGATCATGCACTGAACATGTAATTGATCATGCACTGATCATGTGGCTGATCATGCACTGATCACGTGGCTGATCATACACTGATCACGAGACTGATCATGCACTGATCACGTGACTGATCATGCACTGATCACTTGGCTGACCATGCACTGATCACGTGACTGATCATGCACTGAACACGTGGCTATCATGCACTCCTCACGTGGCTGATCATGCAATGATCACGCAGCTACCATGTACTGGTCACATGACTGATCATGCACTGATCACTTGGCTATGATGCACTACTTACGTGGTTGATCATGCAATGATCATATAGCTACCATGTACCGGTTACGTGACTGATCATACACCCATCAGTGACTGATCATGCACTGATCACGTGGCTATCCTGCAATATTCACGTGGCTGATCATACACTGATCACCTGCCTGGTCATGCACAGATCACGTGACTAATCATGAACTGATCACGTAGCTATCATGCACTGATCACCCTGCTGATCATGCACTGATCACGTGGCTATCATGCAATGATCACTTGGCTATCATGCACTGATCACGTGGCTGATCATGTACTGATACCGTGACTGAGCATGGACTGATCACATGACTATCATGTAGTGATCACGTTACTTAATGGTGCTGATCATGCGCTGATCATGTGTACTATCATACACTGATCATGTGCCTCTGGAGGCAATAAACAAAGAGCTGAGTAGGCACGAATCAAACAGTCAGCAGGCAATAATCATGGAACTCAGCTGTGAGGAATCATGCTGCTCAGCTGGCAATAAGCAAGCAGCTGAGCAGGCAGGAATTACGCAGCACAGCTGGCAATTGTCAAGCAGATGAGCAGACAGTAATCACGCAGCTCAGCAGGCCCTGATCACGTGACTGAGCATGCACTGTTCACGTGGCTGATCATACACTGATCACGTGATTGATCATGCACTGATCACTTGGATATCATGCACTGATCACGTGGCTGATCATACAGTGTTCTCGTGTCTCACCATGCACTGATCACGTGGCTGATCATACACTGCTCACGTAAGTGATCATGCACTGATTATGTGGCTATCACACACTGATCACGTGGCTGAACATGCAGTGTTCACGTGGCTGATCACACACCGGTCACGTGAGTGATCATGCAGTGATCACGTGGCACTCATGCACTGATCACGTGGCTGATCATACTCTGCTCACGTAACTGATCATGCACACATCACGGGGCTATCATGCACTGCTCACGTGGCTCGTCATGCAATGATCACGTAGCTACTATATACTGGTCACGTGATTCATCATGCACAGATCATGTAAATGATCATGCACTGTTCACGTGACTGATCATGTACTGATCACATGGCTATCATGCCCTGCTCACGTGGCTGATCATGCAATGATCAGGTAGCAACCATGTACGGTTCACGTGACTGATCATGCACTGATCACGTAATTGATCCTGCACAGATCACGTGGCTCATCATGCACTTATCATGTGGCTTATCACACATGTATCACGTGACTGATCATGCACTGATCACGTGGCTTTCATGCACTGATCACGTGGCTATCATGCACTGATCACCTGGATATCATGCACTGATCACCTGGCTATCATGCACTGATATCATGCACTGATCACGTGGCTAATCACACACGTATCACATGACTGATCATGAACTGATCACGTGACAATCACGCACTGATCACGTGGCTATCATGCACTGATCACGTGGCTGATCATGCAATGATCACGTGGCTGATCATGCAATGATCATGCAGCTACCATGTCCTGGTCACATGACTGATCATGCACTGATCATGTGACTGATCATGCACTGATCACTTGGCTATCATGCACTACTCACGTGGCTGATCATGCAATGATCATGTAGCTACCATGTACCGGTCACGTGACTGTTCATACACCCATCAGGTGACTGATCATGCACTGATCACGTGGCTGATCATACACTGTTCACGTGTCTGACCATGCACTGATCACGTGGCTGATCATACACTGCTCACGTAACTGATCATGCACTGATCACGTGGCTGATCATACACTGTTCACGTGTCTGACCATGCACTGATCACGTGGCTGATCATACACTGCTCACGTAACTGATCATGCACTGATCACGTTGCTATCATGCACTGAATACGTGGCTGAACATGCACTGTTCACGTGGCTGATCAAACACCTGTCACGTGACATATCACACACTGATCACGTGGCACTCATGCACTGATCACGTGGCTGATCATACTCTGCTCACGTAACTCATCATGCACACATCACGTGGCTATCATGCACTGCTCACGTGGTTCGTCATGGAATGATCACGAAGCTACCATACACTGGTCACGTGACTGATCATGCACAGATCACGTAAATGATCATACACTGTTCACGTGACTGATCATGTACTGATCACGTGACTGATAATGCACTGATCACGTGGCTATCATGCTCTGCTCACGTGGCTGATCATGCAACGATCACGTAGCAACCATGTACTGGTCTCGTGACCGATCATGCACTGATCACGTAATTGATCCTGCACTGATCACGTGGCTAACATGCACTGCTCACGTGGCTGATCATGCAATGATCACGCAGCTACGATGTACTAGTCACATGACTGATCATGTACAGATCACGTGACTAATCAGGAAGTGATCACGTGGCTATCCTGCACTGATCACGTGGATATCATGCACTGATCACGTGGCTGATCACACACGTATCACGTGACTGATCATGCAATGATCACGTGACTGACCGTGCACTGATCACATGACTGATCATCCACTGAACAGTTGGCTATCATGCACTGATCACGTGGTTGATCATACACTGATCACGAGACTGATCATGCACTGATCACGTCTATATCATGCACTGATCACATGACTGCTCATGCACTGATCACGTGAATGATAATACATTGATCATGTGACAGATCATGCAGTGATCACGTGGCTATCATGCACTGATAAATTGGCTGATCATACTCTGCTCCCGAAACTGATCATGCACTGATCACGTGGCTATCATGCACTGCTCACGTGGCTGATCATGCAATGATCATGTAGCTACCATGTACTGGTCACCTGAGTGATCATGCACCTATCACGTAATTGATGTTTTGTGTCACACACTGATCATGTGCATCTGGAGGAAATGAACAAAGAGCTGAGTAGGCAGGAATCAGCCAGCAGGCTATAATCATGGAACTCAGCTGTGAGGAATCATGCTGCTCAGCTGGCAATAATCAAGCAATTGAGCAGGCAGGAATTATGCAGCTCAGCTGGCAGTTTTCAAGCAGATGACAGGCAGGAATCGTGCAGCTCAACAGGCAATTGTCAAGCAAATGAGCAGACAGTAATCACGCAGCTCAGCAGGCCCTGACCACGTGACTGAGCATGCACTGTTCACGTGGCTGATCATACACTGATCACGTGATTGATCATGCACTGATCACTTGGCTATCATGCACTACTCACGTGGCTGATCATGCAATGATCATGTAGCTACCATGTACCTGTCACGTGACTGACCATACACCCATCATCATGCACTGATTACGTGACTGTTCACGCACTGATCACGTGGCTGATCGTGTCCTGATCACGTGGCTATAATGCACTGATCACGTGGCAGATCATACACTGTTCACGTGCCTGGTCATGCACAGATCACGTGACTAATCATGAACTGATCAGCTGGCTATAATTCACTAATCACGTGGATATCATGCACTGATTACGTGCCTGTCATGCACAGATCACGTGACTAAACATGAACTGATCACGTAGGTATCATGCACTGATCACGTGGCTGATCATACATTGTTCACGTGTCTGATCATGCACTGATCACGTGGCTGATCATACACTGCTCATGTAGCTGATCATGCACTGATCACATGTCTATCATGCAGTGCTCACATGGCTGATCCTGCAATGATCAAGTTGCTAACATGCACTGGTCACGTGACTGATCATGCAATGGTAACATAATTGACCATGCACTGATCACGTGGCTATCATGCACTGATCACATGGCTGATCATACACTGATCACGTGCCTGGTCATGCAGAGATCACGTGACTACTCATGAAGTGATCACGTGGCTATCATGCACTGATCACCTGGATATCATGCACTGATCATGTGGCTGATCACACACGTATCACGTGACTGATCATGCACTGATCACGTGGCTATCATGCAATGATCACGTGGCTATCATGCACTGATCACGTGACTGATCATGCACTGATCACTTGGCTATCATGCACTACTCACGTGGCTGATCATGCAATGATCATGTAGCTACCCTGTACCGGTCACGTGACTGACCATACACCCATCAGGTGACTGATCATGCACTGATCACGTGGATGTCATGCACTGATCACGAGACTGATCATGCACTGATCATGTCTATATCATGCACTGATCACATGACTGCACATGCACTGATCACGTGGATGATCATACACTGATCATGTGACAAATCATGCAGTGATCACATTGCTCTCATGCACAGATCAAGTGGCTGATCATACTCTGCTCCCAATACTGATCATGCACTGATCACGTGGCTATCATGCACTACTTACGTGGCTGATCATGCAATGATCTTGTAGCTACCATGTACCGGTCACGTGACTGATCATACACCCATCAGGTGACTGATCATGCACTGATCACGTGGCTATCATGCACTATTCACGTGGCTGATCATACACTGATCACCTGCCTGGTCATGCACAGTTCACGTGACTAATCATGAACTGATCACGTAGCTATCATGCACTGATCACCTGGCTGATCATGCACTGATCACGTGGCTATCATGCACTAATCACTTGGCTGATCATGCACTGATACCGTGACTGAGCATGGACTGATCACATGACTATCATGTAGTGATCACGTGACTTAATGGTGGTGATCATGCGCTGATCATGTTTGGTATCATACACTGATCATGTGCCTCTGGAGGTAATAAACAAAGAGCTGAGTAGGCACGAATCAAACAGTCAGCAGGCAATAATCATGGAACTCAGCTGTGAGGAATCATGTTGCTCAGCTGGCAATAATCAAGCAGCTGAGCAGGCAGGAATTACGCAGCACAGCTGGCAATTGTCAAGCAGATGACAGGCAGGAATCGTGCAGCTCAGCTGGCAATTGTCAAGCAGATGAGCAGACAGTAATCACGCAGCTCAGCAGGCCGTGATCACGTGACTGAGCATGCACTGTTCACGTGGCTGATCATACACTGATCACGTGATTGATCATGCACTGATCACGTGGCTCATCACGCACTGATCACGTGGCTGATCATGCACTGATCACGTGGCTCATCATGCACTGATCACGTGGTTGATCATACACTGATCACGTGACTGATCATGCACTGATCTCGTGGCTATCATGCACTGCTCACGTGGCTGATCATGCAATGATAACGCAGCTACGATGTACTAGTCACATGACTGATCATGTACAGATCACGTGACTAATCAGAAAGTGATCACGTGGCTATCCTGCACTGATCACGTGGATATCATGCACTGATCCCGTGGCTGATCACACACGTATCACGTGACTGATCATGCACTGATCACGTGACTGATCATCCACTGAACAGTTGGCTATCATGCACTGATTACTTGGCTGATCATACACTGATCACGTGAATGATAATGCACTGATCATCTGGCTATCATGCACTCATTACCTGGCTATCGTGCACTGATCACGTGGTTGATCATACACTGATCACGAGACTGATCATGCACTGATCACTTCTATATCATGCACTGATCACATGACTGCCCATGCACTGATCACGTGGATGATCATACATTGATCATGTGACAGATCATGCAGTGATCATGTGGCTATCATGCACTGATCAATTGGCTGATCATACTCTGCTCCCGAAACTGATCATGCACTGATCACGTGGCTATCATGCACTGCTCACGTGGCTGATCATGCAATGATCACGTAGCTACCATGTACTGGTCACCTGAGTGATCATGCACCTATCACGTAATTGATGTTTGGTGTCACACACTGATCATGTGCATCTGGAGGCAATGAACAAAGAGCTGAGTAGGCAGGAATCAGCCAGCAGGCTATAATCATGGAATTCAGCTGTGAGGAATCATGCTGCTCAGCTGGCAATAATCAAGCAGCTGAGCAGGCAGGAATTATGAAGCTCAGCTGGCAGTTGTCAAGCAGATGACCGGCAGGAATCGTGCAGCTCAGCTGGCAATTGTCAAGCAAATGAGCAGACAGTAATCACGAGGCTCAGCAGGCCCTGACCACGTGACTGAGCATGCAGTGTTCACGTGGCTGATCATACACTGATCACGTGATTGATCATGCACTTATCACGTGGCTGATCATACAGTGTTCACGTGTCTGACCATGCACTGATCAGGTGGCTGATCATACACTGCTCATGAAACTGATCATGCACTGATCACGTGGCTATCATGCACTGATCACCTGGATATCATGCACTGATCACGTGGCTATCATGCACTGATATCATGCACTGATCACGTGGCTGATCACACACGTACAACATGACTGATCATGCACTGATCACGTGACTGATCATGCCCTGATCACTAGGCTATCATGCACTACACACGTGGCTGTTCATGCAATGATCATGTAGCTACGATGTACCGGTCACGTGACTGACCATAAACCCATCAGGTGACTGATCATGCAGTGATCACGTGGCTATCATGCACTGATCACGAGACTGATCATGCACTGTTCACGTCTATATCATGCACTGATCACATGACTGCCCATGCACTGATCACGTGGATGAACATACACTGATCATGTGACAAATCATGCAGTGATCACGTTGCTATCATTCACTGATCAAGTGGCTGATCATACTCTGCTCCTGAAACTGATCATGCACTGATCACGTAATTGATCATGCACTGATCAGGTGACTTATCATGCACTGGTCACGTGACTGATCATGCACTGATCACATGACTGATCATGCACTGATCTCATGGCTATCATGCACGGCTCACGTGGCTGATCATGCAATGATCACGTAGCTCACATTTACTGGTCACGTGACTGATCATGCACTGATCACGTAATTGATCATGCACTGATCATGTGGCTGATCATGCACTGATCACGTGGCTGATGATACACTGATCACGTGACTGATCATGCACTGTTCACCTGACTGATCATGCACTGATGACGTGGCTGATCATGCACAGATCACGTGACTAATCATGAACTGATCAGGTGGCTATAATTCACTGATCACGTGGATATCTTGCACTGATTACGTGCCTGTCATGCACAGATCACGTGACTAATCATGAACTGATCACATAGGTATCATGCACTGATCACGTGGCTGATCATACATTGTTCACGTGTCTGATCATGCACTGATCACGTGGCTGATCATACACTGCTCATGTAGCTGATGATGCACTGATCATGTGTCTATCATGCAGTGCTCACGTGGCTGATCCTGCAATGATCAAGTTGCTAACATGCACTGGTCACGTGACTGATCATGCAATGGTAACGTAATTGATCATGCACTAATCACGTGGCTATATAGCACTGATCACATGGCTGATCATACACTGATCACGTGCCTGGTCATGCAGAGATCACGTGACTTCTCATGAAGTGATCACGTGGCTATCATGCACTGATCATGTGGCTGATCACACACGTATCACGTGACTGATCATGCACTGATCACGCGGCTATCATGCAATGATCACGTGGCTATCATGCACTGATCACGTGACTGATCATGCACTGATCACTTGGCTATCATGCACTACTCACGGGGCTGATCATGCAATGATCATGTAGCTACCATGTACCTGTCACGTGACTGAACATACACCCATCAGTTGACTGATCATGCACTGATCACGTGGATATCATGCACTGATCACGAGACTGATCATGCACTGATCACGTCTATATCATGCACTGATCACATGACTGCCCATGCACTGATCACGTGGATGATCATACACTGATCATGTGACAAATCATGCAGTGATCACGTTGCTATCATGCACTGATCAAGTGGCTGATCATACTCTGCTCCCGATACTGATCATGCACTATTCACGTGTCTATCATGCACTGCTCACGTAGCTGATCATGCAATGATCACATAGCTACCATGTACTGGTCACGTGATTGATCATGCACTGATAACATAATTGATCATGCACTGATGAGGTGACATATCATGCACTGTACACGTGACTGATCATGCACTGATAACGTTGCTGATCAGGCAATGATCACGTAGCTCCCATGTATTCATCACGTGACTGATCATGCACTGATCACGTAATTGATCATGCACTGATCATGAGATTGATCATGCACTGATGACGTGTCTGATCATGCACTGATGACGTGGCTGACCATGCACTGATCACGTGGCTGATTATGCAATGATCACGCAGCTACCATGTCCTGGTCACATGACTGATCCTGCACTGATCATGTGACTGATCATGCTCTGATCACTTGGCTATCATGCACTACTTACGTGGCTGATCATGCAATGATCATGTAGCTACCATGTACCGGTCACGTGACTGATCATACACCCATCATGTGACTGATCATGCACTGATCACGTGGCTATCATGCACTGTTCACGTGGCTGATCATACACTGATCACTGTCTGGTCATGCACAGATCACGTGACTAATCATGAACTGATCACGTAGCTATCATGCACTGATCACCTGGCTGATCATGCACTGATCACGTGGCTATCATGCAATGATCACGTGGCTATCATGCACTCCTCACGTGGCTGATCATGCACTGATCACGTGACTGATCATGCACTGAACACGTAATTGATCATGCACTGATCATGTGGCTGATCATGCACTGATCACGTGGCTGATCATACACTGATCACGAGACTGATCATGCACTGATTACGTGACTGATCATGCACTGATCACGTGGCTGACCATGCACTGATCACGTGACTGATCATGCACTGAACACGTAATTGATCATGCACTGATCATGTGGCTGATCATGCACTGATCACGTGGCTGATCATACACTGATCACGAGACTGATCATGCACTGATCACGTGACTGATCATGCACTGATCACGTGGCTGACCATGCACTGATCACGTGACTGATCATGCACTGAACACGTGGCTATCATGCACTCCTCACGTGGCTGATCATGCAATGATCACGCAGCTACCATGTACTGGTCACATGACTGATCATGCACTGATCACTTGGCTATGATGCACTACTTACGTGGTTGATCATGCAATGATCATATAGCTACCATGTACCGGTTACGTGACTGATCATACACCCATCAGTGACTGATCATGCACTGATCACGTGGCTATCCTGCAATATTCACGTGGCTGATCATACACTGATCACCTGCCTGGTCATGCACAGATCACGTGACTAATCATGAACTGATCACGTAGCTATCATGCACTGATCACCCTGCTGATCATGCACTGATCACGTGGCTATCATGCAATGATCACTTGGCTATCATGCACTGATCACGTGGCTGATCATGTACTGATACCGTGACTGAGCATGGACTGATCACATGACTATCATGTAGTGATCACGTTACTTAATGGTGCTGATCATGCGCTGATCATGTGTACTATCATACACTGATCATGTGCCTCTGGAGGCAATAAACAAAGAGCTGAGTAGGCACGAATCAAACAGTCAGCAGGCAATAATCATGGAACTCAGCTGTGAGGAATCATGCTGCTCAGCTGGCAATAAGCAAGCAGCTGAGCAGGCAGGAATTACGCAGCACAGCTGGCAATTGTCAAGCAGATGAGCAGACAGTAATCACGCAGCTCAGCAGGCCCTGATCACGTGACTGAGCATGCACTGTTCACGTGGCTGATCATACACTGATCACGTGATTGATCATGCACTGATCACTTGGATATCATGCACTGATCACGTGGCTGATCATACAGTGTTCTCGTGTCTCACCATGCACTGATCACGTGGCTGATCATACACTGCTCACGTAAGTGATCATGCACTGATTATGTGGCTATCACACACTGATCACGTGGCTGAACATGCAGTGTTCACGTGGCTGATCACACACCGGTCACGTGAGTGATCATGCAGTGATCACGTGGCACTCATGCACTGATCACGTGGCTGATCATACTCTGCTCACGTAACTGATCATGCACACATCACGGGGCTATCATGCACTGCTCACGTGGCTCGTCATGCAATGATCACGTAGCTACTATATACTGGTCACGTGATTCATCATGCACAGATCATGTAAATGATCATGCACTGTTCACGTGACTGATCATGTACTGATCACATGGCTATCATGCCCTGCTCACGTGGCTGATCATGCAATGATCAGGTAGCAACCATGTACGGGTCACGTGACTGATCATGCACTGATCACGTAATTGATCCTGCACAGATCACGTGGCTCATCATGCACTTATCATGTGGCTTATCACACATGTATCACGTGACTGATCATGCACTGATCACGTGGCTTTCATGCACTGATCACGTGGCTATCATGCACTGATCACGTGGATATCATGCACTGATCACCTGGCTATCATGCACTGATATCATGCACTGATCACGTGACTAATCACACACGTATCACATGACTGATCATGAACTGATCACGTGACAATCACGCACTGATCACGTGGCTATCATGCACTGATCACGTGGCTGATCATGCAATGATCACGTGGCTGATCATGCAATGATCATGCAGCTACCATGTCCTGGTCACATGACTGATCATGCACTGATCATGTGACTGATCATGCACTGATCACTTGGCTATCATGCACTACTCACGTGGCTGATCATGCAATGATTATGTAGCTACCATGTACCGGTCACGTGACTGTTCATACACCCATCAGGTGACTGATCATGCACTGATCACGTGGCTGATCATACACTGTTCACGTGTCTGACCATGCACTGATCACGTGGCTGATCATACACTGCTCACGTAACTGATCATGCACTGATCACGTTGCTATCATGCACTGAATACGTGGCTGAACATGCACTGTTCACGTGGCTGATCAAACACCTGTCACGTGACATATCACACACTGATCACGTGGCACTCATGCACTGATCACGTGGCTGATCATACTCTGCTCACGTAACTCATCATGCACACATCACGTGGCTATCATGCACTGCTCACGTGGTTCATCATGGAATGATCACGAAGCTACCATACACTGGTCACGTGACTGATCATGCACAGATCACGTAAATGATCATACACTGTTCACGTGACTGATCATGTACTGATCACGTGACTGATAATGCACTGATCACGTGGCTATCATGCTCTGCTCACGTGGCTGATCATGCAACGATCACGTAGCAACCATGTACTGGTCTCGTGACCGAACATGCACTGATCACGTAATTGATCCTGCACTGATCACGTGGCTAACATGCACTGCTCACGTGGCTGATCATGCAATGATCACGCAGCTACGATGTACTAGTCACATGACTGATCATGTACAGATCACGTGACTAATCAGGAAGTGATCACGTGGCTACCCTGCACTGATCACGTGGATATCATGCACTGATCACGTGGCTGATCACACACGTATCACGTGACTGATCATGCAATGATCACGTGACTGACCGTGCACTGATCACATGACTGATCATCCACTGAACAGTTGGCTATCATGCACTGATCACGTGGTTGATCATACACTGATCACGAGACTGATCATGCACTGATCACGTCTATATCATGCACTGATCACATGACTGCTCATGCACTGATCACGTGAATGATAATACATTGATCATGTGACAGATCATGCAGTGATCACGTGGCTATCATGCACTGATAAATTGGCTGATCATACTCTGCTCCCGAAACTGATCATGCACTGATCACGTGGCTATCATGCACTGCTCACGTGGCTGATCATGCAATGATCATTTAGCTACCATGTACTGGTCACCTGAGTGATCATGCACCTATCACGTAATTGATGTTTTGTGTCACACACTGATCATGTGCATCTGGAGGAAATGAACAAAGAGCTGAGTAGGCAGGAATCAGCCAGCAGGCTATAATCATGGAACTCAGCTGTGAGGAATCATGCTGCTCAGCTGGCAATAATCAAGCAATTGAGCAGGCAGGAATTATGCAGCTCAGCTGGCAGTTGTCAAGCAGATGACAGGCAGGAATCGTGCAGCTCAGCAGGCAATTGTCAAGCAAATGAGCAGACAGTAATCACGCAGCTCAGCAGGCCCTGACCACGTGACTGAGCATGCACTGTTCACGTGGCTAATCATACACTGATCACGTGATTGATCATGCACTGATCACTTGGCTATCATGCACTACTCACGTGGCTGATCATGCAATGATCATGTAGCTACCATGTACCTGTCACGTGACTGACCATACACCCATCATCATGCACTGATTACGTGACTGTTCACGCACTGATCACGTGGCTGATCATGTCCTGATCACGTGGCTATAATGCACTGATCACGTGGCAGATCATACACTGTTCACGTGCCTGGTCATGCACAGATCACGTGACTAATCATGAACTGATCAGCTGGCTATAATTCACTAATCACGTGGATATCATGCACTGATTACGTGCCTGTCATGCACAGATCACGTGACTAAACATGAACTGATCACGTAGGTATCATGCACTGATCACGTGGCTGATCATACATTGTTCACGTGTCTGATCATGCACTGATCACGTGGCTGATCATACACTGCTCATGTAGCTGATCATGCACTGATCACATGTCTATCATGCAGTGCTCACATGGCTGATCCTGCAATGATCAAGTTGCTAACATGCACTGGTCACGTGACTGATCATGCAATGGTAACATAATTGACCATGCACTGATCACGTGGCTATCATGCACTGATCACATGGCTGATCATACACTGATCACGTGCCTGGTCATGCAGAGATCACGTGACTACTCATGAAGTGATCACGTGGCTATCATGCACTGATCACCTGGATATCATGCACTGATCATGTGGCTGATCACACACGTATCACGTGACTGATCATGCACTGATCACGTGGCTATCATGCAATGATCACGTGGCTATCATGCACTGATCACGTGACTGATCATGCACTGATCACTTGGCTATCATGCACTACTCACGTGGCTGATCATGCAATGATCATGTAGCTACCCTGTACCGGTCACGTGACTGACCATACACCCATCAGGTGACTGATCATGCACTGATCACGTGGATGTCATGCACTGATCACGAGACTGATCATGCACTGATCATGTCTATATCATGCACTGATCACATGACTGCCCATGCACTGATCACGTGGATGATCATACACTGATCATGTGACAAATCATGCAGTGATCACATTGCTCTCATGCACAGATCAAGTGGCTGATCATACTCTGCTCCCAATACTGATCATGCACTGATCACGTGGCTATCATGCACTACTTACGTGGCTGATCATGCAATGATCTTGTAGCTACCATGTACCGGTCACGTGACTGATCATACACCCATCAGGTGACTGATCATGCACTGATCACGTGGCTATCATGCACTATTCACGTGGCTGATCATACACTGATCACCTGCCTGGTCATGCACAGTTCACGTGACTAATCATGAACTGATCACGTAGCTATCATGCACTGATCACCTGGCTGATCATGCACTGATCACGTGGCTATCATCCAATGATCACGTGGCTATCATGCACTAATCACTTGGCTGATCATGCACTGATACCGTGACTGAGCATGGACTGATCACATGACTATCATGTAGTGATCACGTGACTTAATGGTGGTGATCATGCGCTGATCATGTTTGGTATCATACACTGATCATGTGCCTCTGGAGGTAATAAACAAAGAGCTGAGTAGCACGAATCAAACAGTCAGCAGGCATTAATCATGGAACTCAGCTGTGAGGAATCATGTTGCTCAGCTGGCAATAATCAAGCAGCTGAGCAGGCAGGAATTACGCAGCACAGCTGGCAATTGTCAAGCAGATGACAGGCAGGAATCGTGCAGCTCAGCTGGCAATTGTCAAGCAGATGAGCAGACAGTAATCACGCAGCTCAGCAGGCCGTGATCACGTGACTGAGCATGCACTGTTCACGTGGCTGATCATACACTGATCACGTGATTGATCATGCACTGATCACGTGGCTCATCACGCACTGATCACGTGGCTGATCATGCACTGATCACGTGGCTCATCATGCACTGATCACGTGGTTGATCATACACTGATCACGTGACTGATCATGCACTGATCACGTGGCTATCATGCACTGCTCACGTGGCTGATCATGCAATGATCACGCAGCTACGATGTACTAGTCACATGACTGATCATGTACAGATCACGTGACTAATCAGAAAGTGATCACGTGGCTATCCTGCACTGATAACGTGGATATCATGCACTGATCCCGTGGCTGCTCACACACGTATCACGTGACTGATCATGCACTGATCACGTGACTGATCATCCACTGAACAGTTGGCTATCATGCACTGATTACTTGGCTGATCATACACTGATCACGTGAATGATAATGCACTGATCATCTGGCTATCATGCACTCATTACCTGGCTATCGTGCACTGATCACGTGGTTGATCATACACTGATCACGAGACTGATCATGCACTGATCACTTCTATATCATGCACTGATCACATGACTGCCCATGCACTGATCACGTGGATGATCATACATTGATCATGTGACAGATCATGCAGTGATCATGTGGCTATCATGCACTGATCAATTGGCTGATCATACTCTGCTCCCGAAACTGATCATGCACTGATCACGTGGCTATCATGCACTGCTCACGTGGCTGATCATGCAATGATCACGTAGCTACCATGTACTGGTCACCTGAGTGATCATGCACCTATCACATAATTGATGTTTGGTGTCACACACTGATCATGTGCATCTGGAGGCAATGAACAAAGAGCTGAGTAGGCAGGAATCAGCCAGCAGGCTATAATCATGGAACTCAGCTGTGAGGAATCATGCTGCTCAGCTGGCAATAATCAAGCAGCTGAGCAGGCAGGAATTATGAAGCTCAGCTGGCAGTTGTCAAGCAGATGACCGGCAGGAATCGTGCAGCTCAGCTGGCAATTGTCAAGCAAATGAGCAGACAGTAATCACGCAGCTCAGCAGGCCCTGACCACGTGACTGAGCATGCAGTGTTCACGTGGCTGATCATACACTGATCACGTGATTGATCATGCACTGATCACGTGGCTGATCATACAGTGTTCACGTGTCTGACCATGCACTGATCAGGTGGCTGATCATACACTGCTCATGAAACTGATCATGCACTGATCACGTGGCTATCATGCACTGATCACGTGGATATCATGCACTGATCACGTGGCTATCATGCACTGATATCATGCACTGATCACGTGGCTGATCACACACGTACAACATGACTGATCATGCACTGATCACGTGACTGATCATGCCCTGATCACTAGGCTATCATGCACTACACACGTGGCTGTTCATGCAATGATCATGTAGCTACGATGTACCGGTCACGTGACTGACCATACACCCATCAGGTGACTGATCATGCACTGATCACGTGGCTATCATGCACTGATCACGAGACTGATCATGCACTGTTCACGTCTATATCATGCACTGATCACATGACTGCCCATGCACTGATCACGTGGATGAACATACACTGATCATGTGACAAATCATGCAGTGATCACGTTGCTATCATTCACTGATCAAGTGGCTGATCATACTCTGCTCCTGAAACTGATCATGCACTGATCACGTAATTGATCATGCACTGATCAGGTGACTTATCATGCACTGTTCACGTGACTGAACATGCACTGATCACATGACTGATCATGCACTGATCTCATGGCTATCATGCACGGCTCACGTGGCTGAACATGCAATGATCACGTAGCTCACATTTACTGGTCACGTGACTGATCATGCACTGATCACGTAATTGATCATGCACTGATCATGTGGCTGATCATGCACTGATCACGTGGCTGATGATACACTGATCACGTGACTGATCATGCACTGTTCACCTGACTGATCATGCACTGATGACGTGGCTGATCATGCACAGATCACGTGACTAATCATGAACTGATCAGGTGGCTATAATTCACTGATCACGTGGATATCTTGCACTGATTACGTGCCTGTCATGCACAGATCACGTGACTAATCATGAACTGATCACGTAGGTATCATGCACTGATCACGTGGCTGATCATACATTGTTCACGTGTCTGATCATGCACTGATCCCGTGGCTGATCATACACTGCTCATGTAGCTGATCATGCACTGATCATGTGTCTATCATGCAGTGCTCACGTGGCTGATCCTGCAATGATCAAATTGCTAACATGCACTGGTCACGTGACTGATCATGCAATGGTAACGTAATTGATCATGCACTAATCACGTGGCTATCAAGCACTGATCACATGGCTGATCATACACTGATCACGTGCCTGGTCATGCAGAGATCACGTGACTTCTCATGAAGTGATCACGTGGCTATCATGCACTGATCATGTGGCTGATCACACACGTATCACGTGACTGATCATGCACTGATCACGCGGCTATCATGCAATGATCACGTGGCTATCATGCACTGATCACGTGACTGATCATGCACTGATCACTTGGCTATCATGCACTACTCACGTGGCTGATCATGCAATGATCATGTAGCTACCATGTACCTGTCACGTGACTGAACATACAACCATCAGTTGACTGATCATGCACTGATCACGTGGATATCATGCACTGATCACGAGACTGATCATGCACTGATCACGTCTATATCATGCACTGATCACATGACTGCCCATGCACTGATCACGTGGATGATCATACACTGATCATGTGACAAATCATGCAGTGATCACGTTGCTATCATGCACTGATCAAGTGGCTGATCATACTCTGCTCCCGATACTGATCATGCACTAATCACGTGGCTATCATGCACTGCTCACGTGGCTGATCATGCAATGATCACATAGCTACCATGTACTGGTCACGTGATTGATCATGCACTGATAACATAATTGATCATGCACTGATGAGGTGACATATCATGCACTGTACACGTGACTGATCATGCACTGATAACGTTGCTGATCATGCAATGATCACGTAGCTCCCATGTATTCATCACGTGACTGATCATGCACTGATCACGTAATTGATCATGCACTGATCATGAGATTGATCATGCACTGATGACGTGTCTGATCATGCACTGATCACGTGGCTGATCATGCACTGATCACGTGGCTGATTATACAATGATCACGCAGCTACCATGTCCTGGTCACATGACTGATCCTGCACTGATCATGTGACTGATCATGCTCTGATCACTTGGCTATCATGCACTACTTACGTGGCTGATCATGCAATGATCATGTAGCTACCATGTACCGGTCACGTGACTGATCATACACCCATCAGGTGACTGATCATGCACTGATCACGTGGCTATCATGCACTGTTCACGTGGCTGATCATACACTGATCACTGCCTGGTCATGCACAGATCACGTGACTAATCATGAACTGATCACGTAGCTATCATGCACTGATCACCTGGCTGATCATGCACTGATCACGTGGCTATCATGCAATGATCACGTGGCTATCCTGCACTGATCACATGGCTGATCATGCACTGATACCGTGACTGAGCATGGACTGATCACATGACTATCATGTAGTGATCACGTGACTTAATGGTGCTGATCTTGCGCAGATCGTGTTTGCTATCATACACTGATCATGTGCCTCTGGAGGCAATAAACAAAGAGCTGAATGGGCACGAAAAAAACAGTCAGCAGGCAATAATCATGGAACTCAGCTGTGAGGAATCATGCTGCTCAGCTGGCAATAATCAAGCAGCTGAGCAGGCAGGAATTACGCAGCACAGCTGGCAATTGTCAAGCAGATGAACAGACAGTAATCACGCAGCTCAGCAGGCCCTGATCACGTGAGTGAGCATGCACTGTTCACGTGGCTGATCATACACTGATCACGTGATTGATCATGCACTGATCACTTGGATATCATGCACTGCTCACGTGGCTGATCATGCAATGATCACGCAGCTACCATGTACTGGTCACATGACTGATCATGCAGTGATCACATGACTGATCATGCACTGATCACGTGGCTATCATGCACTACTTACGTGGCTGATCATGCAATGATCTTGTAGTTACCATGTACCGGTCACGTGACTGATCATACACCCATCAGGTGACTGATCATGCACTGATCACGTGGCTATCATGCACTATTCACGTGGCTGATCATACACTGATCACCTGCCTGGTCATGCACAGTTCACGTGACTAATCATGAACTGATCACGTAGCTATCATGCACTGATCACCTGGCTGATCATGCACTGATCACATGGCTGTCATGCAATGATCACCTGGCTATCATGCACTGATCACTTGGCTGATCATGCACTGATACCGTGACTGAGCATGGACTGATCACATGACTATCATGTAGTGATCACGTGACTTAATGGTGGTTGTCATGTGCTGATCATGTTTGCTATCATACACTGATCATGTGCCTCTGGAGGCAATAAACAAAGAGCTGAGTAGGCACGAATCAAACAGTCAGCAGGCAATAATCATGGAACTCAGCTGTGAGGAATCATGCTGCTCAGCTGGCAATAAGCAAGCAGCTGAGCAGGCAGGAATTACGCAGCACAGCTGGCAATTGTCAAGCAGATGAGCAGACAGTCATCACGCAGCTCAGCAGGCCCTGATCACGTGATTGAGCATGCACTGTTCACGTGGCTGATCATACACTGATCACGTGATTGATCATGCACTGATCACTTGGATATCATGCACTGATCACGTGGCTGATCATACAATGTTCACGTGTCTGACCATGCACTGATCACGTGGCTGATCATACACTGCTCAGGTAACTGATCATGCACTGATCACGTGGCTATCATACACTGAGCACGTGGCTGAACATGCACTGTTCACGTGGTTGATCACACACCTGTCACGTGACTGATCATGCAGTGATCACGTGGAACTCATGCACTGATTACGGGTCTGATCATACTCTGCTAACGTAATTGATCATGCACACATCACTAGGTTATCATGCACTGCTCAGGTGGCTCGTCTTGCAATGATCACGTAGCTAAAATATAGTGGTCACGTGACTCATTATGCACAGATCATGTAAATGATCATGCACTGTTCACGTGACTGATCATGTACTGATCACGTGACTGATCATGCACTGATCACGTGGCTATCATGCTCTGCTCACGTGGCTAATCATGCAATGATCACGTAGCTACCATATAGTGGTCACGTGACTCATTATGCACAGATCATGTAAATGATCATGCACTGTTCACGTGACTGATCATGTACTGATCACGTGACTATCATGCACTGATCACTTGGCTATCATGCACTGATCACGTGGCTGATCATGCAATGATCACGTAGCTACCATGTACTGGTCACGTGACTGATCATGCACTGATCACGTAATTATTCCTGCACTGATCACGTGGCTCATCATGCACTGATCACTTGGCTGATCATGCACTGATCTCATGGCTCATCATGCACTGATCACGTGTATGATCATACACTGATCACGTGACTGATCATGCACTGATCATGTGGCTATCATGCACTGCTCACGTGGCTGATCATACAATGATCACGTAGCTCCCATGTACTGGTCACGTGACTGATCATGCACTGATCAGGTAATTGATCATGCACTGATCATGTGGCTGATCATGCACTGATCACGTGGCTGATCATACACTGATCACGCGACTGATCATGCACTGATGACATGACTGATCATGCACTGATCACGTGGCTATCATGCACTGATCAATTGGCTGGTCATACACTGATCACGTGCCTGGTCGTGCACTGATCACGTTGCTCTCATGCACTGATCACGTGGATATCATGCACTGTTCACGTGGCTATCATGCACTGATCACGTGGCTCTCATGCACTGATCACGTGGCTCATCATGCACTGATCACGGGGATATCATGCACTGATCACTTGGCTCATCATGCACTGATCACATGGCTCTCATGCACTGATCACGTGTATATCATGCACTGATCACGTGGCTCATCATGCACTGATCACGTGGATATCTTGCACTGATCACTTGGCTCATCATGCACTGATCACGTAGCTCTCATGCACTGATCACGTGGCTCTCATGCACTGATCACGTGGCTCATCATGCACTGATCACGTGGATATCATGCACTGATCACTTGGCTCATCATGCACTGATCATGTGGCTCTCAAGGACTGATCACGTGGATATCATGCACTGATCACGTGGCTCTCATGCACTGATCACGTGGCTCATCATGCACTGATCATGTGGATATCATGCACTGATCACTTGGCTCATCATGCACTGATCACGTGGCTCTCATGCACTGATCACGTGGATATCATGCACTGATCACGTGGCTATCATGCACTGATCACGTGGCTCATCATGCACTGATCACGTGGATATCATGCACTGATCACGTGGCTATCATGCACGGATATCATGCACTGATCACGTGGCTGATGACTCACGTATCACGTGACTGATTATGCACTGATCACGTGACTATCATGCAATGATCACGTAGCTACCATTTACTGGTCACATGACTGATCATGAACTGATCACATAAGTTGATCCTGCACTGATCACGTGGCTCATCACGCACTGATCACGTGGCTGATCACACACGTATCACTTGACTGATCATGTACAGATTACGTGACTAATCATGAAGTGATCACGTGGCTATCCTGCACTGATCACGTGGATATCATTCACTGATCCCGTGGCTGATCACACACGTATCACGTGACTGATCATGCACTGATCACGTGGATATCATGCACTGATCACGTGGCTCTCATGCACTGCCCACGTGGCTGATCATGCAATGATCACGTACCAGCCATATACTGGTCACATGACTGATCATGCACTGATCACCTAATTGATCATGTCCTCATCATCTGGCTTATCATGGATTGATCATGTGACTGATCATGTGCTGATCATGTTTGATGTCACACACTGATCATGTGCCTCTGGAGGCAATGAACATAGAGCTGAGTAGGCAGGAATCAGTCAGCAGGCTATAATCATGGAACTCAGCTCTGAGAAATCATGCTGCTCAGCTGGCAATAATCAAGTAGATGAGCAGGCAGGAATTACGCAGCACAGGTGGCAATTGTCAAGGAGATGACAGGCAGGAATCGTGCAGGTCAGTTGGCAATTTTCAAGCAGAGGAGCAGACAGTAATCACGCAGCAGGCCCTGATCACGTGACTGAGCATGTACTGTTCACGTGGCTGATTACACACCTATCACGTGACTGATCATGCACTGATCACGTGGCTCTCATGCACTGATCACGTGATTGCGCATGCACTGATCACGTAATTGTATGCACTGATCACCTGGCTATCATGCACTGATGACATGGCTGATCATGCACTGATCAAGTGACTGATCATGCACTGATCACGTGGCTATAATGCACTGATCACGTGGCGGATCATACACTGTTCACGTGCCTATCATGAACTGATCAGCTGGCTATAATTCACTAATCACGTGGATATCATGCATTGACTACATGCCTGTCATGCACCGATCACGTGACTAGTCATGAACTGATCACGTAGGTATCATGCACTGATCACGTGGCTGATCATACATTGTTCACGTGTCTGATCATGCACTGATCACGTGGCTGATCATACACTCCTCTTGTAGCTGATCATGCACTGATCACGTGTCTATCATGCAGTGCTCACGTGGCTGATCCTGCAATGATCAAGTTGCTAACATGCACTGGTCACGTGACTGATCATGCTATGGTAACATAATTGATCATGCACTGATCACGTGGCTATCATGCACTGATCACATGGCTGATCATACACTGATCACGGGCCTGGTCATGCAGAGATCACGTGACTTCTCATGAAGTGATCACGTGGCTATCATGCACTGATCACGTGGATATCATGCACTGATCATGTGGCTGATCACACACGTATCACGTGACTGATCATGCACTGATCACGCGGCTATCATGCAATGATCACGTGGCTATCATGCACTGATCACGTGACTGATCATGCACTGATCACTTGGCTATCATGCACTACTCACGTGGCTGATCATGCAATGATCATGTAGCTACCATGTACCTGTCACGTGACTGACCATACACCCATCAGGTGACTGATCATGCACTGATCACATGGCTATCATGCACTGATCACGAGACTGATCATGCACTGATCATGTCTATATCATGCACTGATCACATGACAGCCCATGCACTGATCACGTGGATGATCATACACTGATCATGTGACAAATCATGCAGTGATCACGTTGCTATCATGCACTGATCAAGTGGCTGATCATACTCTGCTCCCGATACTGATCATGCACTGATCACGTGGCTATCATGCACTGCTCACGTGGCTGATCACACACGTATCACGTGACTGATCACGTACAGATCACGTGACTAATCATGAAGTGATCACGTGGCTATCCTGCACTGATCACGTGGATATCATGCACTGATCATGTGGCTGATCACACACGTATCACGTGACTGATCATGCACTGATCACGTGGATATCATGCACTGATCACGTGGCTCTCATGCACTGCGCACGTGGCTGATCATGCAATGATCACGTACCTACCATATACTGGTCACATGACTTATCATGCACTGATCACCTAATTGATCATGCCCTCATCACCTGGCTTATCATGGATTGATCATGTGACTGATCATGTGCTGATCATGTTTGATGTCACACACTGATCATGTGCCTCTGGAGGCAAGGAACATAGAGCTGAGTAGGCAGGAATCAGTCAGCAGGCTATAATCATGGAACTCAGCTCTGAGAAATCATGCTGCTCAGCTGGCAATAATCAAGTAGATGAGCAGGCAGGAATTACGCAGCACAGGTGGCAATTGTCAAAGAGATGACAGGCAGGAATCGTGCAGCTCAGCTGGCAATTGTCAAGCAGATGAGCAGACAGTAATCACGCAGCTCAGCAGGCCCTGATCACGTGACTGAGCTTGCACTGTTCACGTGGCTGATCACACACCTATCACGTGACTGATCATGCACTGATCATGTGACTGATCATGCACTGATCACGTAGCTATCTTGCACTGATCACTTGGCTGATCATACACTCATCACGGGACTGATCGTGCACTGATCAAGGCGCTATCATGCATTGATTACATGACTCCACATGCACTGATCATGTGGATGATCATGCACTGATCACGTGACTGACCATGCACTGATCACATGACTGATCATGCACTGATAACGTGGCCATCATGCACTGATCACGTGGCTGATCATGCAATGATCATGTAGCTACAATGTACCGGTCCCGTGACCGATCATACACCCATTAGGTGACTGATCATGCACTGATCACGTGGCTATCATGCACTGCTCACCTGGCTGATCATGCAATGATCACGCAGCTACCATGTACTGGTCACATGACTGATCATGCACTGATCACTTGACTGTTCATGCCCTGATCACTTGGCTATCATGCACTACTCACGTGGCTGTTCATGCAATGATCATGTAGCTACGATGTACCGGTCACGTGACTGACCATACACCCATCAGGTGAATGATCATGCACTGATCACGTGGCTATCATGCACTGATCACGAGAATGATCATGCACTGTTCACGTCTATATCATGCACTGATCACATGACTGCCCATGCACTGATCACGTGGATGAACATACACTGATCATGTGACAAATCATGCAGTGATCACGTTGCTATCATGCACTGATCAAGTGGCTGATCATACTCTGCTCCCGAAACTGATCATGCACTGATCACGTAATTGATCATGCACTGATCAGGTGACTTATCATGCACTGTTCACGTGACTGATCATGCACTGATCACATGACTGATCATGCACTGATCTCGTGGCTATCATGCACGGCTCACATGGCTGATCATGCAATGATCACGTAGCTCCCACGTACTGGTCACGTGACTGATCATGCACTGATCATGTAACTGATCATGCACTGATCATGTGGCTCTCAGGCACTGATCACGTGATTGCGGATGCACTGATCACGTATGTATGCACTGATCACGTGGCTATCATGTACTGATGACGTGGCTGATCAGCAGACAGTAATCACGCAGCTCAGCAGGCCCTGATCACGTGACTGAGCATGCACTGTTCACGTGGATGATCACACACCGATCATGTGACTGATCATGCACTGATCACGTGGCTCTCAGGCACTGATCACGTGATTGCGGATGCACTGATCACGTATGTATGCACTGATCACGTGGCTATCATGTACTGATGACGTGGCTGATCATGCACTGATCATGTGACTGATCATGCACTGATCACGTAGCTATCTTGCACTGATCAATTGTCTGATCATACACTCACCACGGGACTGATCATGCCCTGATCACGGCGCTATCATGCATTGAATACATGACTCCACATGCACTGATCACGTGGATGATCATAAACTGATCACGTGACTGATCATGCACTGATCACTTGACTGATCATGCACTGATCACGTGACTGATCATGCACTGATCAGTTGGCTATCATGCACAGATTACTTGTCTGATCATACACTGATCACGTGACTGATAATGCACTGATCATCTGTCTATCGTGCACTCATTACCTGGCTATCGTGCACTGATTACGTGGTTGATCATACACTGATCACGAGACTGATCTTGCACTGATCACGTCTGTATCATGCACTGATCACCTGACTGCCCATGCACTGATCACGTGGATAAAGAAACACTGATCTTGTGACAGATCATGCAGTAATCACGCGGCTATCATGCACTGCTCACGTGGCTGATCATGCAATGAACACGTAGCTACCATGTACTGGTCCCGTGAGTGATCATGCACTGATCACGTAATTGATTATACACTGATCAGGTGACTGATCATGCACTGTTCACATGACTGATAATGCACTGATCACGAGACTGATCATGCACTGATCTCGTTGCTATCATGCACGGCTCACGTGGCTGATCACGCAATGATCACCTAGCTACCATGTACTGGTCACGTGACTGATCATGCACTGATCACGTAATTGATCATGCACTGATCACGTGGCTTATCATACACTGATCACGTGACTGATCATGCACTGATCACGTAATTGGTCATGCACTGATCACATGGCTGATCATCCACTAATCACGTGACTGGTCATGCACTGATCACGTGGCTGATCATGCACTGATCACGTGACTGATCATGCACACATAACGTGGCTATCATGAACTGCTCACGTGGCTGGTCATGCAATGATCACGTAGCTACAATATACTGGTCACGTGACTGATCATGCACAGATCACGTAAATGATCATGCACTGTTCCCGTGACTGATTATGTACTGATCACGTGACTGAGCATGCACTGATCACCTGGATATCATGCTCTCCTCACGTGGGTGATCATGCAATGATCACGTAGCAACCATGTACTGGTCACCTGACTGATCATGCACTGATCATGTAATTGATCCAACACTGATCACGTGGCTCATCATGCACTGATCACGTGACTGTTCACGCACTGATCACTTGACTGATCATGCACTGATCACGTGGCTATAATGCCCTGAATACGAGGCTGATCATACACTTTTCACGTGCCTGGTCATGCACAGATCACGTGACTAATCATGAACTGATCACGTGGCTATAATTCACTGATCACGTGAATATCATGCACTGATTACGTGCCTGTCAGGCACAGATCACGTGACTAATCATGAACTTATCACGTAGGTATCATGCAGGAACACGTGGCTGATCATGCACTGATCACCTGTCTATCATGCAGTGCTCACGTGGCTGATCCTGCAATGATCAGGTAGCTTACATGTACTGGTCACGTGACTGATCATGCAATGTTAACGTAATTGATCATGCACTGATCACGTGACTGATCATGTACTGATCACGTGATTGATCATGCACTGATCACATGTCTATCATGCACTGCTTACGTGGCTGATGATACAATGTTCACATAGCTACCATGTACTGGTCACATGACTGATCATGCACTGATCACGTAATTGATCATGCACTGATCAAGTGGCTGATCATACACTGATCACTTGACTGATCATGCACTGTTCACGAGACTGATCATGCACTGATCACGTGGATATCATGCACTGATCACGTGTTTGATCATACACTGTTCACGCGTCTGACCATGCACTGCTCACGTGGCTTATCATACACTGTTCACGTAACTGATCATGCACTGATCACGTGGATATCATGCACTGATCACGTGGCTGAACATGCACTGATCACGTGGCTATCATGCACTGCTCACGTGGCTGATCATGCAATGATCACGCAGCTACCATGTACTGGTCACATGACTGATCACGCACTGATCACGTAATTGATCATGCACAGATGACCTGGCTTATCATGCATTGATCATGTGACTGATCATGTGCTGATCATGTTTGGTGTCACACACTGATCATGTGCATCTGCTGGCAATGAACAAAGAGCTGAGTAGGCAGGAATCAGTCAGCAGGCTATTATCATGGAACTCAGATCTGAGAAATCATGCTGCTCAGCTGGCAAAAATCAAGTAGATGAGCAGGCAGGAATTATGCAGCACAGGTGGCAATTGTCAAGGAGATGACAGGCAGGAATCGTACAGCTCAGCTGGCAATTGTCAAGCAGATGAGCAGACAGTAATCATTCAGCTCAGCAGGACCTTATCACGTGACTGAGCATGCACTGTTCACGTGGCTGATCACACACCTATCACATGAATAATCATGCACTGATCACGTGGCTCTCATGCACTGATCACGTGATTGTGCATGCACTGATCACGTAATTGTATGCACTGCTCACGTGGCTATCATGCACTGATGACGTGGCTGATCATGCACTGATCACGTAGCTATCCTGCACTGATCACTTGGCTGATCATACACTCATCACGGGACTGATCGTGCACTGATCACGGCGCTATCATGCATTGTCTACATGACTCTACGTGCACTGATCACGTAGATGATCATGCACTGATCACCTGACTGACCATGCACTGATCACGTGACTGATCATGCACTGATCACGTAATTGATCATGCACTGATCATTTGTCTGATCATGCACTGATCACGTGGCTGATCATGCACTGATCACGTGATTGATCATGCACTGATCACGTGACTGTTCATGCACTGATCACGTTTCTATCATGCACTGATCACTTGGCTGGTCATACACTGATCACATGAGTGATCGTGCACTGTTCACGTGACTGATCATGTACTGATCACGTGACTGATCATGCACTGATCACGTAATTGATCATGCCCTATTCACGTGGCTGATCATGCAATGATCACGTGACTGACCATGCACTGATCACGTTACTGATCATCCAATGATCAGTTGGCTATCATGCACTGATTACTTGGCTGATCATACTCTGATCACGTGACTGATAATGCACTGATCATCTGGCTATCATGCACGCATTACCTGGCTATCGTGCACTGATCACGTGGTTGATCATACACTGATCACGAGACTGATCATGCACTGATCACGTCTATATCATGCACTGATCACATGACTGCCCATGCACTGATCACCCGGATGATCATACACTGATCATGTGACAGATCATGCACTGATCACGTGGCTATCATGCACCTCTCACGTGACTGTTCATGCAATGATCACGTAGCTACCATGTACTGGTCACGTGAGTGATCATACACTGATCATGTAATTGATCATGCACTGATCAGGTGACTTATCATGCACTGTTCACGTGAGTGATCATGCACTGATCACGTGACTGATCATGCACTGATCTCGTGGCTATCATGCATGGCTCACGTGGCTGATCATGCAATGATCACCTAGCTACCATATACTGGTCACGTGACTGATCATGTACTGATCACGTAATTGATCATGCACTGATCATGTGGCTGATAATGCACTAATCACGTGGCTGATCATCCACTGATCACGTGACTGATCATGCACTGATCACGTGACTGATCATGCACTGATCACGTGGCTATCATGCACTGATCACTTGGCTGGTCATACAATGATCACCTGCCTGGTCATGCACAGATTACATGACTGATCATGCACTGAACACATGACTGATCATGCACTGATCACGTGGCTATCATGCACTACTCAAGTGGCTGATCATGCAATGATCATGTAGCTACCATGTACCCGTCAGGTGACTGATCATACACCCATCAGGTGACGGATCATGCACTGATCACGTGGTTGATCATACACTGATCACCTGCCTGGTCATGCACAGATCACGTGACAAATCAAGAACTGATCACATAGCTATCATGAACTGATCACCTGGCTGATCATGCACTGATCACGTGGCTGATCATGCACTGATACCGTGACTGAGCATGGACTGATCACATGACTATCATGTAGTGATCACGTGACTTAATGGCTCTGATCATGTGACTGATCATGCGCTGATCATGTTTGCTATCATACACTGATCATGTGCCTCTGGAGGCAATAAACAAAGAGCTGAGTAGGCACGAATCAAACAGTCAGCAGGCAATAATCTTGGAACTCACGTGTGAGGAATCATGATGCTCAGCTGGCAATAATCAAGCAGCTGAGCATGCAGGAATTACGCAGCACAGCTGGCAATTGTCAAGCAGATGACAGGCAAGAATCATTCAGCTCAGCTGGCAATTGTCAAGTAGATGAGCAGACAGTAATCACGCAGCTCAGCAGGCCCTGATCACGTGACTGAGCATGCACTGTTCACGTGGTTGATCATACACTGATCACGTGATGATCACGCACTGATCACTTGGATATCATGCACTGATCACGTGGCTGATCATACACTGTTCACGTGTCTGACCATGCACTGATCACGTGGCTGATCATACACTGCTCAGGAAACTCATCATGCACTGATCACGTGGCTATCATGCACTGATCACTTGGCTGAACATGCACTGTTCACGTGGCTGATCACACACCTGTCACGTGACATATCATGCACTGATCACGTGGCACTCATGCACTGATCACGTGGCTTATCATACTCTGGTCACGTAACTGATCATGCACACATCACGTGGCTATCATGCACTACTCACGTGGCTCGTCATGGAATGATCACGTAGCTACTATATACTGGTCACGTGACTGATCATGCACAGATCACGTAAATGATCATGCACTGTTCACGAGACTGATCATGTACTGATCATGTGACTGATCATGCACTGATCACGTAATTGATCCTGCACTTGTCACGTGGATCATCATGCACTGATCACGTGGCTGATCACACATGTATCACGTGACTGATCATGCACTGATCACGTGGCTCTCATGCACTGATAACGTGGCTATCATGCACTGATCACGTGGATATCATGCACTGATCACGTGGCTGATCATGCACAGATCACGTGACTGATCATGCCCAGATCACGTGACTGATCATGCACTGATCACGTGGCTATCATGCACTGCTCAAGTGGCTGATCTTGCAATGATCACGCAGCTACCATGTACTGGTCACATGACTGATCATGCACTGATCACATAATTGATCATGCACTGATCACCTGGCTTATCATGCATTGATCATGTGACTGATCATGTGCTGATCATGTTTGGTGTCACACACTGATCATGTGCCTCTGGAGGCCATGAACATAGAGCTGAGTAGGCAGGAATCAGTCAGCAGGCTATAATCATGGAACTCATCTCTGAGAAATCATGCTGCTCAGCTGGCAATAATCAAGTAGATGAGCAGGCAGGAATTACGCAGGACAGGTGGCAATTGTCTAGGAGATGACAGGCAGGAATCGTGCAGCTCAGCTGGAAATTGTGAAGCAGATGAGCAGACAGTAATCACGCAGCTCAGCAGGCCCTGATCACGTGACTGAGCATGCACTGATCACTTGGCTGATCATACACTCATCACGGGACTGATTGTGCACTGATCACGGCGCTATCATGCATTGACTACATGACTGCACATGCAATGATCACGTGGATGATCATGCACTGATCACGTGACTGACCATGCACTGATCACGTGACTGATCATGCACTGATCACATGGCTGATCATGCACTGATCATGTGGCTATCATGCACTGCTCACGTGGCTGATCAGGCAATGATCACGTAGCTACCATGTACTGGTTACGTGACTGATCCTGCACTGATCACGTAATTGATCATGCACTGATCCTGTGGCTGATCATGCACTGATCACGTGGCTGATCATACACTGATCACGTGACTGATCATGCAGTGATTACATGACTGATCATGCACTGATCACGTGGCTATCATGCACTGATCACTTGGCTGGACATACACTGATCACGTGCCTGGTCATGCACTGATCACGTGGCTGATCACGCACTGATCACGTGACTGATCATGCACTGATCTCGTGTCTGATCATGCACTGATCACGTGGCAATCATGCACTGCTCACGTGGCTGATCATGTGATGATAACGCAGCTACCATGTACTGGTCACATGACTGATCATGCACTGATCACGTGACTGATCATGCAGTGATCACGTGTCTATCATGCACTACTCACGTGGCTGATCATGCAATGATCATGTAGCTACCATGTACCTGTCACGTGAATGATCATACACCCATCAGGTGACTGATCATGCACTGATCACATGGCTATCATGCACTGATCACGAGACTGATCATGCACTGATCACGTCTATATCATGCACTGATCACATGACTGCCCATGCACTGATCACGTGGATGATCATACACTAATCATGTGACAGATCATGCACTGATCACGTGGCTGATCATGCACTGATTACGTGGCTATCATGCTCTGCTCACTTGGCTGATCATGCAACGATCACGTAGCAACGATGTACTGGTCACGTGACTGATCATGCACTGATCAATTAATTGATCCTGCACTGATCACGTGGCTCATCATGCACTGATCACGTGGCTGATAACACATGTATCACGTGACTGATCATGCACTGATCACGTGGCTCTCATGCACTGATCACGTGGATATCATGCACTGATCATGTGGCTATCATGCACTGTATCATGCACTGATCGCGTGGCTGATCACACACGTATCACGTGAGTGATCATGCACTGATCACGTGACTATCATGCACTGATCACGTGGCTGATCATGCAATGATCACGTAGCTACCATGTACTGGTCACGTGACTGATCATGCACTGATCATGTAATTGATCCTGCACTGATCACGTGGCTCATCATGCACTGATCACGTGGCTGATCACACACGTATCACGTGACTGATCATGCACTGATCAAGTGGATATCATGCACTGATCACGTGGCTATCATGCACTGTGCACGTGGCTGATCATGCAATGATCACGTACCTACCATATACTGGTCACATGACTGATCATGCACTGATCACCTAATTGATCATGCCCTCATCACCTGGCTTATCATGGATTGATCATGTGAGTGAACATGTGATGATCATGTTTGGTGTCACACATTGATCATGTGCCTCTGGAGGCAAAGAACATAGAGCTGAGTAGGCAGTAATCAGTCAGCAGGCTATAATCATGGAACTCAGCTCTGAGAAATCATGCTGCTCAGCTGGCAATAATCAAGTAGATGAGCAGGCAGGAATTACGCAGCACAGGTGGCAATTGTCAAGGAGATGACAGGCAGTAATCGTGCAGCTCATCTGGCAATTGTCAAGCAGATGAGCAGACAGTAATCACCCAGCTCAGCAGGCCCTGATCACGTGACTGAGCATGCACTGTTCACGTGGCTGATCACACACCTATCACGTGACTGATCATGCACTGATCACGTGGCTCTCATGCACTGATCACATGATTGCGCATGCACTAAACACGTAATTGTATGCACTGATCACGTGGCTTTGATGCACTGCTGACGTGGCTGATCATGCACTGATCATGTGACTGATCATGCACTGATCACGTAGCTATCTTGCACTGATCACGTGGCTGATCATGCAATGATCATGTAGCTACCATGTACCGGTCACGTGACTGATCATACACCCATCAGGTGACTGATCATGCACTGATCACGTGGCTATCATGCACTGTTCACGTGGCCGATCATACACTGATCACCTGCCTGGTCATGCACAGATCACATGACTAATCGTGCACTGATCACGGCGCTATCATGCATTGATTACATGACTCCACATGCACTGATCACGTGGATTATCATGCACTGATCACGTGACTGACCATGCACTGATCACGTGACTGATCATGCACTGATAACGTGGCCATCATGCACTGCTCACGTGGCTGATCATGCAATGATCACACAGCTACCATGTACTGGTCACATGATTGATCATGCACTGATCACGAGACTGATCATGCCCGGATCACTTGGCTATCATGCACTACTCACGTGGCTGTTCATGCAATGATCATGTAGCTACGATGTACCGGTCACGTGACTGACCATACACCCATCAGGTGAATGATCATGCACTGATCACGTGGCTATCATGCACTGATCACGAGACTGATCATGCACTGATCACGTCTATATCATGCACTGATCACATGACTGCCCATGCACTGATCACGTGGATGATCATACACTGATCATGTGAGAAATCATGCAGTGATCACGTTGCTATCATGCACTGATCAAGTGGCTGATCATACTCTGCTCCCGAAACTGATCATGCACTGATCACGTAATTGATCATGCACTGATTAGGTGACTTATTTTGCACTGATCACATGACTGATCATGCACTGTCTCGTGGCTATCATGCACGCCTCACGTGGCTGATCATGCAATGATCACGTAGCTCCCATGTACTGGTCACGTGACTGATCATGCACTGATCAAGTAATTGATCATGCACTGATCATGTGGCTGATCATGCACTGATCACGTGACTGAGCATGCACTGATCACGTGGCTGATCATTCACTGATCACGATTCTGATCATGCACTGAACACGTGGCTATCATGCACTCTTTACGTGGCTGATCATGCAATGATCACGCAGCTACCATGTACTGGTCACATGACTGATCATGCACTGATCACGTAATTGATCATGCACTGATCACGTGTCTGATCATGCAATGATCATGTAGCTACCATATACTGGTCCCGTGTGTTATCATGCACTGATCACGTAATTGATCATGCACTGATCACGTGGCTGATCATGCACTGAACATGTGACTGATCATGCACTGATCACGTGACTGATCATGCACTGATCACGTGGCTATCATGCACTGCTCACGTGGCTCATCATGCAATGATCACGCAGCTACCATGTACTGGTCACATGACTGATCACGCACTGATCACGTAATTGATCATGCACAGATGACCTGGCTTATCATGCATTGATCATGTGACTGATCATGTGCTGATCATGTTTGGTGTCACACACTGATCATGTGCATCTGCTGGCAATGAACAAAGAGCTGAGTAGGCAGGAATCAGTCAGCAGGCTATTATCATGGAACTCAGATCTGAGAAATCATGCTGCTCAGCTGGCAAAAATCAAGTAGATGAGCAGGCAGGAATTATGCAGCACAGGTGGCAATTGTCAAGGAGATGACAGGCAGGAATCGTACAGCTCAGCTGGCAATTGTCAAGCAGATGAGCAGACAGTAATCATTCAGCTCAGCAGGACCTTATCACGTGACTGAGCATGCACTGTTCACGTGGCTGATCACACACCTATCACATGAATAATCATGCACTGATCACGTGGCTCTCATGCACTGATCACGTGATTGTGCATGCACTGATCACGTAATTGTATGCACTGCTCACGTGGATATCATGCACTGATGACGTGGCTGATCATGCACTGATCACGTAGCTATCTTGCACTGATCACTTGGCTGATCATACACTCATCACGGGACTGATCATGCACTGATCTCTTGGCTGGTCATACACTGATCACGTGCTTGGTCATGCACTGATTACGTGGCTGGTCATGCACTGATCATTTGGCTGGTCATACACTGATCACGTGACTGATCATGAACTGATCACGGGACTGATCATGCACTGATCACGTGACTGATCATGCACTGATCACGTGGCTGATCATGCACTGATCACGTGGCTATCATGCACTGCTCTCATGGCTAATCATGCAATGATCACGAAGCTACAATGTACTGGTCACATGACTGATTATGCACTGATCACGTGACTGATCATGCACTGATCACTTGGCTATCATGCACTACTCACGTGGCTGATCATGCAATGATCATGTAGCTACCATGTACCGGTCACGTGACTGATCATACACCCATCAGGTGACTGATCATGCACTGATCACCTGCCTATCATGAACTGATCACATGACTGCCCATGCACTGATCACGTGGATGATAATACATTGATCATGTGACAGATCATGCAGTGATCACGTGGCTATCATGCACTGATCAAGTGGCTGATCATACTCTGCTCCCGAAACTGATCATGCACTGATCACGTGGCTATCATGCACTGCTCACGTGGCTGATCATGCAATGATCACGTAGCTACCAGGTACTGGTCTCGTGAGTGATCATGCACCTATCACGTAATTGATCATGCACTGATCAGGTGACTTATCATGCACTGTTCACGTGACTGTTCATGCGCTGATCACGTGACTCATCATGCACTGATCTCGTGGCTGGTCATACACTGATCACCTGGCTGATCATACACTGGTCACGTGACTGATCATGCACTGATCACGTGACTGATCATGCACTGATCATATGACTGATCATGCACTGATCACGTGGCTGATCATACACTGGTCACGTGACTGATCATGCACTGGTCACGTGACTGATCATGCACTGATCATGGGACTGATCATGCACTGATCACTTGGCTGGTCATACACTGATCACGTGCTTGGTCATGCACTGATCACGTGGCTGATCATGCACTGATCTCTTGCCTGGTCATACACTGATCACGTGACTGATCATGCACTGATCATTTGGTTGATCATGCACTGCTCACGTATCTGGTCATGCAATGATCACTTAGCTACCATATAATGGTCACGTGATTCATCATGCACAGATCACGTAAATAATCATGCACTGTTCACGTGACTGATCATGTACTGATCACGTGCCTGGTCATGCACTGATCACGTGGTTGATCATGCACTGATCACGTGACTGATCAGGCACTGATCACGTGGCTGAACATGCACTGATCATTTGGTTGATCATGCACTGCTCACGTATCTGGTCATGCAATGATCACTTAGCTACCATATAATGGTCACGTGATTCATCATGCACAGATCACGTAAATAATCATGCACTGTTCACGTGACTGATCATGTACTAATCACGTGCCTGGTCATGCACTGATCACGTGGTTGATCATGCACTGATCACGTGACTGATCAGGCACTGATCACGTGGCTGAACATGCACTGATCACGTGGCTATCATGCACTGATGACGTGACTGCGCATGCACTGATGACGTGGCTGATCAGGCACTGATCACATGGCTCATCATGCACTGATCACGTGTTTATCAGGCAATGATCAGTGACTGACAGGCGCTGATCATGGGACTGTGCACGCACTGATCACGTGGCTATCATGCACTGATCACGTGACTGCGCATGCACTGATGACGTGGCTGTTCGGGCACTGATCACTTGTTTATCAGGCAGTGATCAGTGACTGACAGGCGCTGATCAGGGGACTGTGTACGCACAGATCAGGTGACTGATCAGGAAATGACCACCTGACTACGCATGCAGTGATCACGTGGATGGTCGTTCACTGATCACGTGTTTATCATACGGTGATCACGTGACTGAGAGGCGCTGATCACGTGACTGTGCCGTCTGTGATCACGTGGCTGAGCATGCACTGATATCGTGACTGAGCATGCACTGATCATGTGCCGGGAGCCGGGGAGGCATTCCACTCTGGACAAAGGTCATGAGGAAGGAGGCTCGGCATACGCAAATGCGGGATCGAGCCTCAGGAGACCACCCGGATATTCTCGAGCATCTCCCCCCAAAAAAACCAGAGTCTGCCTACTGTATTGCTTTGTGCTCTCACCTCTGATTTCACTGGGGGCTGTCCCCCACCACCATCTCGCTCTCTCTGTCAAAGAGTTAACTTAAAGCTCCAATTCATATAGTTCCTTGTCATTCTTCCCTTTAACTTCCAGCTGAGTCTCCATCTGGAGCGCGGAACCCACCACGCTTACTAATTATGCCTGGGCTGCTAAGACCCACTCGAGAAGGTGTCTAGGGTGAGGCACCTTTCGCTATTTGAGAGGGCACCTGCGGCCTACGTAAGTGGTGCAAACTTCTTGTCTTGAAGTTTGATTGGTCTTCCGCGTAAACCAAGCTACTCAGTCTCTTTTCTCCACCGAATTTTCCTACTGAGCTCTCCTCATACTATTCTTCTTGACATCTCTGATTAGCATATAAATAGTCGCCTAGGCCATCTCTCCTTCGAATACCCTGGATCAGTTGGGGCTGGTCCCCGGCAGGTGGCGACCGAACAGGGACCTCAGGAGGCAATACTCAAAGAGCTGAGCAGACACGAACCACGCAATCAGCAGGCAATAAGCATGGAGCTCAACAGTGACGAATCATGCTGCCCAACTGGCAATAATCAAGCACGTGACCAGGCAGGAATCACGCAGCTCAGCTGGCAATTGTCAAGCAGATGAGCCGACAGGAATCACGCAGCTCAGATGGCAATTGTCATGCAGATGAGCCGGCAGGAATCACGCAGCTCAGCAGGCCCTGATCACGTGACTCTGCAGGCACTGATCACGTGGCTGATCAAGTACAGATCACGTGACTGAGTATGCACTGATCACGTGGCTATCATGCACTGATGACGTGACTGCGCATGCACTGATGACGTGGCTGATCGGGCACTGATCACATGGCTCATCATGCACTGATCACGTGTTTATCAGGCAATGATCAGTGACTGACAGGCGCTGATCATGGGACTGTGCACGCTCTGATCACGTGGCTATCCTGCACTGATCACGTGACTGCGCATGCACTGATGACGTGGCTGTTCGGGCACTGATCACGTGTTTATCAGGCAGTGATCAGTGACTGACAGGCGCTGATCAGGGGACTGTGTACGCACAGATCAGGTGACTGATCAGGAACTGACCACCTGACTATGCATGCAGTGATCACGTGGATGGTCGTTCACTGATCACGTGTTTATCATACGGTGATCACGTGACTGAGAGGCGCTGATCACGTGACTGTGCCGTCAGTGATCACGTGGCTGAGCAGGCACTGATATCGTGACTGAGCATGCACTGATGATGTGCCGGGAGCCGGGGAGGCATTCCACTCTGGACAAAGGTCATGAGGAAGGAGGCTCGGCATACGCAAATGCGGGATCGAGCCTCAGGAGACAACCCGGATATTCTCGAGCATCTCCCCCCAAAAAAACCAGAGTCTGCCTACTGTATTGCTTTGTGCTCTCACCTCTGATTTCACTGGGGGCTGTCCCCCACCACCATCTCGCTCTCTCTGTCAAAGAGTTAACTTACAGCTCCAATTCATAAAGTTCCTTGTCATTCTTCCCTTTACCTTCCAGCTGAGTCTCCATCTGGAGCGCGGAACCCACCACGCTTACTAATTATGCCTGAGCTGCTAAAACCCACTCGAGAAGGTGTCTAGGGTGAGGCACCTTTCGCTATTCGAGAGGGCGCCTGCGGCCTACGTAAGTGGTGCAAACTTCTTGTCTTGAAGTTTGATTGGTCTTCCGCGTAAACCAAGCTACTCAGTCTCTTTTCTCCACCGAATTTTCCTACTGAGCTCTCCTCATACTATTATTCTTGACATCTCTGATTAGCATATAAATAGTCGCCTAGGCCATCTCTCCTTTGAATACCCTGGATCAGTTGGGGCTGGTCCCCCCAGGTGGCGACCGAACAGGGACCTCAGGAGGCAATACTCAAAGAGCTGAGCAGACACGAACCACGCAATCAGCAGGCAATAAGCATGGAGCTCAGCAGTGACGAATCATGCTGCTCAACTGGCAATAATCAAGCACGTGACCAGGCAGGAATCACGCAGCTCAGCTGGCAATTGTCAAGCAGATGAGCCGACAGGAATCACGCAGCTCAGATGGCAATTGTCATGCAGATGAGCCGGCAGGAATCACGCAGCTCAGCAGGCCCTGATCACGTGACTCTGCAGGCACTGATCACGTGGCTGATCAAGTACAGATCACGTGACTGAGCATGCACTGATCACGTGGCTATCATGCACTGATGACGTGACTGCGCATGCACTGATGACGTGGCTGATCGGGCACTGATCACATGGCTCATCATGCACTGATCACGTGTTTATCAGGGAATGATCAGTGACTGACAGGCGCTGATCATGGGACTGTGCACGCACTGATCACGTGGCTATCATGCACTGATCACGTGACTGTGCATGCACTGATGACGTGGCTGTTCGGGCACTGATCACGTGTTTATCAGGCAGTGATCAGTGACTGACAGGCGCTGATCAGGGGACTGTGCACGCACTGATCAGGTGGCTGATCAGGAACTGACCACCTGACTGCGCATGCAGTGATCACGTGGCTGGTCGTTCACTGATCACGTGTTTATCATACGGTGATCACGTGACTGAGAGGCGCTGATCACGTGACTGTGCCGTCTGTGATCACGTGGCTGAGCAGGCACTGATATCGTGACTGAGCATGCACTGATCATGTGCCGGGAGCCGGAGAGAATTTCCACTCTGGACAAAGGTCATGAGGAAGGAGGCTCGGCATACGCAAATGCGGGATCGAGCCTCAGGAGACCACCCGGATATTCTCGAGCATCTCCCCCCAAAAAAACCAGAGTCTGCCTACTGTATTGCTTTGTGCTCTCACCTCTGATTTCACTGGGGGCTGTCCCCCACCACCATCTCGCTCTCTCTTTCAAAGAGTTAACTTACAGCTCCAATTCATAAAGTTCCTTGTCATTCTTCCCTTTACCTTCCAGCTGAGTCTCCATCTGGAGCGCGGAACCCACCACGCTAACTAATTATGCCTGAGCTGCTAAAACCCACTCGAGAAGGTGTCTAGGGTGAGGCACCTTTCGCTATTCGAGAGGGCGCCGGCGGCCTACGTAAGTGGTGCAAACTTCTTGTCTTGAAGTTTGATTGGTCTTCCGCGTAAACCAAGCTACTCAGTCTCTTTTCTCCACCGAATTTTCCTACTGAGCTCTCCTCATACTATTATTCTTGACATCTCTGATTAGCATATAAATAGTCGCCTAGGCCATCTCTCCTTTGAATACCCTGGATCAGTTGGGGCTGGTCCCCGGCAGGTGGCGACCGAACAGGGACCTCAGGAGGCAATACTCAAAGAGCTGAGCAGACACGAACCACGCAATCAGCAGGCAATAAGCATGGAGCTCAGCAGTGACGAATCATGCTGCTCAACTGGCAATAATCAAGCACGTGACCAGGCAGGAATCACGCAGCTCAGCTGGCAATTGTCAAGCAGATGAGCTGACAGGAATCACGCAGCTCAGATGGCAATTGTCATGCAGATGAGCCGGCAGGAATCACGCAGCTCAGCAGGCCCTGATCACGTGACTCTGCAGGCACTGATCACGTGGCTGATCAAGTCCAGATCACGTGACTGAGCATGCACTGATCACGTGGCTATCATGCACTGATGACGTGACTGCGCATGCACTGATGACGTGGCTGATCGGGCACTGATCACAGGCTCATCATGCACTGATCACGTGTTTATCAGGCAATGATCAGTGACTGAGAGGCGCTGATCATGGGACTGTGCACGCACTGATCACGTGGCTATCCTGCACTGATCACGTGACTGCGCATGCACTGATGACGTGGCTGTTCGGGCACTGATCACGTGTTTATCAGGCAGTGATCAGTGACTGACAGGCGCTGATCAGGGGACTGTGCACGCACTGATCAGGTGGCTGATCAGGAACTGACCACCTGACTACGCATGCAGTGATCACGTGGATGGTCGTTCACTGATCACGTGTTTATCATACGGTGATCACGTGACTGAGAGGCGCTGATCACGTGACTGTGCCGTCAGTGATCACGTGGCTGAGCAGGCACTGATATCGTGACTGAGCATGCACTGATCATGTGCCGGGAGCCGGGGAGGCATTCCACTCTGGACAAAGGTCATGAGGAAGGAGGCTCGGCATACGCAAATGCGGGATCGAGCCTCAGGAGACCACCCGGATATTCTCGAGCATCTCCCCCCAAAAAAACCAGAGTCTGCCTGCTGTATTGCTTTGTGCTCTCACCTCTGATTTCACTGGGGGCTGTCCCCCACCACCATCTCGCTCTCTCTGTCAAAGAGTTAACTTAGAGCTCCAATTCATAAAGTTCCTTGTCATTCTTCCCTTTAACTTCCAGCTGAGTCTCCATCTGGAGCGCGGAACCCACCACGCTTACTAATTATGCCTGAGCTGCTAAAACCCACTCGAGAAGGTGTCTAGGGTGAGGCACCTTTCGCTATTCGAGAGGGCGCCTGCGGCCTACGTAAGTGGTGCAAACTTCTTGTCTTGAAGTTTGATTGGTCTTCCGCGTAAACCAAGCTACTCAGTCTCTTTTCTCCACCGAATTTTCCTACTGAGCTCTCCTCATACTATTATTCTTGACATCTCTGATTAGCATATAAATAGTCGCCTAGGCCATCTCTCCTTTGAATACCCTGGATCAGTTGGGGCTGGTCCCCGGCAGGTGGCGACCGAACAGGGACCTCAGGAGGCAATACTCAAAGAGCTGAGCAGACACGAACCACGCAATCAGCAGGCAATAAGCATGGAGCTCAGCAGTGACGAATCATGCTGCCCAACTGGCAATAATCAAGCACGTGACCAGGCAGGAATCACGCAGCTCAGCTGGCAATTGTCAAGCAGATGAGCCGACAGGAATCACGCAGCTCAGCTGGCAATTGTCATGCAGATGAGCCGGCAGGAATCACGCAGCTCAGCAGGCCCTGATCACGTGACTCTGCAGGCACTGATCACGTGGCTGATCAAGTACAGATCACGTGACTGAGCATGCACTGATCACGTGGCTATCATGCACTGATGACGTGACTGCGCATGCACTGATGACGTGGCTGATCGGGCACTGATCACATGGCTCATCATGCACTGATCACGTGTTTATCAGGCAATGATCAGTGACTGACAGGCGCTGATCATGGGACTGTGCACGCTCTGATCACGTGGCTATCCTGCACTGATCACGTGACTGCGCATGCACTGATGACGTGGCTGTTCGGGCACTGATCACGTGTTTATCAGGCAGTGATCAGTGACTGACAGGCGCTGATCAGGGGACTGTGTACGCACAGATCAGGTGACTGATCAGGAACTGACCACCTGACTACGCATGCAGTGATCACGTGGATGGTCGTTCACTGATCACGTGTTTATCATACGGTGATCACGTGACTGAGAGGCGCTGATCACCTGACTGTGCCGTCAGTGATCACGTGGCTGAGCAGGCACTGATATCGTGACTGAGCATGCACTGATGATGTGCCGGGAGCCGGGGAGGCATTCCACTCTGGACAAAGGTCATGAGGAAGGAGGCTCGGCATACGCAAATGCGGGATCGAGCCTCAGGAGACCACTCGGATATTCTCGAGCATCTCCCCCCAAAAAAAACAGAGTCTGCCTGCTGTATTGCTTTGTGCTCTCACCTCTGATTTCACTGGGGGCTGTCCCCCACCACCATCTCGCTCTCTCTGTCAAAGAGTTAACTTAGAGCTCCAATTCATAAAGTTCCTTGTCATTCTTCCCTTTAACTTCCAGCTGAGTCTCCATCTGGAGCGCGGAACCCACCACGCTTACTAATTATGCCTGAGCTGCTAAAACCCACTCGAGAAGGTGTCTAGGGTGAGGCACCTTTCGCTATTCGAGAGGGCGCCTGCGGCCTACGTAAGTGGTGCAAACTTCTTGTCTTGAAGTTTGATTGGTCTTCCGCGTAAACCAAGCTACTCAGTCTCTTTTCTCCACCGAATTTTCCTACTGAGCTCTCCTCATACTATTATTCTTGACATCTCTGATTAGCATATAAATAGTCGCCTAGGCCATCTCTCCTTTGAATACCCTGGATCAGTTGGGGCTGGTCCCCGGCAGGTGGCGACCGAACAGGGAACTCAGGAGGCCATACTCAAAGAGCTGAGCAGACACGAACCACGCAATCAGCAGGCAATAAGCATGGAGCTCAGCAGTGACGAATCATGCTGCTCAACTGGCAATAATCAAGCACGTGACCAGGCAGGAATCACGCAGCTCATCTGGCAATTGTCAAGCAGATGAGCCGACAGGAATCACGCAGCTCAGATGGCAATTGTCATGCAGATGAGCCGGCAGGAATCACGCAGCTCAGCAGGCCCTGATCACGTGACTCTGCAGGCACTGATCACGTGGCTGATCAAGTCCAGATCACGTGACTGAGCATGCACTGATCACGTGGCTATCATGCACTGATGACGTGACTGCGCATGCACTGATGACGTGGCTGATCGGGCACTGATCACATGGCTCATCATGCACTGATCACGTGTTTATCAGGCAATGATCAGTGACTGACAGGCGCTGATCATGGGACTGTGCACGCACTGATCACGTGGCTATCCTGCACTGATCACGTGACTGCGCATGCACTGATGACGTGGCTGTTCGGGCACTGATCACGTGTTTATCAGGCAGTGATCAGTGACTGACAGGCGCTGATCAGGGGACTGTGCACGCACTGATCAGGTGGCTGATCAGGAACTGACCACCTGACTGCGCATGCAGTGATCACGTGGCTGGTCGTTCACTGATCACGTGTTTATCATACGGTGATCACGTGACTGAGAGGCGCTGATCACGTGACTGTGCCGTCTGTGATCACGTGGCTGAGCATGCACTGATATCGTGACTGAGCATGCACTGATCATGTGCCGGGAGCCGGGGAGGCATTCCACTCTGGACAAAGGTCATGAGGAAGGAGGCTCGGCATACGCAAATGCGGGATCGAGCCTCAGGAGACCACCCGGATATTCTCGAGCATCTTCCCCCAAAAAAACCAGAGTCTGCCTACTGTATTGCTTTGTGCTCTCACCTCTGATTTCACTGGGGGCTGTCCCCCACCACCATCTCGCTCTCTCTGTCAAAGAGTTAACTTACAGCTCCAATTCATATAGTTCCTTGTCATTCTTCCCTTTAACTTCCAGCTGAGTCTCCATCTGGAGCGCGGAACCCACCACGCTTACTAATTATGCCTGGGCTGCTAAGACCCACTCGAGAAGGTGTCTAGGGTGAGGCACCTTTCGCTATTCGAGAGGGCGCCTGCGGCCTACGTAAGTGGTGCAAACTTCTTGTCTTGAAGTTTGATTGGTCTTCCGCGTAAACCAAGCTACTCAGTCTCTTTTCTCCACCGAATTTTCCTACTGAGCTCTCCTCATACTATTATTCTTGACATCTCTGATTAGCATATAAATAGTCGCCTAAGCCATCTCTCCTTCGAATACCCTGGATCAGTTGGGGCTGGTCCCCGGCAGGTGGCGACCTAACAGGGACCTCAGGAGGCAATACTCAAAGAGCTGAGCAGACACGAACCACGCAATCAGCAGGCAATAAGCATGGAGCTCAACAGTGACGAATCATGCTGCCCAACTGGCAATAATCAAGCACGTGACCAGGCAGGAATCACGCAGCTCAGCTGGCAATTGTCAAGCAGATGAGCCGACAGGAATCACGCAGCTCAGATGGCAATTGTCATGCAGATGAGCCGGCAGGAATCAGGCAGCTCAGCAGGCCCTGATCACGTGACTCTGCAGGCACTGATCACGTGGCTGATCAAGTCCAGATCACGTGACTGAGCATGCACTGATCACGTGGCTATCATGCACTGATGACATGACTGCGCCTGCACTGATGACGTGGCTGATCGGGCACTGATCACATGGCTCATCATGCACTGATCACGTGTTTATCAGGCAATGATCAGTGACTGACAGGCGCTGATCATGGGACTGTGCAGGCACTGATCACGTGGCTATCATGCACTGATCACGTGACTGCGCATGCAGTGATGACGTGGCTGTTCGGGCACTGATCACGTGTTTATCAGGCAGTGATCAGTGACTGACAGGCGCTGATTAGGGGACTGTGCAGGCACTGATCAGGTGGCTGATCAGGAACTGACCACCTGACTGCGCATGCAGTGATCACGTGGCTGGTCGTTCACTGATCACGTGTTTATCATACGGTGATCACGTGACTGAGAGGCGCTGATCACGTGACTGTGCCGTCTGTGATCACGTGGCTGAGCATGCACTGATATCGTGACTGAGCATGCACTGATCATGTGCCGGGAGCCGGGGAGGCATTCCACTCTGGACAAAGGTCATGAGGAAGGAGGCTCGGCATACGCAAATGCGGGATCGAGCCTCAGGAGACCACCCGGATATTCTCGAGCATCTCCCCCCCAAAAAAACAGAGTCTGCCTACTGTATTGCTTTGTGCTCTCACCTCTGATTTCACTTGGGGCTGTCCCCCACCACCATCTCGCTCTCTCTGTCAAAGAGTTAACTTACAGCTCCAATTCATATAGTTCCTTGTCATTCTTCCCTTTAACTTCCAGCTGAGTCTCCATCTGGAGCGCGGAACCCACCACGCTTACTAATTATACCTGGGCTGCTAAGACCCACTCGAGAAGGTGTCTAGGGTGAGGCACCTTTCGCTATTCGAGAGGGCGCCTGCGGCCTACGTAAGTGGTGCAAACTTCTTGTCTTGAAGTTTGATTGGTCTTCCGCGTAAACCAAGCTACTCAGTCTCTTTTCTCCACCGAATTTTCCTACTGAGCTCTCCTCATACTATTCTTCTTGACATCTCTGATTAGCATATAAATAGTCGCCTAGGCCATCTCTCCTTCGAATACCCTGGATGAGTTGGGGCTGGTCCCCGGCAGGTGGCGACCGAACAGGGACCTCAGGAGGCAATACTCAAAGAGCTGAGCAGACACGAACCACGCAATCAGCAGGCAATAAGCATGGAGCTCAACAGTGACGAATCATGCTGCCCAACTGGCAATAATCAAGCACGTGACCAGGCAGGAATCACGCAGCTCAGCTGGCAATTGTCAAGCAGATGAGCCGACAGGAATCACGCAGCTCAGATGGCAATTGTCATGCAGATGAGCCGGCAGGAATCACGCAGCTCAGCAGGCCCTGATCACGTGACTCTGCAGGCACTGATCACGTGGCTGATCAAGTCCAGATCACGTGACTGAGCATGCACTGATCACGTGGCTATCATGCACTGATGACGTGACTGCGCATGCACTGATGACGTGGCTGATCGGGCACTGATCACATGGCTCATCATGCACTGATCACGTGTTTATCAGGCAATGATCAGTGACAGACAGGCGCTGATCATGGGACTGTGCACGCTCTGATCACGTGGCTATCCTGCACTGATCACGTGACTGCGCATGCACTGATGACGTGGCTGTTCGGGCACTGATCACGTGTTTATCAGGCAGTGATCAGTGACTGACAGGCGCTGATCAGGGGACTGTGTACGCACAGATCAGGTGACTGATCAGGAACTGACCACCTGACTACGCATGCAGTGATCACGTGGATGGTCGTTCACTGATCACGTGTTTATCATTCGGTGATCACGTGACTGAGAGGCGCTGATCACGTGACTGTGCCGTCAGTGATCACGTGGCTGAGCAGGCACTGATATCGTGACTGAGCATGCACTGATCATGTGCCGGGAGCCGGGGAGGCATTCCACTCTGGACAAAGGTCATGAGGAAGGAGGCTCGGCATACGCAAATGCGGGATCGAGCCTCAGGAGACCACCCGGATATTCTCGAGCATCTCCCCCCAAAAAAACCAGAGTCTGCCTACTGTATTGCTTTGTGCTCTCACCTCTGATTTCACTGGGGGCTGTCCCCCACCACCATCTCGCTCTCTCTGTCAAAGAGTTAACTTACAGCTCCAATTCATAAAGTTCCTTGTCATTCTTCCCTTTACCTTCCAGCTGAGTCTCCATCTGGAGCGCGGAACCCACCACGCTTACTAATTATGCCTGAGCTGCTAAAACCCACTCGAGAAGGTGTCTAGGGTGAGGCACCTTTCGCTATTTGAGAGGGCGCCTGCGGCCTACGTAAGTGGTGCAAACTTTTTGTCTTGAAGTTTGATTGGTCTTCCGCGTAAACCAAGCTACTCAGTCTCTTTTCTCCACCGAATTTTCCTACTGAGCTCTCCTCATACTATTATTCTTGACATCTCTGATTAGCATATAAATAGTCGCCTAGGCCATCTCTCCTTTGAATACCCTGGATCAGTTGGGGCTGGTCCCCCCAGGTGGCGACCGAACAGGGACCTCAGGAGGCAATACTCAAAGAGCTGAGCAGACACGAACCACGCAATCAGCAGGCAATAAGCATGGAGCTCAGCAGTGACGAATCATGCTGCTCAACTGGCAATAATCAAGCACGTGACCAGGCAGGAATCACGCAGCTCAGCTGGCAATTGTCAAGCAGATGAGCCGACAGGAATCACGCAGCTCAGATGGCAATTGTCATGCAGATGAGCCGGCAGGAATCACGCAGCTCAGCAGGCCCTGATCACGTGACTCTGCAGGCACTGATCACGTGGCTGATCAAGTACAGATCACGTGACTGAGCATGCACTGATCACGTGGCTATCATGCACTGATGACGTGACTGCGCATGCACTGATGACGTGGCTGATCGGGCACTGATCACATGGCTCATCATGCACTGATCACGTGTTTATCAGGGAATGATCAGTGACTGACAGGCGCTGATCATGGGACTGTGCACGCACTGATCACGTGGCTATCATGCACTGATCACGTGACTGTGCATGCACTGATGACGTGGCTGTTCGGGCACTGATCACGGGTTTATCAGGCAGTGATCAGTGACTGACAGGCGATGATCAGGGGACTGTGCACGCACTGATCAGGTGGCTAATCAGGAACTGACCACCTGACTGCGCATGCAGTGATCACGTGGCTGGTCGTTCACTGATCACGTGTTTATCATACGGTGATCACGTGACTGAGAGGCGCTGATCACCTGACTGTGCCGTCTGTGATCACGTGGCTGAGCATGCACTGATATCGTGACTGAGCATGCACTGATCATGTGCCGGGAGCCGGAGAGTCATTCCACTCTGGACAAAGGTCATGAGGAAGGAGGCTCGGCATACGCAAATGCGGGATCGAGCCTCAGGAGACCACCCGGATATTCTCGAGCATCTCCCCCCAAAAAAACCAGAGTCTGCCTACTGTATTGCTTTGTGCTCTCACCTCTGATTTCACTGGGGGCTGTCCCCCACCACCATCTCGATCTCTCTGTCAAAGTGTTAACTTACAGCTCCAATTCATATAGTTCCTTGTCATTCTTCCCTTTAACTTCCAGCTGAGTCTCCATCTGGAGCGCGGAACCCACCACGCTTACTAATTATACCTGGGCTGCTAAGACCCACTCGAGAAGGTGTCTAGGGTGAGGCACCTTTCGCTATTCGAGAGGGCGCCTGCGGCCTACGTAAGTGGTGCAAACTTCTTGTCTTGAAGTTTGATTGGTCTTCCGCGTAAACCAAGCTACTCAGTCTCTTTTCTCCACCGAATTTTCCTACTGAGCTCTCCTCATACTATTATTCTTGACATCTCTGATTAGCATATAAATAGTCGCCTAGGCCATCTCTCCTTCGAATACCCTGGATCAGTTGGGGCTGGTCCCCGGCAGGTGGCGACCGAACAGGGACCTCAGGAGGCCATACTCAAAGAGCTGAGCAGACACGAACCACGCAATCAGCAGGCAATAAGCATGGAGCTCAACAGTGACGAATCATGCTGCCCAACTGGCAATAATCAAGCACGTGACCAGGCAGGAATCACGCAGCTCAGCTGGCAATTGTCAAGCAGATGAGCCGACAGGAATCACGCAGCTCAGATGGCAATTGTCATGCAGATGAGCCGGCAGGAATCACGCAGCTCAGCAGGCCCTGATCACGTGACTCTGCAGGCACTGATCACGTGGCTGATCAAGTCCAGATCACGTGACTGAGCATGCACTGATCACGTGGCTATCATGCACTGATGACGTGACTGCGCATGCACTGATGACGTGGCTGATCGGGCTCTGATCACATGGCTCATCATGCACTGATCACGTGTTTATCAGGCAATGATCAGTGAGTGACAGGCGCTGATCATGGGACTGTGTACGCACAGATCAGGTGACTGATCAGGAACTGACCACCTGACTATGCATGCAGTGATCACGTGGATGGTCGTTCACTGATCACGTGTTTATCATACGGTGATCACGTGACTGTGCATGCACTGATGACGTGGCTGTTCGGGAACTGATCACGTGTTTATCAGGCAGTGATCAGTGACTGACAGGCGCTGATCAGGGGACTGTGCACGCACTGATCAGGTGGCTGATCAGGAACTGACCACCTGACTGCGCATGCAGTGATCACGTGGCTGGTCGTTCACTGATCACGTGTTTATCATAGGGTGATCACGTGACTGAGAGGCGCTGATCACGTGACTGTCGTGTCTGTGATCACGTGGCTGAGCATGCACTGATATCGTGACTGAGCATGCACTGATCATGTGCCGGGAGCCGGAGAGGCATTCCACTCTGGACAAAGGTCATGAGGAAGGAGGCTCGGCATACGCAAATGCGGGATCGAGCCTCAGGAGACCACCCGGATATTCTCGAGCATCTCCCCCCAAAAAAACCAGAGTCTGCCTACTGTATTGCTTTGTGCTCTCACCTCTGATTTCACTGGGGGCTGTCCCCCACCACCATCTCGCTCTCTCTATCAAAGAGTTAACTTACAGCTCCAATTCATATAGTTCCTTGTCATTCTTCCCTTTAACTTCCAGCTGAGTCTCCATCTGGAGCGCGGAACCCACCACGCTTACTAATTATGCCTGGGCTGCTAAGACCCACTCGAGAAGGTGTCTAGGGTGAGGCACCTTTCGCTATTCGAGAGGGCGCCTGCGGCCTACGTAAGTGGTGCAAACTTCTTGTCTTGAAGTTTGATTGGTCTTCCGCATAAACCAAGCTACTCAGTCTCTTTTCTCCACCGAATTTTCCTACTGAGCTCTCCTCATACTATTATTCTTGACATCTCTGATTAGCATATAAATAGTCGCCTAGGCCACCTCTCCTTCGAATACCCTGGATCAGTTGGGGCTGGTCCCCGGCAGGTGGCGACCGAACAGGGACCTCAGGAGGCCATACTCAAAGAGCTGAGCAGACACGAACCACGCAATCAGCAGGCAATAAGCATGGAGCTCAGCAGTGACGAATCATGCTGCTCAACTGGCAATAATCAAGCACGTGACCAGGCAGGAATCCGCAGCTCAGCTGGCAATTGTCAAGCAGATGAGCCGACAGGAATCACGCAGCTCAGATGGCAATTGTCATGCAGATGAGCCGGCAGGAATCACTCAGCTCAGCAGGCCCTGATCACGTGACTCTGCAGGCACTGATCACGTGGCTGATCAAGTACAGATCACGTGACTGAGCATGCACTGATCACGTGGCTATCATGCACTGATGACGTGGCTGATCGGGCCCTGATCACATGGCTCATCATGCACTGATCACGTGTTTATCAGGCAATGATCAGTGACTGACAGGCGCTGTTCATGGGACTGTGCACGCTCTGATCACGTGGCTATCCTGCACTGATCACGTGACTGCGCATGCACTGATGACGTGGCTGTTCGGGCACTGATCACGTGTTTATCAGGCAGTGATCAGTGACTGACAGGCGCTGATCAGGGGACTGTGCACGCACTGATCAGGTGGCTGATCAGGAACTGACCACCTGACTGCGCATGCAGTGATCACGTGGATGGTCGTTCACTGATCACGTGTTTATCATACGGTGATCACGTGACTGAGAGGCGCTGATCACGTGACTGTGCCGTCAGTGATCACGTGGCTGAGCATGCACTGATATCGTGACTGAGCATGCACTGATCATGTGCCAGGAGCCGGGGAGGCATTCACTCTGGACAAAGGTCATGAGGAAGGAGGCTCGGCATACGCAAATGCGGGATCGAGCCTCAGGAGACCACCCGGATATTCTCGAGCATCTCCCCCCCAAAAAACCAGAGTCGGCCTACTGTATTGCTTTGTGCTCTCACCTCTGATTTCACTGGTGGCTGTCCCCCACCACCATCTCGCTCTCTCTGTCAAAGAGTTAACTTACAGCTCCAATTCATAAAGTTCCTTGTCATTCTTCCCTTTAACTTCCAGCTGAGTCTCCATCTGGAGCGCGGAACCCACCACGCTTACTAATTATGCCTGGGCTGCTACGACCCACTCGAGAAGGTGTCTAGGGTGAGGCACCTTTCGCTATTCGAGAGGGCGCCTGCGGCCTACGTAAGTGGTGCAAACTTCTTGTCTTGAAGTTTGATTGGTCTTCTGCGTAAACCAAGCTACTCAGTCTCTTTTCTCCACCGAATTTTCCTACTGAGCTCTCCTCATACTATTCTTCTTGACATCTCTGATTAGCATATAAATAGTCGCCTAGGCCACCTCTCCTTCGAATACCCTGGATCAGTTGGGGCTGGTCCCCGGCAGGTGGCGACCGAACAGGGACCTCAGGAGGCGATACTCAAAGAGCTGAGCAGACACGAACCACGCAATCAGCAGGCAATAAGCATGGAGCTCAGCAGTGACGAATCATGCTGCTCAACTGGCAATAATCAAGCACGTGACCAGGCAGGAATCACGCAGCTCAGCTGGCAATTGTCAAGCAGATGAGCTGACAGGAATCACGCAGCTCAGATGGCAATTGTCATGCAGATGAGCCGGCAGGAATCACGCAGCTCAGCAGGCCCTGATCACGTGACTCTGCAGGCACTGATCACGTGGCTGATCAAGTACAGATCACGTGACTGAGCATGCACTGATCACGTGGCTATCATGCACTGATGACGTGGCTGATCGGGCCCTGATCACATGGCTCATCATGCACTGATCACGTGTTTATCAGGCAATGATCAGTGACTGACAGGCGCTGTTCATGGGACTGTGCACGCTCTGATCACGTGGCTATCCTGCACTGATCACGTGACTGCGCATGCACTGATGACGTGGCTGTTCGGGCACTGATCACGTGTTTATCAGGCAGTGATCAGTGACTGACAGGTGCTGATCAGGGGACTGTGCACGCACTGATCAGGTGGCTGATCAGGAACTGACCACCTGACTGCGCATGCAGTGATCACGTGGATGGTCGTTCACTGATCACGTGTTTATCATACGGTGATCACGTGACTGAGAGGCGCTGATCACGTGACTGTGCCGTCAGTGATCACGTGGCTGAGCATGCACTGATATCGTGACTGAGCATGCACTGATCATGTGCCAGGAGCCGGGGAGGCATTCACTCTGGACAAAGGTCATGAGGAAGGAGGCTCGGCATACGCAAATGCGGGATCGAGCCTCAGGAGACCACCCGGATATTCTCGAGCATCTCCCCCCCAAAAAACCAGAGTCGGCCTACTGTATTGCTTTGTGCTCTCACCTCTGATTTCACTGGTGGCTGTCCCCCACCACCATCTCGCTCTCTCTGTCAAAGAGTTAACTTACAGCTCCAATTCATAAAGTTCCTTGTCATTCTTCCCTTTAACTTCCAGCTGAGTCTCCATCTGGAGCGCGGAACCCACCACGCTTACTAATTATGCCTGGGCTGCTACGACCCACTCGAGAAGGTGTCTAGGGTGAGGCACCTTTCGCTATTCGAGAGGGCGCCTGCGGCCTACGTAAGTGGTGCAAACTTCTTGTCTTGAAGTTTGATTGGTCTTCTGCGTAAACCAAGCTACTCAGTCTCTTTTCTCCACCGAATTTTCCTACTGAGCTCTCCTCATACTATTCTTCTTGACATCTCTGATTAGCATATAAATAGTCGCCTAGGCCATCTCTCCTTCGAATACCCTGGATCAGTTGGGGCTGGTCCCCGGCAGGTGGCGACCGAACAGGGACCTCAGGAGGCGATACTCAAAGAGCTGAGCAGACACGAACCACGCAATCAGCAGGCAATAAGCATGGAACTCAGCAGTGACGAATCATGCTGCTCAACTGGCAATAATCAAGCACGTGACCAGGCAGGAATCACGCAGCTCAGCTGGCAATAGTCAAGCAGATGAGCCGACAGGAATCACGCAGCTCAGATGGCAATTGTCATGCAGATGAGCCGGCAGGAATCACGCAGCTCAGCAGGCCCTGATCACGTGACTCTGCAGGCACTGATCACGTGGCTGATCAAGTCCAGATCACGTGACTGAGCATGCACTGATCACGTGGCTATCATGCACTGATGACGTGACTGCGCATGCACTGATGACGTGGCTGATCGGGCACTGATCACATGGCTCATCATGCACTGATCACGTGTTTATCAGGCAATGATCAGTGACTGACAGGCGCTGATCATGGGACTGTGCACGCTCTGATCACGTGGCTATCGTGCACAGATCACCTGACTGCGCATGGACTGATGACATGGCTGTTTGGGCACTGATCACGTGTTTATCAGGCAGTGATCAGTGACTGACAGGCGCTGATCAGGGGACTGTGCACGCACTGATCAGGTGGCTGATCAGGAACTGACCACCTGACTGCGCATGCAGTGATCACGTGGCTGGTCGTTCACTGATCATGTGTTTATCATACGGTGATCACGTGACTGAGAGGCGCTGATCACGTGACTGTGCCGTCTGTGATCACGTGGCTGAGCAGGCACTGATATCGTGACTGAGCATGCACTGATCATGTGCCGGGAGCCGGGGAGGCATTCCACTCTGGACAAAGGTCATGAGGAAGGAGGCTCGGCATACGCAAATGCGGGATCGAGCCTCAGGAGTCCACCCGGCTATTCTCTAGCTTCTCCCCCCCAAGAAAACCAGAGTCTGCCTACTGTATTGCTTTGTGCTCTCACCTCTGATTTCACTGGGGGCTGTCCCCCACCACCATCTCGCTCTCTCTGTCAAAGAGTTAACTTACAGCTCCAATTCATAAAGTTCCTTGTCATTCTTCCCTTTAACTTCCAGCTGAGTCTCCATCTGGAGCGCGGAACCCACCACGCTTACTAATTATGCCTGGGCTGCTAAGACCCACTCGAGAAGGTGTCTAGGGTGAGGCACCTTTCGCTATTCGAGAGGGCGCCTGCGGCCTACGTAAGTGGTGCAAACTTCTTGTCTTGAAGTTTGATTGGTCTTCCGCGTAAACCAAGCTACTCAGTCTCTTTTCTCCACCGAATTTTCCTACTGAGCTCTCCTCATACTATTCTTCTTGACATCTCTGATTAGCATATAAATAGTCGCCTAGGCCATCTCTCCTTCGAATACCCTGGATCAGTTGGGGCTGGTCCCCGGCAGGTGGCGACCGAACAGGGACCTCAGGAGGCCATACTCAAAGAGCTGAGCAGACACGAACCACGCAATCAGCAGGCAATAAGCATGGAGCTCAGCAGTGACGAATCATGCTGCTCAACTGGCAATAATCAAGCACGTGACCAGGCAGGAATCACGCAGCTCAGCTGGCAATTGTCAAGCAGATGAGCCGACAGGAATCACGCAGCTCAGATGGCAATTGTCATGCAGATGAGCCGGCAGGAATCACGCAGCTCAGCAGGCCCTGATCACGTGACTCTGCAGGCACTGATCACGTGGCTGATCAAGTCCAGATCACGTGACTGAGCATGCACTGATCACGTGGCTATCATGCACTGATGACGTGACTGCGCATGCACTGATGACGTGGCTGATCAGGCACTGACACATGGCTCATCATGCACTGATCACGTGTTTATCAGGCAATGATCAGTGACTGACAGGCGCTGATCATGGGACTGTGCACGCTCTGATCACGTGGCTATCCTGCACTGATCACGTGACTGCGCATGCACTGATGACGTGGCTGTTCGGGCACTGATCACGTGTTTATCATACACTGGTCACGTGACTGTGCATGCACTGATCCCATGGCTGATCTGGCACTGATCACGTGGGTGATCATGCACTGATCACGTGGCTGATCTTGCACTGATCATATGCCTGATCATTCACTGATCACGAGACTGCACATGCAATGATCACGTGGCTGATCATACACTGATTACGTGAGTGTGCATGCACTGATCATGTGGCTGCACATGCAATGATCACGTGGCTGATTATACATTGATCACTTGCCTGACCATGCACTGATCACGTGGCTGATCATGCACTGATCAGTAAGCTGATCATACACTGATCACCTGACTGATCATGCACTGGTTAATCATGTGCTGGTCACCTGGCTATCATGACCTGATCACGTGGCTGATCATACACTGATCATGCACAGATCTCGTGGCTATCATGCACTGATCACTTGATTGTGCATGCAATAATCACATGGATGATCATGCATTTATCATGAGGCTGATCATGCACTAATCACATGGCTGATCATGAACTGATCACGTGACTTCTCATGCAGTGATCTCGTGTCTCAATGATGGTGATCATGTGCCTAATCAAGAACTGATCACGTGGCTATAATGCACTGATCATGTAACTGAGCATGCACTGATCATGTGGATGATCATACACTGATCACGTTACTGATCACACACTGATCACGTGACTGTGCATGCACTGATCACGTGGCTGAAAATGCAATGATCACGTGGCTGAAAATGCAATGATCACGTGGGAGATCATACACTGATCACGTGGCTGATCATGCACTGATCACGTGCCTGATTATACACTGATCACCAGACTGCACATGCACTGATTACGTGGCTGATCATGCACTGATCACGTAGCTATCATGCACTGATCACATGGCTCTCATGCAGTGATCCCATGGCTCATCATGCACTGATCACGTGACTGATCATGCAGGGGTCACGTGGCTATCATTCACTGATAACGTGGCTCATCATACACTGATCACGTGACTGATCATGCACTCATCATGTGCCTGATCATGCACTGATCACGTGGCTGATCATGCACTGATCACGAAGCTGATCATACACTGGTCACGTGACTGCGCATGCACTGGTCCCATGGCTGATCTGGCACTGATCACGTGGCTGATCATGCACTGATCACGTGGCTGATCATGCACTGATCATATGCCTGATCATTCACTGATCACGAGACTGCACATGCACTGATTACGTGGCTGATCATGCACTGATCACGTAGCTATCATGCACTGATCACATGGCTATCATGCAGTGATCCCATGGCTCATCATGCACTGATCACGTGACTGATCATGCAGGGGTCACGTGGCTATCATTCACTGATAACGTGGCTGATCATACACTGATCACGTGACTGATCATGCACTCATCACGTGCCTGATCATGCACTGATCACGTGGCTGATCATGCACTGATCACGAAGCTGATCATACACTGGTCACGTGACTGCGCATGCACTGGTCTCATGGCTGATCATGCACTGATCACGAAGCTGATTCTACACTGATCACATGACTGTGCATGCATTGATCACATGGCTAATCATGCACTGACCACGTGGCTGATCATGCACTGAACACATGCCTGATCATACACTAATCACGTGACTGTGCATGCACTGATCACGTGGCTGATCATGCATTGATCACGTGGCTGTTCATGCACTCATCAAGTGTCTGATCATACACTGATCACATTACTGATAATGCACTGAACACGTATCTGATCATGCACTGATAACGAGGCTGATCATACACTGGTCACGTGGCTGATAATGCACTGATCATGAAACTGATCATAAACTGATCATGTGACTGTGCATGCACTGATCACCTGGCTGATCATGCACTGATCCCATGGCTGAACATGCACTGATCACGTAACTGATCATACATTGATCACGTGGCTCATCAGGCACTGATCACGAAGCTGATCATACTCTGATTACGTGACTGTGTATGCACTGATCACTTGGCTGATCTTGCACTGTTCATGTGGCTCATCAGGCACTGATCACGTGGTTGATGTTACACTGATCACGTGGCTGATCATGAACTAATCACGAAGCTGATCATACACTGATCACGTGACTGTGCATGCATGATCACAAGGTTGATCATGCACTGATCACGTGGCTGATCATGCACTTATCACATGCCTGATCATACACTGATCACGAGACTGCACGTGCACTGATCACGTGGCTCATCATGCACTGATCATGAAGCTGATCATACACTGATCACATGACTGTGCATGTACTGATCACGTGACTGTGCATGCACTGATCCCCTAGCTGATCTTTCACTGATCACGTGGCTGATCATGAACTGATCACGTGCCTGATCATGCACTTACCACGCGACTGATCCTGCAGTCATCACCTGCCTGATAATGAACTGATCACGTGGCTGATCCTGCACTGATGACGAAGCTGAACCTACACTGATCACGTGACTGTGCATGCATTGATCACGTGGATAATCATGCTATGACCACGTGGCTCATCATGCACTGATCACGAAGCTGAATATACACTGAACACGTGACTGTGCATGCACTGATCAAGTGGCTGAACATGCAATGATCACGTGGCTGATCATGCACTGATCACGAAGCTGAATATACACTGATCAGGTGACTGTGCATGCACTGATCAAGTGGCAGAACAGGCAATTATCACGTGGCTGATCATGCACTGATTATGTGCCTGATCATGCACTGATCACGTAGCTAACATGCACTGATCACATGGCTATCATGCAGTGATCCCATGGCTCATCATGCACTGATCACGAGACTGATCATGCAGGGGTCACGCGGCTATCATGCACTGATCACCTGACTGATCATACACTGATCATGTGACTGATCATGCACTGATCACATGCCTGATCATGAACTGATCACGTGCCTGATCATGCACTTATCACGTGACTGATCATGCCCTCATCACGTGCCTGATCATGCACTGATCACGTGGCTGATCATGCACTGATCACGAAGCTGATCATACACTGGTCACGTGACTGTCTATTCACTGATCACATGGCTGATCTGGGACTGATCTCATGGCTGATCCTGCACTGATCATGAAGCTGATCATAAACTGATCACGTGACTGTGCATGCACTGATCAAGTGGCTGATCATGAACTGATCACGAAGCTGAATATACACTGATCACGCGACTGTGCATGCACTGATGACGTGGCTGTTCGGGAACTGATCACGTGTTTATCAGGCAGTGATCAGTGACTGACAGGCGCTGATCAGGGGACTGTGCACGCACTGATCAGGTGGCTGATCAGGAACTGACCACCTGACTGCGCATGCAGTGATCACGTGGCTGGTCGTTCACTGATCACGTGTTTATCATAGGGTGATCACGTGACTGAGAGGCGCTGATCACGTGACTGTCGTGTCTGTGATCACGTGGCTGAGCATGCACTTATATCGTGACTGAGCATGCACTGATCATGTGCCGGGAGCCGGAGAGGCATTCCACTCTGGACAAAGGTCATGAGGAAGGAGGCTCGGCATACGCAAATGCGGGATCGAGCCTCAGGAGACCACCCGGATATTCTCGAGCATCTCCCCCCAAAAAAACCAGAGTCTGCCTACTGTATTGCTTTGTGCTCTCACCTCTGATTTCACTGGGGGCTGTCCCCCACCACCATCTCGCTCTCTCTATCAAAGAGTTAACTTACAGCTCCAATTCATATAGTTCCTTGTCATTCTTCCCTTTAACTTCCAGCTGAGTCTCCATCTGGAGCGCGGAACCCACCACGCTTACTAATTATGCCTGGGCTGCTAAGACCCACTCGAGAAGGTGTCTAGGGTGAGGCACCTTTCGCTATTCGAGAGGGCGCCTGCGGCCTACGTAAGTGGTGCAAACTTCTTGTCTTGAAGTTTGATTGGTCTTCCGCATAAACCAAGCTACTCAGTCTCTTTTCTCCACCGAATTTTCCTACTGAGCTCTCCTCATACTATTCTTCTTGACATCTCTGATTAGCATATAAATAGTCGCCTAGGCCACCTCTCCTTCGAATACCCTGGATCAGTTGGGGCTGGTCCCCGGCAGGTGGCGACCGAACAGGGACCTCAGGAGGCCATACTCAAAGAGCTGAGCAGACACGAACCACGCAATCAGCAGGCAATAAGCATGGAGCTCAGCAGTGACGAATCATGCTGCTCAACTGGCAATAATCAAGCACGTGACCAGGCAGGAATCACGCAGCTCAGCTGGCAATTGTCAAGCAGATGAGCCGACAGGAATCACGCAGCTCAGATGGCAATTGTCATGCAGATGAGCCGGCAGGAATCACGCAGCTCAGCAGGCCCTGATCACGTGACTCTGCAGGCACTGATCACGTGGCTGATCAAGTACAGATCACGTGACTGAGCATGCACTGATCACGTGGCTATCATGCACTGATGACGTGACTGCGCATGCACTGATGACGTGGCTGATCGGGGATTGATCACATGGCTCATCATGCACTGATCACGTGTTTATCAGGCAATGATCAGTGACTGACAGGCGCTGATCATGGGACTGTGCACGCTCTGATCACGTGGCTATCATGCACTGATCACGTGACTTCGCATGCACTGATGACGTGGCTGTTCGGGCACTGATCAAGTGTTTATCAGGCAGTGATCAGTGACTGACAGGCGCTGATCAGGGGACTGTGCACGCACTGATCGGGTGGCTGATCAGGAACTGACCACCTGAATGCACATGCAGTGATCACGTGGCTGGTCGTTCACTGATCACGTGTTTATCATACGGTGATCACGTGACTGAGAGGCGCTGGTCACGTGACTGTGCCGTCTGTGATCACGTGGCTGAGCATGCGCTGATATCGTGACTGAGCATGCACTGATCATGTGCCGGGAGCCGGAGAGGCATTCCACTCTGGAAAAAGGTCATGAGGAAGGAGGCTCGGCATACGCAAATGCGGTATCGAGCCTCAGGAGACCACCCGGATATTCTCGAGCATCTCCCCCCAAAAAAACCAGAGTCTGCCTACTGTATTGCTTTGTGCTCTCACCTCTGATTTCACTGGGGGCTGTCCCCCACCACCATCTCGCTCTCTCTGTCAAAGAGTTAACTTACAGCTCCAATTCATATAGTTCCTTGTCATTCTTCCCTTTAACTTCCAGCTGAGTCTCCATCTGGAGCGCGGAACCCACCACGCTTACTAATTATAGCTGGGCTGCTAAGACCCACTCGAGAAGGTGTCTAGGGTGAGGCACCTTTCGCTATTCGAGAGGGCGCCTGCGGCCTACGTAAGTGGTGCAAACTTCTTGTCTTGAAGTTTGATTGGTCTTCCGCGTAAACCAAGCTACTCAGTCTCTTTTCTCCACCGAATTTTCCTACTGAGCTCTCCTCATACTATTCTTCTTGACATCTCTGATTAGCATATAAATAGTCGCCTAGGCCACCTCTCCTTCGAATACCCTGGATCAGTTGGGGCTGGTCCCCGGCAGGTGGCGACCGAACAGGGACCTCAGGAGGCAATACTCAAAGAGCTGAGCAGACACGAACCACGCAATCAGCAGGCAATAAGCATGGAGCTCAGCAGTGACGAATCATGCTGCTCAACTGGCAATAATCAAGCACGTGACCAGGCAGGAATCACGCAGCTCAGCTGGCAATTGTCAAGCAGATGAGCTGACAGGAATCACGCAGCTCAGATGGCAATTGTCATGCAGATGAGCCGGCAGGAATCACGCAGCTCAGCAGGCCCTGATCACGTGACTCTGCAGGCACTGATCACGTGGCTGATCAAGTACAGATCACGTGACTGAGCATGCACTGATCACGTGGCTATCATGCACTGATGACGTGGCTGATCGGGCCCTGATCACATGGCTCATCATGCACTGATCACGTGTTTATCAGGCAATGATCAGTGACTGACAGGCGCTGTTCATGGGACTGTGCACGCTCTGATCACGTGGCTATCCTGCACTGATCACGTGACTGCGCATGCACTGATGACGTGGCTGTTCGGGCACTGATCACGTGTTTATCAGGCAGTGATCAGTGACTGACAGGCGCTGATCAGGGGACTGTGCACGCACTGATCAGGTGGCTGATCAGGAACTGACCACCTGACTGCGCATGCAGTGATCACGTGGATGGTCGTTCACTGATCACGTGTTTATCATACGGTGATCACGTGACTGAGAGGCGCTGATCACGTGACTGTGCCGTCAGTGATCACGTGGCTGAGCATGCACTGATATCGTGACTGAGCATGCACTGATCATGTGCCAGGAGCCGGGGAGGCATTCACTCTGGACAAAGGTCATGAGGAAGGAGGCTCGGCATACGCAAATGCGGGATCAAGCCTCAGGAGACCACCCGGATATTCTCGAGCATCTCCCCCCCAAAAAACCAGAGTCGGCCTACTGTATTGCTTTGTGCTCTCACCTCTGATTTCACTGGTGGCTGTCCCCCACCACCATCTCGCTCTCTCTGTCAAAGAGTTAACTTACAGCTCCAATTCATAAAGTTCCTTGTCATTCTTCCCTTTAACTTCCAGCTGAGTCTCCATCTGGAGCGCGGAACCCACCACGCTTACTAATTATGCCTGGGCTGCTACGACCCACTCGAGAAGGTGTCTAGGGTGAGGCACCTTTCGCTATTCGAGAGGGCGCCTGCGGCCTACGTAAGTGGTGCAAACTTCTTGTCTTGAAGTTTGATTGGTCTTCTGCGTAAACCAAGCTACTCAGTCTCTTTTCTCCACCGAATTTTCCTACTGAGCTCTCCTCATACTATTCTTCTTGACATCTCTGATTAGCATATAAATAGTCGCCTAGGCCACCTCTCCTTCGAATACCCTGGATCAGTTGGGGCTGGTCCCCGGCAGGTGGCGACCGAACAGGGACCTCAGGAGGCAATACTCAAAGAGCTGAGCAGACACGAACCACGCAATCAGCAGGCAATAAGCATGGAGCTCAGCAGTGACGAATCATGCTGCTCAACTGGCAATAATCAAGCACGTGACCAGGCAGGAATCACGCAGCTCAGCTGGCAATTGTCAAGCAGATGAGCTGACAGGAATCACGCAGCTCAGATGGCAATTGTCATGCAGATGAGCCGGCAGGAATCACGCAGCTCAGCAGGCCCTGATCACGTGACTCTGCAGGCACTGATCACGTGGCTGATCAAGTACAGATCACGTGACTGAGCATGCACTGATCACGTGGCTATCATGCACTGATGACGTGGCTGATCGGGCCCTGATCACATGGCTCATCATGCACTGATCACGTGTTTATCAGGCAATGATCAGTGACTGACAGGCGCTGTTCATGGGACTGTGCACGCTCTGATCACGTGGCTATCCTGCACTGATCACGTGACTGCGCATGCACTGATGACGTGGCTGTTCGGGCACTGATCACGTGTTTATCAGGCAGTGATCAGTGACTGACAGGCGCTGATCAGGGGACTGTGCACGCACTGATCAGGTGGCTGATCAGGAACTGACCACCTGACTGCGCATGCAGTGATCACGTGGATGGTCGTTCACTGATCACGTGTTTATCATACGGTGATCACGTGACTGAGAGGCGCTGATCACGTGACTGTGCCGTCAGTGATCACGTGGCTGAGCATGCACTGATATCGTGACTGAGCATGCACTGATCATGTGCCAGGAGCCGGGGAGGCATTCACTCTGGACAAAGGTCATGAGGAAGGAGGCTCGGCATACGCAAATGCGGGATCGAGCCTCAGGAGACCACCCGGATATTCTCGAGCATCTCCCCCCCAAAAAACCAGAGTCGGCCTACTGTATTGCTTTGTGCTCTCACCTCTGATTTCACTGGTGGCTGTCCCCCACCACCATCTCGCTCTCTCTGTCAAAGAGTTAACTTACAGCTCCAATTCATAAAGTTCCTTGTCATTCTTCCCTTTAACTTCCAGCTGAGTCTCCATCTGGAGCGCGGAACCCACCACGCTTACTAATTATGCCTGGGCTGCTACGACCCACTCGAGAAGGTGTCTAGGGTGAGGCACCTTTCGCTATTCGAGAGGGCGCCTGCGGCCTACGTAAGTGGTGCAAACTTCTTGTCTTGAAGTTTGATTGGTCTTCTGCGTAAACCAAGCTACTCAGTCTCTTTTCTCCACCGAATTTTCCTACTGAGCTCTCCTCATACTATTCTTCTTGACATCTCTGATTAGCATATAAATAGTCGCCTAGGCCATCTCTCCTTCGAATACCCTGGATCAGTTGGGGCTGGTCCCCGGCAGGTGGCGACCGAACAGGGACCTCAGGAGGCGATACTCAAAGAGCTGAGCAGACACGAACCACGCAATCAGCAGGCAATAAGCATGGAACTCAGCAGTGACGAATCATGCTGCTCAACTGGCAATAATCAAGCACGTGACCAGGCAGGAATCACGCAGCTCAGCTGGCAATAGTCAAGCAGATGAGCCGACAGGAATCACGCAGCTCAGATGGCAATTGTCATGCAGATGAGCCGGCAGGAATCACGCAGCTCAGCAGGCCCTGATCACGTGACTCTGCAGGCACTGATCACGTGGCTGATCAAGTACAGATCACGTGACTGAGCATGCACTGATCACGTGGCTATCATGCACTGATGACGTGACTGCGCATGCACTGATGACGTGGCTGATCGGGCACTGATCACATGGCTCATCATGCACTGATCACGTGTTTATCAGGCAATGATCAGTGACTGACAGGCGCTGATCATGGGACTGTGCACGCTCTGATCACGTGGCTATCGTGCACAGATCACCTGACTGCGCATGGACTGATGACATGGCTGTTTGGGCACTGATCACGTGTTTATCAGGCAGTGATCAGTGACTGACAGGCGCTGATCAGGGGACTGTGCACGCACTGATCAGGTGGCTGATCAGGAACTGACCACCTGACTGCGCATGCAGTGATCACGTGGCTGGTCGTTCACTGATCATGTGTTTATCATACGGTGATCACGTGACTGAGAGGCGCTGATCACGTGACTGTGCCGTCTGTGATCACGTGGCTGAGCAGGCACTGATATCGTGACTGAGCATGCACTGATCATGTGCCGGGAGCCGGGGAGGCATTCCACTCTGGACAAAGGTCATGAGGAAGGAGGCTCGGCATACGCAAATGCGGGATCGAGCCTCAGGAGTCCACCCGGCTATTCTCTAGCTTCTCCCCCCCAAGAAAACCAGAGTCTGCCTACTGTATTGCTTTGTGCTCTCACCTCTGATTTCACTGGGGGCTGTCCCCCACCACCATCTCGCTCTCTCTGTCAAAGAGTTAACTTACAGCTCCAATTCATAAAGTTCCTTGTCATTCTTCCCTTTAACTTCCAGCTGAGTCTCCATCTGGAGCGCGGAACCCACCACGCTTACTAATTATGCCTGGGCTGCTAAGACCCACTCGAGAAGGTGTCTAGGGTGAGGCACCTTTCGCTATTCGAGAGGGCGCCTGCGGCCTACGTAAGTGGTGCAAACTTCTTGTCTTGAAGTTTGATTGGTCTTCCGCGTAAACCAAGCTACTCAGTCTCTTTTCTCCACCGAATTTTCCTACTGAGCTCTCCTCATACTATTCTTCTTGACATCTCTGATTAGCATATAAATAGTCGCCTAGGCCATCTCTCCTTCGAATACCCTGGATCAGTTGGGGCTGGTCCCCGGCAGGTGGCGACCGAACAGGGACCTCAGGAGGCCATACTCAAAGAGCTGAGCAGACACGAACCACGCAATCAGCAGGCAATAAGCATGGAGCTCAGCAGTGACGAATCATGCTGCTCAACTGGCAATAATCAAGCAAGTGACCAGGCAGGAATCACGCAGCTCAGCTGGCAATTGTCAAGCAGATGAGCCGACAGGAATCACGCAGCATAGATGGCAATTGTCATGCAGATGAGCCGGCAGGAATCACGCAGCTCAGCAGGCCCTGATCACGTGACTCTGCAGGCACTGATCACGTGGCTGATCAAGTCCAGATCACGTGACTGAGCATGCACTGATCACGTGGCTATCATGCACTGATGACGTGACTGCGCATGCACTGATGACGTGGCTGATCAGGCACTGACACATGGCTCATCATGCACTGATCACGTGTTTATCAGGCAATGATCAGTGACTGACAGGCGCTGATCATGGGACTGTGCACGCTCTGATCACGTGGCTATCCTGCACTGATCACGTGACTGCGCATGCACTGATGACGTGGCTGTTCGGGCACTGATCACGTGTTTATCATACACTGGTCACGTGACTGTGCATGCACTGATCCCATGGCTGATCTGGCACTGATCACGTGGATGATCATGCACTGATCACGTGGCTGATCATGCACTGATCATATGCCTGATCATTCACTGATCACGAGACTGCACATGCAATGATCACGTGGCTGATCATACACTGATTACGTGAGTGTGCATGCACTGATCATGTGGCTGCACATGCAATGATCACGTGGCTAATTATACATTGATCACTTGCCTGACCATGCACTGATCACGTGGCTGATCATGCACTGATCAGTAAGCTGATCATACACTGATCACCTGACTGATCATGCACTGGTTAATCATGTGCTGGTCACCTGGCTATCATGACCTGATCACGTGGCTGATCATACACTGATCATGCACAGATCTCGTGGCTATCATGCACTGATCACTTGATTGTGCATGCAATAATCACATGGATGATCATGCATTTATCATGAGGCTGATCATGCACTAATCACATGGCTGATCATGAACTGATCACGTGACTTCTCATGCAGTGATCTCGTGTCTCAATGATGGTGATCATGTGCCTAATCAAGAACTGATCACGTGGCTATAATGCACTGATCATGTAACTGAGCATGCACTGATCATGTGGATGATCATACACTGATCACGTTACTGATCACACACTGATCACGTGACTGTGCATGCACTGATCACGTGGCTGAAAATGCAATGATCACGTGGCTGAAAATGCAATGATCACGTGGGAGATCATACACTGATCACGTGGCTGATCATGCACTGATCACGTGCCTGATTATACACTGATCACCAGACTGCACATGCACTGATTACGTGGCTGATCATGCACTGATCACGTAGCTATCATGCACTGATCACATGGCTCTCATGCAGTGATCCCATGGCTCATCATGCACTGATCACGTGACTGATCATGCAGGGGTCACGTGGCTATCATTCACTGATAACGTGGCTCATCATACACTGATCACGTGACTGATCATGCACTCATCATGTGCCTGATCATGCACTGATCACGTGGCTGATCATGCACTGATCACGAAGCTGATCATACACTGGTCACGTGACTGCGCATGCACTGGTCCCATGGCTGATCTGGCACTGATCACGTGGCTGATCATGCACTGATCACGTGGCTGATCATGCACTGATCATATGCCTGATCATTCACTGATCACGAGACTGCACATGCACTGATTACGTGGCTGATCATGCACTGATCACGTAGCTATCATGCACTGATCACATGGCTATCATGCAGTGATCCCATGGCTCATCATGCACTGATCACGTGACTGATCATGCAGGGGTCACGTGGCTATCATTCACTGATAACGTGGCTGATCATACACTGATCACGTGACTGATCATGCACTCATCACGTGCCTGATCATGCACTGATCACGTGGCTGATCATGCACTGATCACGAAGCTGATCATACACTGGTCACGTGACTGCGCATGCACTGGTCTCATGGCTGATCATGCACTGATCACGAAGCTGATTCTACACTGATCACATGACTGTGCATGCATTGATCACATGGCTAATCATGCACTGACCACGTGGCTGATCATGCACTGAACACATGCCTGATCATACACTAATCACGTGACTGTGCATGCACTGATCACGTGGCTGATCATGCATTGATCACGTGGCTGTTCATGCACTCATCAAGTGTCTGATCATACACTGATCACATTACTGATAATGCACTGAACACGTATCTGATCATGCACTGATAACGAGGCTGATCATACACTGGTCACGTGGCTGATAATGCACTGATCATGAAACTGATCATAAACTGATCATGTGACTGTGCATGCACTGATCACCTGGCTGATCATGCACTGATCCCATGGCTGAACATGCACTGATCACGTAACTGATCATACATTGATCACGTGGCTCATCAGGCACTGATCACGAAGCTGATCATACTCTGATTACGTGACTGTGTATGCACTGATCACTTGGCTGATCTTGCACTGTTCATGTGGCTCATCAGGCACTGATCACGTGGTTGATGTTACACTGATCACGTGGCTGATCATGAACTAATCACGAAGCTGATCATACACTGATCACGTGACTGTGCATGCATGATCACAAGGTTGATCATGCACTGATCACGTGGCTGATCATGCACTTATCACATGCCTGATCATACACTGATCACGAGACTGCACGTGCACTGATCACGTGGCTCATCATGCACTGATCATGAAGCTGATCATACACTGATCACATGACTGTGCATGTACTGATCACGTGACTGTGCATGCACTGATCCCCTAGCTGATCTTTCACTGATCACGTGGCTGATCATGAACTGATCACGTGCCTGATCATGCACTTACCACGCGACTGATCCTGCAGTCATCACCTGCCTGATAATGAACTGATCACGTGGCTGATCCTGCACTGATGACGAAGCTGAACCTACACTGATCACGTGACTGTGCATGCATTGATCACGTGGATAATCATGCTATGACCACGTGGCTCATCATGCACTGATCACGAAGCTGAATATACACTGAACACGTGACTGTGCATGCACTGATCAAGTGGCTGAACATGCAATGATCACGTGGCTGATCATGCACTGATCACGAAGCTGAATATACACTGATCAGGTGACTGTGCATGCACTGATCAAGTGGCAGAACAGGCAATTATCACGTGGCTGATCATGCACTGATTATGTGCCTGATCATGCACTGATCACGTAGCTAACATGCACTGATCACATGGCTATCATGCAGTGATCCCATGGCTCATCATGCACTGATCACGAGACTGATCATGCAGGGGTCACGCGGCTATCATGCACTGATCACCTGACTGATCATACACTGATCATGTGACTGATCATGCACTGATCACATGCCTGATCATGAACTGATCACGTGCCTGATCATGCACTTATCACGTGACTGATCATGCCCTCATCACGTGCCTGATCATGCACTGATCACGTGGCTGATCATGCACTGATCACGAAGCTGATCATACACTGGTCACGTGACTGTCTATTCACTGATCACATGGCTGATCTGGGACTGATCTCATGGCTGATCCTGCACTGATCATGAAGCTGATCATAAACTGATCACGTGACTGTGCATGCACTGATCAAGTGGCTGATCATGAACTGATCACGAAGCTGAATATACACTGATCACGCGACTGTGCATGCACTGATGACGTGGCTGTTCGGGAACTGATCACGTGTTTATCAGGCAGTGATCAGTGACTGACAGGCGCTGATCAGGGGACTGTGCACGCACTGATCAGGTGGCTGATCAGGAACTGACCACCTGACTGCGCATGCAGTGATCACGTGGCTGGTCGTTCACTGATCACGTGTTTATCATAGGGTGATCACGTGACTGAGAGGCGCTGATCACTTGACTGTCGTGTCTGTGATCACGTGGCTGAGCATGCACTGATATCGTGACTGAGCATGCACTGATCATGTGCCGGGAGCCGGAGAGGCATTCCACTCTGGACAAAGGTCATGAGGAAGGAGGCTCGGCATACGCAAATGCGGGATCGAGCCTCAGGAGACCACCCGGATATTCTCGAGCATCTCCCCCCAAAAAAACCAGAGTCTGCCTACTGTATTGCTTTGTGCTCTCACCTCTGATTTCACTGGGGGCTGTCCCCCACCACCATCTCGCTCTCTCTATCAAAGAGTTAACTTACAGCTCCAATTCATATAGTTCCTTGTCATTCTTCCCTTTAACTTCCAGCTGAGTCTCCATCTGGAGCGCGGAACCCACCACGCTTACTAATTATGCCTGGGCTGCTAAGACCCACTCGAGAAGGTGTCTAGGGTGAGGCACCTTTCGCTATTCGAGAGGGCGCCTGCGGCCTACGTAAGTGGTGCAAACTTCTTGTCTTGAAGTTTGATTGGTCTTCCGCATAAACCAAGCTACTCAGTCTCTTTTCTCCACCGAATTTTCCTACTGAGCTCTCCTCATACTATTATTCTTGACATCTCTGATTAGCATATAAATAGTCGCCTAGGCCACCTCTCCTTCGAATACCCTGGATCAGTTGGGGCTGGTCCCCGGCAGGTGGCGACCGAACAGGGACCTCAGGAGGCCATACTCAAAGAGCTGAGCAGACACGAACCACGCAATCAGCAGGCAATAAGCATGGAGCTCAGCAGTGACGAATCATGCTGCTCAACTGGCAATAATCAAGCACGTGACCAGGCAGGAATCACGCAGCTCAGCTGGCAATTGTCAAGCAGATGAGCCGACAGGAATCACGCAGCTCAGATGGCAATTGTCATGCAGATGAGCCGGCAGGAATCACGCAGCTCAGCAGGCCCTGATCACGTGACTCTGCAGGCACTGATCACGTGGCTGATCAAGTACAGATCACGTGACTGAGCATGCACTGATCACGTGGCTATCATGCACTGATGACGTGACTGCGCATGCACTGATGACGTGGCTGATCGGGCATTGATCACATGGCTCATCATGCACTGATCACGTGTTTATCAGGCAATGATCAGTGACTGACAGGCGCTGATCATGGGACTGTGCACGCTCTGATCACGTGGCTATCATGCACTGATCACGTGACTTCGCATGCACTGATGACGTGGCTGTTCGGGCACTGATCAAGTGTTTATCAGGCAGTGATCAGTGACTGACAGGCGCTGATCAGGGGACTGTGCACGCACTGATCGGGTGGCTGATCAGGAACTGACCACCTGAATGCACATGCAGTGATCACGTGGCTGGTCGTTCACTGATCACGTGTTTATCATACGGTGATCACGTGACTGAGAGGCGCTGGTCACGTGACTGTGCCGTCTGTGATCACGTGGCTGAGCATGCGCTGATATCGTGACTGAGCATGCACTGATCATGTGCCGGGAGCCGGAGAGGCATTCCACTCTGGAAAAAGGTCATGAGGAAGGAGGCTCGGCATACGCAAATGCGGTATCGAGCCTCAGGAGACCACCCGGATATTCTCGAGCATCTCCCCCCAAAAAAACCAGAGTCTGCCTACTGTATTGCTTTGTGCTCTCACCTCTGATTTCACTGGGGGCTGTCCCCCACCACCATCTCGCTCTCTCTGTCAAAGAGTTAACTTACAGCTCCAATTCATATAGTTCCTTGTCATTCTTCCCTTTAACTTCCAGCTGAGTCTCCATCTGGAGCGCGGAACCCACCACGCTTACTAATTATAGCTGGGCTGCTAAGACCCACTCGAGAAGGTGTCTAGGGTGAGGCACCTTTCGCTATTCGAGAGGGCGCCTGCGGCCTACGTAAGTGGTGCAAACTTCTTGTCTTGAAGTTTGATTGGTCTTCCGCGTAAACCAAGCTACTCAGTCTCTTTTCTCCACCGAATTTTCCTACTGAGCTCTCCTCATACTATTCTTCTTGACATCTCTGATTAGCATATAAATAGTCGCCTAGGCCACCTCTCCTTCGAATACCCTGGATCAGTTGGGGCTGGTCCCCGGCAGGTGGCGACCAAACAGGGACCTCAGGAGGCAATACTCAAAGAGCTGAGCAGACACGAACCACGCAATCAGCAGGCAATAAGCATGGAGCTCAGCAGTGACGAATCATGCTGCTCAACTGGCAATAATCAAGCACGTGACCAGGCAGGAATCACGCAGCTCAGCTGGCAATTGTCAAGCAGATGAGCTGACAGGAATCACGCAGCTCAGATGGCAATTGTCATGCAGATGAGCCGGCAGGAATCACGCAGCTCAGCAGGCCCTGATCACGTGACTCTGCAGGCACTGATCACGTGGCTGATCAAGTACAGATCACGTGACTGAGCATGCACTGATCACGTGGCTATCATGCACTGATGACGTGGCTGATCGGGCCCTGATCACATGGCTCATCATGCACTGATCACGTGTTTATCAGGCAATGATCAGTGACTGACAGGCGCTGTTCATGGGACTGTGCACGCTCTGATCACGTGGCTATCCTGCACTGATCACGTGACTGCGCATGCACTGATGACGTGGCTGTTCGGGCACTGATCACGTGTTTATCAGGCAGTGATCAGTGACTGACAGGCGCTGATCAGGGGACTGTGCACGCACTGATCAGGTGGCTGATCAGGAACTGACCACCTGACTGCGCATGCAGTGATCACGTGGATGGTCGTTCACTGATCACGTGTTTATCATACGGTGATCACGTGACTGAGAGGCGCTGATCACGTGACTGTGCCGTCAGTGATCACGTGGCTGAGCATGCACTGATATCGTGACTGAGCATGCACTGATCATGTGCCAGGAGCCGGGGAGGCATTCACTCTGGACAAAGGTCATGAGGAAGGAGGCTCGGCATACGCAAATGCGGGATCGAGCCTCAGGAGACCACCCGGATATTCTCGAGCATCTCCCCCCCAAAAAACCAGAGTCGGCCTACTGTATTGCTTTGTGCTCTCACCTCTGATTTCACTGGTGGCTGTCCCCCACCACCATCTCGCTCTCTCTGTCAAAGAGTTAACTTACAGCTCCAATTCATAAAGTTCCTTGTCATTCTTCCCTTTAACTTCCAGCTGAGTCTCCATCTGGAGCGTGGAACCCACCACGCTTACTAATTATGCCTGGGCTGCTACGACCCACTCGAGAAGGTGTCTAGGGTGAGGCACCTTTCGCTATTCGAGAGGGCGCCTGCGGCCTACGTAAGTGGTGCAAACTTCTTGTCTTGAAGTTTGATTGGTCTTCTGCGTAAACCAAGCTACTCAGTCTCTTTTCTCCACCGAATTTTCCTACTGAGCTCTCCTCATACTATTCTTCTTGACATCTCTGATTAGCATATAAATAGTCGCCTAGGCCACCTCTCCTTCGAATACCCTGGATCAGTTGGGGCTGGTCCCCGGCAGGTGGCGACCGAACAGGGACCTCAGGAGGCAATACTCAAAGAGCTGAGCAGACACGAACCACGCAATCAGCAGGCAATAAGCATGGAGCTCAGCAGTGACGAATCATGCTGCTCAACTGGCAATAATCAAGCACGTGACCAGGCAGGAATCACGCAGCTCAGCTGGCAATTGTCAAGCAGATGAGCTGACAGGAATCACGCAGCTCAGATGGCAATTGTCATGCAGATGAGCCGGCAGGAATCACGCAGCTCAGCAGGCCCTGATCACGTGACTCTGCAGGCACTGATCACGTGGCTGATCAAGTACAGATCACGTGACTGAGCATGCACTGATCACGTGGCTATCATGCACTGATGACGTGGCTGATCGGGCCCTGATCACATGGCTCATCATGCACTGATCACGTGTTTATCAGGCAATGATCAGTGACTGACAGGCGCTGTTCATGGGACTGTGCACGCTCTGATCACGTGGCTATCCTGCACTGATCACGTGACTGCGCATGCACTGATGACGTGGCTGTTCGGGCACTGATCACGTGTTTATCAGGCAGTGATCAGTGACTGACAGGCGCTGATCAGGGGACTGTGCACGCACTGATCAGGTGGCTGATCAGGAACTGACCACCTGACTGCGCATGCAGTGATCACGTGGATGGTCGTTCACTGATCACGTGTTTATCATACGGTGATCACGTGACTGAGAGGCGCTGATCACGTGACTGTGCCGTCAGTGATCACGTGGCTGAGCATGCACTGATATCGTGACTGAGCATGCACTGATCATGTGCCAGGAGCCGGGGAGGCATTCACTCTGGACAAAGGTCATGAGGAAGGAGGCTCGGCATACGCAAATGCGGGATCGAGCCTCAGGAGACCACCCGGATATTCTCGAGCATCTCCCCCCCAAAAAACCAGAGTCGGCCTACTGTATTGCTTTGTGCTCTCACCTCTGATTTCACTGGTGGCTGTCCCCCACCACCATCTCGCTCTCTCTGTCAAAGAGTTAACTTACAGCTCCAATTCATAAAGTTCCTTGTCATTCTTCCCTTTAACTTCCAGCTGAGTCTCCATCTGGAGCGCGGAACCCACCACGCTTACTAATTATGCCTGGGCTGCTACGACCCACTCGAGAAGGTGTCTAGGGTGAGGCACCTTTCGCTATTCGAGAGGGCGCCTGCGGCCTACGTAAGTGGTGCAAACTTCTTGTCTTGAAGTTTGATTGGTCTTCTGCGTAAACCAAGCTACTCAGTCTCTTTTCTCCACCGAATTTTCCTACTGAGCTCTCCTCATACTATTCTTCTTGACATCTCTGATTAGCATATAAATAGTCGCCTAGGCCATCTCTCCTTCGAATACCCTGGATCAGTTGGGGCTAGTCCCCGGCAGGTGGCGACCGAACAGGGACCTCAGGAGGCGATACTCAAAGAGCTGAGCAGACACGAACCACGCAATCAGCAGGCAATAAGCATGGAACTCAGCAGTGACGAATCATGCTGCTCAACTGGCAATAATCAAGCACGTGACCAGGCAGGAATCACGCAGCTCAGCTGGCAATAGTCAAGCAGATGAGCCGACAGGAATCACGCAGCTCAGATGGCAATTGTCATGCAGATGAGCCGGCAGGAATCACGCAGCTCAGCAGGCCCTGATCACGTGACTCTGCAGGCACTGATCACGTGGCTGATCAAGTACAGATCACGTGACTGAGCATGCACTGATCACGTGGCTATCATGCACTGATGACGTGACTGCGCATGCACTGATGACGTGGCTGATCGGGCACTGATCACATGGCTCATCATGCACTGATCACGTGTTTATCAGGCAATGATCAGTGACTGACAGGCGCTGATCATGGGACTGTGCACGCTCTGATCACGTGGCTATCGTGCACAGATCACCTGACTGCGCATGGACTGATGACATGGCTGTTTGGGCACTGATCACGTGTTTATCAGGCAGTGATCAGTGACTGACAGGCGCTGATCAGGGGACTGTGCACGCACTGATCAGGTGGCTGATCAGGAACTGACCACCTGACTGCGCATGCAGTGATCACGTGGCTGGTCGTTCACTGATCATGTGTTTATCATACGGTGATCACGTGACTGAGAGGCGCTGATCACGTGACTGTGCCGTCTGTGATCACGTGGCTGAGCAGGCACTGATATCGTGACTGAGCATGCACTGATCATGTGCCGGGAGCCGGGGAGGCATTCCACTCTGGACAAAGGTCATGAGGAAGGAGGCTCGGCATACGCAAATGCGGGATCGAGCCTCAGGAGTCCACCCGGCTATTCTCTAGCTTCTCCCCCCCAAGAAAACCAGAGTCTGCCTACTGTATTGCTTTGTGCTCTCACCTCTGATTTCACTGGGGGCTGTCCCCCACCACCATCTCGCTCTCTCTGTCAAAGAGTTAACTTACAGCTCCAATTCATAAAGTTCCTTGTCATTCTTCCCTTTAACTTCCAGCTGAGTCTCCATCTGGAGCGCGGAACCCACCACGCTTACTAATTATGCCTGGGCTGCTAAGACCCACTCGAGAAGGTGTCTAGGGTGAGGCACCTTTCGCTATTCGAGAGGGCGCCTGCGGCCTACGTAAGTGGTGCAAACTTCTTGTCTTGAAGTTTGATTGGTCTTCCGCGTAAACCAAGCTACTCAGTCTCTTTTCTCCACCGAATTTTCCTACTGAGCTCTCCTCATACTATTCTTCTTGACATCTCTGATTAGCATATAAATAGTCGCCTAGGCCATCTCTCCTTCGAATACCCTGGATCAGTTGGGGCTGGTCCCCGGCAGGTGGCGACCGAACAGGGACCTCAGGAGGCCATACTCAAAGAGCTGAGCAGACACGAACCACGCAATCAGCAGGCAATAAGCATGGAGCTCAGCAGTGACGAATCATGCTGCTCAACTGGCAATAATCAAGCACGTGACCAGGCAGGAATCACGCAGCTCAGCTGGCAATAGTCAAGCAGATGAGCCGACAGGAATCACGCAGCTCAGATGGCAATTGTCATGCAGATGAGCCGGCAGGAATCACGCAGCTCAGCAGGCCCTGATCACGTGACTCTGCAGGCACTGATCACGTGGCTGATCAAGTCCAGATCACGTGACTGAGCATGCACTGATCACGTGGCTATCATGCACTGATGACGTGACTGCGCATGCACTGATGACGTGGCTGATCAGGCACTGACACATGGCTCATCATGCACTGATCACGTGTTTATCAGGCAATGATCAGTGACTGACAGGCGCTGATCATGGGACTGTGCACGCTCTGATCACGTGGCTATCCTGCACTGATCACGTGACTGCGCATGCACTGATGACGTGGCTGTTCGGGCACTGATCACGTGTTTATCATACACTGGTCACGTGACTGTGCATGCACTGATCCCATGGCTGATCTGGCACTGATCACGTGGATGATCATGCACTGATCACGTGGCTGATCATGCACTGATCATATGCCTGATCATTCACTGATCACGAGACTGCACATGCAATGATCACGTGGCTGATCATACACTGATTACGTGAGTGTGCATGCACTGATCATGTGGCTGCACATGCAATGATCACGTGGCTGATTATACATTGATCACTTGCCTGACCATGCACTGATCACGTGGCTGATCATGCACTGATCAGTAAGCTGATCATACACTGATCACCTGACTGATCATGCACTGGTTAATCATGTGCTGGTCACCTGGCTATCATGACCTGATCACGTGGCTGATCATACACTGATCATGCACAGATCTCGTGGCTATCATGCACTGATCACTTGATTGTGCATGCAATAATCACATGGATGATCATGCATTTATCATGAGGCTGATCATGCACTAATCACATGGCTGATCATGAACTGATCACGTGACTTCTCATGCAGTGATCTCATGTCTCAATGATGGTGATCATGTGCCTAATCAAGAACTGATCACGTGGCTATAATGCACTGATCATGTAACTGAGCATGCACTGATCATGTGGATGATCATACACTGATCACGTTACTGATCACACACTGATCACGTGACTGTGCATGCACTGATCACGTGGCTGAAAATGCAATGATCACGTGGCTGAAAATGCAATGATCACGTGGGAGATCATACACTGATCACGTGGCTGATCATGCACTGATCACGTGCCTGATTATACACTGATCACCAGACTGCACATGCACTGATTACGTGGCTGATCATGCACTGATCACGTAGCTATCATGCACTGATCACATGGCTCTCATGCAGTGATCCCATGGCTCATCATGCACTGATCACGTGACTGATCATGCAGGGGTCACGTGGCTATCATTCACTGATAACGTGGCTCATCATACACTGATCACGTGACTGATCATGCACTCATCATGTGCCTGATCATGCACTGATCACGTGGCTGATCATGCACTGATCACGAAGCTGATCATACACTGGTCACGTGACTGCGCATGCACTGGTCCCATGGCTGATCTGGCACTGATCACGTGGCTGATCATGCACTGATCACGTGGCTGATCATGCACTGATCATATGCCTGATCATTCACTGATCACGAGACTGCACATGCACTGATTACGTGGCTGATCATGCACTGATCACGTAGCTATCATGCACTGATCACATGGCTATCATGCAGTGATCCCATGGCTCATCATGCACTGATCACGTGACTGATCATGCAGGGGTCACGTGGCTATCATTCACTGATAACGTGGCTGATCATACACTGATCACGTGACTGATCATGCACTCATCACGTGCCTGATCATGCACTGATCACGTGGCTGATCATGCACTGATCACGAAGCTGATCATACACTGGTCACGTGACTGCGCATGCACTGGTCTCATGGCTGATCATGCACTGATCACGAAGCTGATTCTACACTGATCACATGACTGTGCATGCATTGATCACATGGCTAATCATGCACTGACCACGTGGCTGATCATGCACTGAACACATGCCTGATCATACACTGATCACGAGACTGCACGTGCACTGATCACGTGGCTCATCATGCACTGATCATGAAGCTGATCATACACTGATCACATGACTGTGCATGTACTGATCACGTGACTGTGCATGCACTGATCCCCTAGCTGATCTTTCACTGATCACGTGGCTGATCATGAACTGATCACGTGCCTGATCATGCACTTACCACGCGACTGATCCTGCAGTCATCACCTGCCTGATAATGAACTGATCACGTGGCTGACCCTGCACTGATGACGAAGCTGAACCTACACTGATCACGTGACTGTGCATGCATTGATCACGTGGATAATCATGCTATGACCACGTGGCTCATCATGCACTGATCACGAAGCTGAATATACACTGAACACGTGACTGTGCATGCACTGATCAAGTGGCTGAACATGCAATGATCACGTGGCTGATCATGCACTGATCACGAAGCTGAATATACACTGATCAGGTGACTGTGCATGCACTGATCAAGTGGCAGAACAGGCAATTATCACGTGGCTGATCATGCACTGATTATGTGCCTGATCATGCACTGATCACGTAGCTAACATGCACTGATCACATGGCTATCATGCAGTGATCCCATGGCTCATCATGCACTGATCACGTGACTGATCATGCAGGGGTCACGTGGCTATCATTCACTGATAACGTGGCTGATCATACACTGATCACGTGACTGATCATGCACTCATCACGTGCCTGATCATGCACTGATCACGTGGCTGATCATGCACTGATCACGAAGCTGATCATACACTGGTCACGTGACTGCGCATGCACTGGTCTCATGGCTGATCATGCACTGATCACGAAGCTGATTCTACACTGATCACATGACTGTGCATGCATTGATCACATGGCTAATCATGCACTGACCACGTGGCTGATCATGCACTGAACACATGCCTGATCATACACTAATCACGTGACTGTGCATGCACTGATCACGTGGCTGATCATGCATTGATCACGTGGCTGTTCATGCACTCATCAAGTGTCTGATCATACACTGATCACATTACTGATAATGCACTGAACACGTATCTGATCATGCACTGATAACGAGGCTGATCATACACTGGTCACGTGGCTGATAATGCACTGATCATGAAACTGATCATAAACTGATCATGTGACTGTGCATGCACTGATCACCTGGCTGATCATGCACTGATCCCATGGCTGAACATGCACTGATCACGTAACTGATCATACATTGATCACGTGGCTCATCAGGCACTGATCACGAAGCTGATCATACTCTGATTACGTGACTGTGTATGCACTGATCACTTGGCTGATCTTGCACTGTTCATGTGGCTCATCAGGCACTGATCACGTGGTTGATGTTACACTGATCACGTGGCTGATCATGAACTAATCACGAAGCTGATCATACACTGATCACGTGACTGTGCATGCATGATCACAAGGTTGATCATGCACTGATCACGTGGCTGATCATGCACTTATCACATGCCTGATCATACACTGATCACGAGACTGCACGTGCACTGATCACGTGGCTCATCATGCACTGATCATGAAGCTGATCATACACTGATCACATGACTGTGCATGTACTGATCACGTGACTGTGCATGCACTGATCCCCTAGCTGATCTTTCACTGATCACGTGGCTGATCATGAACTGATCACGTGCCTGATCATGCACTTACCACGCGACTGATCCTGCAGTCATCACCTGCCTGATAATGAACTGATCACGTGGCTGACCCTGCACTGATGACGAAGCTGAACCTACACTGATCACGTGACTGTGCATGCATTGATCACGTGGATAATCATGCTATGACCACGTGGCTCATCATGCACTGATCACGAAGCTGAATATACACTGAACACGTGACTGTGCATGCACTGATCAAGTGGCTGAACATGCAATGATCACGTGGCTGATCATGCACTGATCACGAAGCTGAATATACACTGATCAGGTGACTGTGCATGCACTGATCAAGTGGCAGAACAGGCAATTATCACGTGGCTGATCATGCACTGATTATGTGCCTGATCATGCACTGATCACGTAGCTAACATGCACTGATCACATGGCTATCATGCAGTGATCCCATGGCTCATCATGCACTGATCACGTGACTGATCATGCAGGGGTCACGTGGCTATCATTCACTGATAACGTGGCTGATCATACACTGATCACGTGACTGATCATGCACTCATCACGTGCCTGATCATGCACTGATCACGTGGCTGATCATGCACTGATCACGAAGCTGATCATACACTGGTCACGTGACTGCGCATGCACTGGTCTCATGGCTGATCATGCACTGATCACGAAGCTGATTCTACACTGATCACATGACTGTGCATGCATTGATCACATGGCTAATCATGCACTGACCACGTGGCTGATCATGCACTGAACACATGCCTGATCATACACTAATCACGTGACTGTGCATGCACTGATCACGTGGCTGATCATGCATTGATCACGTGGCTGTTCATGCACTCATCAAGTGTCTGATCATACACTGATCACATTACTGATAATGCACTGAACACGTATCTGATCATGCACTGATAACGAGGCTGATCATACACTGGTCACGTGGCTGATAATGCACTGATCATGAAACTGATCATAAACTGATCATGTGACTGTGCATGCACTGATCACCTGGCTGATCATGCACTGATCCCATGGCTGAACATGCACTGATCACGTAACTGATCATACATTGATCACGTGGCTCATCAGGCACTGATCACGAAGCTGATCATACTCTGATTACGTGACTGTGTATGCACTGATCACTTGGCTGATCTTGCACTGTTCATGTGGCTCATCAGGCACTGATCACGTGGTTGATGTTACACTGATCACGTGGCTGATCATGAACTAATCACGAAGCTGATCATACACTGATCACGTGACTGTGCATGCATGATCACAAGGTTGATCATGCACTGATCACGTGGCTGATCATGCACTTATCACATGCCTGATCATACACTGATCACGAGACTGCACGTGCACTGATCACGTGGCTCATCATGCACTGATCATGAAGCTGATCATACACTGATCACATGACTGTGCATGTACTGATCACGTGACTGTGCATGCACTGATCCCCTAGCTGATCTTTCACTGATCACGTGGCTGATCATGAACTGATCACGTGCCTGATCATGCACTTACCACGCGACTGATCCTGCAGTCATCACCTGCCTGATAATGAACTGATCACGTGGCTGACCCTGCACTGATGACGAAGCTGAACCTACACTGATCACGTGACTGTGCATGCATTGATCACGTGGATAATCATGCTATGACCACGTGGCTCATCATGCACTGATCACGAAGCTGAATATACACTGAACACGTGACTGTGCATGCACTGATCAAGTGGCTGAACATGCAATGATCACGTGGCTGATCATGCACTGATCACGAAGCTGAATATACACTGATCAGGTGACTGTGCATGCACTGATCAAGTGGCAGAACAGGCAATTATCACGTGGCTGATCATGCACTGATTATGTGCCTGATCATGCACTGATCACGTAGCTAACATGCACTGATCACATGGCTATCATGCAGTGATCCCATGGCTCATCATGCACTGATCACGTGACTGATCATGCAGGGGTCACGTGGCTATCATTCACTGATAACGTGGCTGATCATACACTGATCACGTGACTGATCATGCACTCATCACGTGCCTGATCATGCACTGATCACGTGGCTGATCATGCACTGATCACGAAGCTGATCATACACTGGTCACGTGACTGCGCATGCACTGGTCTCATGGCTGATCATGCACTGATCACGAAGCTGATTCTACACTGATCACATGACTGTGCATGCATTGATCACATGGCTAATCATGCACTGACCACGTGGCTGATCATGCACTGAACACATGCCTGATCATACACTAATCACGTGACTGTGCATGCACTGATCACGTGGCTGATCATGCATTGATCACGTGGCTGTTCATGCACTCATCAAGTGTCTGATCATACACTGATCACATTACTGATAATGCACTGAACACGTATCTGATCATGCACTGATAACGAGGCTGATCATACACTGGTCACGTGGCTGATAATGCACTGATCATGAAACTGATCATAAACTGATCATGTGACTGTGCATGCACTGATCACCTGGCTGATCATGCACTGATCCCATGGCTGAACATGCACTGATCACGTAACTGATCATACATTGATCACGTGGCTCATCAGGCACTGATCACGAAGCTGATCATACTCTGATTACGTGACTGTGTATGCACTGATCACTTGGCTGATCTTGCACTGTTCATGTGGCTCATCAGGCACTGATCACGTGGTTGATGTTACACTGATCACGTGGCTGATCATGAACTAATCACGAAGCTGATCATACACTGATCACGTGACTGTGCATGCATGATCACAAGGTTGATCATGCACTGATCACGTGGCTGATCATGCACTTATCACATGCCTGATCATACACTGATCACGAGACTGCACGTGCACTGATCACGTGGCTCATCATGCACTGATCATGAAGCTGATCATACACTGATCACATGACTGTGCATGTACTGATCACGTGACTGTGCATGCACTGATCCCCTAGCTGATCTTTCACTGATCACGTGGCTGATCATGAACTGATCACGTGCCTGATCATGCACTTACCACGCGACTGATCCTGCAGTCATCACCTGCCTGATAATGAACTGATCACGTGGCTGACCCTGCACTGATGACGAAGCTGAACCTACACTGATCACGTGACTGTGCATGCATTGATCACGTGGATAATCATGCTATGACCACGTGGCTCATCATGCACTGATCACGAAGCTGAATATACACTGAACACGTGACTGTGCATGCACTGATCAAGTGGCTGAACATGCAATGATCACGTGGCTGATCATGCACTGATCACGAAGCTGAATATACACTGATCAGGTGACTGTGCATGCACTGATCAAGTGGCAGAACAGGCAATTATCACGTGGCTGATCATGCACTGATTATGTGCCTGATCATGCACTGATCACGTAGCTAACATGCACTGATCACATGGCTATCATGCAGTGATCCCATGGCTCATCATGCACTGATCACGAGACTGATCATGCAGGGGTCACGCGGCTATCATGCACTGATTACCTGACTGATCATACACTGATCATGTGACTGATCATGCACTGATCACATGCCTGATCATGAACTGATCACGTGCCTGATCATGCACTTATCACGTGACTGATCATGCCCTCATCACGTGCCTGATCATGCACTGATCACGTGGCTGATCATGCACTGATCACGAAGCTGATCATACACTGGTCACGTGACTGTCTATTCACTGATCACATGGCTGATCTGGGACTGATCTCATGGCTGATCCTGCACTGATCATGAAGCTGATCATAAACTGATCACGTGACTGTGCATGCACTGATCAAGTGGCTGATCATGAACTGATCACGAAGCTGAATATACACTGATCACGTGACTGTGCATGCACTGATCAAGTGGCTGAACATGCAATGATCACGTGGCTGATCATGCACTCATCACGTGCCTGATCATGCACTGATCACATGCCTGATCATGAACTGATCAGGTTCCTGATCATGCACTGATCACGTGCCTGATCATGCACTCATCACGTGCCTGATCATGCACTGATCACGTGGCTGATCATACATTGATCAGGTTACTGTGCATGCACTGATCACGTGGCTGAAAATGCAATGATCTTGTGGCTGATTGTGCACTGATCACATGCCTGATCATACACTGATCACCAGACTGCACATGCACTGATCACCTGGCTGATAATGCACTGATCATGAAGCGAATTATACACTGATCACGTGACGGTGCATGCACTGATCACGAAGCTGATCATATACTGATCACGTGACTGGGCATGCACTGATCACTAGCTGATCATGCACTGATCACCTGGCTGATCATGCACTGATAACCTTGCTATCATACACTGATATCTTGACTGATCATGCACTCTTCACGTGCCTGATCATGCCCTGATCATACACTGATCATGAGACTGCACATGCACTGATCACGTAGCTATCATGCACTGATCACATGGCTATCATGCAGTGATCCCATGGCTCATCATGCACTGATCACGTGACTGATCATGCAGGGGTCACGTGGCTATCATTCACTGATCACGTGGCTGATCATACACTGATCATGTAACTGATCATGCACTGATCACATGCCTGATCATGAACTGATCACGTGCCTGATCATGCACTTATCACGTGACTGATCATGCACTCATCACGTGCCTGATCATGCACTGATCACGTGGCTGATCATGCACTGATCACGAAGCTGATCGTACACTGGTCACGTGACTGTGCATGCACTGGTACCATGGCTGATCTGGCACTGATCACGTGGCTGATCATGCACTGATCACGTGGCTGATCATGCACTGATCATGAAGCTGACCATAAACTGATCACGTGACTGTGCATGCACTGATCACGTGCCTGATCATGCACTGATCAAGTGGCTGATCATGCACTGATCACGAAGCTGATCCTACACTGATCACATGACTGTGCACGCATTGATCACATGGCTGATCATGCACTGACCACGTGGCTGATCATGCACTGAACACATGTCTGATCATGCACTTATCACGTGACGGATCCTGCAGTCATCACCTTCCTGAAAATGAACTGATCATGTGGCTGACCATGCACTGATCACGAAGCTGATCATACACTGATCACGTGACTGTGCATGCACTGATCACGTGGATGAACATGCAATGATCACGTGGCTCATCATGCACTGATCACGAAGCTGAATATACACTGAACACGTGACTGTGCATGCACTGATCACAAGGCTGATCATGCACTTATCACGTGACTGATCATGCAGTCATCACCTGCCTGATAATGAACTGATCACGTGGCTGACCATGCACTTATCACGAAGCTGAATGTACACTGATAACGTGACTGTGCATGCACTGTTCAAGTGGCTGAGCATGCAATGATCACGTGGCTGATCATGCACTGATCACGTGGCTCATTATGCACTGATCACGAAGCTGATCATACACTGATTACGTGACTGTGTATGCACTGATCACTTGGCTGATCTTGCACTGTTCATCTGGCTAATCAGGCACTGATCACGTGGTTGATGTTACACTGATCACCTGGCTGATCATGAGCTAATCACGAAGCTGATCATACACTGATCACGTGACTGTGCATGCATGATCACAAGGTTGATCATGCACTGATCACGTGGCTGATCATGCACTTATCACATGCCTGATCATACACTGATCACGAGACTGCACGGGCACTGATCCCGTGGCTCATCATGCACTGAGCATGAAGCTGATCATACACTGATCACGTGACTGTGCATGTACTGATCACATGACTGTGCATGCACTGATCCCATGGCTGATCTTTCACTGATCACGTGGCTGATCATGAACTGATCACGTGCCTGATCATGCACTTATCACATGGCTGATCCTGCAGTCATCACCTGCCTGATAATGAACTGATCATGTGGCTGACCATGCACTGATCACGAAGCTGATCATACACTGATCACGTGACTGTGCATGCACTGATCACGTGGATGAACATGCAATGATCACGTGGCTCATCATGCACTGATCACGAAGCTGAATATACACTGAACACGGGACTGTGCATGCACTGATCACAAGGCTGATCATGCACTTATCACGTGACTGATCATGCAGTCATCACCTGCCTGATAATGAACTGATCACGTGACTGTGCATGCACTGATCAAGTGGCTGAACATGCAATGATCAGGTGGCTTATCATGCACTGATTACGTGGCTGATCATGCACTGATCACATAGCTATCATGCACTGATCACATGGCTATCAGGCTTTGATCCCATGGCTCATCATATACTGATCACGTGACTGATCATGCAGGGGTCACGTGGCTATCATGCACTGATCACGTGGCTGATCATACACTGATCATGTGACTGATCATGCACTGATTACCTGGTTGATCATACACTGATCACGTTGTTGATAATGAACTAATCACGAAGCTGATCATACACTGATCACGTGACTGTGCATGCACTGATCACAAGGCTGATCATGCACTGATCACCTGGCTGATCATGCACTGATCACATGCCTGATCATACACTGATCACGAGACTGCACATGCACTGATCACGTGGCTGCGCATGCACTGATCACAAGGCTGATCATGTACTGATCACGTGGCTGATCATGCACTGATCACGAAGCTGATCATACACTGATCACGTGACTGTGCATGCACTGATCACGTGGCTGATCATGCACTGATCACCTGGCTGATCATGCACTGATAACCTTGCTATCATACACTGATATCGTGACTGATCATGCACTCTTCACGTGCCTGATCATGCACCGATCACGTGGCTGACCAGGCACTGATCACGAAGCAGACCATACACTGAACACGTGACTGTGCATGCACTGATCACTTGGTTGATCTTGCACTCTTCATGTGGCTGAACATGCACTGATCACGTGGTTGATCATACACTGATCACATGCCTGATCATACACTGATCACGAGACTGCACATGCACTGATTACGTGGCTGATCATGCACTGATCACGTAGGTATCATGCACTGATCACATTGCTATCATGCAGTTATCCCATGGCTCATCATGCACTGATCACGTGACTGATCATGCAGGGGTCACGTGGCTATCATGCACTGATCACGTGGCTGATCATACACTGATCATGTGACTGATCATGCACTGATCACATGCCTGATCATGAACTGATCACGTGCCTGATCATGCACTTATCATGTGACTGATCATGCACTCATCACGTGCCTGATCATGCACTGATCATGAAGCTGATCATACACTGATCACATGACTGTGCATGTACTGATCACGTGACTGTGCATGCACTGATCCCCTAGCTGATCTTTCACTGATCACGTGGCTGATCATGAACTGATCACGTGCCTGATCATGCACTTACCACGCGACTGATCCTGCAGTCATCACCTGCCTGATAATGAACTGATCACGTGGCTGACCCTGCACTGATGACGAAGCTGAACCTACACTGATCACGTGACTGTGCATGCATTGATCACGTGGATAATCATGCTATGACCACGTGGCTCATCATGCACTGATCACGAAGCTGAATATACACTGAACACGTGACTGTGCATGCACTGATCAAGTGGCTGAACATGCAATGATCACGTGGCTGATCATGCACTGATCACGAAGCTGAATATACACTGATCAGGTGACTGTGCATGCACTGATCAAGTGGCAGAACAGGCAATTATCACGTGGCTGATCATGCACTGATTATGTGCCTGATCATGCACTGATCACGTAGCTAACATGCACTGATCACATGGCTATCATGCAGTGATCCCATGGCTCATCATGCACTGATCACGAGACTGATCATGCAGGGGTCACGCGGCTATCATGCACTGATCACCTGACTGATCATACACTGATCATGTGACTGATCATGCACTGATCACATGCCTGATCATTAACTGATCACGTGCCTGATCATGCACTTATCACGTGACTGATCATGCCCTCATCACGTGCCTGATCATGCACTGATCACGTGGCTGATCATGCACTGATCACGAAGCTGATCATACACTGGTCACGTGACTGTCTATTCACTGATCACATGGCTGATCTGGGACTGATCTCATGGCTGATCCTGCACTGATCATGAAGCTGATCATAAACTGATCACGTGACTGTGCATGCACTGATCAAGTGGCTGATCATGAACTGATCACGAAGCTGAATATACACTGATCACGTGACTGTGCATGCACTGATCAAGTGGCTGAACATGCAATGATCACGTGGCTGATCATGCACTCATCACGTGCCTGATCATGCACTGATCACATGCCTGATCATGAACTGATCAGGTTCCTGATCATGCACTGATCACGTGCCTGATCATGCACTCATCACGTGCCTGATCATGCACTGATCACGTGGCTGATCATACATTGATCAGGTTACTGTGCATGCACTGATCACGTGGCTGAAAATGCAATGATCATGTGGCTGATTGTGCACTGATCACATGCCTGATCATACACTGATCACCAGACTGCACATGCACTGATCACCTGGCTGATAATGCACTGATCATGAAGCGAATTATACACTGATCACGTGACGGTGCATGCACTGATCACGAAGCTGATCATATACTGATCACGTGACTGTGCATGCACTGATCACTGGCTGATCATGCACTGATCACCTGGCTGATCATGCACTGATAACCTTGCTATCATACACTGATATCTTGACTGATCATGCACTCTTCACGTGCCTGATCATGCACTGATCATGAAGCTGATCATACACTGACCATGAGACTGCACATGCACTGATCACGTAGCTATCATGCACTGATCACATGGCTATCATGCAGTGATCCCATGGCTCATCATGCACTGATCACGTGACTGATCATGCAGGGGTCACGTGGCTATCATTCACTGATCACCTGGCTGATCATACACTGATCATGTGACTGATCATGCACTGATCACATGCCTGATCATGAACTGATCACGTGCCTGATCATGCACTTATCACGTGACTGATCATGCACTCATCACGTGCCTGATCATGCACTGATCACGTGGCTGATCATGCACTGATCACGAAGCGGATCATACACTGGTCACGTGACTGTGCATGCACTGGTACCATGGCTGATCTGGCACTGATCACGTGGCTGATCATGCACTGATCACGTGGCTGATCATGCACTGATCATGAAGCTGACCATAAACTGATCACGTGACTGTGCATGCACTGATCACGTGCCTGATCATGCACTGATCAAGTGGCTGATCATGCACTGATCACGAAGCTGATCCTACACTGATCACATGACTGTGCACGCATTGATCACATGGCTGATCATGCACTGACCACGTGGCTGATCATGCACTGAACACATGTCTGATCATGCACTTATCACGTGACGGATCCTGCAGTCATCACCTTCCTGAAAATGAACTGATCATGTGGCTGACCATGCACTGATCACGAAGCTGATCATACACTGATCACGTGACTGTGCATGCACTGATCACGTGGATGAACATGCAATGATCACGTGGCTCATCATGCACTGATCACGAAGCTGAATATACACTGAACACGTGACTGTGCATGCACTGATCACAAGGCTGATCATGCACTTATCACGTGACTGATCATGCAGTCATCACCTGCCTGATAATGAACTGATCACGTGGCTGACCATGCACTTATCACGAAGCTGAATGTACACTGATCACGTGACTGTGCATGCACTGTTCAAGTGGCTGAGCATGCAATGATCACGTGGCTGATCATGCACTGATCACGTGGCTCATTATGCACTGATCACGAAGCTGATCATACACTGATTACGTGACTGTGTATGCACTGATCACTTGGCTGATCTTGCACTGTTCATCTGGCTAATCAGGCACTGATCACGTGGTTGATGTTACACTGATCACCTGGCTGATCATGAGCTAATCACGAAGCTGATCATACACTGATCACGTGACTGTGCATGCATGATCACAAGGTTGATCATGCACTGATCACGTGGCTGATCATGCACTTATCACATGCCTGATCATACACTGATCACGAGACTGCACGGGCACTGATCCCGTGGCTCATCATGCACTGAGCATGAAGCTGATCATACACTGATCACGTGACTGTGCATGTACTGATCACATGACTGTGCATGCACTGATCCCATGGCTGATCTTTCACTGATCACGTGGCTGATCATGAACTGATCACGTGCCTGATCATGCACTTATCACATGGCTGATCCTGCAGTCATCACCTGCCTGATAATGAACTGATCATGTGGCTGACCATGCACTGATCACGAAGCTGATCATACACTGATCACGTGACTGTGCATGCACCGATCACGTGGATGAACATGCAATGATCACGTGGCTCATCATGCACTGATCACGAAGCTGAATATACACTGAACACGGGACTGTGCATGCACTGATCACAAGGCTGATCATGCACTTATCACGTGACTGATCATGCAGTCATCACCTGCCTGATAATGAACTGATCACGTGACTGTGCATGCACTGATCAAGTGGCTGAACATGCAATGATCAGGTGGCTTATCATGCACTGATTACGTGGCTGATCATGCACTGATCACATAGCTATCATGCACTGATCACATGGCTATCAGGCTTTGATTCCATGGCTCATCATATACTGATCACGTGACTGATCATGCAGGGGTCACGTGGCTATCATGCTCTGATCACGTGGCTGATCATACACTGATCATGTGACTGATCATGCACTGATTACCTGGTTGATCATACACTGATCACGTTGTTGATAATGAACTAATCACGAAGCTGATCATACACTGATCACGTGACTGTGCATGCACTGATCACAAGGCTGATCTTGCACTGTTCATGTGGCTGATCATGCACTGATTACCTGGTTGATCATACACTGATCACGTTGTTGATAATGAACTAATCACGAAGCTGATCATACACTGATCACGTGACTGTGCATGCACTGATCACAAGGCTGATCATGCACTGATCACCTGGCTGATCATGCACTGATCACATGCCTGATCATACACTGATCACGAGACTGCACATGCACTGATCACGTGGCTGCGCATGCACTGATCACAAGGCTGATCATGTACTGATCACGTGGCTGATCATGCACTGATCACGAAGCTGATCATACACTGATCACGTGACTGTGCATGCACTGATCACGTGGCTGATCATTCACTGATCACCTGGCTGATCATGCACTGATAACCTTGCTATCATACACTGATATCGTGACTGATCATGCACTCTTCACGTGCCTGATCATGCACCGATCACGTGGCTGACCAGGCACTGATCACGAAGCAGAGCATACACTGAACACGTGACTGTGCATGCACTGATCACTTGGTTGTTCTTGCACTCTTCATGTGGCTGAACATGCACTGATCACGTGGTTGATCATACACTGATCACATGCCTGATCATACACTGATCATGAGACTGCACATGCACTGATTACGTGGCTGATCATGCACTGATCACGTAGGTATCATGCACTGATCACATTGCTATCATGCAGTTATCCCATGGCTCATCATGCACTGATCACGTGACTGATCATGCAGGGGTCACGTGGCTATCATGCACTGATCACGTGGCTGATCATACACTGATCATGTGACTGATCATGCACTGATCACATGCCTGATCATGAACTGATCACGTGCCTGATCATGCACTTATCACGTGACTGATCATGCACTCATCACGTGCCTGATCATGCACTGATCACGCGGCTGATCATACACTGATCATGAGGCTGTTCATGCACTCATCACGTGTCTGATCATACACTGATCTCATTAGTGATAATGCACTGAACACGAGCCTGATCATGCACTGATCACGTGGCTGATCATGCACTGATCACGAAGCTGATCATACACTGATCAGGTGACTGTGCATGCATTGATCACGTGGTTGAAAATGCAATCATAACGTGGCTGATCGTGCACTGTTCACGTGGCTGATCATGCACTGATCACGTGCCTGATTATACACTGATCATGACACTGCACATGCACTGATTACGTGGCTGATCATGCACTTATCACCTAGCTATCATGCACTGATCACATGGCTCTCATGCAGTGATCCCATGGCTTATCATGCACTGATCACGTGACTGATCATGCAGGGGTCATGTGGCTATCATTCACTGATCACGTGGCTGATCATACACTGATCATGTGACTGATCATGCACTGATTACATGCGTGATCATGCACTGATCACGTGCCTGATCATGCACTGATCACGTGGCTGATCATGCACTGATCATGAAGCTGATCATACACTGGTCACGAGACTGTGCATGCACTCATCCCATGGCTGATCTGGCACTGATCACTTGGCTGATCATGCACTGATCACGTGGCTGATCATGCACTGATCATGAAGCTGATCATACACTGGTCACGAGACTGTGCATGCACTGATCCCATGGCTGATCTGGCACTGATCACTTGGCTGATCATGCACTGATCACGTGGCTGATCATGCACTGATCATGAAGCTGATCATCAACTGATCACGTGACTGTGCATGCACTGATCACGTGGCTGATCATGCACTGATCACCTGGCTGATCATGCACTGATAACCTTGCTATCATACACTGATCACGTGACTGATCATGCACTCTTAACTTGCCTGATCATGCTCTGATCACATGGCTGATCATGCACTGATCACGTGGCTGATCATGCAGTGATCTCGTGTCTCAATGATGGTGATAATGTGCCTAATCAAGAACTGATCACGTGGCTATAATGCACTGATCATGTATCTGAGCATGCACTGATCATGTGGATGATCATACACTGATCATGTTACTGATCACGCACTGATCACGTGACTGTGCATGCACTGATCACGTGGGTGAAAATGCAATGATCACGATGCAGATCATGCACTGATCACGTGACTGATCATACACTGGTCAAGTGGCTATCATGCACTGATCACGTGGCTAATCCAGCACTGATCACGTGCCTGATCATGCACTGATCACGTGGCTGATCACGCACTGATCACGAAGCTGATCATACACTGGTCACGTGACTGTGCATGCAATGATCACATGGCTGATCATGCACTAATCACGTGGCTGATAATGCGCTGATAACCTGGCTATCATACACTGATCACGTGACTGATTATGCACTCTTCACCTGCCTGATCATGCACTGATCATGTGGCTGATCATGCACTGAAGAAGAAGTTGATCATACACTGATCACGGGACCATGCATGCATTGATCACGTGGCTCATCCTGCACTGATCACCTGGCTGATCATACACTGATCACGTGACTGATTATGCACTAATCACGTTGCGGATCATGCACTGATCACATTAGTGATAATGCACTGAACACGTGCCTGATCATGCACTGATCACGTGGCTGATCATGCACTGATCACGAAGCTGATCATACACTGATCAGGTGACTGTGCATGCACTGATTACGTGGCTGAAAATGCAATGATCACGTGGCTGATCGTGGACTGATCATGTGGCTGATCATGCACTGATCACTTGGGAGATCATACACTGATCACGTGGCTGATCATACACTGATCACGTGCCTGATTATACACTGATCATGACACTGCACATGCACTGATTACGTGGCTGATCATGCACTGATCACGTAGCTATCATGCACTGATCACATGGCTCTCATGCAGTGATCCCATGGCTCATCATGTACTGATCACGTGAGTAATCATACAGGGGTCACGTGGCTATCATGCACTGATCACGTGGCTGATCATACACTGATCATGTGACTGATCATGCACTGATTACATGCCTGATCATGAACTGATCACGTGCCTGATCATGCACTAATCACGTGGCTGATCATGCACTGATCATGACGCTGATCATACACTGGTCACGTGACTGTGCATGCACTGATCCCATGGCTGATCTGGCACTGATCACGTGGCTGATAATGCACTGATCACGTGGCTGATCATGCACTTATCACATGCCTGATCATACACTGATCACGAGACTGCACGTGCACTGATCCCGTGGCTCATCATGCACTGAGCATGAAGCTGATCATACACTGATCACGTGACTGTGCATGTACTGATCACATGACTGTGCATGCACTGATCCCTTGGCTGATCTTTCACTGATCACGTGGCTGATCATGAACTGATCACGTGCCTGATCATGCACTTATCACATGGCTGATCCTGCAGTCATCACCTGCCTGATAATGAACTGATCATGTGGCTGACCATGCACTGATTACGAAGCTGATCATACACTGATCACGTGACTGTGCATGCACTGATCACGTGGATGAACATGCAATGATCACGTGGCTCATCATGCACTGATCACGAAGCTGAATATACACTGAACACGTGACTGTGCATGCACTGATCACAAGGCTGATCATGCACTTATCACGTGACTGATCATGCAGTCATCACCTGCCTGATAATGAACTGATCACGTGGCTGACCATGCACTGATCACGAAGCTGAATATACACTGATCACGTGACTGTGCATGCACTGATCAAGTGGTTGAACATGCAATGATCACGTGGCTATCATGCACTGATCACGTGGCTGATCATACACTGATCATGTGACTGATCATGCACTGATCACATGCCTGATCATGAACTGATTACGTGCCTGATCATGCACTTATCACGTGACTGATCATGCACTCATCACGTGCCTGATCATGCACTGATCACGCGGCTGATCATACACTGATCATGAGGCTGTACATGCACTCATCACGTGTCTGATCATACACTGATCTAATTAGTGATAATGCACTGAACACGTGCCTGATCATGCACTGATCACGTGGCTGATCATACACTGATCAGGTGACTGTGCATGCATTGATCACGTGGCTGCAAATGCAATGATCACGTGGCTGATCATGCACTGATCACGTGCCTGATTATACATTGATCATAACACTGCACATGCACTGATTACGTGGCTGATCATGCACTGATCACGTAGCTATCATGCACTGATCACATCGCTCTCATGCAGTGATCCCATGGCTCATCATGCACTGATCACGTGACTGATCATGCAGGGGTCACGTGGCTATCATTCACTGATCACGTGGCTGATCATACACTGATCATGTGACTGATCATGCACTGACTACATGCCTGATCATGAACTGATCACATGCCTGATCATGCACTTATCACGTGACTGATCATGCACTCATCACGTGCCTGATCATGCACTGATCACGTGGCTGATCATGCACTGATCACGAAGCTGATCATACACTGTTCAGGTGACTGTGCATGCACTGGTCCCATGGCTGATCTGGCACTGATCACCTGGCTGATCATGCACTGATCACGAAGCTGATCCTACACTGATCACGTGACTGTGCATGCACTGATCACATGGCTGATCATACACTGACCACGTGGCTGATCATGCACTGAACACATGCCTGATCATACACTGATCACGTGACTGTACATGCACTGATCACGTGGCTGATCATGCATTGATCACGTGGCTGTTCATGCACTCATCAAGTGTCTGATCATACACTGATCACATTACTGATAATGCACTGAACACGTGTCTGATCATGCACTGATCACGAGGCTGATCATGCACTGGTCACGTGGCTGATCATGCACTGATCATGAAACTGATCATAAACTGATCATGTGACTGTGCATGCACTGATCACGTGGCTGATCACGCACTAATCCCATGGCTGAACATGCACTGATCACGTAACTGATCATACACTGATCACCTGCCCCATCATGCACTGATCACGAAGCTGATCATACACTGATTACATGACTGTGTATGCACTGATCACTTGGCTGATCTTGCACTGTTCAAGTGGCTCATCAGGCACTGATCACGTGGTTGATGTTACACTGATCACGTGGCTGATCATGAACTAATCACGAAGCTGATCATACACTGATCACGTGACTGTGCATGCACTGATCCCCTAGCTGATCTTTCACTGATCACGTGGCTGATCATGAACTGATCACGTGCCTGATCATGTACTTATCACGTGACTGATCCTGCAGTCATCACCTGCCTGATAATGAACTGATCACGTGGCTGACCATGCACTGATCACGAAGCTGATCATACACTGATCACGTGACTGTGCATGCATTGATCGCGTGGATGAACATGCAGTGATCACGTGGCTGATCATGCACTGATTACGTGGCTCATCATGCACTGATCACGTAGCTATCATGCACTGATCACATGGCTATCATGCACTGATCACATGGCTCATCATATACTGATCACGTGACTGATCATGCAGGGGTAACGTGGCTATCATGCACTGATCACGTGGCTGATCATACACTGATCTTGTGACTGATCATGCACTGATCACTTGCCTGATCATGAACTGATCACTTGCCTGGTCATGCACTTATCACGTGGCTCATCATGCACTGATCTCAAAGCTGATCATACACTGATTACGTGACTGTGCATGCACTGATCACTTGGCTGATCTTGCACTGTTCATGTGGCTGATCATGCACTGATTACCTGGTTGATCATACACTGATCACGTTGTTGATAATGAACTAATCACGAAGCTGATCATACACTGATCACGTGACTGTGCATGCACTGATCACAAGGCTGATCATGCACTGATCACATGCCTGATCATGCACTGATCACATGCCTGATCATACACTGATCACCAGACTGCACATGCACTGATCACATGGCTGCGCATGCACTGATCACAAGGCCGATCATGTACTGATCACGTGGCTGATCATGCACTGATCATGAAGCTGATCATACACTGATCACGTGACTGTGCATGCACTGATCACGTGGCTGATCATGCACTGATCACCTGGCTGATCATGCACTGATAACCTTGCTATCATACACTGATATCGTGACTGATCATGCACTCTTCACGAGCCTGATCATGCACCGATCACGTGGCTGACCAGGCACTGATCACGAAGCATATCATACACTGAACACGTGACTGTGCATGCACTGATCACTTGTTTTTTCTTGCACTCTTCATGTGGCTGAACATGCACTGATCACGTGGTTGATCATACACTGATCACATGCCTGATCATACACTGATCACGAGACTGCACATGCACTGATTACGTGGCTGATCATGCACTGATCACGTAGGTATCATGCACTGATCACATTGCTATCATGCAGTTATCCCATGGCTCATCATGCACTGATCACGTGACTGATCATGCAGGGGTCACGTGGCTATCATGCACTGATCACGTGGCTGATCATACACTGATCATGTGACTGATCATGCACTGATCACATGCCTGATCATGAACTGATCACGTGCCTGATCATGCACTTATCACGTGACTGATCATGCACTCATCACGTGCCTGATCATGCACTGATCACGCGGCTGATCATACACTGATCATGAGGCTGTACATGCACTCATCACCTGTCTGATCATACACTGATCTCATTAGTGATAATGCAATGAACACGTGCCTGATAATGCACTGATCACGTGGCTGATCTTGCACTGATCACGAAGCTGATCATACACTGATCAGGTGACTGTGCATGCATTGATCACGTGGCTGAAAATGCAATGATCACGTGGCTGATCGTGCACTCTTCACGTGGCTGATCATGGACTGATCACGTGCCTGATCATACACTGATCATGACACTGCACATGCACTGATTACGTGGCTGATCATGCACTGATCACGTAGCTATCATGCACTGAGAACATGGCTCTCATGCAGTGATCCCATGGCTCATCATGCACTGATCACGTGACTAATCATGCAGGGGTCACGTGGCTATCATTCACTGATCACGTGGCTGATCATACACTGATCATGTGACTGATCATGCACTGATTACATGCCTGATCATGAACTGATCACATGCCTGATCATGCACTTATCACGTGAATGATCATGCACTCATCACGTGCCTGATCATGCACTGATGACGTGGCTGATCATGCACTGATCATGAAGCTGATCATACACTGATCATGTGACTGATCATGCACTGATTACATGCCTGATCATGAACTGATCACATGCCTGATCATGCACTTATCACGTGACTGATCATGCACTCATCACGTGCCTGATCATGCACTGATCACGTGGCTGATCATGCACTGATCACGAAGCTGATCATACACTGTTCAGGTGACTGTGCATGCACTGATTACGTGGCTGAAAATGCAATGATCACGTAGCTATCATGCACTGATCACATGGCTCTCATGCAGTGAACCCATGGCTCATCATGCACTGATCACGTGACTAATCATGCAGGGGTCACGTGGCTATCATTCACTGATCACGTGGCTGATCATACACTGATCATGTGACTGATCATGCACTGATTACATGCCTGATCATGAACTGATCACATGCCTGATCATGCACTTATCATGTGACTGATCATGCACTGATCACGTGCCTGATCATGCACTGATCACGTGGCTGATCATGCACTGATCATGAAGCTGATCATACACTGGTCACGTGACTGTGCATGCACTGATTCCATGGCTGATCATGCACTGATCACATGCCTGATCATTCATTGATCACGAGACTGCACATGCACTGATCACGTGGCTGATCATGCACTGATCACATGTCTGATCATACACTGATCACGTGAGTGTGCATGCACTGATCACGTGGCTGATCATGCATTGATCACGTGGCTGTTCATGCACTCATCAAGTGTCTGATCATACACTGATCACATTACTGATAATGCACTTAACACGTGGCTGCACATGCAATGATCACGTGGCTGATTATACATTGATCACTTGCCTGACCATGCACTGATCACGTGGCTGATCATGCACTGATCACGTAGCTATCATGCACTGATCACATGGCTATCATGCAGTGATCCCATGGCTCATCATGCACTGATCACGTGACTGATCATGCAAGGGTCACGTGGCTAGCATTCACTGATCACGTGGCTGATCATACACTGATCATGTGACTGATCATGCACTGATCACATGCCTGATCATGAACTGATCACGTGCCTGTTCCTGCACTTATCACGTGACTGATCATGCACTCTTCACGTGCCTGATCATGCACTCATCACGTGCCTGATCATGCACTGATCACGAAGCTGAACATACACTGGTCACGTGACTGTGCATGCACTGGTCCCATGGCTGATCATGCACTGACCACGTGGCTGATCATGCACTCTTCACGTGCCTGATCATGCACTCATCACGTGCCTGATCATGCACTGATCACGAAGCTGATCCTACACTGATCACGTGACTGTGCATGCACTGATCACATGGCTGATCATGCACTGACCACGTGGCTGATCATGCACTGAACACATGCCTGATCATACACTGATCACGTGACTGTACATGCACTGATCACGTGGCTGATCATGCATTGATCACGTGGCTGTTCATGCACTCATCAAGTGTCTGATCATACACTGATCACATTACTGATAATGCACTGAACACGTGTCTGATCATGCACTGATCACGAGGCTGATCATGCACTGGTCACGTGGCTGATCATGCACTGATCATGAAACTGATCATAAACTGATCATGTGACTGTGCATGCACTGATCACGTGGCTGATCACGCACTGATCCCATGGCTGAACATGCACTGATCACGTACCTGATCATACACTGATCACGTGGCTCATCATGCACTGATCACGATGCTGATCATACACTGATTACGTGACTGTGCATGTACTGATCCCGTGACTGTGCCTGCACTGATCCCCTAGCTGATCTTTCACTGATCACGTGGCTGATCATGAACTGATCACGTGCCTGATCATGCACTCATCAATTGTCTGATCATACACTGATCACATTACTGATAATGCACTGAACACGTGTCTGATCATGCACTGATAACGAGGCTGATCATGCACTGGTCACGTGGCTGATCATGCACTGATCATGAAACTGATCATAAACTGATCATGTGACTGTGTATGCACTGATCACTTGGCTGATCTTGCACTGTTCAAGTGGCTCATCAGGCACTGATCACGTGGTTGATGTTACACTGATCACGTGGCTGATCATGAAATAATCACGAAGCTGATCATACACTGATCACGTGACTGTGCATGTACTGATCACGTGACTGTGCATGCACTGATCCCCTAGCTGATCTTTCACTGATCACGTGGCTGATCATGAACTGATCACGTGCCTGATCATGCACTTATCACGTGACTGATCCTGCAGTCATCACCTGCCTGATAATGAACTGATCACGTGGCTGACCATGCACTGATCACGAAGCTGATCATACACTGATCACATGACTGTGCATGCATTGATCGCGTGGATGAACATGCAATGATCACGTGGCTCATCATGCACTGATCACGAAGCTGAATATACACTGAACACGTGACTGTGCATGCACTGATCAAGTGGCTGAACATGCAATGATCACGTGGCTGATCATGCACTGATTACGTGAGTGTGCATGCACTGATCACGTGGCTGAACATGCACTGATCACATGCCTGATCATACACTGATCACGTGAGTGTGCATGCACTGATCACGTGGCTGAACATGCAATGATCACGTGGCTGATCATGCACTGATTACGTGAGTGTGCATGCACTGATCACGTGGCTGCACATGCAATGATCACGTGGCTCATCATGCACTAACCACGAAGCTGATCATACACTGATCATGTGAGTGTGCATGCACTGATCACTTGGCTGATCTTGCACTAATCACGTGGCATAAAATGCGCTGATAAACTGGCTGTCATACACTGATCACCTTACTGATTATGCATTCTTCACCTGCCTGATCATGCACTGATCATGTGGCTGATCATGCACTCAAAAAGAAGTTGATCATACACTGATCACGGGACCATGCATTCATTGATTACGTGGCTGATCATGCACTGATCACCTGGGTGATCATACACTGATCACCTGACTGATCATGCACTAATCACGTTGCGGATCATGCACTGATCACGCGGCTGATCATACACTGATCATGAGGCTGTTCATGCACTCATCACGTGTCTGATCATACACTGATCACATTAGTGATAATACACTGAACACGTGCCTGATCATGCACTGATCACGAAGCTGATCATACACTGATCAGGTGACTGTGCATGCACTGATCACTTGGCTGAAAATGCAATGATCACGTGGCTGATCCTGCACTGATCACGTGGCTGATCATGCAGTGATCACGTGGGAGATCATACACTGATCACGTGGCTGATCATGCACTGATCACGTAGCTATCATGCACTGATCACATGGCTCTCATGCAGTGATCCCATGGCTCATCATGCACTGATAACGTGACTAATCATGCAGGGGTCACGTGGCTATCATTCACTGATCACGTGGCTGATCATACACTGATCATGTGACTGATCATGCACTGATCACGTGCCTGATCATGCTCTGATCCCGTGGCTGATCATGCACTCATCACATGCCTGATCATGCACTGATCACATACCTGATCATGAACTGATCACGTGCCTGATCATGCACTTATCACGTGACTGATCATGCACTCATCACGTGCCTGATCATGCACTGATCACGTGGCTGATCATACATTGATAACGTGACTGTGCATGCACTGATCACGTGGCTGAAAATGCAATGATCATGTGGCTGATCATGCACTGATCACGTGGCTCATCATGCACTGATCACGAAGCTGATCATACACTGATCATGTGAGTGTGCATGCACTGATCACTTGGCTGATCTTGCACTAATCACGTGGCATAAAATGCGCTGATAACCTGGCTGTCATACACTGATCACCTGACTGATTATGCATTCTTCACCTGCCTGATCATGCACTGATCATGTGGCTGATCATGCACTGAAGAAGAAGTTGATCATACACTGATCATGGGACCATGCATTCATTGATCACGTGGCTGATCATGCACTGATCACCTGGGTGATCATACACTGATCACGTGACTGATCATGCACTAATCACGTTGCGGATCAAGCACTGATCACGCGGCTGATCATGCTCTGATCCCGTGGCTGATCATGCACTCATCACATGCCTGATCATGCACTGATCACATACCTGATCATGAACTGATCACGTGCCTGATCATGCACTTATCACGTGACTGATCATGCTCTGATCCCGTGGCTGATCATGCACTCATCACATGCCTGATCATGCACTGATCACATACCTGATCATGAACTGATCACGTGCCTGATCATGCACTTATCACGTGACTGATCATGCACTCATTACGTGCCTGATCATGCACTGATCACGTGGCTGATCATACATTGATAACGTGACTGTGCATGCACTGATCACGTGGCTGATCATGCACTGACCACGTGGCTGATCATGCACTGAACACATGCCTGATCATACACTGATCACGTGACTGTACATGCACTAATCACGTGGCTGATCATGCACTGGTCACGTGGCTGATCATGCACTGATCATGAAACTGATCATAAACTGATCATGTGACTGTGCATTCACTGATCACGTGGCTGATCACGCACTGATCCCATGGCTGAACATGCACTGATCACATAACTGATCATACACTGATCACGTGGCTCATCATGCACTGATCACGAAGCTGATCATACACTGATTACGTGACTGTGTATGCACTGATCACTTGGCTGATCTTGCAATGTTCAAGTGGCTCATCAGGCACTGATCACGTGGTTGATGTTACACTGATCACGTGGCTGATCATGAACTAATCACGAAGCTGATCATACACTGATCACGTGACTGTGCATGCATTGATCGCGTGGATGAACATGCAATGATCACGTGGCTCATCATGCACTGATCACGAAGCTGAATATACACTGAACACGTGACTGTGCATGCACTGATCAAGTGGCTGAACATGCAATGATCACGTGGCTGATAATGCACTGATTACGTGGCTGATCATGCACTGATCACGTAGCTATCATGCACTGATCACATGGCTATCATGCAGTGATTCCATGGCTCATCATGCACTGATCACGTGACTGATCATGCAGGGGTCACGTGGCTATCATGCACTGATCACGTGGCTGATCATACACTGATCATGTGACTGATCATGCACTGATCACATGCCTGATCATGCACTGATCACGTGGCTGATCATGCACTGATCACGAAGCTGATCATACACTGGTCACGTGACTGTGCATTCACTAATCCCATGGCTGATCTGGCACTGATCTCATGGCTGATCATGCACTGATCACGTGGCTGATCCTGCACTGATCATGAAGCTGATCATAAACTGATCACGTGACTGCATGCACTGATCAAGTGTCTGAACATGCAATGATCACGTGGCTGATCATGCACTGATCACGAAGCTAAATATATACTGATCACGTGACTGTGCATGCACTGATCAAGTGGCTGAACATGCAATGATCCCGTGGCTGACCATGCACTCATCACGTGCCTGATCATGCACTGATCACATGCCTGATCATGAACTGATCACGTGCCTGATCATGCATTTATCACGTGACTGATCATGCACTCATCACGTGCCTGATCATGAACTGATCACGTGCCTGATCATGCACTTATCTCGTGACTGATCATGCACTCATCACGTGCCTGATCATGCACTGATCACGTGGCTGATCATACATTGATCAGGTGACTGTGCATGCACTGATCATGTGGCTGAAAATGCAATGATCATGTGGCTGATCGTGCACTAATCACATGCCTGATCATACACTGATCACCAGACTGCACATGCACTGATCACCTGTCTGACAATGCACTGATCATGAAGCCAATTATACACTGATCACGTGACTGTGCATGCACTGATCACGTAGCTGATCATATACTGATCACGTGACTGTGCATGCACTGATCACTGGCTGATCATGCACTGATCACCTGGCTGATAATGCACTGATAACCTTGCTATCATACACTGATATCTTGACTGATCATGCACTCTTCACGTGCCTGATCATGCACTGATCACGTGGCTGACCATGCACTGATCACGATGCTGATCATACACTGAACACGTGACTGTGCATGCACTGATCACGTGGCTGAATATGCAATGATGACGTGGCTGAACATGCAATGATCACGTGGATGATCATGCACTGATCACGTGGCTCATCATGCACTAACCACGAAGCTGATCATACACTGATCATGTGAGTGTGCATGCACTGATCACTTGGCTGATCTTGCACTAATCACGTGGCATAAAATGCGCTGATAAACTGGCTGTCATACACTGATCACCTTACTGATTATGCATTCTTCACCTGCCTGATCATGCACTGATCATGTGGCTGATCATGCACTCAAAAAGAAGTTGATCATACACTGATCACGGGACCATGCATTCATTGATCACGTGGCTGATCATGCACTGATCACCTGGGTGATCATACACTGATCACCTGACTGATCATGCACTAATCACGTTGCGGATCATGCACTGATCACGCGGCTGATCATACACTGATCATGAGGCTGTTCATGCACTCATCACGTGTCTGATCATACACTGATCACATTAGTGATAATACACTGAACACGTGCCTGATCATGCACTGATCACGAAGCTGATCATACACTGATCAGGTGACTGTGCATGCACTGATCACTTGGCTGAAAATGCAATGATCACGTGGCTGATCCTGCACTGATCACGTGGCTGATCATGCAGTGATCACGTGGGAGATCATACACTGATCACGTGGCTGATCATGCACTGATCACGTAGCTATCATGCACTGATCACATGGCTCTCATGCAGTGATCCCATGGCTCATCATGCACTGATAACGTGACTAATCATGCAGGGGTCACGTGGCTATCATTCACTGATCACGTGGCTGATCATACACTGATCATGTGACTGATCATGCACTGATCACGTGCCTGATCATGCACTTATCACGTGACTGATCATGCACTCATCACGTGCCTGATCATGCACTGATCACGTGGCTGATCATACACTGGTCACGTGACTGAGCATGCACTGGTCCCATGGCTGATCTGGCACTGATCACGTGGCTGATCATGCACTGATCACGAAGCTGATCTTACACTGATCTCGTGACTGTGCATGCATTGATCACATGGCTGATCATGCACTCATCACGTGCCTGATCATGCTCTGATCCCGTGGCTGATCATGCACTCATCACATGCCTGATCATGCACTGATCACATACCTGATCATGAACTGATCACGTGCCTGATCATGCACTTATCACGTGACTGATCATGCACTCATCACGTGCCTGATCATGCACTGATCACGTGGCTGATCATACATTGATAACGTGACTGTGCATTCACTGATCACGTGGCTGATCATGCACTGACCACGTGGCTGATCATGCACTGAACACATGCCTGATCATACACTGATCACGTGACTGTACATGCACTAATCACGTGGCTGATCATGCACTGGTCACGTGGCTGATCATGCACTGATCATGAAACTGATCATAAACTGATCATGTGACTGTGCATTCACTGATCACGTGGCTGATCACGCACTGATCCCATGGCTGAACATGCACTGATCACATAACTGATCATACACTGATCACGTGGCTCATCATGCACTGATCACGAAGCTGATCATACACTGATTACGTGACTGTGTATGCACTGATCACTTGGCTGATCTTGCAATGTTCAAGTGGCTCATCAGGCACTGATCACGTGGTTGATGTTACACTGATCACGTGGCTGATCATGAACTAATCACGAAGCTGATCATACACTGATCACGTGACTGTGCATGCATTGATCGCGTGGATGAACATGCAATGATCACGTGGCTCATCATGCACTGATCACGAAGCTGAATATACACTGAACACGTGACTGTGCATGCACTGATCAAGTGGCTGAACATGCAATGATCACGTGGCTGATAATGCACTGATTACGTGGCTGATCATGCACTGATCACGTAGCTATCATGCACTGATCACATGGCTATCATGCAGTGATTCCATGGCTCATCATGCACTGATCACGTGACTGATCATGCAGGGGTCACGTGGCTATCATGCACTGATCACGTGGCTGATCATACACTGATCATGTGACTGATCATGCACTGATCACATGCCTGATCATGCACTGATCACGTGGCTGATCATGCACTGATCACGAAGCTGATCATACACTGGTCACGTGACTGTGCATTCACTAATCCCATGGCTGATCTGGCACTGATCTCATGGCTGATCATGCACTGATCACGTGGCTGATCCTGCACTGATCATGAAGCTGATCATAAACTGATCACGTGACTGCATGCACTGATCAAGTGTCTGAACATGCAATGATCACGTGGCTGATCATGCACTGATCACGAAGCTAAATATATACTGATCACGTGACTGTGCATGCACTGATCAAGTGGCTGAACATGCAATGATCCCGTGGCTGACCATGCACTCATCACGTGCCTGATCATGCACTGATCACATGCCTGATCATGAACTGATCACGTGCCTGATCATGCATTTATCACGTGACTGATCATGCACTCATCACGTGCCTGATCATGAACTGATCACGTGCCTGATCATGCACTTATCTCGTGACTGATCATGCACTCATCACGTGCCTGATCATGCACTGATCACGTGGCTGATCATACATTGATCAGGTGACTGTGCATGCACTGATCATGTGGCTGAAAATGCAATGATCATGTGGCTGATCGTGCACTAATCACATGCCTGATCATACACTGATCACCAGACTGCACATGCACTGATCACCTGTCTGACAATGCACTGATCATGAAGCGAATTATACACTGATCACGTGACTGTGCATGCACTGATCACGAAGCTGATCATATACTGATCACGTGACTGTGCATGCACTGATCACTGGCTGATCATGCACTGATCACCTGGCTGATCATGCACTGATAACCTTGCTATCATACACTGATATCTTGACTGATCATGCACTCTTCACGTGCCTGATCATGCACTGATCACGTGGCTGACCATGCACTGATCACGATGCTGATCATACACTGAACACGTGACTGTGCATGCACTGATCACGTGGCTGAATATGCAATGATCACGTGGCTGAACATGCCATGATCACGTGGATGATCATGCACTGATCACGTGGCTCATCATGCACTAACCACGAAGCTGATCATACACTGATCATGTGAGTGTGCATGCACTGATCACTTGGCTGATCTTGCACTAATCACGTGGCATAAAATGCGCTGATAAACTGGCTGTCATACACTGATCACCTTACTGATTATGCATTCTTCACCTGCCTGATCATGCACTGATCATGTGGCTGATCATGCACTCAAAAAGAAGTTGATCATACACTGATCACGGGACCATGCATTCATTGATCACGTGGCTGATCATGCACTGATCACCTGGGTGATCATACACTGATCACCTGACTGATCATGCACTAATCACGTTGCAGATCATGCACTGATCACGCGGCTGATCATACACTGATCATGAGGCTGTTCATGCACTCATCACGTGTCTGATCATACACTGATCACATTAGTGATAATACACTGAACACGTGCCTGATCATGCACTGATCACGAAGCTGATCATACACTGATCAGGTGACTGTGCATGCACTGATCACTTGGCTGAAAATGCAATGATCACGTGGCTGATCCTGCACTGATCACGTGGCTGATCATGCAGTGATCACGTGGGAGATCATACACTGATCACGTGGCTGATCATGCACTGATCACGTAGCTATCATGCACTGATCACATGGCTCTCATGCAGTGATCCCATGGCTCATCATGCACTGATAACGTGACTAATCATGCAGGGGTCACGTGGCTATCATTCACTGATCACGTGGCTGATCATACACTGATCATGTGACTGATCATGCACTGATCACGTGCCTGATCATGCACTTATCACGTGACTGATCATGCACTCATCACGTGCCTGATCATGCACTGATCACGTGGCTGATCATACACTGGTCACGTGACTGAGCATGCACTGGTCCCATGGCTGATCTGGCACTGATCACGTGGCTGATCATGCACTGATCACGAAGCTGATCTTACACTGATCTCGTGACTGTGCATGCATTGATCACATGGCTGATCATGCACTCATCACGTGCCTGATCATGCTCTGATCCCGTGGCTGATCATGCACTCATCACATGCCTGATCATGCACTGATCACATACCTGATCATGAACTGATCACGTGCCTGATCATGCACTTATCACGTGACTGATCATGCACTCATCACGTGCCTGATCATGCACTGATCACGTGGCTGATCATACATTGATAACGTGACTGTGCATGCACTGATCACGTGGCTGAAAATGCAATGATCATGTGGCTGATCATGCACTGATCACGTGGCTCATCATGCACTGATCACGAAGCTGATCATACACTGATCATGTGAGTGTGCATGCACTGATCACTTGGCTGATCTTGCACTAATCACGTGGCATAAAATGCGCTGATAACCTGGCTGTCATACACTGATCACCTGACTGATTATGCATTCTTCACCTGCCTGATCATGCACTGATCATGTGGCTGATCATGCACTGAAGAAGAAGTTGATCATACACTGATCATGGGACCATGCATGCATTGATCACGTGGCTGATCATGCACTGATCACCTGGGTGATCATACACTGATCACGTGACTGATCATGCACTAATCACGTTGCGGATCAAGCACTGATCACGCGGCTGATCATACACTGATCATGAGGCTGTTCATGCACTCATCAAGTGTCTGATCATACACTGATCACATTAGTGATAATGCACTGAACACGTGCCTGATCATGCACTGATCACGTGTCTGATAATGCACTGATCACGAAGCTGATCATACACTGATCAGGTGACTGAAAATGCAATGATCACGTGGCTGAAAATGCAATGATCACGTAGCAGATCGTGCACTGGTCACGTGGCTGATCATGCAGTGATCACGTGGGAGATCATACACTGATCACGTGGCTGATCATGCACTGATCACGTAGCTATCATGCACTGATCACATGGCTGATCATGCACTGATCACGTGGCTATCATGCAATGATCACGTGGCTATCATGCACTGATCACATGGCTGACCATGCACTGATACCGTGACTGAGCATGGACTGATCACATGACTATCATGTAGTGATTACGTTACTTAATGGTGCTGATCATGCGCTGATCATGTGTGCTATCATACACTGATCCTGTGCCTCTGGAGGCAATAAACAAAGAGCTGAGTAGGCACTAATCAAACAGTCAGCAGGCAATAATCAAGGAACTCAGCTGTGAGGAATCATGCTGCTCAGCTGGCAATAATCAAGCAGCTGAGCAGGCAGGAATTACGCAGCACAGCTGGCAATTGTCAAGCAGATGAGCAGACAGTAATCACGCAGCTCAGCAGGCCCTGATCACGTGACTGAGCATGCACTGTTCACGTGGCTGATCATACACTGATCACGTGATTGGTCATGCACTGATCACTTGGATATCATGCACTGCTCACGTGGCTGATCATGCAATGATCACGCAGCTACCATGTACTGGTCACATGACTGATCATGCACTGACCACGTGACTGATCATGCACTGATCACGTGGCTATCATGCACTACTTACGTGGCTGATCATGCAATGATCATGTAGTTACCATGTACCGGTCACGTGACTGATCATACACCCATCAGGTGACTGATCATGCACTGATCACGTGGCTATCATGCACTATTCACGTGGCTGATCATACACTGATCACCTGCCTGGTCATGCACAGATCACGTGACTAATCATGAACTGATCACGTAGCTATCATGCACTGATCACCTGGCTGATCATGCACTGATCACATGGCTGTCATGCAATGATCACCTGGCTATCATGCACTGATCACTTGGCTGATCATGCACTGATACCGTGACTGAGCATGGACTGATCACATGACTATCATGTAGTGATCACGTGACTTAATGGTGGTGATCATGCGCTGATCATGTTTGGTATCATACACTGATCATGTGCCTCCGGAGGTAATAAACAAAGAGCTGAGTAGGCACGAATCAAACAGTCAGCAGGCAATAATCATGGAACTCAGCTGTGAGGAATCATGCTGCTCAGCTGGCAATAATCAAGCAGCTGAGCAGGCAGGAATTACGCAGCACAGCTGGCAATTGTCAAGCAGATGAGCAGACAGTAATCACGCAGCTCAGCCGGCCCTGATCACGTGACTGATCATGCACTGATCTCGTGGCTATCATGCATAGCTCACGTGGCTGATCATGCAATGATCACCTAGCTCCCATGTACTGGTCACGTGACTGATCATGCACTGATCATGTGGCTGATTATGCACTGATCACGTGGCTGACCATACACTGGTCCCGTGACTGATCATGCTCTGATCACGTGACTGATCATGCACTGATCACGGGACTGATCATGCACTGATCACTTGGCTGGTCATACACTGATCACGTGCTTGGTCATGCCCTGATCACGTGGCTGGTCATGCACAGATCACTTGGCTGGTCATACACTGATCACGTGACTGATCATGCACTGATCACGGGACTGATCATGCACTGATCATGGGACTGATCATGCACTGATCACTTGACTGGTCATACACTGATCACGTGCTTGGTCATACACAGATCACGTGCTTGGTCATTCACTGATCACGTGGCTGATCATACACTGGTCACGGGACTGATCATGCACTGATCACGTGACTGTCATGCACTGATCACGGGACTCATCATGCATTGATCACTTGGCTGGTCATACACTGATCACATGCTTGGTCATGCACTGATCACGTGGCTGGTCATGCACTGATCACTTGGCTGCTCATACACTGATCACGTGACTGATCATGCACTGATCACGGGACTGATCATGCACTGATCACGGGACTGATCATGCACTGATCACTTGGCTGGTCATACACTGATCACGTCCTTGGTTATGCACTGATCACGTGCCTGGTCATGCACTAATCACTTAGCTGGTCATACACTGATCACGTGACTGATCATGCACTGATAACGGGACTGATCATGCACTGATCACGGGACTGATCATGCACTGATCACTTGACTGGTTACACACTGATCACGTGCTTGGTCATACACTGATCACGTGCTTGGTCATGCACTGCTCATGTGGCTATCATGCACTGATCACTTGGCTGGTCATACACTGATCACGTGCCTGGTCATGCACTGATCACGTGGCTATCATGCACTGCTCTCGTGGCTGATCATGCAATGATCACGCAGCTAAAATGTACTGGTCTCATGACTGATCATGCACTGATCACTTGGCTATCATGCACTACTCACGTGGCTGATCATGCAATGATCATGTAGCTACCCTGTACCGGTCACGTGACTGACCATACACCCATCAGGTGACTGATCATGCACTGATCACGTGGCTATCATGCACTGATCACGAGACTGATCATGCACTGATCACGTCCATATCATGCACTGATCACATGACTGCCCATGCACTGATCACGTGGATGATCATACACTGATCATGTGACAGATCATGCAGTGATCACATGGCTATCATGTACTGATCACGTGGCTATCATGCACTGATCACGAGACTGATCATGCACTGATCACGTTCATATCATGCACTGATCACATGACTGCCCATGCACTGATCACGGGGATGATCATACACTGATCATGTGACAGATCATGCACTGATCACGTGGCTATCATGCACTGCTCACGTGGCTGATCATGCAATGATTACGTAGCTACCATGTACTGGTCACGTGAGTGATCCTGCACCTATCACGTAGTTGATCATGCACTGATCAGGTGACTTATCATGCACTGTTCACGTGACTGATCATGCACTGATCACGTGACTGATCATGCACTGATCACGTGGCTGGTCATACACTGATCACGTTGCTGATCATACACTGGTCACGTGATTGATCATGCACTGATCACGTGACTGATCATGCACTGATCACTTGGCTGGTCATACACTGATCACGGGCTTGGTCATGCACTGATCACGTGGCTGATCATGCACTGATCACTTGGCTGGTCATACACTGATCACGTGACTGATCATGCACTGATCACGTGGCTGATCATGCACTGATCACGTGGCTATAATGCACTGCTCACGTGGCTGATCATACAAAGATCACGTAGCTACCATATACTCGTCACGTGACTGATCATGCACTGATCACGTAATTGATCCTGCACTGATCACGTGGCGCATCACGCACTGATTACGTGGCTGATCACAGACGTATCACGTGACTGATCATGTACAGATCACGTGACTAATCATGAAGTGATCACGTGGCTATCCTGCACTGATCACGTGGATATCATCCACTGATCACGTGGATGATCATACACTGATCATGTGACAGATCATGCACTGATCACGTTCCTATCATGCACTGCTCACGTGGCTGATCATGCAATGATTACGTAGCTACCATGTACTGGTCACGTGAGTGGTCATGCACCTATCACGTAGTTGATCATGCACTGATCAGGTGACTTATCATGCACTGTTCACGTGACTGATCATGCACTGATCACGTGACTGATCATGCACTGATCACGTGGCTGGTCATACACTGATCACGTTGCTGATCATACACTGGTCACGTGATTGATCATGCACTGATCACGTGACTAATCATGCACTGATCACGGGACTGATCATACACTGATCACTTGGCTGGTCATACACTGATCACGTGCTTGGTCATGCACTGATCACGTGGCTGATCATGCACTGATCACTTGGCTGGTCATACACTGATCACGTGACTGATCATGCACTGATCACGTGGCTGATCATGCACTGATCACGTGGCTATAATGCACTGCTCACGTGGCTGATCATGCAATGATCACGCAGCTACCATGTACTGGTCACATGACTGATCATGCAATGATCACGTGGCTGATCATGCAATGATCACGTAGCTACCATATACTGGTCACGTGACTGATCATGCACTGATCACGTAATTGATCCTGCACTGATCACGTGGCGCATCATGCACTGATTACGTGGCTGATCACACACGTATCACGTGACTGATCATGTACAGATCACGTGACTAATCATGAAGTGATCACGTGGCTATCCTGCACTGATCCCGTGGATATCATCCACTGATCACGTGGCTGATCAGACACGTATCACGTCACTGATCATGCACTGATCACGTGGATATCATGCACTGATCACGTGGCTATCATGCACTGCGCACGTGGCTTATCATGCAATGATCACGTACCTGCCATATACTGGTCACATGACTGATCATGCACTGATCACGCGGCTATCATGCACTGATCACGTGGCTGATCATGCAATGATCATGTAGCAACCAGATACTGGTCACGTGACTGATCATGCACTGATCACGTAATTGATCCTGCACTGATCACATGGCTCATCATGCACTGATCACGTGACTGTTCATGCACTGATCACGTAATTGATCATGCACTGATAATGTGGCTGATCATGCACTGCTCACGTGTCTGGTCATGCAATGATCACGTAGCTACCATATAATGGTCACGTGATTCGTCATGCACAGATCACGTAAATGATCATGCACTGTTCACGTGACTGATCATGTACTGATCACGTGCCTGATCATGCACTGATCACGTGGTTGATCATGCACTGATCACGTGACTGATCATGTACTGACACGTGCCTGGTCATGCACTGCTCACGTGGCTGGTCATGCAATGATCACGCAGCTACCATGTACTGGTCACATGACTGATCATGCAATGATCACGTGGCTGCTCATGCAATGATCACGTAGCTACCATATACTGGTCACGTGACTGATCATGCACTGATCACGTAATTGATCCTGCACTGATCACGTGGCGCATCATGCACTGATTACGTGGCTGATCACACACGTATCACGTGACTGATCATGTACAGATCACGTGACTAATCATGAAGTGATCACGTGGCTATCCTGCACTGATCCCGTGGATATCATCCACTGATCACGTGGCTGATCAGACACGAATCACGTCACTGATCATGCACTGATCACGTGGATATCATGCACTGATCACGTGGCTATCATGCACTGCGCACGTGGCTTATCATGCAATGACCACGTACCTGCCATATACTGGTCACATGACTGATCATGCACTGATCACGCGGCTATCATGCACTGATAACGTGGCTGATCATGCAATGATCATGTAGCAACCATATACTGGTCACGTGACTGATCATGCACTGATCACGTAATTGATCCTGCACTGATCACGTGGCTCATCATGCACTGATCACGTGACTGTTCATGCACTGATCACGTAATTGATCATGCACTGATAATGTGGCTGATCATGCACTGCTCACGTGTCTGGTCATGCAATGATCATGTAGCTACCATATAATGGTCACATGATTCGTCATGCACAGATCACGTAAATGATCATGCACTGTTCACGTGACTGATCATGTACTGATCACGTGCCTGGTCATGCACTGATCACGTGGTTGATCATGCACTGATCACGTGACTGATCATGTACTGACACGTGCCTGGTCATGCACTGCTCACGTGGCTGGTCATGCAATGATCACGCAGCTACCATGTACTGGTCACATGACTGATCATGCAATGATCACGTGGCTGATCATGCAATGATCACGTAGCTACCATATACTGGTCACGTGACTGATCATGCACTGATCACGTAATTGATCCTGCACTGATCACGTGGCGCATCATGCACTGATTACGTGGCTGATCACACACGTATCACGTGACTGATCATGTACAGATCACGTGACTAATCATGAAGTGATCACGTGGCTATCCTGCACTGATCACGTGGATATCATCCACTGATCACGTGGCTGATCAGACACGTATCACGTCACTGATCATGCACTGATCACGTGGATATCACGCACTGATCACGTGGCTATCATGCACTGCGCACGTGGCTTATCATGCAATGATCACGTACCTGCCATATACTGGTCACATGACTGATCATGCACTGATCACGCGGCTATCATGCACTGCTCACGTGGCTGATCATGCAGTGCTCATGTAGTTACAGTGTACCGATCAGGTGACTGATCATACACCCATCAGGTGACTGATCATGCACTGATCTCGTGGATATCATGCACTGATCACGTGGCTATCATGCACTGCGCACGTGGCTTATCTTGCAATGATCACGTACCTGCCATATACTGGTCACATGACTGATCATGCACTGATCACGCGGCTATCATGCACTGATCACCTAGCTGATCATGCAATGATCATGTAGCTACCATGTACTGGTCACGTGACTGATCACACACCCATCAGATGACTGACCATGCACTGATCACGTGGCTCTCATGCAGTGCTCACGTGGCTGATCATGCAGTGATCATGTAGTTACAATGTACCGATCAGGTGACTGATCATACACCCATCAGGTGACTGATCATGCACTGATCTCGTGACTGATCATGCACTGATCACGTGGCTATCATTCACTGATCACGTGGCTGATCATGCAGTGATCGTATAGTTACAATGTACCGGTCAGGTGACTGATCATACACCCATCAGGTGACTGATCATGCACTGATCACCTGGCTATCATGCACTGCTCACGTGGCTGATCATGCAATGATCATATAGCAACCACATACTGGTCACGTACCTCATCATGCACTGATCACGTGGCTCATCATGCACTGATCCCGTGACTGTTCACGCACTGATCACGTGGCTGATCATGCCCTGATCACGTGGCTATAATGCACTGATCACGTGGCGGATCATACACTGTTCACGTGCCTGGTCATGCACAGATCACGTGACTAATCATGAACTGATCAGCTGGCTATAATTCACTAATCACGTGGATATCATGCACTGATTACCTGCCTGTCATGCACAGATCACGTGACTAACCATGAACTGATCACGTAGGTATCATGCACTGATCACATGGCTGATCATACATTGTTCACGTGTCTGATCATGCAATGATCACGTGGCTGATCATACACTGCTCATGTAGCTGATCATGCACTTATCACGTGTCTATCATGCAGTGCTCACGTGGCTGATCCTGCAATGATCAAGTTGCTAACATGCACTGGTCACGTGACTGATCATGCAATGGTAACATAATTGATCATGCACTGATCACATGTCTATCGTGCACTGATCACATGGCTGATCATACACTGATCACGTGCCTGGTCATGCAGAGATCACGTGACTACTCATGAAGTGATCACGTGGCTATCATGCACTGATCACGTGGATATCATGCACTGATCATGTGGCTGATCACACACGTATCACGTGACTGATCATGCACTGATCACGTGGCTATCATGCACTGATCACGTGACTGATCATGCACTGATCACTTGGCTATCATGCACTACTCACGTGGCTGATCATGCAATGATCATGTAGCTACCATGTACCTGTCACGTGACTGACCATACACCCATCAGGTGACTGATCATGCACTGATCACGTAGATATCATGCACTGATCACGAGACTGATCATGCACTGATCACGTCTATATCATGCACTGATCACATGACTGCCCATGCACTGATCACGTGGATGATCATACACTGATCATGTGACAAATCATGCAGTGATCACGTTGCTATCATGCACTGATCAAGTGGCTGATCATACTGTGCTCCCGATACTGATCATGCACTGATCACGTGGCTATCATGCACTGCGCACGTGGCTGATCATGCAACGATCACGTAGCTACCATGTACTGGTCACGTGACTGATCATGCACTGATAACCTAATTGATCATGCACTGATCAGGTGACTTATCATGCACTGTACACGTGACTGATCATGCACTGATCACATTGCTGATCATGCAATGATCACGTAGCTCCCATGTATTCGTCATGTGACTGATCATACACTGATCACGTAATTGATCATGCACTGATCATGTGGCTGATCATGCACTGATCACGTGGCTGATCATACAATGATCACGTGATTGATCATGCACTGATCACGTGTCTGATCATGCACTGATCACGTGGCTGATCATGCACTAATCACGTGGCTGATCATGCACTGAACACGTGGCTATCATGCACTGCTCACGTGGCTGATCATGCAATGATCACGCAACTACCATGTCCTGGTCACATGACTGATCATGCACTGATCATGTGACTGATCATGCACTGATCACTTGTCTATCATGCACTACTTATGTGGCTGATCATGCAATGATCATGTAGCTACCATGTACCGGTCACGTGACTGATCATACACCCATCAGGTGACTGATCATGCACTGATCACGTGGCTATCATGCACTGTTCACGTGGCTGTTCATACAATGATCACCTGCCTGGTCATGCACAGATCACGTGACTAATCATGAACTGACCACGTAGCTATCAGGCACTGATCTCCTGGCTGATCATGCACTGATCACGTGGCTATCATGCACTGATCACGAGACAGATCATACAATGATCACGTCCATATCATGCACTGATCACATGACTGCCCATGCACTGATCACGTGGATGATCATACACTGATCATGTGACAGATCATGCAGTGATCACGTGGCTATCATGCACTGATCAAGTGGCTGATCATACTCTGCTCCCGAAACTGATCATGCACTGATCACGTGGCTATCATGCACTGCTCACGTGAGTGATCATGCACTGCTCACGTGAGTGATCATGCACTGATCAGGTGACTTATCATGCACGGTTCACGTGACTGATCATGCACTGATCACGTGACTGATCATGCACTGATCTCGTGGCTATCATGCATGGCTCACGTGGCTGATCATGCAATGATCACCTAGCTCCCATATACTGGTCACATGACTGATCATGTACTGATCACGTAATTGATCATGCACTGATCATGTGGCTGATCATGCACTGATCACGTGGCTGACCATACACTGGTCACGTGACTGATCATGCACTGATCACGGGACTGATCATGCACTGATCACTTGGCTGGTCATACACTGATCACGTGCTTGGTCATGCACTGATCACGTGGCTGGTCATGCACTGATCATTTGGCTGGTCATACACTGATCACGTGACTGATCATGCACTGATCACGGGACTGATCATGCACTGATCACGGGACTGATCATGCACTGATAACTTGACTGGTCATACACTGATCACGTGCTTGGTCATACACTGATCACGTGCTTGGTCATGCACTGATCACGTGGCTGATCATACACTGGTCACGGGACTGATCATGCACTGATCACGTGACTGATCATGCACTGATCACGGGCCTGATCATGGATTGATCACTTGGCTGGTCATACACTGATCACATGCTTGGTCATGCACTCATCACGTGGCTGGTCTTGCACTGATCACTTGGCTGGTCATACACTGATCACGTGACTGATCATGCACTGATCACGGGACTGATCATGCACTGATCACTTGGCTGGTCATACACTGATCACGTGCTTCGTCATGCACTGATCACGTGGCTGGTCATGCACTGATCACTTGGCTGGTCATACACTGATCACGTGACTGATCATGCACTGATCACGGGACTGTTCATGCACTGATCACGGGACTGATCATGCACTGATCACTTGACTGGTCATACACTGATCACGTGCTTGGTCATACACTGATCACGTGCTTGGTCATGCACTGATCACGTGGCTGATCATACACTGGTCACGTGACTGATCATGCACTGATCACGTGACTGATCATGCACTGATCACGGGACTCATCATGCAATGATCACTTGGCTGGTCATACACTGATCACGTGCTTGGTCATGCACTGATCATGTGGCTCTCATGCACTGATCACTTGGCTGGTCATACACTGATCACGTGCCTGGTCATGCACTGATCACGTGGCTATCATGCACTGCTCTCGTGGCTGATCATGCAATGATCACGCAGCTAAAAAGTACTGGTCTCATGACTGATCATGCACTGATCACGTGACTGATCATACACTGATCACTTGGCTATCATGCACTACTCACGTGGCTGATCATGCAATGATCATGTAGCTACCCTGTACCGGTCACGTGACTGACCATACACCCATCAGGTGACTGATCATGCACTGATCACGTCGCTATCATGCACTGATCACGAGACTGATCATGCACTGATCACTTGGCTATCATGCACTGATCACATGACTGCCCTTGCACTGATCACGTGGATGATCATACACTGATCATGTGATAGATCATGCAGAGATCACATGGCTATCATGCACTGATCACCTGGCTATCATGCACTGATCACGAGACTGATCATGCCCTGATCACGTTCATATCATGCACTGATCACATGACTGCCCATGCACTGATCACGTGGATGATCATACACTGATCATGTGACAGATCATGCACTGATCACGTGGCTATCATGCACTGCTCACGTGGCTGATCATGCAATGATTACGTAGCTACCATGTACTGGTCACGTGAGTGATCATGCACCTATCACGTAGTTGATCATGCACTGATCAGGTGACTTATCATGCACTGTTCACGTGACTGATCGTGCACTGATCACGTGACTGATCATGCACTGATCACGTGGCTGGTCATACACTGATCACGTGGCTGATGATACACTGGTCACGTGATTGATCATGCACTGATTACGTGACTGATCATGCACTGATCACGGGAGTGATCATGCACTGATCACTTGGCTGGTCATACACTGATCACGTGCTTGGTCATGCACTGATCACGTGGCTGATCATGCACTGATCACTTGGCTGGTCATACACTGATCACGTGACTGATCATGCACTGATCACGTGGCTGATCATGCACTGATCACGTGGCTATAATGCACTGCTCACGTGGCTGATCATGCAATGATCACGCAGCTACCATGTACTGGTCACATGACTGATCATGCACTGTTCACGTGGCTGATCATGCAATGATCACGTAGCTACCATATACTGGTCACGTGACTGATCATGCACTGATCACGTAATTGATCCTGCACTGATCACGTGGCGCATCACGCACTGATTACGTGGCTGATCACACACGAATCCGGGGACTGATCATGCACTGATCATTTGGCTATCATGCACTGATTACTTGGCTGATCATATACTGATCACGAGACTGATAAAGCACTGATCATCTGGCTATCATGCACTCATTACCTGGCTATCGTGCACTGATCACGTGGTTGATCATACACTGATCACGAGACTGATCATGCACTGATCACGTCTATATCATGCACTGATCACATGACTGCCCATGCATTGATCACGTGGATGATCATACACTGATCATGTGACAGATCATGCAGTGATCACGTGGCTATCATGCACTGATCAAGTGGCTGATCATACTATGCCCCGAAACTGATCATGCACTGATCACGTGGCTATCATGCACTGCTCACGTGGTTGACCATGCAATGATCACGTGACTGATCATGCACTGATCACATGGCTATCATGCACTGATTACTTGGCTGGTCATACACTGAACACGTGCCTGGTCATGCACTGATCACGTGGCTGATCATGCACTGATCCCGTAAATGATCATGCACTGATCATGTGGCTGATCATGCACTGCTCACGTGTCTGGTCATGCAATGATCACGTAGCTACCATATAATGGTCACGTGATTCGTCATGCACAGATCACGTAAATGATCATGCACTGTTCACGTGACTGATCATGTACTGATCACGTGCCTGGTCATGCACTGATCACGTGGCTGATCATGCACTGATCACGTGACTGATCATGCACTGATTACTTGGCTGGTCATACACTGAACACGTGCCTGGTCATGCACTGATCACGTGGCTGATCATGCACTGATCCCGTAAATGATCATGCACTGATCACGTGGCTATCATGCACTGCTCACGTGGCTGACCATGCAATGATCACGTGACTGATCATGCACTGATCACATGGCTATCATGCACTGATTACTTGGCTGGTCATACACTGAACACGTGCCTGGTCATGCACTGATCACGTGGCTGATCATGCACAGATCACGTAAATGATCATGCACTGTTCACGTGACTGTGCATGCACTGATCCCCTAGCTGATCTTTCACTGATCACGTGGCTGATTATGAACTGATCACGTGACTGATCATGCACTTATCACGTGACTGATCCTGCAGTCATCACCTGCCTGATAATGAACTGATCACGTGGCTGACCATGCACTGATCACGAAGCTGATCATACACTGATCACGTGACTGTGCATGCATGATCACGTGGATGAACATGCAATGATCACGTGGCTCATCATGCACTGATCACGAAGCTGAATATACACTGAACACGTGACTGTGCATGCACTGATCAATTGGCTGAACATGCAATGATCACGTGGCTGATCATGCACTGATCACGAAGCTGAATATACACTGATCACGTGACTGTGCATGCACTGATCAAGTGGCTGAACATGCAATGATCACGTGGCTGATCATGCACTGATTACGTGGCTGATCATGCACTGATCACGTAGCTATCATGCACTGATCACATGGCTATCATGCAGTGATCCCATGGCTCATCATGCACTGATCACGTGACTGATCATGCAAGGGTCACATGGTATCATGCACTGATCACGTGTCTGATCATACACTGATCATGTGACTGATCATGCACTGATCACATGCCTGATCATTCACTGATCACGTGCCTGATCATGCACTTATCACGTGACTGATCATGCACTAATCACGTGCCTGATCATGCACTGATCACGTGGCTGATCATGCACTGATCACGAAGCTGATCATACACTGGTCACGTGACTGTGCATTCACTGATCCCATGGCTGATCTGGCACTGATCTCATGGCTGATCATGCACTGATCACGTGGCTGATCCTGCACTGATCATGAAGCTGATCATAAACTGATCACGTGACTGTGCATGCACTGATCAAGTGTCTGATCATGCAATGATCACGTGGCTGATCATGCACTGATCACGAAGCTGAATATACACTGATCACGTGAATGTGCATGCACTGATCAAGTGGCTGAACATGCAATGATCACGTGGCTGATTATGCACTCATCACGTGCCTGATCATGCACTGATCACGTGGCTGATCATGCACTGATCACGAAGCTGATCATACACTGGTCACGGGACTGTGCATTCACTGATCCCATGGCTGATCTGGCACTGATCTCATGGCTAATCATGCACTGATCACGTGGCTGATCCTGCACTGATCATGAAGCTGATCATAAACTGATCACGTGACTGTGCATGCACTGATCAAGTGTCTGAACATGCAATGATCACGTGGCTGATCATGCACTGATCACGAAGCTGAATATACACTGATCACGTGACTGTGCATGCACTGATCAAGTGGCTGAACATGCAATGATCACGTGGCTGATTATGCACTCATCACGTGCTGATCATGCTCTGATCCCATGGCTGATCATGCACTCATCACGTGCCTGATCATGCACTGATCACATGCCTGATCATGAACTGATCACGTGCCTGATCATGCACTTATCACGTGACTGATCATGCACTCATCACGTGCCTGATCATGCACTGATCACGTGGCTGATCATACATTGATCAGGTGACTGTGCATGCACTGATCATGTGGCTGAAAATGCAATGATCATGTGGCTGATCGTGCACTGATCACATGCCTGATCATACACTGATCACCAGACTGCACATGCACTGATCACCAGGCTGATAATACACTGATCATGAAGCGGATTATACACTGATCACGTGACGGTGCATGCACTGATCACAAAGCTGATCATATACTGATCACGTGACTGTGCATGCACTGATCACTGGCTGATCATGCACTGATCACCTGGCTGATCATGCACTGATAACCTTGCTATCATACACTGATATCTTGACTGATCATGCAATCTTCACGTGCCTGATCATGCACTGATCACGTGGCTGAACATGCACTGATCACGATGCTGATCATACACTGAACATGTGACTGTGCATGCACTGATCACGTGGCTGAACATGCAATGATCACGTCGATGATCATGCACTGATCACGTGGCTCATCATGCACTGATCACGAAGCTGATCATACACTGATCATGTGAGTGTGCATGCACTGATCACTTGGCTGATCTTGCACTAATCACGTGGCATAAAATGCGCTGATAACCTGGCTGTCATACACTGATCACCTGACTGATTATGCATTCTTCACCTGCCTGATCATGCACTGATCATGTGGCTGATCATGCACTGAAGAAGAAGTTGATCATACACTGATCACGGGACCATGCATTCATTGATCACGTGGCTGATCATGCACTGATCACCTGGGGGATCATACACTGATCACGTGACTGATCATGCACTAATCACGTTGCGGACCATGCACTGATCACGCGGCTGATCATACACTGATCATGAGGCTGTTCATGCACTCATCACGTGTCTGATCATACACTGATCACATTAGTGATAATACACTGAACACGTGCCTGACCATGCACTGATCACGAAGCTGATCATACACTGATCAGGTGACTGTGCATGCACTGATCACGTGGCTGAAAAAGCAATGATCACGTGGCTAATCGTGCACTGATCACGTGGCTGATCATGCAGTGATCACGTGGGAGATCATACACTGATCACGTGGCTGATCATGCACTGATCACGTAGCTATCAGGCACTGATCACATGGCTCTCATGCAGTGATCCCATGGCTCATCATGCACTGATCACGTGACTAATCATGCAGGGGTCACGTGGCTATCATTCACTGATCACGTGGCTGATCATACACTGATCATGTGACTGATCATGCACTGATCACATGCCTGATCATGAACTGATCACGTGCCTGATCATGCACTTATCACGTGACTGATCATGCACTCATCACGTGCCTGATCATGCACTGATCACGTGGCTGATCATGCACTGATCACGAAGCTGATCATACACTGGTCAGTGACTGAGCATGCACTGGTCCCATGGCTGATCTGGCACTGATCACGTGGCTGATCATGCTCTGATCACATGCCTGATCATGAACTGATCACGTGCCTGATCATGCACTTATCACGTGACTGATCATGCACTCATCACGTGCCTGATCATGCACTGATCACGTGGTTGATCATACACTGATCACGTGACTGTGCATGCACTGATCACGAAGCTGATCATATACTGATCAGGTGACTGTGCATGCACTGATCAAGTGGCTGAAAATGCAATGATCACGTGGCTGATCATGCACTGATCACGAAGCTGAATATACACTGATCACGTGACTGTGCATGCACTGATCAAGTGGCTGAACATGCAATGATCACGTGGCTGATCATGCACTGATTACATGGCTGATCATGCACTGATCACGTAGCTATCATGCACTGATCACATGGCTATCATGCAGTGATCCCATGGCTCATCATGCACTGATCATGTGACTGATCATGCAGGGGTCACGTGGCTATCATGCACTGATCACGTGGCTGATCATACACTGATCATGTGACTGATCATGCACTGATCACATGCCTGATCATGAACTGATCACGTGCCTGATCATGCACTTATCACGTGACTGATCATGCACTCATCACGTGCCTGATCATGCACTGATCACGTGGCTGATCATGCACTGATCACGAAGCTGATCATACACCGATCACGTGACTGTGCATTCACTGATCCCATGGCTGATCTGGCACTGATCTCATGGCTGATCATGCACTGATCACGTGGCTGATCCTGCACTGATCATGAAGCTGATCATAAACTGATCACGTAACTGTGCATGCACTGATCAAGTGTCTGAACATGCAATGATCACGTGGCTGATCATGCACTGATCACGAAGCTGAATATACACTGATCACGTGACTGTGCATGCACTGATCAAGTGGCTGAACATGCAATGATCACGTGGCTGATTATGCACTTATCACGTGCCTGATCATGCACTGATCACGTGGCTGATCATGCATTGATCACGTGGCTATAATGCACTGCTCACGTGGCTGATCATGCAATGATCACGCAGCTACCATGTACTGGTCACATGACTGATCATGCACTGTTCACGTGGCTGATCATGCAATGATCACGTAGCTACCATATACTGGTCACGTGACTGATCATGCACTGATCACGTAATTGATCCTGCACTGATCACGTGGCGCATCACGCACTGATTACGTGGCTGATCACACACGAATCCCGTGACTGATCATGCACTGTTCATTTGGCTATCATGCACTGATTACTTGGCTGATCATATACTGATCACGAGACTAATAAAGCACTGATCATCTGGCTATCATGCACTCATTACCTGGCTATCGTGCACTGATCACGTGGTTGATCATACACTGATCACGAGACTGATCATGCACTGATCACGTCTATATCATGCACTGATCACATGACTGCCCATGCATTGATCACGTGGATGATCATACACTGATCATGTGACAGATCATGCAGTGATCACGTGGCTATCATGCACTGATCAAGTGGCTGATCATACTATGCCCCGAAACTGATCATGCACTGATCACGTGGCTATCATGCACTGCTCACGTGGCTGACCATGCAATGATCACGTGACTGATCATGCACTGATCACATGGCTATCATGCACTGATTACTTGGCTGGTCATACACTGAACACGTGCCTGGTCATGCACTGATCACGTGGCTGATCATGCACTGATCCCGTAAATGATCATGCACTGATCATGTGGCTGATCATGCACTGCTCACGTGTCTGGTCATGCAATGATCACGTAGCTACCATATAATGGTCACGTGATTCGTCATGCACAGATCACGTAAATGATCATGCACTGTTCACGTGACTGATCATGTACTGATCACGTGCCTGGTCATGCACTGATCACGTGGCTGATCATGCACTGATCACGTGACTGATCATGCACTGATTACTTGGCTGGTCATACACTGAACACGTGCCTGGTCATGCACTGATCACGTGGCTGATCCTGCACTGATCCCGTAAATGATCATGCACTGATCACGTGGCTATCATGCACTGCTCACGTGGCTGACCATGCAATGATCACGTGACTGATCATGCACTGATCACATGGCTATCATGCACTGATTACTTGGCTGGTCATACACTGAACACGTGCCTGGTCATGCACTGATCACGTGGCTGATCATGCACAGATCACGTAAATGATCATGCACTGTTCACGTGACTGTGCATGCACTGATCCCCTAGCTGATCTTTCACTGATCACGTGGCTGATTATGAACTGATCACGTGCCTGATCATGCACTTATCACCTGACTGATCCTGCAGTCATCACCTGCCTGATAATGAACTGATCACGTGGCTGACCATGCACTGATCACGAAGCTGATCATACACTGATCACGTGACTGTGCATGCATGATCACGTGGATGAACATGCAATGATCACGTGGCTCATCATGCACTGATCACGGAGCTGAATATACACTGAACACGTGACTGTGCATGCACTGATCAAGTGGCTGAACATGCAATGATCACGTGGCTGATCATGCACTGATCACGAAGCTGAATATACACTGATCACGTGACTGTGCATGCACTGATCAAGTGGCTGAACATGCAATGATCACGTGGCTGTGCATGCACTGATCAAGTGGCTGAACATGCAATGATCACGTGGCTGATCATGCACTGATTACGTGGCTGATCATGCACTGATCACGTAGCTATCATGCACTGATCACATGGCTATCATGCAGTGATCCCATGGCTCATCATGCACTGATCACGTGACTGATCATGCAGGGGTCACGTGGTATCATGCACTGATCACGTGGCTGATCATACACTGATCATGTGACTGATCATGCACTGATCACATGCCTGATCATGCACTGATCACGTGCCTGATCATGCACTTATCACGTGGCTGATCATGCACTAATCACGTGCCTGATCATGCACTGATCACGTGGCTGATCATGCACTGATCACGAAGCTGATCATACACTGGTCACGTGACTGTGCATTCACTGATCCCATGGCTGATCTGGCACTGATCTCATGGCTGATCATGCACTGATCACGTGGCTGATCCTGCACTGATCATGAAGCTGATCATAAACTGATCACGTGACTGTGCATGCACTGATCAAGTGTCTGATCATGCAATGATCACGTGGCTGATCATGCACTGATCACGAAGCTGAATATACACTGATCACGTGACTGTGCATGCACTGATCAAGTGGCTGAACATGCAATGATCACGTGGCTGATTATGCACTCATCACGTGCTGATCATGCTCTGATCCCATGGCTGATCATGCACTCATCACGTGCCTGATCATGCACTGATCACATGCCTGATCATGAACTGATCACGTGCCTGATCATGCACTTATCACGTGACTGATCATGCACTCATCACGTGCCTGATCATGCACTGATCACGTGGCTGATCATACATTGATCAGGTGACTGTGCATGCACTGATCATGTGGCTGAAAATGCAATGATCATGTGGCTGATCGTGCACTGATCACATGCCTGATCATACACTGATCACCAGACTGCACATGCACTGATCACCTGGCTGATAATACACTGATCATGAAGCGGATTATACACTGATCACGTGACGGTGCATGCACTGATCACGAAGCTGATCATATACTGATCACGTGACTGTGCATGCACTGATCACTGGCTGATCATGCACTGATCACCTGGCTGATCATGCACTGATAACCTTGCTATCATACACTGATATCTTGACTGATCATGCACTCTTCACGTGCCTGATCATGCACTGATCACGTGGCTGAACATGCATTGATCACGAAGCTGATCATACACTGAACATGTGACTGTGCATGCACTGATCACGTGGCTGAACATGCAATGATCACGTGGATGATCATGCACTGATCACGTGGCTCATCATGCACTGATCACGAAGCTGATCATACACTGATCATGTGAGTGTGCATGCACTGATCACTTGGCTGATCTTGCACTAATCACGTGGCATAAAATGCGCTGATAACCTGGCTGTCATACACTGATCACCTGACTGATTATGCATTCTTCACCTGCCTGATCATGCACTGATCATGTGGCTGATCATGCACTGAAGAAGAAGTTGATCATACACTGATCACGGGACCATGCATTCATTGATCACGTGGCTGATCATGCACTGATCACCTGGGTGATCATACACTGATCACGTGACTGATCATGCACTAATCACGTTGCGGACCATGCACTGATCACGGGGCTGATCATACACTGATCATGAGGCTGTTCATGCACTCATCACGTGTCTGATCATACACTGATCACATTAGTGATAATACACTGAACACGTGCCTGACCATGCACTGATCACGAAGCTGATCATACACTGATCAGGTGACTGTGCATGCACTGATCACGTGGCTGAAAAAGCAATGATCACGTGGCTAATCGTGCACTGATCACGTGGCTGATCATGCAGTGATCACGTGGGAGATCATACACTGATCACGTGGCTGATCATGCACTGATCACGTAGCTATCAGGCACTGATCACATGGCTCTCATGCAGTGATCCCATGGCACATCATGCACTGATCACGTGACTAATCATGCAGGGGTCACGTGGCTATCATTCACTGATCACGTGGCTGATCATACACTGATCATGTGACTGATCATGCACTGATCACATGCCTGATCATGAACTGATCACGTGCCTGATCATGCACTTATCAGGTGACTGATCATGCACTCATCACGTGCCTGATCATGCACTCATCACGTGGCTGATCATGCACTGATCACGAAGCTGATCATACACTGGTCACGTGACTGAGCATGCACTGGTCCCATGGCTGATCTGGCACTGATCACGTGGCTGATCATGCACTGATCACATGCCTGATCATGAACTGATCACGTGCCTGAACATGCACTTATCACGTGACTGATCATGCACTCATCACGTGCCTGATCATGCACTGATCACGTGGCTGATCATACACTGATCACGTGACTGTGCATGCACTGATCACGAAGCTGATCATATACTGATCAGGTGACTGTGCATGCACTGATCAAGTGGCTGAACATGCAATGATCACGTGGCTGATCATGCACTGATCACGAAGCTGAATATACACTGATCACGTAGCTATCATGCACTGATCACATGGCTATCATGCAGTGATCCCATGGCTCATCATGCACTGATCACGTGACTGACCATGCCGGGGTCACGTGGCTATCATGCACTGATCACGTGGCTGATCATACACTGATCATGTGACTGATCATGCACTGATCACATGCCTGATCATGAACTGATCACGTGCCTGATCATGCACTTATCACGTGACTGATCATGCACTCATCACGTGCCTGATCATGCACTGATCACGTGGCTGATCATGCACTGATCACGAAGCTGATCATACACCGATCACGTGACTGTGCATTCACTGATCCCATGGCTGATCTGGCACTGATCTCATGGCTGATCATGCACTGATCACGTGGCTGATCCTGCACTGATCATGAAGCTGATCATAAACTGATCACGTGACTGTGCATGCACTGATCAAGTGTCTGAACATGCAATGATCACGTGGCTGATCATGCACTGATCACGAAGCTGAATATACACTGATCACGTGACTGTGCATGCACTGATCAAGTGGCTGAACATGCAATGATCACGTGGCTGATTATGCACTCATCACGTGCCTGATCATGCACTGATCACGTGGCTGATCATGCACTGATCACGAAGCTGATCATACACTGGTCACGTGACTGTGCATTCACTGATTCCATGGCTGATCTGGCACTGATCTCATGGCTAATCATGCACTGATCACGTGGCTGATCCTGCACTGATCATGAAGCTGATCATAAACTGATCACGTGACTGTGCATGCACTGATCAAGTGTCTGAACATGCAATGATCACGTGGCTGATCATGCACTGATCACGAAGCTGAATATACACTGATCACGTGACTGTGCATGCACTGATCAAGCGGCTGAACATGCAAAGATCACGTGGCTGATTATGCACTCATCACGTGCTGATCATGCTCTGATCCCGTGGCTGATCATGCACTCATCACGTGCCTGATCATGCACTGATCACATGCCTGATCATGAACTGATCACGTGCCTGATCATGCACTTATCACGTGACTGATCATGCACTCATCACGTGCCTGATCATGCACTGATCACGTGGCTGATCATACATTTATCAGGTGACTGTGCATGCACTGATCACGTGGCTGAAAATGCAATGATCATGTGGCTGATCGTGCACTGATCACATGCCTGATCATACACTGATCACCAGACTGCACATGCACTGATCACCTGGCTGATAAAACACTGATCATGAAGCGGATTATACACTGATCACGTGACTGTGCATGCACTGATCACGAAGCTGATCATATACTGATCACGTGAATGTGCATGCACTGATCCCTTGCTGATCATGCACTGATCACCTGGCTGATCATGCACTGATAACCTTGCTATCATACACTGATATCTTGACTGATCATGCACTCTTCACGTGCCTGATCAATGACTGATCACGTGGCTGACCATGCACTGATCACGAAGCTGATCATACACTGAACACGTGACTGTGCATGCACTGATCACGTGGCTGAACATGCAATGATCACGTGGATGATCATGCACTGATTACGTGGCTGATCATGCACTGATCACGTAGCTAACATGCACTGATCACATGGCTATCATGCAGTGATCCCATGGCTCATCATGCACTGATCACGTGACTGATCATGCAGGGTTCACGTCGCTATCATGCACTGATCACGTGGCTGATCATACACTGATCATGTGACTGATCATGCACTGATCACATGCCTGATCATGAACTGATCACGTGCCTGATCATGCATTTATCACGTGACTGATCATGCACTCATCACGTGACTGATCATGCACTCATCACGTGCCTGATCATGCACTGATCACATGGCTGATCATACACTGATCACGTGACTGTGCATGCACTGATCACGAAGCTGATCATATACTGATCTGGTGACTGTGCATGCACTGATCAAGTGGCTGAACATGCAATGATCACGTGGCTGATCATGCACTGATCACGAAGCTGAATATACACTGATCACGTGACTGTGCATGCACTGATCAAGTGGCTGAACATGCAATGATCACGTGGATGATCATGCACTCATCACGTGCCTGATCATGCACTGATCACATGCCTGATCATGAACTGATCACGTGCCTGATCATGCACTTATCACGTGACTGATCATGCACTCATCACGTGCCTGATCATGCACTGATCACGTGGCTGATCATACATTGGTCAGGTGACTGTGCATGCACTGATCACGTGGCTGAAAATGCAATGATCATGTGGCTGATCGTGCACTGATCACATGCCTGATCATACACTGATCACCAGACTGCACATGCACTGATCACCTGGCTAATAAAACACTGATCATGAAGCGGATTATACACTGATCACGTGACTGTGCATGCACTGATCACGAAGCTGATCATATACTGATCACGTGACTGTGCATGCACTGATCCCTTGCTGATCATGCACTGATCACCTGGCTGATCATGCACTGATAACCTTGCTATCATACACTGATATCTTGACTGATCATGCACTCTTCACGTGCCTGATCAATGACTGATCACGTGGCTGACCATGCACTGATCACGAAGCTGATCATACACTGAACACGTGACTGTGCATGCACTGATCAGGTGGCTGAACATGCAATGATCACGGGGATGATCATGCACTGATCACGTGGCTCATCATGCACTGATCACGAAGCTGATCATACACTGATCATGTGAGTGTGCATGCACTGATCACTTGGCTGATCTTGCACTAATCACATGGCTGATAATGCGCTGATAACCTGGCTGTCATACACTGATCACTTGACTGATTATGCATTCTTCACCTGCCTGATCATGCACTGATCTTGTGGCTGATCATGCACTGAAGAAGAAGTTGATCATACACTGATCACGGGACCATGCATGCATTGATCACGTGGCTGACCATGCACGGATCACCTGAGTGATCATACACTGATCACGTGACTGATCATGCACTGATCACGAAGCTGATCCTACACTGAACACGTGACTGTGCATGCACTGATCACGTGGCTGAACATGCAATGATCACGTGGATGATCATGCACTGATTACGTGGCTGATCATGCACTGATCACGTAGCTAACATGCACTGATCACATGGCTATCATGCAGTGATCCCATGGCTCATCATGCACTGATCACGTGACTGATCATGCAGGGGTCACGTGGCTATCATGCACTATTCACGTGGCTGATCATACACTGATCATGTGACTGATCATGCACTGATCACATGCCTGATCATGAACTGATCACGTGCCTGATCACGCATTTATCACGTGACTGATCATGCACTCATCACGTGACTGATCATGCACTCATCACGTGCCTGATCATGCACTGATCACATGGCTGATCATACACTGATCACGTGACTGTGCATGCACTGATCACGAAGCTGATCATATAATGATCTGGTGACTGTGCATGCACTGATCAAGTGGCTGAACATGCAATGATCACGTGGCTGATCATGCACTGATCACGAAGCTGAATATACACTGATCACGTGACTGTGCATGCACTGATCAAGTGGCTGAACATGCAATGATCACGTGGATGATCATGCACTGATTATGTGGCTGATCATGCACTGATCACGTAGCTATCATGCACTGATCACATGGCTATCATGCAGTGATCCCATGGCTCATCATGCACTGATCACGTGACTGATCATGCAGGGGTCACGTGGCTATCATGCACTGATCACGTGGCTGATCATACACTGATCATGTGACTGATCATGCACTGATCACATGCCTGATCAAGAACTGATCACGTGCCTGATCATGCACTTATCACGTGACTGATCATGCACTCATCACGTGCCTGATCATGCACTGATCACGTGGCTGATCATGCACTGATCACGAAGCTGATCATACACTGGTCACGTGACTGTGCATTCACTGATCCCATGGCTGATCTGGCACTGATCTCATGGCTGATCATGCACTGATCACGTGGCTGATCCTGCACTGATCATGAAGCTGATCATAAACTGATCACGTGACTGTGCATGCACTGATCAAGTGTCTGAACATGCGATGATCACGTGGCTGATCATGCACTGATCACGAAGCTGAATATACACTGATCACGTGACTGTGCATGCACTGATCAAGTGGCTGAACATGCAATGATCACGTGGCTGATTATGCACTCATCACGTGCCTGATCATGCACTGATCACGTGGCTGATCATGCACTGATCACGAAGCTGATCATACACTGGTCACGTGACTGTGCATTCACTGATCCCATGGCTAATCTGGTACTGATCTCATGGCTAATCATGCACTGATCACGTGGCTGATCCTGCACTGATCATGAAGCTGATCATAAACTGATTACGTGACTGTGCATGCACTGATCAAGTGTCTGAACATGCAATGATCACGTGGCTGATCATGCACTCATCACGTGCCTGATCATGCTCTGATCCCGTGGCTGATCATGCACTCATCACGTGCCTGATCATGCACTGATCACATGCCTGATCATGAACTGATCACGTGCCTGATCATGCACTTATCACGTGACTGATCATGCACTGATCACGTGGCTGAAAATGCAATGATCACATGGCTGATCGTGCACTGATCACGTGGCTGATCATACACTGATCAAGTGCCTGATTATACACTGATCATGACACTGCACAGGCACTGATTACGTGGCTGATCATGCACTGAACACGAAGCTGATCCTACACTGATCACGTGACTGAGCATGCACTGGTCCCTTGGCTGATCTGGCACTGATCACGTGGCTGATCATGCACTGATCACGAAGCTGATCCTACACTGATCACGTGACTGTGCATGCATTGATCACATGGCTGATCATGCACTGACCACGTGGCTGATCATGCACTGAACACATGCCTGATCATACACTGATCACGTGACTGTGCATGCACTGATCACGTGGCTGATCATGCATTGATCACGTGGCTGTTCATGCACTCATCAAGTGTCTGATCATACACTGATCACATTACTGATAATGCACTGAACACGTGTCTGATCATGCACTGATCACGAAGCTGATCATACACTGGTCACGTGGCTGATCATGCACTGATCATGAAACTGATCATAAACTGATCATGTGACTCTGCATGCACTTATCACGTGGCTGATCATGCACTGATCCCATGGCTGAACATGCACTGATCACGTAACTGATCATACACTGATCACGTGGCTCATCATGCACTGATCACGAAGCTGATCATACTCTGATTACGTGACTGTGTATGCACTGATCACTTGGCTGATCTTGCACTGTTCATGTGGCTCATCAGGCACTGGTCACGTGGTTGATGTTACACTGATCACGTGGCTGATCATGAACTAATCACGAAGCTGATCATACACTGATCACGTGACTGTGCATGCATGATCACAAGGTTGATCATGCACTGATCACGTGGCTGATCATACACTTATCACATGCCTGATCATACACTGATCACGAGACTGCACGTGCACTGATCACGTGGCTCATCATGCACTGATCATGAAGCTGAACATACACTGATCACATGACTGTGCATGTACTGATCACGTGACTGTGCATGCACTGATCCCCTAGCTGATCTTTCACTGATCACGTGGCTGACCATACACTGATCATGTGACTGACCATGCACTGATCACATGCCTGATCATGAACTGATCACGTGCCTGATCATGCACTTATCACGTGACTGATCATGCACTCATCAAGTGCCTGATCATGCAATGATCACGTGGCTGATCATGCACTGATCACGAAGCTGATCATACACTGGTCACGTGACTGTGCATGCACTGGTCCCATGGCTGATCTGGCACTGATCACGTGGCTGATCATGCACTGATCACGAAGCTGATCCTACAGTGATCACGTGACTGTGCATGCATTAATCACATGGCTGATCATGCACTGACCACGTGGCTGATCATGCACTGAACACATGCCTGATCATACACTGATCACGTGATTGTGCATGCACTGATCACCTGGCTGATCATGCACTGATCACGTGGCTGATCATGCATTGATCACGTGGCTGTTGATGCACTCATCAAGTGTCTGATCATACACTGATCACATTACTGATAATGCACTGAACACATGTCTGATCATGCACTAATCACAAAGCTGATCATACACTGGTCACGTGGCTGATCATGCACTGATCATGAAACTGATCATAAACTTATCATGCGACTGTGCATGCACTGATCACGTGGCTGATCATACACTGATCCCATGGCTGAACATGCACTGATCACGTAACTGATCATACACTGATCACGTGGCTCATCATGCACTGATCACGAAGCTGATCATACTCTGATTACGTGACTGTGTATGCACTGATCACTTGGCTGATCTTGCACTGTTCATGTGGCTCATCAGGCACTGATCACGTGGTTGATGTTACACTGATCACGTGGCTGATCATGAACTAATCACGAAGCTGATCATACACTGATCACGTGACTGTGCATGCATGATCACAAGGTTGATCATGCACTGATCACGTGGCTGATCATGCACTTATCACATGCCTGATCATACACTGATCACGAGACTGCACGTGCACTGATCACGTGGCTCATCATGCACTGATCATGAAGCTGATCATACACTGATCACGTGACTGTGCATGTACTGATCACGTGACTGTGCATGCACTGATCCCATGGCTGATCTTTCACTGATCATGTTGCTGATCATGAACTGATCACGTGCCTGATCATGCACTTATCACGTGACTGATCCTGCAGTCATCACCTGCCTGATAATGAACTGATCACGTGGCTGACCATGCACTGATCACGAAGCTGATCATACACTGATCACGTGAATGTGCATGCACTGATCACGAAGCTGAATATACACTGAACACGTGACTGTGCATGCACTGATCAAGTGGCTGAACATGCAATGATCACGTGGCTGATCATGCACTGATCACGAAGCTGATTATACACTGATCACGTGACTGTGCATGCACTGATCAAGTGGCTGAACATGCAATGATCACGTGCTGATCATGCACTCATCACGTGCCTGATCTTGCACTGATCCCGTGGCTGATCATGCACTCATCACGTGGCTATCATGCACTGCTCACGTGGCTGATCATGCAATGATCACGTACCTACCATGTACTGGTCACGTGACTGATCATGCACTGATAACATAATTGATCAAGTACTGATCAGGTGACTTATCATGCACTGTACACGTGACTGATCATGCACTGATCACATTGCTGATCATGCAATGATCACGTAGCTCCCATGTATTCGTCACGTGACTGATCATGCACTGATCACGTAATTGATCATGCACTGATCATGTGGCTGATCATGCACTGATCACGTGGCTGATCATACAATGATCACGTGATTGATCATGCACTGATTACGTATCTGATCATGCACTGATCACGTGGCTGATCATGCACTAATCACGTGGCTGATCATGCACTGAACACGTGGCTATCATGCACTGCTCATGTGGCTGATCATGCAATGATCACGCAGCTACCATGTCCTGGTCACATGACTGATCATGCACTGATCATGTGACTGATCATGCACTGATCACGTGGCTATCATGCACTACTTACGTGGCTGATCATGCAATGATCATGTAGCTACCATGTACCGGTCACGTGACTGATCATACACCCATCAGGTGACTGATCATGCACTGATCACGTGGCTATCATGCACTATTCACGTGGCTGATCATACACTGATCACCTGCCTCGTCATGCACAGGTCACGTGACTAATCATGAACTGATCACGTAGCTATCATTCACTGATCACCTGGCTGATCATGCACTGATCACGTGGCTATCATGCAATGATCACCTGGCTATCATGCACTGATCACTTGGCTGATCATGCACTGATACCGTGACTGAGCATGGACTGATCACATGACTATCATGTAGTGATCACGTGACTTAATGGTGGTGATCATGCGCTGATCATGTTTGGTATCATACACTGATCATGTGCCTCCGGAGGTAATAAACAAAGAGCTGAGTAGGCACGAATCAAACAGTCAGCAGGCAATAATCATGGAACTCAGCTGTGAGGAATCATGCTGCTCAGCTGGCAATAATCAAGCAGCTGAGCAGGCAGGAATTATGCAGCACAGCTGGCAATTGTCAAGCAGATGAGCAGACAGTAATCACGCAGCTCAGCAGGCCCTGATCACGTGACTGAGCATGCACTGTTCACGTGGCTGATCATACACTGATCACGTGATTGATCATGCACTGATAACTTGGATATCATGCACTGATCAAGTGGCTGATCATACAATGTTCACGTGTCTGACCATGCACTGATCACGTGGCTGATCATACACTGCTCACGTAACTGATCATGCACTGATCACGTGGCTATCATACACTGATCACGTGGCTGAACATGCACTGTTCACGTGGCTGATCACACACCTGTCACGTGTCTGATCATGCAGTGATCACGTGGCACTCATGCACTGATCACGTGTCTGATCATACTCTGCTCACGTAAGTGATCATGCACACATCACGTGGCTATCATGCACTGCTCACGTGGCTTGTCATGCAATGATCACGTAGCTACCATATACTGCTCACGTGACTCATTATGCACAGATCATGTAAATGATCATGCACTGTTCACGTGACTGATCATGTACTGATCACGTGACTGATCATGCACTGATCACGTGGCTATCATGCTCTGCTCACGTGGCTGATCATGCAATGATCACGTAGCAACCATGTACTGGTCACGTGACTGATCATGCACTGATCACATAATTGATCCTGAACAGATCACGTGGCTCATCATGCACTGATCACGTGGCTGATCACACATGTATCACGTGACTGATCATGCACTGATCACGTGGCTCTCATGCACTGATCACGTGGCTCTCATGCACTGATCACGTGGATATGATGCACTGATCACGTGGCTATCATGCACTGATATCATGCACTGATCACGTGGCTGATCACACACGTATCACATGACTGATCATGCCCTGATCACGTGACTATCATGCACTGATCACGTGGCTATCATGCACTGATCACGTGGCTGATCATGCAATGATCACGTAGCTACCATGTACTGGTCACGTGACTGATCATGCACTGATCACGTAATTATTCCTGCACTGATCACGTGGCTCATCACGCACTGATCACTTGGCTGATCATGCACTGATCACGTGGCTCATCATGCACTGATCACGTGGATGATCATACACTGATAACGTGACTCATCATGCACTGATCACGTGGCTATCATGCACTGCTCACGTGGCTGATCCTGCAATGATCACGCAGCTACGATATACTAGTCACATGACTGATCATATACAGATCACGTGACTAATCATGAAGTGATCACGTGGCTATCCTGCACTGATCACGTGGATATCATGCACTGATCACGTGGCTGATCACACACGTATCACGTGACTGATCATGCAATGATCACGTGACTGACCATGCACTGATCACGTGACTGATCATCCACTGAACAGTTGGCTATCATGCACTGATTACTTGGCTGATCATACACTGATCACGTGACTGATCATGCACTGATCATCTGGCTATCATGCACTCATTACCTGGCTATCGTGCACTGATCATGTGGTTGATCATACACTGATCACGAGACTGATCATGCACTGATCACGTCTATATCATGCACTGATCACAAGACTGCCCATGCACTGATCACGTGGATGATCATACACTGATCATGTGACAGATCATGCCATGATCACGTGGCTATCATGCACTGATCAAGTGGCTGATCATACTCTGCTCCCGAAACTGATCATGCACTGCTCACGTGGCTATCATGCACTGCTCACGTGGCTGATCATGCAATGATCCCGTAGCTACCATGTACTGGTCACGTGAGTGATCATGCACCTATCACGTAATTGATCATGCACTGATCAGGTGACTTATCATGCACTGTTCACGTGACTGATCAGGCACTGATCACGTGACTGATCATGCACTGATCTCGTGGCTATCATGCACGGCTCACGTGGCTGATCATGCTATGATCACGTAGCTCCCATGTACTGGTCACGTGAGTGATCATGCACTGATCACCTAATTGATCATGCACTGATCATGTGGCTGATCATGCACTGATCACGTGGCTGATAATACAATGATCACGTGACTGATCAAGCACTGATCACGTGACTGATCATGCACTGATCTCGTGGCTATCATGCATGGCTCACGTGGCTGATCATGCTATGATCACGTAGCTCCCATGTACTGGTCACGTGAGTGATCAGGCACTGATCACGTAATTGATCATTCACTGATCATGTGGCTGATCATGCACTGATCACGTGACTGATCAAGCACTGATCACGTGACTGATCATGCACTGATCACGTGGCTATCATGCAGTGATCACTTGGCTCATCATGCACTGATCACGTGACTGATCATGCAGGGTTCACGTCGCTATCATGCACTGATCACGTGGCTGATCATACACTGATCATGTGACTGATCATGCACTGATCACATGCCTGATCATGAACTGATCACGTGCCTGATCATGCATTTATCACGTGACTGATCATGCACTCATCACGTGACTGATCATGCACTCATCACGTGCCTGATCATGCACTGATCACATGGCTGATCATACACTGATCACGTGACTGTGCATGCACTGATCACGAAGCTGATCATATACTGATCTCGTGACTGTGCATGCACTGATCAAGTGGCTGAACATGCAATGATCACGTGGCTGATCATGCACTGATCACGAAGCTGAATATACACTGATCACGTGACTGTGCATGCACTGATCAAGTGGCTGAACATGCAATGATCACGTGGATGATCATGCACTCATCACGTGCCTGATCATGCACTGATCACATGCCTGATCATGAACTGATCACGTGCCTGATCATGCACTTATCACGTGACTGATCATGCACTCATCACGTGCCTGATCATGCACTGATGACGTGGCTGATCATACATTGATCAGGTGACTGTGCATGCACTGATCACGTGGCTGAAAATGCAATGATCATGTGGCTGATCGTGCACTGATCACATGCCTGATCATACACTGATCACCAGACTGCACATGCACTGATCACCTGGCTGATAAAACACTGATCATGAAGCGGATTATACACTGATCACGTGACTGTGCATGCACTGATCACGAAGCTGATCATATACTGATCACGTGACTGTGCATGCACTGATCCCTTGCTGATCATGCACTGATCACCTGGCTGATCATGCACTGATAACCTTGCTATCATACACTGATATCTTGACTGATCATGCACTCTTCACGTGCCTGATCAATGACTGATCACGTGGCTGACCATGCACTGATCCCGAAGCTGATCATACACTGAACACGTGACTGTGCATGCACTGATCAGGTGGCTGAACATGCAATGATCACGGGGATGATCATGCATTGATCACGTGGCTCATCATGCACTGATCACGAAGCTGATCATACACTGATCATGTGAGTGTGCATGCACTGATCACTTGGCTGATCTTGCACTAATCACATGGCTGATAATGCGCTGATAACCTGGCTGTCATACACTGATCACTTGACTGATTATGCATTCTTCACCTGCCTGATCATGCACTGATCATGTGGCTGATCATGCACTGAAGAAGAAGTTGATCATACACTGATCACGGGACCATGCATGCATTGATCACGTGGCTGACCATGCACGGATCACCTGAGTGATCATACACTGATCACGTGACTGATCATGCACTGATCACGAAGCTGATCCTACACTGAACACGTGACTGTGCATGCACTGATCACGTGGCTGAACATGCAATGATCACGTGGATGATCATGCACTGATTACGTGGCTGATCATGCACTGATCACGTAGCTAACATGCACTGATCACATGGCTATCATGCAGTGATCCCATGGCTCATCATGCACTGATCACGTGACTGATCATGCAGGGGTCACGTGGCTATCATGCACTGATCACGTGGCTGATCATACACTGATCATGTGACTGATCATGCACTGATCACATGCCTGATCATGAACTGATCACGTGCCTGATCACGCATTTATCACGTGACTGATCATGCACTCATCACGTGACTGATCATGCACTCATCACGTGCCTGATCATGCACTGATCACATGGCTGATCATACACTGATCACGTGACTGTGCATGCACTGATCACGAAGCTGATCATATAATGATCTGGTGACTGTGCATGCACTGATCAAGTGGCTGAACATGCAATGATCACGTGGCTGATCATGCACTGATCACGAAGCTGAATATACACTGATCACGTGACTGTGCATGCACTGATCAAGTGGCTGAACATGCAATGATCACGTGGATGATCATGCACTGATTATGTGGCTGATCATGCACTGATCACGTAGCTATCATGCACTGATCACATGGCTATCATGCAGTGATCCCATGGCTCATCATGCACTGATCACGTGACTGATCATGCAGGGGTCACGTGGCTATCATGCACTGATCACGTGGCTGATCATACACTGATCATGTGACTGATCATGCACTGATCACATGCCTGATCAAGAACTGATCACGTGCCTGATCATGCACTTATCACGTGACTGATCATGCACTCATCACGTGCCTGATCATGCACTGATCACGTGGCTGATCATGCACTGATCACGAAGCTGATCATACACTGGTCACGTGACTGTGCATTCACTGATCCCATGGCTGATCTGGCACTGATCTCATGGCTGATCATGCACTGATCACGTGGCTGATCCTGCACTGATCATGAAGCTGATCATAAACTGATCACGTGACTGTGCATGCACTGATCAAGTGTCTGAACATGCGATGATCACGTGGCTGATCATGCACTGATCACGAAGCTGAATATACACTGATCACGTGACTGTGCATGCACTGATCAAGTGGCTGAACATGCAATGATCACGTGGCTGATTATGCACTCATCACGTGCCTGATCATGCACTGATCACGTGGCTGATCATGCACTGATCACGAAGCTGATCATACACTGGTCACGTGACTGTGCATTCACTGATCCCATGGCTAATCTGGTACTGATCTCATGGCTAATCATGCACTGATCACGTGGCTGATCCTGCACTGATCATGAAGCTGATCATAAACTGATTACGTGACTGTGCATGCACTGATCAAGTGTCTGAACATGCAATGATCACGTGGCTGATCATGCACTCATCACGTGCCTGATCATGCTCTGATCCCGTGGCTGATCATGCACTCATCACGTGCCTGATCATGCACTGATCACATGCCTGATCATGAACTGATCACGTGCCTGATCATGCACTTATCACGTGACTGATCATGCACTGATCACGTGGCTGAAAATGCAATGATCACATGGCTGATCGTGCACTGATCACGTGGCTGATCATACACTGATCAAGTGCCTGATTATACACTGATCATGACACTGCACAGGCACTGATTACGTGGCTGATCATGCACTGAACACGAAGCTGATCCTACACTGATCACGTGACTGAGCATGCACTGGTCCCTTGGCTGATCTGGCACTGATCACGTGGCTGATCATGCACTGATCACGAAGCTGATCCTACACTGATCACGTGACTGTGCATGCATTGATCACATGGCTGATCATGCACTGACCACGTGGCTGATCATGCACTGAACACATGCCTGATCATACACTGATCACGTGACTGTGCATGCACTGATCACGTGGCTGATCATGCATTGATCACGTGGCTGTTCATGCACTCATCAAGTGTCTGATCATACACTGATCACATTACTGATAATGCACTGAACGCGTGTCTGATCATGCACTGATCACGAAGCTGATCATACACTGGTCACGTGGCTGATCATGCACTGATCATGAAACTGATCATAAACTGATCATGTGACTCTGCATGCACTTATCACGTGGCTGATCATGCACTGATCCCATGGCTGAACATGCACTGATCACGTAACTGATCATACACTGATCACGTGGCTCATCATGCACTGATCACGAAGCTGATCATACTCTGATTACGTGACTGTGTATGCACTGATCACTTGGCTGATCTTGCACTGTTCATGTGGCTCATCAGGCACTGGTCACGTGGTTGATGTTACACTGATCACGTGGCTGATCATGAACTAATCACGAAGCTGATCATACACTGATCACGTGACTGTGCATGCATGATCACAAGGTTGATCATGCACTGATCACGTGGCTGATCATACACTTATCACATGCCTGATCATACACTGATCACGAGACTGCACGTGCACTGATCACGTGGCTCATCATGCACTGATCATGAAGCTGAACATACACTGATCACATGACTGTGCATGTACTGATCACGTGACTGTGCATGCACTGATCCCCTAGCTGATCTTTCACTGATCACGTGGCTGACCATACACTGATCATGTGACTGACCATGCACTGATCACATGCCTGATCATGAACTGATCACGTGCCTGATCATGCACTTATCACGTGACTGATCATGCACTCATCAAGTGCCTGATCATGCACTGATCACGTGGCTGATCATGCACTGATCACGAAGCTGATCATACACTGGTCACGTGACTGTGCATGCACTGGTCCCATGGCTGATCTGGCACTGATCACGTGGCTGATCATGCACTGATCACGAAGCTGATCCTACAGTGATCACGTGACTGTGCATGCATTGATCACATGGCTGATCATGCACTGACCACGTGGCTGATCATGCACTGAACACATGCCTGATCATACACTGATCACGTGATTGTGCATGCACTGATCACCTGGCTGATCATGCACTGATCACGTGGCTGATCATGCATTGATCACGTGGCTGTTGATGCACTCATCAAGTGTCTGATCATACACTGATCACATTACTGATAATGCACTGAACACATGTCTGATCATGCACTAATCACAAAGCTGATCATACACTGGTCACGTGGCTGATCATGCACTGATCATGAAACTGATCATAAACTTATCATGCGACTGTGCATGCACTGATCACGTGGCTGATCATACACTGATCCCATGGCTGAACATGCACTGATCACGTAACTGATCATACACTGATCACGTGGCTCATCATGCACTGATCACGAAGCTGATCATACTCTGATTACGTGACTGTGTATGCACTGATCACTTGGCTGATCTTGCACTGTTCATGTGGCTCATCAGGCACTGATCACGTGGTTGATGTTACACTGATCACGTGGCTGATCATGAACTAATCACGAAGCTGATCATACACTGATCACGTGACTGTGCATGCATGATCACAAGGTTGATCATGCACTGATCACGTGGCTGATCATGCACTTATCACATGCCTGATCATACACTGATCACGAGACTGCACGTGCACTGATCACGTGGCTCATCATGCACTGATCATGAAGCTAATCATACACTGATCACGTGACTGTGCATGTACTGATCACGTGACTGTGCATGCACTGATCCCATGGCTGATCTTTCACTGATCATGTTGCTGATCATGAACTGATCACGTGCCTGATCATGCACTTATCACGTGACTGATCCTGCAGTCATCACCTGCCTGATAATGAACTGATCACGTGGCTGACCATGCACTGATCACGAAGCTGATCATACACTGATCACGTGAATGTGCATGCACTGATCACGAAGCTGAATATACACTGAACACGTGACTGTGCATGCACTGATCAAGTGGCTGAACATGCAATGATCACGTGGCTGATCATGCACTGATCACGAAGCTGATTATACACTGATCACGTGACTGTGCATGCACTGATCAAGTGGCTGAACATGCAATGATCACGTGCTGATCATGCACTCATCACGTGCCTGATCTTGCACTGATCCCGTGGCTGATCATGCACTCATCACGTGGCTATCATGCACTGCTCACGTGGCTGATCATGCAATGATCACGTACCTACCATGTACTGGTCACGTGACTGATCATGCACTGATAACATAATTGATCAAGTACTGATCAGGTGACTTATCATGCACTGTACACGTGACTGATCATGCACTGATCACATTGCTGATCATGCAATGATCACGTAGCTCCCATGTATTCGTCACGTGACTGATCATGCACTGATCACGTAATTGATCATGCACTGATCATGTGGCTGATCATGCACTGATCACGTGGCTGATCATACAATGATCACGTGATTGATCATGCACTGATTACGTATCTGATCATGCACTGATCACGTGGCTGATCATGCACTAATCACGTGGCTGATCATGCACTGAACACGTGGCTATCATGCACTGCTCACGTGGCTGATCATGCAATGATCACGCAGCTACCATGTCCTGGTCACATGACTGATCATGCACTGATCATGTGACTGATCATGCACTGATCACGTGGCTATCATGCACTACTTACGTGGCTGATCATGCAATGATCATGTAGCTACCATGTACCGGTCACGTGACTGATCATACACCCATCAGGTGACTGATCATGCACTGATCACGTGGCTATCATGCACTATTCACGTGGCTGATCATACACTGATCACCTGCCTCGTCATGCACAGGTCACGTGACTAATCATGAACTGATCACGTAGCTATCATTCACTGATCACCTGGCTGATCATGCACTGATCACGTGGCTATCATGCAATGATCACCTGGCTATCATGCACTGATCACTTGGCTGATCATGCACTGATACCGTGACTGAGCATGGACTGATCACATGACTATCATGTAGTGATCACGTGACTTAATGGTGGTGATTGATCACGTGATTGATCATGCACTGATAACTTGGATATCATGCACTGATCAAGTGGCTGATCATACAATGTTCACGTGTCTGACCATGCACTGATCACGTGGCTGATCATACACTGCTCACGTAACTGATCATGCACTGATCACGTGGCTATCATACACTGATCACGTGGCTGAACATGCACTGTTCACGTGGCTGATCACACACCTGTCACGTGTCTGATCATGCAGTGATCACGTGGCACTCATGCACTGATCACGTGTCTGATCATACTCTGCTCACGTAAGTGATCATGCACACATCACGTGGCTATCATGCACTGCTCACGTGGCTTGTCATGCAATGATCACGTAGCTACCATATACTGCTCACGTGACTCATTATGCACAGATCATGTAAATGATCATGCACTGTTCACGTGACTGATCATGTACTGATCACGTGACTGATCATGCACTGATCACGTGGCTATCATGCTCTGCTCACGTGGCTGATCATGCAATGATCACGTAGCAACCATGTACTGGTCACGTGACTGATCATGCACTGATCACATAATTGATCCTGAACAGATCACGTGGCTCATCATGCACTGATCACGTGGCTGATCACACATGTATCACGTGACTGATCATGCACTGATCACGTGGCTCTCATGCACTGATCACGTGGCTCTCATGCACTGATCACGTGGATATGATGCACTGATCACGTGGCTATCATGCACTGATATCATGCACTGATCACGTGGCTGATCACACACGTATCACATGACTGATCATGCCCTGATCACGTGACTATCATGCACTGATCACGTGGCTATCATGCACTGATCACGTGGCTGATCATGCAATGATCACGTAGCTACCATGTACTGGTCACGTGACTGATCATGCACTGATCACGTAATTATTCCTGCACTGATCACGTGGCTCATCACGCACTGATCACTTGGCTGATCATGCACTGATCACGTGGCTCATCATGCACTGATCACGTGGATGATCATACACTGATAACGTGACTCATCATGCACTGATCACGTGGCTATCATGCACTGCTCACGTGGCTGATCCTGCAATGATCACGCAGCTACGATATACTAGTCACATGACTGATCATATACAGATCACGTGACTAATCATGAAGTGATCACGTGGCTATCCTGCACTGATCACGTGGATATCATGCACTGATCACGTGGCTGATCACACACGTATCACGTGACTGATCATGCAATGATCACGTGACTGACCATGCACTGATCACGTGACTGATCATCCACTGAACAGTTGGCTATCATGCACTGATTACTTGGCTGATCATACACTGATCACGTGACTGATCATGCACTGATCATCTGGCTATCATGCACTCATTACCTGGCTATCGTGCACTGATCACGTGGTTGATCATACACTGATCACGAGACTGATCATGCACTGATCACGTCTATATCATGCACTGATCACAAGACTGCCCATGCACTGATCACGTGGATGATCATACACTGATCATGTGACAGATCATGCCATGATCACGTGGCTATCATGCACTGATCAAGTGGCTGATCATACTCTGCTCCCGAAACTGATCATGCACTGCTCACGTGGCTATCATGCACTGCTCACGTGGCTGATCATGCAATGATCCCGTAGCTACCATGTACTGGTCACGTGAGTGATCATGCACCTATCACGTAATTGATCATGCACTGATCAGGTGACTTATCATGCACTGTTCACGTGACTGATCAGGCACTGATCACGTGACTGATCATGCACTGATCTCGTGGCTATCATGCACGGCTCACGTGGCTGATCATGCTATGATCACGTAGCTCCCATGTACTGGTCACGTGAGTGATCATGCACTGATCACCTAATTGATCATGCACTGATCATGTGGCTGATCATGCACTGATCACGTGGCTGATAATACAATGATCACGTGACTGATCAAGCACTGATCACGTGACTGATCATGCACTGATCTCGTGGCTATCATGCATGGCTCACGTGGCTGATCATGCTATGATCACGTAGCTCCCATGTACTGGTCACGTGAGTGATCAGGCACTGATCACGTAATTGATCATTCACTGATCATGTGGCTGATCATGCACTGATCACGTGACTGATCAAGCACTGATCACGTGACTGATCATGCACTGATCACGTGGCTATCATGCAGTGATCACTTGGCTGGTCATACACTGATCACGTGCCTGGTCATGCACTGATCACGTGGCTGATCATGCACTGATCACGTGACTGATCATGCACTGATCACGTGGCTGATCATGCACTGATCACGTGGCTATCATGCACTGCTCACGTGCTGATCATGCAATGATCACGCAGCTACAGTGTACTGGTCACATGACTGATCATGCACTGATCACGTGACTGATCATGCACTGATCACTTGGCTATCATGCACTACTCACGTGGCTGATCATGCAATGATCATGTAGCTACCGTGTACTGGTCACGTGACTGACCATACACTCATCAGGTGACAGATCATGCACTGATCACGTGGCTATCATGCACTGATCACGAGACGGATCATACACTGTTCACGTCCATATCATGCACTGATCACATGACTGCCCATGCACTGATCACGTGGATGATCATACACTGATCATGTGACAGATCATGCGGTGATCACGTGGCTACCATGCACTGATCAAGTGGCTGATCATACTCTGCTCCCGAAACTGATCATGCACTGATCACGTGGCTATCATGCACTGCTCACGTGAGTGATCATGCACTGATCACCTAATTGATCATGCACTGATCAGGTGATTATCATGCACTGTTCACGTGACTGATCATGCACTGATCACGTGACTGATCATGCACTGATCTCGTGGCTATCATGCATTGCTCACTTGGCTGATCATGCAATGATCACCTAGCTCCCATGTACTGGTCACGTGACTGATCATGCACTGATCACGTACTTGATCATGCACTGATCATGTGGCTGATCATGCACTGATCACGTGACTGACCATACACTGGTCACGTGACTGATCATGCACTGATCACGTGACCGATCATGCACTGATCACGGGACTGATCATGCACTGATCACTTGGCTGGTCATACACTGATCACGTGCTTGGTCATACACTGATCACGTGCTTGGTCATGCACTGATCACGTGGCTGATCATACAGTGGTCACGGGACTGATCAAGCACTGATCTTATGACTGATCATGCACTGATCACGGGACTGATCATGCATTGATCACTTGGTTGGTCATACACTGATCACATGTTTGGTCATGCACTGATCACGTGGCTGGTCATGCAATGATCACTTGGCTGGTCATACACTGATCATGTGACTGATCATGCACTGATCACGGGACTGATCATGCACTGATCACGGGACTGATCATGCACTGATCACTTGACTGGTCATACACTGATCACGTGCTTGGTCATGCACTGATCACGTGGCTGGTCATACACTGATCACTTGGCTGGTCATACACTGATCACGTGACTGATCATGCACTGATCACGTGACTGATCATGCACTGATCACGGGACTGATCATGCACTGATCACTTGACTGGTCATACACTGATCACGTGCTTGGTCATACACTGATCACGTGCTTGGTCATGCACTGATCACGTGGCTGATCATACACTGGTCACGTGACTGATCATGCACTGATCACGTGACTGATCATGCACTGATCACGGGACTGATCATGCAATGATCACTTGGCTGGTCATACACAGATCACGTGCTCGGTCATGCACTGATCATGTGGCTATCATGCACTATCATTTGGCTGGTCATACACTGATCACGTGCCTGGTCATGCACTGATCACGTGGCTATCATGCACTGCTCTCGTGGCTGATCATGCAATGATCACGCAGCTAAAATGTACTGGTCTCATGACTGATCATGCACTGATCACGTGACTGATCATGCACTGATCACGGGACTGATCATGCAATGATCACTTGGCTGGTCATACACAGATCACGTGCTCGGTCATGCACTGATCATGTGGCTATCATGCACTAATCATTTGGCTGGTCATACACTGATCACGTGCCTGGTCATGCACTGATCACGTGGCTATCATGCACTACTCACGTGGCTGATCATGCAATGATCATGTAGCTACCCTGTACCGGTCATGTGACTGACAATACACCCATCAGGTGACTGGTCATGCACTGATCACGGGGCTATCATGCACTGATCACGAGACTGATCATGCACTGATCACGTCCATATCATGCACTGATCACATGATTGCCCATGCACTGATCACGTGGATGATCATACACTGATCATGTGACAGATCATGCAGTGATCACATGGCTATCATGCACTGATCCCGTGGCTATCATGCACTGATCACGAGACTGATCATGCACTGATCACGTTCATATCATGCACTGATCACATGACTGCCCATGCACTGATCACGTGGATGATCATACACTGATCATGTGACAGATCATGCACTGATCATGTGGCTATCATGCACTGCTCACGTGGCTGATCATGCAATGATTACGTAGCTACCATTTACTGGTCACGTGAGTTATCATGCACCTATCACGTAGTTGATCATGCACTGATCAGGTGACTTATCATGCACTGTTCAAGTGACTGATCATGCACTGATCATTCGCCTGATCATGCACTGATCACGTGGCTGGTCATACACTGATCACGTGACTGATCATACACTGGTCACGAGATTGATCATGCACTGATCACGTGACTAATCATGCACTGATCACGGGACTGATCATGCACTGATCACTTGGCTGGTCATACACTGATCACGTGCTTGGTCATGCACTGATCACGTGGCTGATCATGCACTGATCACTTGGCTGGTCATACACTGATCACGTGATTGATCATGCACTGATCACGTGGCTGATCATGCACTGATCACGTGGCTATAATGCACTGCTCACGTGGCTGATCATGCAATAATCACGCAGCTACCATGTACTGGTCACATGACTGATCATGCACTGATCACGTGGCTGATCATGCAATGATCACGTAGCTACCATATACTGGTCACGTGACTGATCATGCACTGATCACGTAATTGATCCTGCACTGATCACGTGGCGCATCACGCACTGATTACGTGGCTGATCACACACGTATCACGTGACTGATCATGTACAGATCACGTGACTAATCATGAAGTGATCACGTGGCTATCATGCACTGCGCACTTGGCTTATCATGCAATGATCACGTACCTGCCATATACTGGTCACGTGACTGATCATGCACTGATCACGTAATTGATCCTGCACTGATCACGTGGCTCATCATGCACTGATCACGTGACTGTTCATGCACTTATCACGTGACTATAATGCACTGATCACGTGGCGGATCATACACTGTTCACGTGCCTGGTCATGCTCAGATCACGTGACTAATCATGAACTGATCAGGTGGCTATAATTCACTGATCACGTGGATATCATGCACTGATTAGGTGCCTGTCATGCACAGATCACGTGACTAATCATGAACTGATCACGTAGGTATCATGCACTGATCACGTGGCTGATCATACACTGTTCACGTGTCTGATCATGCCCTGATCACGTGGCTGATCATACACTGCTCATGTAGCTGATCATGCACTTATCACGTGTCTATCATGCGGTGCTCACGTGGGTGACCCTGCAATGATCAAGTTGCTAACATGCACTGGTCACGTGACTGATTATGCAATGGTAACGTAATTGATCATGCACTGATCACGTGGCTATCATGCACTGATCACATGGCTGATCATACACTGATCACGTGCCTGGTCATGCAGAGATAACGTGACTACTCATGAAGTGATCACCTGGCTATCATGCACTGATCACGTGGATATCGTGCACTGATCATGTGGCTGATCACACACGTATCACGTGACTGATCCTGCACTGATCACGTGGCTATCATGCAATGATCACGTGGCTATCATGTACTGATCACGTGGCTAATCATGCAAAGATCACGTAGCTACCATGTACTGGTCACGTGACTGATCATACACTGATCACGTAATTGATCATGCACTGATCACGTGGCTGATCATGCACTGATCACGAAGCTGAATATACACTGATCACGTGACTGTGCATGCACTGATCAAGTGGCTGAACATGCAATGATCACGTGGCTGATTATGCACTCATCACGTGCCTGATCATGCACTGATCACGTGGCTGATCATGCACTGATCACGAAGCTGATCATACACTGGTCACGTGACTGTGCATTCACTGATCCCATGGCTGATCTGGCACTGATCTCATGGCTAATCATGAACTGATCACGTGGCTGATCCTGCACTGATCATGAAGCTGATCATAAACTGATCACGTGACTGTGCATGCACTGATCAAGTGTCTGAACATGCAATGATCACGTGGCTGATCATGCACTGATCACGAAGCTGAATATACACTGATCACGTGACTGTGCATGCACTGACCAAGTGGCTGAACATGCAATGATCACGTGGCTGATTATGCACTCATCACGTGCCTGATCATGCTCTGATCCCGTGGCTGATCATGCACTCATCACGTGCCTGATCATGCACTGATCACATGCCTGATCATGAACTGATCACGTGCCTGATCATGCACTTATCACGTGACTGATCATGCACTCATCACGTGCCTGATCTTGCACTGATCACGAGGCTGATCATACATTGATCAGGTGACTGTGCATGCACTGATCATGTGGCTGAAAATGCAATGATCATGTGGCTGATCGTGCACTGATCACATGCCTGATCATACACTGATCACCAGACTGCACATGCACTGATCACCTGGCTGATAAAACACTGATCATGAAGCGGATTATACACTGATCACGTGACGGTGCATGCACTGATCACGAAGCTGATCATATACTAATCACGTGACTGTGCATGCACTGATCACTGGCTGATCATGCACTGATCACCTGGCTGATCATGCACTGATAACCTTGCTATCATACACTGATATCTTGACTGATCATGCACTCTTCACGTGCCTGATCATGCACTGATCACGTGGCTGACCATGCACTGATCACGAAGCTGATCATACACTGAACACGTGACTGTGCATGCACTGATCACGTGGCTGAACATGCAATGATCACGTGGATGATCATGCACTGATCACGTGGCTCATCATGCACTGATCACGAAGCTGATCATACACTGATCGTGTGAGTGTGCATGCACTGATCACTTGGCTGATCTTGCACTAATCACGTGGCATAAAATGCGCTGATAACCTGGCTGTCATACACTGATCACCTGACTGATTATGCATTCTTCACCTGCCTGATCATGCACTGATCATGTGGCTGATCATGCACTGAAGAAGAAGTTGATCATACACTGATCACGGGACCATGCATTCATTGATCACGTGGCTGAACATGCACTGATCACCTGGGGGATCATACACTGATCACGTGACTGATCATGCACTAATCACGTTGCGGACCATGCACTGATCACGCGGCTGATCATACACTGATCATGAGGCTGTTCATGCACTCATCACGTGTCTGATCATACACTGATCACATTAGTGATAATACACTGAACACGTGCCTGATCATGCACTGATCACAAAGCTGATCATACACTGATCAGGTGACTGTGCATGCACTGATCACGTGGCTGAAAATGCACTGATCACGTGGCTGATCATGCAGTGATCACGTGGGAGATCATACACTGATCACGTGGCTGATCATGCACTGATCACGTAGCTATCAGGCACTGATCACATGGCTCTCATGCAGTGATCCCATGGCTCATCATGCACTGATCACGTGACTAATCACGCAGGGGTCACGTGGCTATCATTCACTGATTACGTGGCTGATCATACACTGATCATGTGACTGATCATGCACTGATCACATGCCTGATCATGAACTGATCACGTGCCTGATCATGCACTTATCACGTGACTGATCATGCACTCATCACGTGCCTGATCATGCACTGATCACGTGGCTGATCATGCACTGATCACGAAGCTGATCATACACTGGTCACGTGACTGAGCATGCACTGGTCCCATGGCTGATCTGGCACTGATCACGTGGCTGATCATGCACTGATCACATGCCTGATCATGAACTGATCACGTGCCTGATCATGCACTTATCACGTGACTGATCATGCACTCATCACGTGCCTGATCATGCACTGATCACGTGGCTGATCATACACTGATCACGTGACTGTGCATGCACTGATCACGAAGCTGATCATATACTGATCAGGTGACTGTGCATGCACTGATCAAGTGGCTGAACATGCAATGATCACGTGGCTGATCATGCACTGATCACGAAGCTGAATATACACTGATCACGTGACTGTGCATGCACTGATCAAGTGGCTGATCATGCAATGATCACGTGGCTAATCATGCACTGATTATGTGGCTGATCATGCACTGATCACGTAGCTATCATGCACTGATCACATGGCTATCATGCAGTGATCCCATGGCTCATCATGCACTGATCACGTGACTGATCATGCAGGGGTCACGTGGCTATCATGCACTGATCACGTGGCTGATATACACTGATCATGTGACTGATCATGCACTGATCACATGCCTGATCATGAACTGATCACGTGCCTGATCATGCACTTATCACGTGACTGATCATGCCCTCATCACGTGCCTGATCATGCACTGATCACGTGGCTGATCATGCACTGATCACGAAGCTGATCATACACCGATCACGTGACTGTGCATTCACTGATCCCATGGCTGATCTGGCACTGATCTCATGGCTGATCATGCACTGATCACGTGGCTGATCCTGCACTGATCATGAAGCTGATCATAAACTGATCACGTGACTGTGCATGCACTGATCAAGTGTCTGAACATGCAATGATCACGTGGCTGATCATGCACTGATCACGAAGCTGAATATACACTGATCACGTGACTGTGCATGCACTGATCAAGTGGCTGAACATGCAATGATCACGTGGCTGATTATGCACTCATCACTTGCCTGATCATGCACTGATCACGTGGCTGATCATGCACTGATCACGAAGCTGATCATACACTGGTCACGTGACTGTGCATTCACTGATCCCATGGCTGATCTGGCACTGATCTCATGGCTAATCATGCACTGATCACGTGGCTGATCCTGCACTGATCATGAAGCTGATCATAAACTGATCACGTGACTGTGCATGCACTGATCAAGTGTCTGAACATGCAATGATCACGTGGCTGATCATGCACTGATCACGAAGCTGAATATACACTGATCACGTGACTGTGCATGCACTGATCAAGTGGCTGAACATGCAATGATCACGTGGCTGATTATGCACTCATCACGTGCCTGATATGCTCTGATCCCGTGGCTGATCATGCACTCATCACGTGCCTGATCATGCACTGATCACATGCCTGATCATGAACTGATCACGTGCCTGATCATGCACTGATCACGAGGCTGATCATACATTGATCAGGTGACTGTGCATGCACTGATCATGTGGCTGAAAATGCAATGATCATGTGGCTGATCGTGCACTGATCACATGCCTGATCATACACTGATCACCAGACTGCACATGCACTGATCACCTGGCTGATAATACACTGATCATGAAGCGGATTATACACTGATCACGTGACGGTGCATGCACTGATCACGAAGCTGATCATATACTGATCACGTGACTGTGCATGCACTGATCACTGGCTGATCATGCACTGATCACCTGGCTGATCATGCACTGATAACCTTGCTATCATACACTGATATCTTGACTGATCATGCACTCTTCACGTGCCTGATCATGCACTGATCACGTGGCTGACCATGCACTGATCACGAAGCTGATCATACACTGAACACGTGACTGTGCATGCACTGATCAGGTGGCTGAACATGCAATGATCACGTGGATGATCATGCACTGATCACGTGGCTCATCATGCACTGATCACGAAGCTGATCATACACTGATCATGTGAGTGTGCATGCACTGATCACTTGGCTGATCTTGCACTAATCACGTGGCATAAAATGCGCTGATAACCTGGCTGTCATACACTGATCACCTGACTGATTATGCATTCTTCACCTGCCTGATCATGCACTGATCATGTGGCTGATCATGCACTGAAGAAGAAGTTGATCATACACTGATCACGGGACCATGCATGCATTGATCACGTGGCTGATCATGCACTGATCACCTGGGTGATCATACACTGATCACGTGACTGATCATGCACTAATCACGTTGCGGATCATGCACTGATCATGCGGCTGATCATACACTGATCATGAGGCTGTTCATGCACTCATCACGTGTCTGATCATACACTGATCACATTAGTGATAATACACTGAACACGTGCCTGATCATGCACTGATCACGAAGCTGATCATACACTGATCAGGAGACTGTGCATGCACTGATCACGTGGCTGAAAATGCAATGATCACGTGGCTGATCGTTCACTGATCACCTGGCTCATCATGCACTGATCACGAAGCTGATCATACTCTGATTACGTGACTGTGTATGCACTGATCACCTGGCTGATCTTGCACTGTTCATGTGGCTCATCAGGCACTGGTCACATGGTTGATGTTACACTGATCACGTGGCTGATCATGAACTAATCACGAAGCTGATCATACACTGATCACGTGACTGTGCATGCATGATCACAAGGTTGATCATGCACTGATCACGTGGCTGATCATACACTTATCACATGCCTGATCATACACTGATCAGGAGACTGCACGTGCACTGATCACGTGGCTCATCATGCACTGATCATGAAGCTGAACATTCACTGATCACATGACTGTGCATGTACTGATCACGTGACTGTGCATGCACTGATCCCCTAGCTGATCTTTCACTGATCACGTGGCTGATCATGAACTGATCCCGTGCCTGATGAAGCACTTATCACGTGACTGATCCTGCAGTCATCACCTGCCTGATAATGAACTGATCACGTGGCTGACCATGTACTGATCACGAAGCTGATCATACACTGATCACGTGACTGTGCATGCATGATCACGTGGATGAACATGCAATGATCACGTGGCTCATCATGCACTGAACACGAAGCTGAATATACACTGAACACGTGACTGTGCATGCACTGATCAAGTGGCTGAACATGAAATGATCAAGTGGCTGATCATGCACTGATCACGAAGCTGAATATACACTGATCACGTGACTGTGTATGCACTGATCAAGTGGCTGAACATGCAATGATCACGTGGCTGATCATGCACTGATTACGTGGCTGATCATGCACTGATCACGTAGCTATCATGCACTGATCACATGGCTATCATGCAGTGATCCCATGGCTCATCATGCACTGATCACATGACTGATCATGCCAGGGTCACGTGGCTATCATGCACTGATCACGTGGCTGATCATACACTGACCATGTGACTGATCATGCACTGATCACACGCCTGATCATGAACTGATCACGTGCCTGATCATGCACTTATCACGTGACTGATCATGCACTCATCATGTGCCTGATCATGCACTGATCACGTGGCTGATCATGCACTGATCACGAAGCTGATCATACACTGGTCACGTGACTGTGCATTCACTGATCCCATGGCTGATCTGGCACTGATCTCATGGCTGATCATGCACTGATCACGTGGCTGATCCTGCACTGATCATGAAGCTGATCATAAACTGATCACGTGACTGTGCATGCACTGATCAAGTGTCTGATCATGCAATGATCACGTGGCTGATCATGCACTGATCACGAAGCTGAATATACACTGATCACGTTACTGTGCATGCACTGATCAAGTGGCTGAACATGCAATGATCACGTGGCTGATTATGCACTCATCACGTGCCTGATCATGCACTGATCACGTGGCTGATCATGCACTGATCACGAAGCTGATCATACACTGGTCACGTGACTGTGCATTCACTGATCCCATGGCTGATCTGGCACTGATCTCATGGCTAATCATGCACTGATCACGTGGCTGATCCTGCACTGATCATGAAGCTGATCATATACTGATCACGTGACTGTGCATGCACTGATCAAGTGTCTGAACATGCAATGATCACGTGGCTGATCATGCACTGATCACGAAGCTGAATATACACTGATGACGTGACTGTGCATGCACTGATCAAGTGGCTGAACATGCAAAGATCACGGGCTGATTATGCACTCATCACGTGCTGATCATGCTCTGATCCCGTGGCTGATCATGCACTCATCACGTGCCTGATCATGCACTGATCACATGCCTGATCATGAACTGATCACGTGCCTGATCATGCACTTATCACGTGACTGATCATGCACTCATCACGTGCCTGATCATGCACTGATCACGAGGCTGATCATACATTGATCAGGTGACTGTGCATGCACTGATCACGTGGCTGAAAATGCAATGATCATGTGGCTGATCGTGCGCTGATCACATGCCTGATCATACACTGATCATGAAGCGGATTATACACTGATCACGTGACTGTGCATGCACTGATCACGAAGCTGATCATATACTGATCACGTGACTGTGCATGCACTGATCCCTTGCTGATCAAGCACTGATCACCTGGCTGATCATGCACTGATAACCTTGCTATCATACACTGATATCTTGACTGATCATGCACTCTTCACGTGCCTGATCATGCACTGATCACGTGGCTGACCATGCACTGATCACGAAGCTGATCATACACTGAACACGTGACTGTGCATGCACTGATCACGTGGCTGAACATGCAATGATCACGTGGATGATCATGCACTGATCACGTGGCTCATCATGCACTGATCACGAAGCTGATCATACACTGATCATGTGAGTGTGCATGCACTGATCACTTGGCTGATCTTGCACTAATCACATGGCTGATAATGCGCTGATAACCTGGCTGTCATACACTGATCACCTGACTGATTATGCATTCTTCACCTGCCTGATCATGCACTGATATTGTGGCTGATCATGCACTGAAGAAGAAGTTGATCATACACTGATCACGGGACCATGCATGCATTGATCACGTGGCTGACCATGCACTGATCACCTGAGTGATCATACACTGATCACGTGACTGATCATGCACTGATCACGAAGCTGATCATACACTGAACACGTGACTGTGCATGCACTGATCACGTGGCTGAACATGCAATGATCACGTGGATGATCATGCACTGATTACGTGGCTGATCATGCACTGACCACGTAGCTAACATGCACTGATCACATGGCTATCATGCAGTGATCCCATGGCTCATCATGCACTGATCACGTGACTGATCATGCAGGGGTCACGTGGCTATCATTCACTGATCACGTGGCTGATCATACACTGATCATGTGACTGATCATGCACTGATCACATGCCTGATCATGAACTGATCACGTGCCTGATCATGCACTTATCACGTGACTGATCATGCACTCATCACGTGCCTGATCATGCACTGATCACGTGGCTGATCATGCACTGATCACGAAGCTGATCATACACTGGTCACGTGACTGAGCATGCACTGGTCCCATGGCTGATCTGGCACTGATCACGTGGCTGATCATGCACTGATCACATGCTTGATCATGAACTGATCACGTGCCTATCATGCACTTATCACGTGACTGATCATGCACTCATCACGTGCCTGATCATGCACTGATCACGTGGCTGATCATACACTGATCACGTGACTGTGCATGCACTGATCACGAAGCTGATCATATACTGATCAGGTGACTGTGCATGCACTGATCAAGTGGCTGAACATGCAATGATCACGTGGCTGATCATGCACTAATCACGAAGCTGAATATACACTGATCACGTGACTGTGCATGCACTGATCAAGTGGCTGAACATGCAATGATCACGTGGCTGATCATGCACTGATTATGTGGCTGATCATGCACTGATCACGTAGCTATCATGCACTGATCACATGGCTATCATGCAGTGATCCCATGGCTCATCATGCACTGATCACGTGACTGATCATGCAGGGGTCACGTGGCTATCATGCACTGATCACGTGACTGATCATACACTGATCACGTGCCTGATCATGCACTTATCACGTGACTGATCATGCACTGATTATGTGGCTGATCATGCACTGATCACGTAGCTATCATGCACTGATCACATGGCTATCATGCAGTGATCCCATGGCTCATCATGCACTGATCACGTGACTGATCATGCAGGGGTCACGTGGCTATCATGCACTGATCACGTGACTGATCATACACTGATCACGTGCCTGATCATGCACTGATCACGTGGCTGATCAGGCACTGATCACCAAGCTGATCATACACTGGTCACGTGACTGTGCATTCACTGATCCCATGGCTGATCTGGCACTGATGTCATGGCTGATCATGCACTGATCACGTGGCTGATCCTGCACTGATCATGAAGCTGATCATAAACTGATCACGTGACTGTGCATGCACTGATCAAGTGTCTGAACATGCAATGATCACGTGGCTGATCATGCACTGATCACGAAGCTGAATATACACTGATCACGGGACTGTGCATGCACTTATCAAGTGGCTGAACATGCAATGATCACGTGGATGATTATGCACTCATCACGTGCCTGATCATGCACTGATCACGTGGCTGATCATGCACTGATCACGAAGCTGATCATACACTGGTCACGTGACTGTGCATTCACTGATCCCATGGCTGATCTGATACTGATCTCATGGCTAATCATGCACTGATCACGTGGCTGATCCTGCACTGATCATGAAGCTGATCATAAACTGATCACGTGACTGTGCATGCACTGATCAAGTGTCTGAACATGCAATGATCACGTGGCTGATCATGCACTGATCACGAAGCTGAATATACACTGATCACGTGACTGTGCATGCACTGATCAAGTGGCTGAACATGCAATGATCACGTGGCTGATTATGCACTCATCACGTGCCTGATCATGCTCTGATCCCGTGGCTGATCATGCACTCATCACGTGCCTGATCATGCACTGATCACATGCCTGATCATGAACTGATCACCTGCCTGATCATGCACTTATCACGTGACTGATCATGCACTGATCACGAGGCTGAAAATGCAATGATCACATGGCTGATCGTGCACTGATCACGTGGCTGATCATGCAGTAATCACGTGGAAGATCATACACTGATCACGTGGCTGATCATACACTGATCACGTAGCTATCATGAACTGATCACATGGCACACATGCAGTGATCCCATGGCTCATCATGCACTGATCACGTGACTAATCATGCAGGAGTCACGTGGCTATCATTCACTGATCACGTGGCTGATCATACACTGAGCATTTGACTGATCATGCTCTGATCACATGCCTGATCATGAACTGATCACGTGCCTGATCATGCACTTATCACGTGACTGATCATGCACTCATCACGTGACTGATCATGCACTGATAACGTGGCTGATCATGCACTGATCACGGAGCTGATCATACACTGTTCAGGTGACTGTGCATGCACTGATTACGTGGCTGAAAATGCAATGATCACGTGGCTGATCGTGCACTGATCATGTGGCTGATCATGCACTGATCACATGGGAGATCATACACTGATCACGTGGCTGATCATACACTGATCACGTGCCTGATTATACACTGATCATGACACTGCACAGGCACTGATTACGTGGCTGATCATGCACTGATCACGTAGCTATCATGCACTGATCACATGGCTCTCATGCAGTGATCCCATGGCTCATCATGCACTGATCACGTGACTAATCATGCAGGGGTCACGTGGCTATCATTCACTGATAACGTGGCTGATCATACACTGATCATGTGACTGATCATGCACTGATCACATGCCTGATCATGAACTGATCACGTGCCTGATCATGCACTTATCACGTGACTCAACATGCACTCATCACGTGACTGATCATGCACTGATCACGTGGCTGATCATGCACTGATCACGAAGCTGATCATACACTGTTCAGGTGACTGTGCATGCACTGATTACGTGGCTGAAAATGCAATGATCTCGTGGCTGATCGTGCACTGATCACGTGGCTGATCATGCAGTGATCACGTGGGAGATCATACACTGAACACGTGGCTGATCATGCACTGATCACGTAGCTATCAGGCACTGATCACATGGCACTCATGCAGTGATCCCATGGCTCATCATGCACTGATCACGTGACTAATCATGCAGGGGTCACGTGGCTATCATTCACTGATCACGTGGCTGATCATACACTGATCGTGACTGATCATGCACTGATCACATGCCTGATCATGAACTGATCACGTGCCTGATCATGCACTTATCACGTGACTGATCATGCCCTCATCACGTGCCTGATCATGCACTGATCACGTGGCTGATCATGCACTGATCACGAAGCTGATCATGCACTGGTCACGTGACTGAGCATGCACTGGTCCCATGGCTGATCTGGCACTGATCACGTGGCTGATCATGCACTGATCACGAAGCTGATCCTACACTGATCACGTGACTGTGCATGCATTGATGACATGGCTGATCATGCACTGACCACGTGGCTGATCATGCACTGAACACATGCCTGATCATACACTGATCATGTGACTGTGCATGCACTGATCACGTGGCTGATCATGCATTGATCACGTGGCTGTTCATGCACTCATCAAGTGTCTGATCATACACTGATCACATTACTGATAATGCACTGAACACGTGTCTGATCATGCACTGATCACGAAGCTGATCATACACTGGTCACGTGGCTGATCATGCACTGATCATGAAACTGGTCATAAACTGATCATGTGACTGTGCATGCACTGATCACGTGGCTGATCATGCACTGATCCCATGGCTGAACATGCACTGATCACGTAACTGATCATACACTGATCACGTGGCTCATCATGCACTGATCACGAAGCTGATCATACTCTGATTACGTGACTGTGTATGCACTGATCACTTGGCTGATCTTGCACTGTTCATGTGGCTCATCAGGCACTGGTCACGTGGTTGATGTTACACTGATCACGTGGCTGATCATGAACTAATCACGAAGCTGATCATACACTGATCACGTGACTGTGCATGCATGATCACAAGGTTGATCATGCACTGATCACGTGGCTGATCATACACTTATCACATGCCTGATCATACACTGATCACGAGACTGCACGTGCACTGATCACGTGGCTCATCATGCACTGATCATGAAGCTGAACATACACTGATCACATGACTGTGCATGTACTGATCACGTGACTGTGCATGCACTGATCCCCTAGCTGATCTTTCACTGATCACGTGGCTGATCATGAACTGATCACGTGCCTGATCATGCACTTATCACGTGACTGATCCTGCAGTCATCACCTGCCTGATAATGAACTGATCACGTGGCTGACCATGCACTGATCACGAAGCTGATCATACACTGATCACGTGACTGTGCATGCATGATCACGTGGATGAACATGCAATGATCACGTGGCTCATCATGCACTGATCACGAAGCTGAATATACACTGAACACGTGACTGTGCATGCACTGATCAAGTGGCTGAACATGCAATGATCACGTGGCTGATCATGCACTGATCACGAAGCTGAATATACACTGATCACGTGACTGTGCATGCACTAATCAAGTGGCTGAGCATGCAATGATCACGTGGCTGATCATGCACTGATTACGTGGCTGATCATGCACTGATCACGTAGCTATCATGCACTGATCACATGGCTATCATGCAGTGATCCCATCGCTCATCATGCACTGATCACGTGACTGATCATGCAGGGGTCACGTGGCTATCATGCACTGATCACGTGGCTGATCATACACTGATCATGTGACTGATCATGCACTGATCACATGCCTGATCATGAACTGATCACGTGCCTGATCATGCACTTATCACGTGACTGATCATGCACTCATCACGTGCCTGATCATGCACTGATCACGTGGCCGATCATACACTGATCACGTGACGGTGCATGCACTGATCACGAAGCTGATCATATACTGATCACGTGACTGTGCATGCACTGATCACTGGCTGATCATGCACTGATCACCTGGCTGATCATGCACTGATAACCTTGCTATCATACACTGATATCTTGACTGATCATGCACTCTTCACGTGCCTGATCATGCACTGATCACGTGGCTGACCATGCACTGATCACGAAGCTGATCATACACTGAACACGTGACTGTGCATGCACTGATCACGTGGCTGAACATGCAATGATCACGTGGATGATCATGCACTGATCTCGTGGCTCATCATGCACTGATCACGAAGCTGATCATACACTGATCATGTGAGTGTGCATGCACTGATCACTTGGCTGATCTTGCACTAATCACGTGGCATAAAATGCGCTGATAACCTGGCTGTCATACACTGATCACCTGACTGATTATGCATTCTTCACCTGCCTGATCATGCACTGATCATGTGGCTGATCATGCACTGAAGAAGAAGTTGATCATACACTGATCATGGGACCATGCATTCATTGATCACGTGGCTGATCATGCACTGATCACCTGGGTGATCATACACTGATCACGTGACTGATCATGCACTAATCACGTTGCGGATCATGCACTGATCACGCGGCTGATCATACACTGATCATGAGGCGGTTCATGCACTCATCACGTGTCTGATCATACACTGATCACATTAGTGATAATGCACTGATCTCATGCCTGATCATGCACTGATCACGTGGCTGATAATGCACTGATCACGAAGCTGATCATACACTGATCAGGTGACTGAAAATGCAATGATCACGTGGCTGAAAATGCAATGAACACGTGGCTGATCGTGCACTGATCACGTGGCTGATCATGCAGTGATCACGTGGGAGATCATACACTGATCACGTGGCTGATCTTGCACTGATCACGTAGCTATCATGCACTGATCACATGGCTCTCATGCAGTGATCCAATGGCTCATTATGCACTGATCACGTGACTAATCATGCAAGGGTCACATGGCTATCATTCACTGATCACGTGGCTGATCATACACTGATCATGTGACTGATCATGCACTGATCACATGCCTGATCATGAACTGATCACGTGCCTGATCATGCAATTATCACGTGACTGATCATGCACTCATCAAGTGCCTGATCATGCACTGATCACATGGCTGATCATGCACTGATCACGAAGCTGATCATACACTGGTCACGTGACTGTGCATGCACTGGTCCCATGGCTGATCTGGCACTGATCACGTGGCTGATCATGCACTGATCACGAAGCTGATCCTACACTGATCACGTGACTGTGCATGCATTGATCACATGGCTGATCATGCACTGACAACGTGGCTGATCATGCACTGAACACATGCCTGATCATACACTGATCACGTGATTGTGCATGCACTGATCACGTGGTTGATCATGCACTGATCACGTGGCTGATCATGCATTGATCACGTGGCTGTTCATGCACTCATCAAGTGTCTGATCATACACTGATCACATTACTGATAATGCACTGAACACGTGTCTGATCATGCACTAATCACGAAGCTGATCATACACTGGTCACGTGGCTGATCATGCACTGATCATGAAACTGATCATAAACTTATCATGCGACTGTGCATGCACTGATCACGTGGCTGATCATACACTGATCCCATGGCTGAACATGCACTGATCACGTAACTGATCATACACTGATCACGTGGCTCATCATGCACTGATCACGAAGCTGATCATACTCTGATTACGTGACTGTGTATGCACTGATCACTTGGCTGATCTTGCACTGTTCATGTGGCTCATCAGGCACTGAACACGTGGTTGATGTTACACTGATCACGTGGCTGATCATGAACTAATCACGAAGCTGATCATACACTGATCACGTGACTGTGCATGCATGATCACAAGGTTGATCATGCACTGATCACATGCCTGATCATACACTGATCACGAGACTGCACGTGCACTGATCACGTGGCTCATCATGCACTGATCATGAAGCTGATCATACACTGATCACGTGATTGTGCATGTACTGATCACGTGACTGTGCATGCACTGATCCCATGGCTGATCTTTCACTGATCATGTTGCTGATCATGAACTGATCACGTGCCTCATCATGCACTTATCACGTGACTGATCCTGCAGTCATCACCTGCCTGATAATGAACTGATCACGTGGCTGACCATGCACTGATCACGAACCTGATCATACACTGATCACGTGAATGTGCATGCATGATCACGTGGATGAACATGCAATGATCACGTGGCTCATCATGCACTGATCATGAAGCTGAATATACACTGAACACGTGACTGTGCATGCACTGATCACGTGGCTCTCATGCACTGATCACGTGGCTCTCATGCACTGATCACGTGGATATGATGCACTGATCACGTGGCTATCATGCACTGATATCATGCACTGATCACGTGGCTGATCACACACGTATCACATGACTGATCATGCCCTGATCACGTGACTATCATGCTCTTATCACGTGGCTGATCATGCAATGATCACGTAGCTACCATGTACTGGTCACGTGACTGATCATGCACTGATCACGTAATTATTCCTGCACTGATCACGTGGCTCATCACGCACTGATCACTTGGCTGATCATGCACTGATCACGTGGCTCATCATGCACTGATCCTGTGGATGATCATACACTGATAACGTGACTCATCATGCACTGATCACGTGGCTATCATGCACTGCTCACGTGGCTGATCCTGCAATGATCACGCAGCTACGATATACTAGTCACATGACTGATCATATACAGATCACGTGACTAATCATGAAGTGATCACGTGGCTATCCTGCACTGATCACGTGGATATCATGCACTGATCACGTGGCTGATCACACACGTATCACGTGACTGATCATGCAATGATCACGTGACTGACCATGCACTGATCACGTGACTGATCATCCACTGAACAGTTGGCTATCATGCACTGATTACTTGGCTGATCATACACTGATCACGTGACTGATAATGCACTGATCATCTGGCTATCATGCACTCATTACCTGGCTATCGTGCACTGATCACATGGTTGATCATACACTGATCACGAGACTGATCATGCACTGATCACGTCTATATCATGCACTGATCACAAGACTGCCCATGCACTGATCACGTGGATGATCATACACTGATCATGTGACAGATCATGCCATGATCACGTGGCTATCATGCACTGATCAAGTGGCTGATCATACTCTGCTCCCGAAACTGATCATGCACTGCTCACGTGGCTATCATGCACTGCTCACGTGGCTGATCATGCAATGATCCCGTAGCTACCATGTACTGGTCACGTGAGTGATCATGCACCTATCACGTAATTGATCATGCACTGATCAGGTGACTTATCATGCACTGTTCACGTGACTGATCAGGCACTGATCACGTGACTGATCATGCACTGATCTCGTGGCTATCATGCATGGCTCACGTGGCTGATCATGCTATGATCATGTAGCTCCCATGTACTGGTCACGTGAGTGATCATGCACTGATCACGTAATTGATCATGCACTGATCATGTGGCTGATCATGCACTGATCACGTGGCTGATAATACACTGATCACGTGACTGATCAAGCACTGATCACGTGACTGATCATGCACTGATCACGTGGCTATCATGCACTGATCCCATGGCTGAACATGCACTGATCACGTAACTGATCATACACTGATCACGTGGCTCATCATGCACTGATCACGAAGCTGATCATACTCTGATTACGTGACTGTGTATGCACTGATCACTTGGCTGATCTTGCACTGTTCATGTGGCTCATCAGGCACTGGTCACGTGGTTGATGTTACACTGATCACGTGGCTGATCATGAACTAATCACGAAGCTGATCATACACTGATCACGTGACTGTGCATGCATGATCACAAGGTTGATCATGCACTGATCACGTGGCTGATCATACACTTATCACATGCCTGATCATACACTAATCACGAGACTGCACGTGCACTGATCACGTGGCTCATTATGCACTGATCATGAAGCTGAACATACACTGATCACATGACTGTGCATGTACTGATCACGTGACTGTGCATGCACTGATCCCCTAGCTGATCTTTCACTGATCACGTGGCTGATCATGAACTGATCACGTGCCTGATCATGCACTTATCACGTGAATGATCCTGCAGTCATCACCTGCCTGATAATGAACTGATCACGTGGCTGACCATGCACTGATCACGAAGCTGATCATACACTGATCACGTGACTGTGCATGCATGATCACGTGGATGAACATGCAATGATCACGTGGCTCATCATGCACTGATCACGAAGCTAAATATACACTGAACACCTGACTGTGCATGCACTGATCAAGTGGCTGAACATGCAATGATCACGTGGCTGATCATGCACTGATCACGAAGCTGAATATACACTGATCACGTGACTGTGCATGCACTAATCAAGTGGCTGAGCATGCAATGATCACGTGGCTGATCATGCACTGATTACGTGGCTGATCATGCACTGATCACGTAGCTATCATGCACTGATCACATGGCTATCATGCAGTGATCCCATCGCTCATCATGCACTGATCACGTGACTGATCATGCAGGGGTCACGTGGCTATCATGCACTGATCACGTGGCTGATCATACACTGATCATGTGACTGATCATGCACTGATCACATGCCTGATCAGGAACTGATCACGTGCCTGATCATGCACTTATCACGTGACTGATCATGCACTCATCACGTGCCTGATCATGCACTGATCACGTGGCCGATCATACACTGATCACGTGACGGTGCATGCACTGATCACGAAGCTGATCATATACTGATCACGTGACTGTGCATGCACTGATCACTGGCTGATCATGCACTGATCACCTGGCTGATCATGCACTGATAACCTTGCTATCATACACTGATATCTTGACTGATCATGCACTCTTCACGTGACTGATCATGCACTGATCACGTGGCTGACCATGCACTGATCACGAAGCTGATCATACACTGAACACGTGACTGTGCATGCACTGATCACGTGGCTGAACATGCAATGATCACGTGGATGATCATGCACTGATCTCGTGGCTCATCATGCACTGATCACGAAGCTGATCATACACTGATCATGTGAGTGTGCATGCACTGATCACTTGGCTGATCTTGCACTAATCACGTGGCATAAAATGCGCTGATAACCTGGCTGTCATACACTGATCACCTGACTGATTATGCATTCTTCACCTGCCTGATCATGCACTGATCATGTGGCTGATCATGCACTGAAGAAGAAGTTGATCATACACTGATCATGGGACCATGCATTCATTGATCACGTGGCTGATCATGCACTGATCACCTGGGTGATCATACACTGATCACGTGACTGATCATGCACTAATCACGTTGCGGATCATGCACTGATCACGCGGCTGATCATACACTGATCATGAGGCGGTTCATGCACTCATCACGTGTCTGATCATACACTGATCACATTAGTGATAATGCACTGATCTCATGCCTGATCATGCACTGATCACGTGGCTGATAATGCACTGATCACGAAGCTGATCATACACTGATCAGGTGACTGAAAATGCAATGATCACGTGGCTGAAAATGCAATGAACACGTGGCTGATCGTGCACTGATCACGTGGCTGATCATGCAGTGATCACGTGGGAGATCATACACTGATCACGTGGCTGATCTTGCACTGATCACGTAGCTATCATGCACTGATCACATGGCTCTCATGCAGTGATCCAATGGCTCATTATGCACTGATCACGTGACTAATCATGCAAGGGTCACATGGCTATCATTCACTGATCACGTGGCTGATCATACACTGATCATGTGACTGATCATGCACTGATCACATGCCTGATCATGAACTGATCACGTGCCTGATCATGCAATTATCACGTGACTGATCATGCACTCATCAAGTGCCTGATCATGCACTGATCACGTGGCTGATCATGCACTGATCACGAAGCTGATCATACACTGGTCACGTGACTGTGCATGCACTGGTCCCATGGCTGATCTGGCACTGATCACGTGGCTGATCATGCACTGATCACGAAGCTGATCCTACACTGATCACGTGACTGTGCATGCATTGATCACATGGCTGATCATGCACTGACAACGTGGCTGATCATGCACTGAACACATGCCTGATCATACACTGATCACGTGATTGTGCATGCACTGATCACGTGGTTGATCATGCACTGATCACGTGGCTGATCATGCATTGATCACGTGGCTGTTCATGCACTCATCAAGTGTCTGATCATACACTGATCACATTACTGATAATGCACTGAACACGTGTCTGATCATGCACTAATCACGAAGCTGATCATACACTGGTCACGTGGCTGATCATGCACTGATCATGAAACTGATCATAAACTTATCATGCGACTGTGCATGCACTGATCACGTGGCTGATCATACACTGATCCCATGGCTGAACATGCACTGATCACGTAACTGATCATACACTGATCACGTGGCTCATCATGCACTGATCACGAAGCTGATCATACTCTGATTACGTGACTGTGTATGCACTGATCACTTGGCTGATCTTGCACTGTTCATGTGGCTCATCAGGCACTGAACACGTGGTTGATGTTACACTGATCACGTGGCTGATCATGAACTAATCACGAAGCTGATCATACACTGATCACGTGACTGTGCATGCATGATCACAAGGTTGATCATGCACTGATCACATGCCTGATCATACACTGATCACGAGACTGCACGTGCACTGATCACGTGGCTCATCATGCACTGATCATGAAGCTGATCATACACTGATCACGTGATTGTGCATGTACTGATCACGTGACTGTGCATGCACTGATCCCATGGCTGATCTTTCACTGATCATGTTGCTGATCATGAACTGATCACGTGCCTCATCATGCACTTATCACGTGACTGATCCTGCAGTCATCACCTGCCTGATAATGAACTGATCACGTGGCTGACCATGCACTGATCACGAACCTGATCATACACTGATCACGTGAATGTGCATGCATGATCACGTGGATGAACATGCAATGATCACGTGGCTCATCATGCACTGATCATGAAGCTGAATATACACTGAACACGTGACTGTGCATGCACTGATCACGTGGCTCTCATGCACTGATCACGTGGCTCTCATGCACTGATCACGTGGATATGATGCACTGATCACGTGGCTATCATGCACTGATATCATGCACTGATCACGTGGCTGATCACACACGTATCACATGACTGATCATGCCCTGATCACGTGACTATCATGCTCTTATCACGTGGCTGATCATGCAATGATCACGTAGCTACCATGTACTGGTCACGTGACTGATCATGCACTGATCACGTAATTATTCCTGCACTGATCACGTGGCTCATCACGCACTGATCACTTGGCTGATCATGCACTGATCACGTGGCTCATCATGCACTGATCCTGTGGATGATCATACACTGATAACGTGACTCATCATGCACTGATCACGTGGCTATCATGCACTGCTCACGTGGCTGATCCTGCAATGATCACGCAGCTACGATATACTAGTCACATGACTGATCATATACAGATCACGTGACTAATCATGAAGTGATCACGTGGCTATCCTGCACTGATCACGTGGATATCATGCACTGATCACGTGGCTGATCACACACGTATCACGTGACTGATCATGCAATGATCACGTGACTGACCATGCACTGATCACGTGACTGATCATCCACTGAACAGTTGGCTATCATGCACTGATTACTTGGCTGATCATACACTGATCACGTGACTGATAATGCACTGATCATCTGGCTATCATGCACTCATTACCTGGCTATCGTGCACTGATCACATGGTTGATCATACACTGATCACGAGACTGATCATGCACTGATCACGTCTATATCATGCACTGATCACAAGACTGCCCATGCACTGATCACGTGGATGATCATACACTGATCATGTGACAGATCATGCCATGATCACGTGGCTATCATGCACTGATCAAGTGGCTGATCATACTCTGCTCCCGAAACTGATCATGCACTGCTCACGTGGCTATCATGCACTGCTCACGTGGCTGATCATGCAATGATCCCGTAGCTACCATGTACTGGTCACGTGAGTGATCATGCACCTATCACGTAATTGATCATGCACTGATCAGGTGACTTATCATGCACTGTTCACGTGACTGATCAGGCACTGATCACGTGACTGATCATGCACTGATCTCGTGGCTATCATGCATGGCTCACGTGGCTGATCATGCTATGATCATGTAGCTCCCATGTACTGGTCACGTGAGTGATCATGCACTGATCACGTAATTGATCATGCACTGATCATGTGGCTGATCATGCACTGATCACGTGGCTGATAATACACTGATCACGTGACTGATCAAGCACTGATCACGTGACTGATCATGCACTGATCACGTGGCTATCATGCAGTGATCACTTGGCTGGTCATACACTGATCACGTGCCTGGTCATGCACTGATCACGTGGCTGATCATGCACTGATCACGTGGCTATCATGCACTTTTCACGTGGCTGATCATGCAATGATCATGTAGCTACCGTGTACCGGTCACGTGACTGACCATACACTGATCACGTGACTGATCATGCACTGATCACTTGGCTATCATGCATTACTCACGTGGCTGATCATGCAATGATCATGTAGCTACCGTGTACCGGTCACGTGACTGACCATACACTCATCAGGTGACAGATCATGCACTGATCACGTGGCTATCATGCACTGATCACGAGACGGATCATACACTGTTCACGTCCATATCATGCACTGATCACATGACTGCCCATGCACTGATCACGTGGATGATCATACACTTATCATGTGACAGATCATGCAGTGATCACGTGGCTACCATGCACTGATCAAGTGCCTGATCATACACTTCTCCCGAAACTGATCATGCACTGATCACGTGGCTATCATGCACTGCTCACGTGAGTGATCATGCACTGATCACCTAATTGATCATGCACTGATCAGGTGATTATCATGCACTGTTCACGTGACTGATCATGCACTGATCACGTGACTGATCATGCACTGAGCTCGTGGCTATCATGCATGGCTCACGTGGCTGATCATGCAATGATCACCTAGCTCCCATGTACTGGTCACGTGACTGATCATGCACTGATCACGTAATTGATCATGCACTGATCATGTGGCTGATCGTGCACTGATCACGTGGCTGATCATAGACTGCTCATGTAGCTGATCATGCACTTATCACATGTGTATCATGCGGTGCTCACGTTGGTGACCCTGCAATGATCAAGTTGCTAACATGCACTGGTCACGTGACTGATCATGCACTGATCACGGGAGTGATCATGCACTGATCACTTGGCTGGTCATACACTGATCACGTGCTTGGTCATGCACTGTTCACCTGGCTGATCATGCACTGATCACTTGGCTGGTCATACACTGATCACGTGACTGATCTTGCACTGATCACGTGGCTGATCATGCACTGATCACGTGGCTATAATGCACTGCTCACGTGGCTGATCATGCAATGATCACGCAGCTACCATGTACTGGTCACATGACTGATCATGCACTGTTCACGTGGCTGATCGTGCAATGATCACGTAGCTACCATATACTGGTTACGTGACTGATCATGCATTGATCACGTAATTGATCCTGCACTGATCACGTGGCGCATCACGCACTGATTACGTGGCTGATCACACACGAATCACGTGACTGATCATGTACAGATCACGTGACTAATCATGAAGTGATCACGTGGCTATCCTGCACTGATCACGTGGATATCATCCACTGATCACGTGGCTGATCAGATATGTATCACGTCACTGATCATGCACTGATCACGTGGATATCATGCACTGATCACATGGCTCTCATGCACTGCGCACGTGGCTTATCATGCAATGATCACGTACCTGCCATATACTGGTCACATGACTGATCATGCACTGATCACACGGCTATCATGCACTGATCACGTGGCTGATCATGCAATGATCATGTAGCAACCATATACTGGTCACGTGACTGATCATGCACTGATCACGTAATTGATCCTGCACTGATCACGTGGCTCATCATGCACTGATCACGTGACTGTTCATGCACTGATCACGTGGCTGAGCATGCACTTATCACGTGACTATAATGCACTGATCACGTGGCGGATCATACACTGTTCACGTGCCTGGTCATGCACAGATCACGTGACTAATCATGAACTGATCAGGTGGCTATAATTCACTGATCACGTGGATATCATGCACTGATTAGGTGCCTGTCATGAACAGATCACGTGACTAATCATGAACTGATCACGTAGGTATCATGCACTGATCACGTGGCTGATCATACACTGTTCACGTGTCTAAACATGCCCTGATCACGTGGCTGATCATACACTGCTCATGTAGCTGATCATGCACTTATCACGTGTCTATCATGCGGTGCTCACGTGGGTGATCCTGCAATGATCAAGTTGCTAACATGCACTGGTCACGTGACTGATCATGCAATGGTAACGTAATTGATCATGCACTGATCACGTGGCTATCATGCACTGATCACATGGCTGATCATACACTGATCACATGCCTGGTCATGCAGAGATCACGTGATTACTCATGAAGTGATCACCTGGCTGTCATGCACTGATCACGTGGATATCATGCACTGATCATGTGGCTGATCACACACGTATCACGTGACTGATCCTGCACTGATCACGTGGCTATCATGCAATGATCACGTGGCTATCATGTACTGATCCCGTGGCTAATCATGCAATGATCACGTAGCTACAATGTACTGGTCACGTGACTGATCATACACTGTTCACGTAATTGATCATGCACTGATCACCTGACTGATCAGGCACTGATCACGTGACTGATCATGCACTGATCATTTGGCTATCATGCACTGATTACTTGGCTGATCATACACTGATCACGAGACTGATAAAGCACTGATCATCTGGCTATCATGCACTCATTACCTGGCTATCGTGCACTGATCACGTGGTTGATCATACACTGATCACGAGACTGATCATGCACTGATCACGTCTATATCATGCACTGATCACATGACTGCCCATGCACTGATCACCTGGGTGATCATACACTGATCACGTGACTGATCATGCACTAATCACGTTGCGGATCATGCACTGATCACGCGGCTGATCATACACTGATCATGAGGCTGTTCATGCACTCATCACGTGTCTGATCATACACTGATCACATTAGTGATAATACACTGAACACGTGCCTGATCATGCACTGATCAGGAAGCTGATCATACACTGATCAGGTGACTGTGCATGCACTGATCACGTGGCTGAAAATGCAATGATCACGTGGCTGATCCTGCACTGATCACGTGGCTGATCATGCAGTGATCACGTGGGAGATCATACACTGATCACGTGGCTGATCATACACTGATCACGTGCCTGATTATACACTGATCATGACACTCCACAGGCACTGATTACGTGGCTGATCATGCACTGATCACGTAGCTATCATGCACTGATCACATGGCTCTCATGCAGTGATCCCATGGCTCATCATGCACTGATCACGTGACTAATCATGCAGGGGTCACGTGGCTATCATTCACTGATCACGTGGCTGATCATACACTGATCATGTGACTGATCATGCACTGATCACATGCCTGATCATGCACTGATCACGTGGCTGATCATGCACTGATCACGAAGCTGATCATACACTGTTCAGGTGACTGTGCATGCACTGATTACGTGGCTGAAAATGCAATGATCACGTGGCTGATCGTGCACTGATCACGTGGCTGATCATGCAGTGATCACGTGGGAGATCATACACTGATCACGTGGCTGATCATGCACTGATCACGTAGCTATCAGGCACTGATCACATGGCTCTCATGCAGTGATCCCATGGCTCATCATGTACTTATCACGTGACTAATCATGCAGGGGTCACGTGGCTATCATTCACTGATCACGTGGCGGATCATACACTGATCGTGACTGATCATGCACTGATCACATGCCTGATCATGAACTGATCACGTGCCTGGTCATGCACTTATCACGTGACTGATCATGCACTCATCACGTGCCTGATCATGCACTGATTACGTGGCTGATCATGCACTGATCACGAAGCTGATCATACACTGGTCACGTGACTGAGCATGCACTGGTCCCATGGCTGATCTGGCACTGATCACGTGGCTGATCATGCACTGATCACGAAGCTGATCCTACACTGATCACGTGACTGTGCATGCATTGATCACATGGCTGATCATGCACTGACCACGTGGCTGATCATGCACTGAACACATGCCTGATCATACACTGATCACGTGACTGTGCATGCACTGATCACGTGGCTGATCATGCATTGATCACGTGGCTGTTCATAGACTCATCAAGTGTCTGATCATACACTGATCACATTACTGATAATGCACTGAACACGTGTCTGATCATGCACTGATCACGAAGCTGATCATACACTGGTCACGTGGCTGATCATGCACTGATCATGAAACTGGTCATAAACTGATCATGTGACTGTGCATGCACTGATCACGTGGCTGATCATGCACTGATCCCATGGCTGAACATGCACTGATCACGTAACTGATCATACACTGATCACGTGGCTCATCATGCACTGATCACGAAGCTGATCATACTCTGATTACGTGACTGTGTATGCACTGATCACTTGGCTGATCTTGCACTGTTCATGTGGCTCATCAGGCACTGGTCACGTGGTTGATGTTACACTGATCACGTGGCTGATCATGAACTAATCACGAAGCTGATCATACACTGATCACGTGACTGTGCATGCATGATCACAAGGTTGATCATGCACTGATCACGTGGCTGATCATACACTTATCACATGCCTGATCATACACTGATCACGAGACTGCACGTGCACTGATCACGTGGCTCATCATGCACTGATCATGAAGCTGAACATACACTGATCACATGACTGTGCATGCACTGATCACGTGACTGTGCATGCACTGATCCCCTAGCTGATCTTTCACTGATCACGTGGCTGATCATGAACTGATCACGTGCCTGATCATGCACTTATCACGTGACTGATCCTGCAGTCATCACCTGCCTGATAATGAACTGATCACGTGGCTGACCATGCACTGATCACGAAGCTGATCATACACTGATCACGTGACTGTGCATGCACTGATCACGTGGATGAACATGCAATGATCACGTGGCTCATCATGCACTGATCACGAAGCTGAATATACACTGAACACGTGACTGTGCATGCACTGATCAAGTGGCTGAACATGCAAAGATCACGTGGCTGATCATGCACTGATCACGAAGCTGAATATACACTGATCAGGTGACTGTGCATGCACTAATCAAGTGGCTGAGCATGCAATGATCACGTGGCTGATCATGCACTGATTACGTGGCTGATCATGCACTGATCACGTAGCTATCATGCACTGATCACATGGCTATCATGCAGTGATCCCATGGCTCATCATGCACTGAACACGTGACTGATCATGCAGGGGTCACGTGGCTATCATGCACTGATCACGTGGCTGATCATACACTGATCATATGACTGATCATGCACTGATCACATGCCTGATCATGAACTGATCACGTGCCTGATCATGCACTTATCACGTGGCTGATCATGCACTGATCACGTGGCTGATCATGCACTGATCACGAAGCTGATCATACACTGGTCACGTGACTGTGCATTCACTGATCCCATGGCTGATCTGGCACTGATCTCATGGCTGATCATGCACTGATCACGTGGCTGATCCTGCACTGATCATGAAGCTGATCATAAACTGATCACGTGACTGTGCATGCACTGATCAAGTGTCTGAACATGCAATGATCACGTGGCTGATCATGCACTGATCACGAAGCTGAATATACACTGATCACGTGACTGTGCATGCACTGATCAAGTGGCTGAACATGCAATGATCACGTGGCTGATTATGCACTCATCACGTGCCTGATCATGCACTGATCACGTGGCTGATCATGCACTGATCACGAAGCTGATCATACACTGGTCACGTGACTGTGCATTCACTGATCCCATGGCTGATCTGGTACTGATCTCATGGCTAATCATGCACTGATCACGTGGCTGATCCTGCACTGATCATGAAGCTGATCATAAACTGATCACGTGACTGTGCATGCACTGATCAAGTGTCTGAACATGCAATGATCACGTGGCTGATCATGCACTGATCACGAAGCTGAATATACACTGATCACGTGACTGTGCATGCACTGATCAAGTGGCTGAACATGCAATGATCACGTGGCTGATTATGCACTCATCACGTGCCTGATCATGCTCTGATCCCGTGGCTGATCATGCACTCATCACGTGCCTGATAATGCACTGATCACATGCCTGATCATGAACTGATCACGTGCCTGATCATGCACTTATCACGTGACTGATCATGCACTGATCACGTGGCTGACCATGCACTGATCACGAAGCTGATCATACACTGAACACGTGACTGTGCATGCACTGATCACGTGGCTGAACATGCAATGATCACGTGGATGATCATGCACTGATCACGTGGCTCATCATGCACTGATCACGAAGCTGATCATACACTGATCATGTGAGTGTGCATGCACTGATCACTTGGCTGATCTTGCACTAATCACGTGGCATAAAATGCGCTGATAACCTGGCTGTCATACACTGATCACCTGACTGATTATGCATTCTTCACCTGCCTGATCATGCACTGATCATGTGGCTGATCATGCACTGAAGAAGAAGTTGATCATACACTGATCACGGGACCATGCATGCATTGATCACGTGGCTGATCATGCACTGATCACCTGGGTGATCATACACTGATCACGTGACTGATCATGCACTAATCACGTTGCGGATCATGCACTGATCACGCGGCTGATCATACACTGATCATGAGGCTGTTCATGCACTCATCACGTGTCTGATCATACACTGATCACATTAGTGATAATACACTGAACACGTGCCTGATCATGCACTGATCACGAAGCTGATCATACACTGATCAGGTGACTGTGCATGCACTGATCACGTGGCTGAAAATGCAATGATCACATGGCTGATCGTGCACTGATCACGTGGCTGATCATGCAGTAATCACGTGGGAGATCATACACTGATCATGTGACTGATCATGCACTGATCACATGCCTGATCATGAAATGATCACGTGCCTGATCATGCACTTATCACGTGACTGATCATGCACTCATCACGTGACTGATCATGCACTGATCACATTACTGATAATGCACTGAACACGTGCCTGATCATGCACTTATCACGTGGCTGTTCATGCACTCATCAAGTGTCTGATCATACACTGATCACATTACTGATAATGCACTGAACACGTGTCTGATCATGCACTGATCACGATGCTGATCATACACTGGTCACGTGGCTGATCATGCACTGATCATGAAACTGATCATAAACTGATCATGTGACTGTGCATGCACTTATCACGTGGCTGATCATGCACTGATCCCATGGCTGAACATGCACTGATCACGTAACTGATCATACACTGATCACGTGGCTCATCATGCACTGATCACGAAGCTGATCATACTCTGATTACGTGACTGTGTATGCACTGATCACTTGGCTGATCTTGCACTGTTCATGTGGCTCATCAGGCACTGGTCACGTGGTTGATGTTACACTGATCACGTGGCTGATCATGAACTAATCACGAAGCTGATCATACACTGATCACGTGACTGTGCATGCATGATCACAAGGTTGATCATGCACTGATCACGTGGCTGATCATACACTTATCACATGCCTGATCATACACTGATCACGAGACTACACGTGCACTGATCACGTGGCTCATCATGCACTGATCATGAAGCTGAACATACACTGATCACATGACTGTGCATGTACTGATCACGTGACTGTGCATGCACTGATCCCCTAGCTGATCTTTCACTGATCACGTGGCTGATCATGAACTGATCACGTGCCTGATCATGCACTTATCACGTGACTGATCCTGCAGTCATCACCTGCCTGATAATGAACTGATCACGTGGCTGACCATGCACTGATCACGAAGCTGATCATACACTGATCACGTGACTGTGCATGCATGATCACGTGGATGAACATGCAATGATCACGTGGCTCATCATGCACTGATCACGAAGCTGAATATACACTGAACACGTGACTGTGCATGCACTGATCAAGTGGCTGAACATGCAATGATCACATGGCTGATCATGCACTGATCACGAAGCTGAATATACACTGATCACGTGACTGTGCATGCACTGATCAAGTGGCTGAGCATGCAATGATCACGTGGCTGATCATGCACTGATTACGTGGCTGATCATGCACTGATCACGTAGCTATCATGCACTGATCACATGGCTATCATGCAGTGATCCCATGGCTCATCATGCACTGATCACGTGACTGATCATGCAGGGGTCACGTGGCTATCATGCACTGATCACGTGGCTGATCATACACTGATCATGTGACTGATCATGCACTGATCACATGCCTGATCATGAACTGATCACGTGCCTGATCATGCACTTATCACGTGACTGATCATGCACTGATCACGTGGCTGATCATGCACTGATCACGAAGCTGATCATACACTGGTCACGTGACTGAGCATGCACTGGTCCCATGGCTGATCTGGCACAGATCACGTGGCTGATCATGCACTGATCACATGCCTGATCATGAACTGATCACGTGCCTGATCATGCACTCATCACGGGCCTGATCATGCACTGATCACGTGGCTGATCATACACTGATCACGTGACGGTGCATGCACTGATCACGAAGCTGATCATATACTGATCACGTGACGGTGCATGCACTGATCACGAAGCTGATCATATACTGATCACGTGACTGTGCATGCACTGATCACTGGCTGATCATGCACTGATCACCTGGCTGATCATGCACTGATAACCTTGCTATCATACACTGATATCTTGACTGATCATGCACTCTTCACGTGCCTGATCATGCACTGATCACGTGCCTGACCATGCACTGATCACGAAGCTGATCATACACTGAACACGTGACTGTGCATGCACTGATCACGTGGCTGAACATGCAATGATCACGTGGATGATCATGCACTGATCACGTGGCTCATCATGCACTGATCACGAAGCTGATCATACACTGATCATGTGAGTGTGCATGCACTGATCACTTGGCTGATCTTGCACTAATCACGTGGCATAAAATGCGCTGATAACCTGGCTGTCATACACTGATCACCTGACTGATTATGCATTCTTCACCTGCCTGATCATGCACTGATCATGTGGCTGATCATGCACTGAAGAAGAAGTGGATCATACACTGATCATGGGACCATGCATTCATTGATCACGTGGCTGATCATGCACTGATCACCTGGGTGATCATACACTGATCACGTGACTGATCATGCACTAATCACGTTGCGGATCATGCACTGATAACGCGGCTGATCATACACTGATCATGAGGCGGTTCATGCACTCATCACGTGTCTGATCATACACTGATCACATTAGTGATAATGCACTGAACTCGTGCCTGATCATGCACTGATCACGTGGCTGATAATGCACTGATCACGAAGCTGATCATACACTGATCAGGTGACTGAAAATGCAATGATCACGTGGCTGAAAATGCAATGAACACGTGGCTGATCGTGCACTGATCACGTGGCTGATCATGCAGTGATCACGTGGGAGATCATACACTGATCACGTGGCTGATCTTGCACTGATCACGTAGCTATCATGCACTGATCACATGGCTCTCATGCAGTGATCCAATGGCTCATTATGCACTGATCACGTGACTAATCATGCAAGGGTCACATGGCTATCATTCACTGATCACGTGACTGATCATACACTGATCATGTGACTGATCATGCACTGATCACATGCCTGATCATGAACTGATCACGTGCCTGATCATGCACTTATCACGTGACTGATCATGCACTCATCAAGTGCCTGATCATGCACTGATCACGTGGCTGATCATGCACTGATCACGAAGCTGAATATACACTGATCACGTGACTGTGCATGCACTGATCAAGTGGCTGAGCATGCAATGATCACGTGGCTGATCATGCACTGATTACGTGGCTGATCATGCACTGATCACGTAGCTATCATGCACTGATCACATGGCTATCATGCAGTGATCCCATGGCTCATCATGCACTGATCACCTGACTGATCATGCAGGGGTCACGTGGCTATCATGCACTGATCACGTGGCTGATCATACACTGATCATGTGACTGATCATGCACTGATCACATGCCTGATCATGAACTGATCACGTGCCTGATCATGCACTTATCACGTGACTGATCATGCACTGATCACGTGGCTGATCATGCACTGATCACGAAGCTGATCATACACTGGTCACGTGACTGAGCATGCACTGGTCCCATGGCTGATCTGGCACTGATCACGTGCCTGATCATGCACTGATCACATGCCTGATCATGAACTGATCACGTGCCTGATCATGCACTTATCACGTGACTGATCATGCACTCATCACGTGCCTGATCATGCACTGATCACGTGGCTGATCATACACTGATCACGTGACGGTGCATGCACTGATCACGAAGCTGATCATATACTGATCATGTGACTGATCATGCACTGATCACATGCCTGATCATGAACTGATCACGTGCCTGATCATGCACTTATCACGTGGCTGATCATGCAGTGATCACGTGGGAGATCATACACTGATCACGTGGCTGATCTTGCACTGATCACGTAGCTATCATGCACTGATCACATGGCTCTCATGCAGTGATCCAATGGCTCATCATGCACTGATCACCTGACTGATCATGCAGGGGTCACGTGGCTATCATGCACTGATCACGTGGCTGATCATACACTGATCATGTGACTGATCATGCACTGATCACATGCCTGATCATGAACTGATCACGTGCCTGATCATGCACTTATCACGTGGCTGATCATGCAGTGATCACGTGGGAGATCATACACTGATCACGTGGCTGATCTTGCACTGATCACGTAGCTATCATGCACTGATCACATGGCTCTCATGCAGTGATCCAATGGCTCATTATGCACTGATCACGTGACTAATCATGCAAGGGTCACATGGCTATCATTCACTGATCACGTGACTGATCATACACTGATCATGTGACTGATCATGCACTGATCACATGCCTGATCATGAACTGATCACGTGCCTGATCATGCACTTATCACGTGACTGATCATGCACTCATCACGTGCCTGATCATGCACTGATCACGTGGCTGATCATGCACTGATCACGAAGCTAATCATACACTGATCACGTGACTGTGCATGCACTGGTCCCATGGCTGATCTGGCACTGATCACGTGGCTGATCATGCACTGATCACGAAGCTGATCCTACACTGATCACGTGACTGTGCATGCATTGATCACATGGCTGATCATGCACTGACCACGTGGCTGATCATGCACTGAACACATGCCTGATCATACACTGAACACATGCCTGATCATACACTGATCACGTGATTGTGCATGCACTGATCACGTGGCTGATCATGCACTGATCACGTGGCTGATCATGCATTGATCACGTGGCTGTTCATGCACTCATCAAGTGTCTGATCATACACTGATCACATTACTGATAATGCACTGAACACGTGTCTGATCATGCACTAATCACGAAGCTGATCATACACTGGTCACGTGGCTGATCATGCACTGATCATGAAACTGATCATAAACTTATCATGCGACTGTGCATGCACTGATCACGTGGCTGATCATGCACTGATCCCATGGCTGAACATGCACTGATCACGTAACTGATCATACACTGATCACGTGGCTCATCATGCACTGATCACGAAGCTGATCATACTCTGATTACGTGACTGTGTATGCACTGATCACTTGGCTGATCTTGCACTGTTCATGTGGCTCATCAGGCACTGAACACGTGGTTGATATTACACTGATCACGTGGCTGATCATGAACTAATCACGAATCTGATCATACACTGATCACGTGACTGTGCATGCATGATCACAAGGTTGATCATGCACTGATCACGTGGCTGATCAAGCACTTATCACATGCCTGATCATACACTGATCACGAGACTGCACGTGCACTGATCACGTGGCTCATCATGCACTGATCATGAAGCTGATCATACACTGATCACGTGACTGTGCATGTACTAATCACGTGACTGTGCATGCACTGATCCCATGGCTGATCTTTCACTGATCATGTTGCTGATCACGAACTGATCACGTGCCTGATCATGCACTTATCACGTGACTGATCCTGCAGTCATCACCTGCCTGATAATGAACTGATCACGTGGCTGACCATGCACTGATCACGAAGCTGATCGTACACTGATCACGTGAATGTGCATGCACTGATCACGTGGATGAACATGCAATGATCACGTGGCTCAACATGCACTGATCACGAAGCTGAATATACACTGAACACGTGACTGTGCATGCACTGATCAAGTGGCTGAACATGCAATGATCACGTGCTGATCATGCACTCATCACGTGCCTGATCTTGCACTGATCCCGTGGCTGATCATGCACTCATCACGTGGCTATCATGCACTGCTCACGTGGCTGATCATGCAATGATCACGTACCTACCATGTACTGGTCACGTGACTGATCATGCACTGATAACATAATTGATCAAGTACTGATCAGGTGACTTATCATGCACTGTACACGTGACTGATCATGCACTGATCACATTGCTGATCATGCAATGATCACGTAGCTCCCATGTATTCGTCACGTGACTGGTCATGCACTGATCACGTAATTGATCATGCACTGATCATGTGGCTGATCATGCACTGATCACGTGGCTGATCATACAATGATCACGTGATTGATCATGCACTGATTACGTATCTGATCATGCACTGATCACGTGGCTGATCATGCACTAATCACGTGGCTGATCATGCACTGAACACGTGGCTATCATGCACTGCTCACGTGGCTGATCATGCAATGATCACGCAGCTACCATGTCCTGGTCACATGACTGATCATGCACTGATCATGTGACTGATCATGCACTGATCACGTGGCTATCATGCACTACTTACGTGGCTGATCATGCAATGATCATGTAGCTACCATATACCGGTCACGTGACTGATCATACACCCATCACGTGACTGATCATGCACTGATCACGTGGCTATCATGCACTATTCACGTGGCTGATCATACACTGATCACCTGCCTCGTCATGCACAGGTCACGTGACTAATCATGAACTGATCACGTAGCTATCATTCACTGATCACCTGGCTGATCATGCACTGATCACGTGGCTATCATGCAATGATCACCTGGCTATCATGCACTGATCACTTGGCTGATCATGCACTGATACCGTGACTGAGCATGGACTGATCACATGACTATCATGTAGTGATCACGTGACTTAATGGTGGTGATCATGCGCTGATCATGTTTGGTATCATACACTGATCATGTGCCTCCGGAGGTAATAAACAAAGAGCTGAGTAGGCACGAATCAAACAGTCAGCAGGCAATAATCATGGAACTCAGCTGTGAGGAATCATGCTGCTCAGCTGGCAATAATCAAGCAGCTGAGCAGGCAGGAATTATGCAGCACAGCTGGCAATTGTCAAGCAGATGAGCAGACAGTAATCACACAGCTCAGCAGGCCCTGATCACGTGACTGAGCATGCACTGTTCACGTGGCTGATCATACACTGATCACGTGATTGATCATGCACTGATAACTTGGATATCATGCACTGATCACGTGGCTGATCATACAATGTTCACGTGTCTGACCATGCACTGATCACGTGGCTGATCATACACTGCTCACGTAACTGATCATGCACTGATCACGTGGCTATCATACACTGATCACGTGGCTGAACATGCACTGTTCACGTGGCTGATCACACACCTGTCACGTGTCTGATCATGCAGTGATCACGTGGCACTCATGCACTGATAACGTGTCTGATCATACTCTGCTCACGTAAGTGATCATGCACACATCACGTGGCTATCATGCACTGCTCACGTGGCTCGTCATGCAATGATCACGTAGCTACCATATACTGGTCACGTGACTCATTATGCACAGATCATGTAAATGATCATGCACTGTTCACGTGACTGATCATGTACTGATCACGTGACTGATCATGCACTGATCACGTGGCTATCATGCTCTGCTCACGTGGCTGATCATGCAATGATCACGTAGCAACCATGTACTGGTCACGTGACTGATCATGCACTGATCACATAGTTGATCCTGAACAGATCACGTGGTTCATCATGCACTGATCACGTGGCTGATCACACATGTATCACGTGACTGATCATGCACTGATCACGTGGCTCTCATGCACTGATCACGTGGCTCTCATGCACTGATCACGTGGATATGATGCACTGATCACGTGGCTATCATGCACTGATATCATGCACTGATCACGTGGCTGATCACACACGTATCACATGACTGATCATGCCCTGATCACGTGACTATCATGCACTGATCACGTGGCTATCATGCACTGATCACGTGGCTGATCATGCAATGATCACGTAGCTACCATGTACTGGTCACGTGACTGATCATGCACTGATCACATAATTATTCCTGCACTGATCACGTGGCTCATCACGCACTGATCACTTGGCTGATCATGCACTGATCACGTGGCTCATCATGCACTGATCACGTGGATGATCATACGCTGATCACGTGACTGATCATGCACTGATCACGTGGCTATCATGCACTGCTCACGTGGCTGATCCTGCAATGATCACGCAGCTACGATATACTAGTCACATGACTGATCATATACAGATCACGTGACTAATCATGAAGTGATCACGTGGCTATCCTGCACTGATCACGTGGATATCATGCACTGATCACGTGGCTGATCACACACGTATCACGTGACTGATCATGCAATGATCACGTGACTGACCATGCACTGATCACGTGACTGATCATCCACTGAACAGTTGGCTATCATGCACTGATTACTTGGCTGATCATACACTGATCACGTGACTGATCATGCACTGATCATCTGGCTATCATGCACTCATTACCTGGCTATCGTGCACTGATCACGTGGTTGATCATACACTGATCACGAGACTGATCATGCACTGATCACGTCTATATCATGCACTGATCACAAGACTGCCCATGCACTGATCACGTGGATGATCATACACTGATCATGTGACAGATCATGCCATGATCACGTGGCTATCATGCACTGATCAAGTGGCTGATCATACTCTGCTCCCGAAACTGATCATGCACTGCTCACGTGGCTATCATGCACTGCTCACGTGGCTGATCATGCAATGATCCCGTAGCTACCATGTACTGGTCACGTGAGTGATCATGCACCTATCACGTAATTGATCATGCACTGATCAGGTGACTTATCATGCACTGTTCACGTGACTGATCAGGCACTGATCACGTGACTGATCATGCACTGATCTCGTGGCTATCATGCACGGCTCACGTGGCTGATCATGCTATGATCACGTAGCTCCCATGTACTGGTCACGAGAGTGATCATGCACTGATCACGTAATTGCTCATGCACTGATCATTTGGCTGATCATGCACTGATCACGTGGCTGATAATACAATGATCACGTGACTGATCAAGCACTGATCACGTGACTGATCATGCACTGATCTCGTGGCTATCATGCATGGCTCACGTGGCTGATCATGCTATGATCACGTAGCTCCCATGTACTGGTCACGTGAGTTATCATGCACTGATCACGTAATTGATCATGCACTGATCATGTGGCTGATCATGCACTGATCACGTGGCTGATAATACACTGATCACGTGACTGATCAAGCACTGATCACGTGACTGATCATGCACTGATCACGTGGCTATCATGCAGTGATCACTTGGCTGGTCATACACTGATCACGTGCCTGGTCATGCACTGATCACGTGGCTGATCATGCACTGATCACGTGACTGATCATGCACTGATCACGTGGCTGATCATGCACTGATCACTTGGCTATCATGCACTACTCACGTGGCTGATCATGCAATGATCATGTAGCTACCGTGTACCAGTCACGTGACTGACCATACACTCATCAGGTGACAGACCATGCACTGATCACGTGGCTATCATGCACTGATCACGAGACGGGTCATACACTGTTCACGTCCATATCATGCACTGATCACATGACTGCCCATGCACTGATCACGTGGATGATCATACACTGATCATGTGACAGATCATGCAGTGATCACGTGGCTACCATGCACTGATCAAGTGGCTGATCATACACTTCTCCCGAAACTGATCATGCACTGATCACGTGGCTATCATGCACTGCTCACGTGAGTGATCATGCACTGATCACCTAATTGATCATGCACTGATCAGGTGATTATCATGCACTGTTCACGTGACTGATCATGCACTGATCACGTGACTGATCATGCACTGATCACGTGGCTATCATGCACTGCTCACGTGAGTGATCATGCACTGATCACCTAATTGATCATGCACTGATCAGGTGATTATCATGCACTGTTCACGTGACTGATCATGCACTGATCACGTGACTGATCATGCACTGATCTCGTGGCTATCATGCATGGCTCACGTGGCTGATCATGCAATGATCACCTAGCTCCCATGTACTGGTCACGTGACTGATCATGCACTGATCACGTAATTGATCATGCACTGATCATGTGGCTGATCGTGCACTGATCACGTGGCTGATCATACACTGCTCATGTAGCTGATCATGCACTTATCACATGTCTATCATGCGGTGCTCACGTTGGTGACCCTGCAATGATCAAGTTGCTAACATGCACTGGTCACGTGACTGATCATGCAATGGTAACGTAATTGATCATGCACTGATCACGTGGCTATCATGCACTGATCACATGGCTGATCATACACTGATCACGTGCCTGGTCATGCAGAGATAACGTGACTACTCATGAAGTGATCACCTGGCTATCATGCACTGATCACGTGGATATCATGCACTGATCATGTGGCTGATCACACACGTATCACGTGACTGATCCTGCACTGATCACGTGGCTATCATGCAATGATCACGTGGCTATCATGTACTGATCACGTGGCTAATCATGCAAAGATCACGTAGCTACCATGTACTGGTCACGTGACTGATCATACACTGATCACGTAATTGATCATGCACTGATCACGTGGCTGATCAGGCACTGATCACGTGACTGATCATGCACTGATCATTTGGCTATCATGCACTGATTACTTGGCTGATCATACACTGATCACGAGACTGATAAAGCACTGATCATCTGGCTATCATGCACTCATTACCTGGCTATCGTGCACTGATCACGTGGTTGATCATACACTGATCACGAGACTGATCATGCACTGATCACGTCTATATCATGCACTGATCACATGACTGCCAATGCATTGATCACGTGGATGATCATACACTGATCATGTGACAGATCATGCACTGCTCACGTGGCTGATCATGCAATGATCACGTGACTGATCATGCACTGATCACATGGCTATCATGCACTGATTACTTGGCTGGTCATACACTGAACACGTTCCTGGTCATGCACTGATCACGTGGCTGATCATGCACTGATCACATAATTTATCATGCACTGATCATGTGGCTGATCATGCACTGCTCACGTGTCTGGTCATGCAATGATCACGTAGCTACCATATAATGGTCACGTGATTCGTCATGCACAGATCACGTAAATGATCATGCACTGTTCACGTGACTGATCATGTACTGATCACGTGCCTGGTCATGCACTGATCACGTGGCTGATCATGCACTGATCACGTGACTCATCATGCACTGATCACGTGACTGATCATGCACTGATCTCGTGGCTATCATGCATGGCTCACGTGGCTGATCATGCAATGATCACCTAGCTCCCATGTACTGGTCACGTGACTGATCATGCACTGATCACGTAATTGATCATGCACTGATCATGTGGCTGATCGTGCACTGATCACGTGGCTGATCATACACTGCTCATGTAGCTGATCATGCACTTATCACATGTCTATCATGCGGTGCTCACGTTGGTGACCCTGCAATGATCAAGTTGCTAACATGCACTGGTCACGTGACTGATCATGCAATGGTAACGTAATTGATCATGCACTGATCACGTGGCTATCATGCACTGATCACATGGCTGATCATACACTGATCACGTGCCTGGTCATGCAGAGATAACGTGACTACTCATGAAGTGATCACCTGGCTATCATGCACTGATCACGTGGATATCATGCACTGATCATGTGGCTGATCACACACGTATCACGTGACTGATCCTGCACTGATCACGTGGCTATCATGCAATGATCACGTGGCTATCATGTACTGATCACGTGGCTAATCATGCAAAGATCACGTAGCTACCATGTACTGGTCACGTGACTGATCATACACTGATCACGTAATTGATCATGCACTGATCATGTGGCTGATCAGGCACTGATCACGTGACTGATCATGCACTGATCATTTGGCTATCATGCACTGATTACTTGGCTGATCATACACTGATCACGAGACTGATAAAGCACTGATCATCTGGCTATCATGCACTCATTACCTGGCTATCGTGCACTGATCACGTGGTTGATCATACACTGATCACGAGACTGATCATGCACTGATCACGTCTATATCATGCACTGATCACATGACTGCCCATGCATTGATCACGTGGATGATCATACACTGATCATGTGACAGATCATGCACTGCTCACGTGGCTGATCATGCAATGATCACGTGACTGATCATGCACTGATCACATGGCTATCATGCACTGATTACTTGGCTGGTCATACACTGAACACGTTCCTGGTCATGCACTGATCACGTGGCTGATCATGCACTGATCACATAATTTATCATGCACTGATCATGTGGCTGATCATGCACTGCTCACGTGTCTGGTCATGCAATGATCACGTAGCTACCATATAATGGTCACGTGATTCGTCATGCACAGATCACGTAAATGATCATGCACTGTTCACGTGACTGATCATGTACTGATCACGTGCCTGGTCATGCACTGATCACGTGGCTGATCATGCACTGATCACGTGACTCATCATGCACTGATCACGTGGCTGAACATGCACTGATCACGTGGCTATAACGCACTGCTCACGTAGCTGATCATGCAATGATCACGTAGCTACCATGTACTGGTCACATGACTGATCATGCACTGATCTCGTGACTGATCATGCACTGATCACGTGGCTATCATGCACTACCCACGTGGCTGATCATGCAATGATCATGTAGCTACCATGTACGGGTCACGTGACTGATCATACACCCATCAGATGACTGACCATGCACTGATCACGTGGCTATCATGCACTGCTCACGTGGCTGATCATGCAGTGATCATGTAGTTACAATGTACCGATCAGGTGACTGATCATACACCCATCAGGTGACTGACCATGCACTGATCTCGTGACTGATCATGCACTGATCATGTGGCTATCATGCACTGATCACGTGGCTGATCATGCAGTGATCATGTAGTTACAATGTACCGGTCAGGTGACTGATCATACACCCATCAGGTGACTGATCATGCACTGATCACGTGGCTTCATGCACTGCTCACTTGGCTGATCATGCAATGATCATATAGCAACCACATACTGGTCACGTACCTGATCATGCACTGATCACGTGGGTCATCATGCACTGATCACGTGACTGTTCACGCACTGATCACGTGGCTGATCATGCCCTGATCACGTGGCTATAATGCACTGATCACGTGGCGGATCATACACTGTTCACGTGCCTGGTCATGCACAGATCACGTGACTAATCATGAACTGATCAGCTGGCTATAATTCACTAATCACGTGGATATCATGCACTGATTACGTGCCTGTCATGCACAGATCACGTGACTAACCATGAACTGATCACGTAGGTATCATGCACTGATCACATGGCTGATCATACATTGTTCACGTGTCTGATCATGCACTGATCACGTGGCTGATCATACACTGCTCATGTAGCTGATCATGCACTGATCACGTGTCTATCATGCAGTGCTCACGTGGCTGATCCTGCAATGATCAAGTTGCTAACATGCACTGGTCACGTGACTGATCATGCAATGGTAACATAATTGATCATGCACTGATCACGTGGCTATCATGCACTGATCACATGGCTGATCATACACTGATCACGTGCCTGGTCATACAGAGATAACGTGACTACGCATGAAGTGATCACGTGGCTATCATGCACTGATCACGTGGATATCATGCACTGATCATGTGGCTGATCACACACGTATCACGTGACTGATCATGCACTGATCACGTGGCTATCATGCAATGATCACGTGGCTATCATGCACTGATCACGTGACTGATCATGCACTGATCACTTGGCTATCATGCACTACTCACGTGGCTGATCATGCAATGATCATGTAGCTACCATGTACCTGTCACGTGACTGACCATACACCCATCAGTTGACTGATCATGCACTGATCACGTAGATATCATGCACTGATCACGAGACTGATCATGCACTGATCACGTCTATATCATGCACTGATCACATGACTGCCCATGCAATGATCACGTGGATGATCATACACTGATCATGTGACAAATCATGCAGTGATCACGTTGCTATCATGCACTGATCAAGTGGCTGATCATACTCTGCTCCCGATACTGATCATGCACTGATCACGTGGCTATCATGCACTGCTCAGGTGGCAGATCATGCAATGATCACGTAGCTACCATGTACTGGTCACGTGACTGATCATGCACTGATAACATAATTGATCATGCACTGATCAGGTGACTTATCATGCACTGTACACGTGACTGATCATGCACTGATCACATTGCTGATCATGCAATGATCACGTAGCTCCCATTTATTCGTCACGTGACTGATCATGCACTGATCACGTAATTGATCATGCACTGATCATGTGGCTGATCATGCACTGATCACGTGGCTGATCATACAATGATCACGTGATTGATCATGCACTGATTACGTGTCTGATCATGCACTGATCACGTGGCTGATCATGCACTAATCACGTGGCTGATCATGCACTGAACACGTGGCTATCATGCACTGCTCACGTGGCTGATCATGCAATGATCACGCAGCTACCATGTCCTGGTCACATGACTGATCATGCACTGATCATGTGACTGATCATGCACTGATCACTTGGCTATCATGCACTACTTATGTGGCTGATCATGAAATGATCATGTAGCTACCATGTACCGGTCATGTGACTGATCATACACCCATCAGGTGACTGATCATGCACTGATCACGTGGCTATCATGCACTGTTCACGTGGCTGATCATACAATGATCACCTGCCTGGTCATGCACAGATCACGTGACTAATCATGAACTGATCACGTAGCTATCATGCACTGATCACCTGGCTGATCATGCACTGATCACGTGGCTATCATGCACTGATCACGAGACTGATCATACACTGATCACGTCCATATCATGCACTGATCACATGACTGCACATGCACTGATCACGTGGATGATCATACACTGATCATGTGACAGATCATGCAGTGATCACGTGGCTATCATGCACTGATCAAGTGGCTGATCATACTCTGCTCCCGAAACTGATCATGCACTGATCACGTGGCTATCATGCACTGCTCACGTGAGTGATCATGCACTGATCACGTAATTGACCATGCACTGATCAGGTGACTTATCATGCACTGCTCACGTGACTGATCATGCACTGATCACGGGACTGATCATGCACCGATCACGGGACTGATCATGCACTGATCACTTGACTGGTCATACACTGATCACGTGGCTGATCATGCACTTATCACATGCCTGATCATACACTGATCACGAGACTGCACGTGCACTGATCACGTGGCTCATCATGCACTGATCATGAAGCTGATCATACACTGATCACGTGACTGTGCATGTACTGATCACGTGACTGTGCATGCACTGATCCCATGGCTGATCTTTCACTGATCATGTTGCTGATCATGAACTGATCACGTGCCTCATCATGCACTTATCACGTGACTGATCCTGCAGTCATCACCTGCCTGATAATGAACTGATCACGTGGCTGACCATGCATTGATCACGAAGCTGATCATACACTGATAACGTGAATGTGCATGCACTGATCACGTGGATGAACATGCAATGATCACGTGGCTCATCATGCACTGATCACGAAGCTGAATATACACTGAACACGTGACTGTGCATGCACTGATCAAGTGGCTGAACATGCAATGATCACGTGGCTGATCATGCACTGATCACGAAGCTGATTATATACTGATCACGTGACTGTGCATGCACTGATCAAGTGGCTGAACATGCAATGATCACGTGCTGATCATGCACTCATCACGTGCCTGATCTTGCACTGATCCCGTGGCTGATCATGCACTCATCACGTGGCTATCATGCACTGCTCACGTGGCTGATCATGCAATGATCACGTACCTACCATGTACTGGTCACGTGACTGATCATGCACTGATAACATAATTGATCATGCACTGATCAGGTGACTTATCATGCACTGTACACGTGACTGATCATGCACTGATCACATTGCTGATCATGCAATGATCACGTAGCTCCCATGTATTCGTCACGTGACTGATCATGCACTGATCACGTAATTGATCATGCACTGATCATGTGGCTGATCATGCACTGATCTCGTGGCTGATCATACAATGATCACGTGATTGATCATGCACTGATTACGTATCTGATCATGCACTGATCACGTGGCTGATCATGCACTAATCACGTGGCTGATCATGCACTGAACACGTGGCTATCATGCACTGCTCACGTGGCTGATCATGCAATGATCACGCAGCTACCATGTCCTGGTCACATGACTGATCATGCACTGATCACGTGACTGATCATGCACTGATCACGTGGCTATCATGCACTACTCACGTGGCTGATCATGCAATGATCATGTAGCTACCATGTACCGGTCACGTGACTGATCATACACCCATCAGGTGACTGATCATGCACTGATCACGTGGCTATCATGCACTATTCACGTGGCTGATCATACACTGATCACCTGCCTCGTCATGCACAGGTCACGTGACTAATCATGAACTGATCACGTAGCTATCATTCACTGATCACCTGGCTGATCATGCACTGATCACGTGGCTATCATGCAATGATCACCTGGCTATCATGCACTGATCACTTGGCTGATCATGCACTGATACCGTGACTGAGCATGGACTGATCACATGACTATCATGTAGTGATCACGTGACTTAATGGTGGTGATCATGCGCTGATCATGTTTGGTATCATACACTGATCATGTGCCTCCGGAGGTAATAAACAAAGAGCTGAGTAGGCACGAATCAAACAGTCAGCAGGCAATAATCATGGAACTCAGCTGTGAGGAATCATGCTGCTCAGCTGGCAATAATCAAGCAGCTGAGCAGGCAGGAATTATGCAGCACAGCTGGCAATTGTCAAGCAGATGAGCAGACAGTAATCACGCAGCTCAGCAGGCCCTGATCACGTGACTGAGCATGCACTGTTCACGTGGCTGATCATACACTGATCACGTGATTGATCATGCACTGATACTTTGGATATCATGCACTGATCACGTGGCTGATCATACAATGTTCACGTGTCTGACCATGCACTGATCACGTGGCTGATCATACACTGCTCACGTAACTGATCATGCACTGATCACGTGGCTATCATACACTGATCACGTGGCTGAACATGCACTGTTCACGTGGCTGATCACACACCTGTCACGTGTCTGATCATGCAGTGATCACGTGGCACTCATGCACTGATCACGTGTCTGATCATACTCTGCTCACGTAAGTGATCATGCACACATCACGTGGCTATCATGCACTGCTCACGTGGCTCGTCATGCAATGATCACGTAGCTACCATATACTGGTCACGTGACTCATTATGCACAGATCATGTAAATGATCATGCACTGTTCACGTGACTGATCATGTACTGATCACGTGACTGATCATGCACTGATCACGTGGCTATCATGCTCTGCTCACGTGGCTGATCATGCAATGATCACGTAGCAACCATGTACTGGTCACGTGACTGATCATGCACTGATCACATAATTGATCCTGAACAGATCACGTGGCTCATCATGCACTGATCACGTGGCTGATCACACATGTATCACGTGACTGATCATGCACTGATCACGTGGCTCTCATGCACTGATCACGTGGCTCTCATGCACTGATCACGTGGATATGATGCACTGATCACGTGGCTATCATGCACTGATATCATGCACTGATCACGTGGCTGATCACACACGTATCACATGACTGATCATGCCCTGATCACGTGACTATCATGCACTGATCACGTGGCTGATCATGCACTGAACACGTGGCTATCATGCACTGCTCACGTGGCTGATCATGCAATGATCACGCAGCTACCATGTCCTGGTCACATGACTGATCATGCACTGATCATGTGACTGATCATGCACTGATAACGTGGCTATCATGCACTGATCACGTGGCTGATCATGCAATGATCACGTAGCTACCATGTACTGGTCACGTGACTGATCATGCACTGATCACGTAATTATTCCTGCACTGATCACGTGGCTCATCACGCACTGATCACTTGGCTGATCATGCACTGATCACGTGGCTCATCATGCACTGATCACGTGGATGATCATACACTGATAACGTGACTCATCATGCACTGATCACGTGGCTATCATGCACTGCTCACGTGGCTGATCCTGCAATGATCACGCAGCTACGATATACTAGTCACATGACTGATCATATACAGATCACGTGACTAATCATGAAGTGATCACGTGGCTATCCTGCACTGATCACGTGGATATCATGCACTGATCAAGTGGCTGATCACACACGTATCACGTGACTGATCATGCAATGATCACGTGACTGACCATGCACTGATCACGTGACTGATCATCCACTGAACAGTTGGCTATCATGCACTGATTACTTGGCTGATCATACACTGATCACGTGACTGATCATGCACTGATCATCTGGCTATCATGCACTCATTACCTGGCTATCGTGCACTGATCACGTGGTTGATCATACACTGATCACGAGACTGATCATGCACTGATCACGTCTATATCATGCACTGATCACAAGACTGCCCATGCACTGATCACGTGGATGATCATACACTGATCATGTGACAGATCATGCCATGATCACGTGGCTATCATGCACTGATCAAGTGGCTGATCATACTCTGCTCCCGAAACTGATCATGCACTGCTCACGTGGCTATCATGCACTGCTTACGTGGCTGATCATGCAATGATCCCGTAGCTACCATGTACTGTTCACGTGAGTGATCATGCACCTATCACGTAATTAATCATGCACTGATCAGGTGACTTATCATGCACTGTTCACGTGACTGATCAGGCACTGATCACGTGACTGATCATGCACTGATCTCGTGGCTATCATGCACGGCTCACGTGGCTGATCATGCTATGATCACGTAGCTCCCATGTACTGGTCACGTGAGTGATCATGCACTGATCACGTAATTGCTCATGCACTGATCATTTGGCTGATCATGCACTGATCACGTGGCTGATAATACAATGATCACGTGACTGATCAAGCACTGATCACGTGACTGATCATGCACTGATCACGTGACTGATCATGCACTGATCACGTGACTGATCATGCACTGATCACGTGGCTGATCATGCACTGATCACGTGGCTATCATGCACTTTTCACGTGGCTGATCATGCAATGATCATGTAGCTACCGTGTACCGGTCACGTGACTGACCATACACTGATCACGTGACTGATCATGCACTGATCACTTGGCTATCATGCACTACTCACGTGGCTGATAATGCAATGATCATGTAGCTACCGTGTACCGGTCACGTGACTGACCATACACTCATCAGGTGACAGATCATGCACTGATCACGTGGCTATCATGCACTGATCACGAGACGGATCATGCACTGTTCACGTCCATATCATGCACTGATCACATGACTGCCCATGCACTGATCACGTGGATAATCATACACTGATCATGTGACAGATCATGCAGTGATCACGTGGCTACCATGCACTGATCAAGTGGCTGATCATACACTTCTCCCGAAACTGATCATGCACTGATCACGTGGCTATCATGCACTGCTCACGTGAGTGATCATGCACTGATCACCTAATTGATCATGCACTGATCAGGTGATTATCATGCACTGTTCACGTGACTGATCATGCACTGATCACGTGACTGATCATGCACTGATCTCGTGGCTATCATGCATGGCTCACGTGGCTGATCATGCAATGATCACCTAGCTCCCATGTACTGGTCACGTGACTGATCATGCACTGATCACGTAATTGATCATGCACTAATCATGTGGCTGATCGTGCACTGATCACGTGGCTGATCATACACTGCTCATGTAGCTGATGATGCACTTATCACATGTCTATCATGCGGTGCTCACTTTGGTGACCCTGCAATGATCAAGTTGCTAACATGCACTGGTCACGTGACTGATCATGCAATGGTAACGTAATTGATCATGCACTGATCACGTGGCTATCATGCACTGATCACATGGCTGATCATACACTGATCACGTGCCTGGTCATGCAGAGATAACGTGACTACTCATGAAATGATCACCTGGCTATCATGCACTGATCACGTGGATATCATGCACTGATCATGTGGCTGATCACACACGTATCACGTGACTGATCCTGCACTGATCACGTGGCTATCATGCAATGATCACGTGGCTATCATGTACTGATCACGTGGCTAATCATGCAAAGATCACGTAGCTACCATGTACTGGTCACGTGACTGATCATACACTGATCACGTAATTGATCATGCACTGATCACGTGGCTGATCAGGCACTGATCACGTGACTGATCATGCACTGATCATTTGGCTATCATGCACTGATTACTTGGCTGATCATACACTGATCACGAGACTGATAAAGCACTGATCATCTGGCTATCATGCACTCATTACCTGGCTATCGTGCACTGATCACGTGGTTGATCATACACTGATCACGAGACTGATCATGCACTGATCACGTCTATATCATGCACTGATCACATGACTGCCCATGCATTGATCACGTGGATGATCATACACTGATCATGTGACAGATCATGCACTGCTCACGTGGCTGATCATGCAATGATCACGTGACTGATCATGCACTGATCACATGGCTATCATGCACTGATTACTTGGCTGGTCATACACTGAACACGTTCCTGGTCATGCACTGATCACGTGGCTGATCATGCACTGATCACATAATTTATCATGCACTGATCATGTGGCTGATCATGCACTGCTCACGTGTCTGGTCATGCAATGATCACGTAGCTACCATATAATGGTCACGTGATTCGTCATGCACAGATCACGTAAATGATCATGCACTGTTCACGTGACTGATCATGTACTGATCACGTGCCTGGTCATGCACTGATCACGTGGCTGATCATGCACTGATCACGTGACTCATCATGCACTGATCACGTGGCTGAACATGCACTGATCACGTGGCTATAACGCACTGCTCACGTAGCTGATCATGCAATGATCACGTAGCTACCATGTACTGGTCACATGACTGATCATGCACTGATCTCGTGACTGATCATGCACTGATTACGTGGCTGATCATGCACTGATCACGTAGCTATCATGCACTGATCACATGGCTATCATGCACTGCTCACGTGGCTGATCATGCAGTGATCATGTAGTTACAATGTACCGATCAGGTGACTGATCATACACCCATCAGGTGACTGACCATGCACTGATCTCGTGACTGATCATGCACTGATCATGTGGCTATCATGCACTGATCACGTGGCTGATCATGCAGTGATCATGTAGTTACAATGTACCGGTCAGGTGACTGATCATACACCCATCAGGTGACTGATCATGCACTGATCACGTGGCTTCATGCACTGCTCACTTGGCTGATCATGCAATGATCATATAGCAACCACATACTGGTCACGTACCTGATCATGCACTGATCACGTGGGTCATCATGCACTGATTACGTGACTGTTCACGCACTGATCACGTGGCTGATCATGCCCTGATCACGTGGCTATAATGCACTGATCACGTGGTGGATCATACACTGTTCACGTGCCTGGTCATGCACAGATCACGTGACTAATCATGAACTGATCAGCTGGCTATAATTCACTAATCACGTGGATATCATGCACTGATTACGTGCCTGTCATGCACAGATCACGTGACTAACCATGAACTGATCACGTAGGTATCATGCACTGATCACATGGCTGATCATACATTGTTCACATGTCTGATCATGCACTGATCACGTGGCTGATCATACACTGCTCATGTAGCTGATCATGCACTGATCACTTGTCTATCATGCAGTGCTCACGTGGCTGATCCTGCAATGATCAAGTTGCTAACATGCACTGGTCACGTGACTGATCATGCAATGGTAACATAATTGATCATGCACTGATCACGTGGCTATCATGCACTGATCACATGGCTGATCATACACTGATCACGTGCCTGGTCATACAGAGATTACGTGACTACTCATGAAGTGATCACGTGGCTATCATGCACTGATCACGTGGATATCATGCACTGATCATGTGGCTGATCACACACGTATCACGTGACTGATCATGCACTGATCACGTGGCTATCATGCAATGATCACGTGGCTATCATGCACTGATCAGGTGACTGATCATGCACTGATCACTTGGCTATCATGCACTACTCACGTGGCTGATCATGCAATGATCATGTAGCTACCATGTACCTGTCACGTGACTGACCATACACCCATCAGTTGACTGATCATGCACTGATCACGTAGATATCATGCACTGATCACGAGACTGATCATGCACTGATCACGTCTATATCATGCACTGATCACATGACTGCCCATGCAATGATCACGTGGATGATCATACACTGATCATGTGACAAATCATGCAGTGATCACGTTGCTATCATGCACTGATCAAGTGGCTGATCATACTCTGCTCCCGATACTGATCATGCACTGATCACGTGGCTATCATGCACTGCTCACGTGGCTGATCATGCAATGATCACGTAGCTACCATGTACTGGTCACGTGACTGATCATGCACTGATAACATAATTGATCATGCACTGATCAGGTGACTTATCATGCACTGTACACGTGACTGATCATGCACTGATCACATTGCTGATCATGCAATGATCACGTAGCTCCCATGTATTCGTCACGTGACTGATCATGCACTGATCACGTAATTGATCATGCACTGATCATGTGGCTGATCATGCACTGATCACGTGGCTGATCATACAATGATCACGTGATTGATCATGCACTGATTACGTGTCTGATCATGCACTGATCACGTGGCTGATCATGCACTAATCACGTGGCTGATCATGCACTGAACACGTGGCTATCATGCACTGCTCACGTGGCTGATCATGCAATGATCACGCAGCTACCATGTCCTGGTCACATGACTGATCATGCACTGATCATGTGACTGATCATGCACTGATCACTTGGCTATCATGCACTACTTATGTGGCTGATCATGCAATGATCATGTAGCTACCATGTACCGGTCATGTGACTGATCATACACCCATCAGGTGACTGATCATGCACTGATCACGTGGCTATCATGCACTGTTCACGTGGCTGATCATACAATGATCACCTGCCTGGTCATGCACAGATCACGTGACTAATCATGAACTGATCACGTAGCTATCATGCACTGATCACCTGGCTGATCATGCACTGATCACGTGGCTATCATGCACTGATCACGAGACTGATCATACACTGATCACGTCCATATCATGCACTGATCACATGACTGCCCATGCACTGATCACGTGGATGGTCATACACTGATCATGTGACAGATCATGCAGTGATCACGTGGCTATCATGCACTGATCAAGTGGCTGATCATACTCTGCTCCCGAAACTGATCATGCACTGATCACGTGGCTATCATGCACTGCTCACGTGAGTGATCATGCACTGATCACATAATTGACCATGCACTGATCAGGTGTCTTATCATGCACTGCTCACGTGACTGATCATGCACTGATCACGGGACTGATCATGCACCGATCACGGGACTGATCATGCACTGATCACTTGACTGGTCATACACTGATCACGTGCTTGGTCATACACTGATCACGTGCTTGGTCATGCACTGATCACGTGGCTGATCATACACTGGTCACGGGGCTGATCATGCACTGATCACGTGACTGATCATGCACTGATCACGGGACTGATCATGCATTGATCACTTGGCTGGTCATACACTGATCACATGCTTGGTCATGCACTGATCTCGTGGCTGGTCATGCACTGATCACTTGGCTGGTCATACACTGATCACGTGACTGATCATGCACTGATCATGGGACTGATCATGCACTGATCACTTGGCTGGTCATACACTGATCACGTGCTTGGTCATGCACTGATCACGTGGCTGGTCATGCACTGATCACTTGGCTGGTCATACACTGATCACGTGACTGATCATGCACTGATCACGGGACTGTTCATGCACTGATCACGGGACTGATCATGCACAGATCACTTGACTGGTCATACACTGATCACGTGCTTGGTCATACTCTGATCACGTGCTTGGTCATGCACTGATCACATGGCTGATCATACACTGGTCACGTGACTGATCATGCACTGATCACGTGACTGATCATGCACTGATCACGGGACTCATCATGCACTGATCACTTGGCTGGTCATACACTGATCACGTGCCTGGTCATGCACTGATCACGTGGCTATCATGCACTGCTCTCGTGGCTGATCATGCAATGATCACGCAGCTAAAATGTACTAGTCTCATGACTGATCATGCACTGATCACGTGACTGATCATGCACTGATAACTTTGCTATCATGCACTACTCACGTGGCTGATCATGCAATGATCATGTAGCTACCCTGTACCGGTCACGTGACTGACCATACACCCATCAGGTGACTGATCATGCACTGATCACGTGGCTATCATGCACTGATCACGAGACTGATCATGCACTGATCACGTCCATATCATGCACTGATCACATGACTGCCCTTGCACTGATCACGTGGATGATCATACACTGATCATGTGACAGATCATGCAGTGATCACATGGCTATGATGCACTGATCACGTGGCTATCATGCACTGATCACGAGACTGATCATGCACTGATCACGTCCATATCATGCACTGATCACATGACTGCCCATGCACTGATCACGTGGATGATCATACACTGATCATGTGACAGATCATGCACTGATCACGTGGCTATCATGCACTGCTCACGTGGCTGATCATGCAATGATTACGTAGCTACCATGTACTGGTCACGTGAGTGATCATGCACCTATCACGTAGTTGATCATGCACTGATCAGGTGACTTATCATGCACTGTTCACGTGACTGATCGTGCACTGATCACGTGACTGATCATGCACTGATCACGTGGCTGGTCATACACTGATCACGTGGCTGATCATACACTGGTCACGTGATTGATCATGCACTGATCACGTGACTGATCATGCACTGATCACGGGAGTGATCATGCACTGATCACTTGGCTGGTCATACACTGATCACGTGCTTGGTCATGCACTGATCACGTGGCTGATCATGCACTGATCACTTGGCTGGTCATACACTGATCACGTGACTGATCTTGCACTGATCACGTGGCTGATCATGCACTGATCACGTGGCTATAATGCACTGCTCACGTGGCTGATCATGCAATGATCACGCAGCTACCATGTACTTTTCACATGACTGATCATGCACTGTTCACGTGGCTGATCATGCACTGATCACTTGGCTATCATGCACTACTCACGTGGCTGATAATGCAATGATCATGTAGCTACCGTGTACCGGTCACGTGACTGACCATACACTCATCAGGTGACAGATCATGCACTGATCACGTGGCTATCATGCACTGATCACGAGACGGATCATACACTGTTCACGTCCATATCATGCACTGATCACATGACTGCCCATGCACTGATCACGTGGATGATCATACACTGATCATGTGACAGATCATGCAGTGATCACGTGGCTACCATGCACTGATCAAGTGGCTGATCATACACTTCTCCCGAAACTGATCATGCACTGATCACGTGGCTATCATGCACTGCTCACGTGAGTGATCATGCACTGATCACCTAATTGATCATGCACTGATCAGGTGATTATCATGCACTGTTCACGTGACTGATCATGCACTGATCACGTGACTGATCATGCACTGATCTCGTGGCTATCATGCATGGCTCACGTGGCTGATCATGCAATGATCACCTAGCTCCCATGTACTGGTCACGTGACTGATCATGCACTGATCACGTAATTGATCATGCACTGATCATGTGGCTGATCGTGCACTGATCACGTGGCTGATCATACACTGCTCATGTAGCTGATCATGCACTTATCACATGTCTATCATGCGGTGCTCACGTTGGTGACCCTGCAATGATCAAGTTGCTAACATGCACTGGTCACGTGACTGATCATGCAATGGTAACGTAATTAATCATGCACTGATCACGTGGCTATCATGCACTGATCACATGGCTGATCATACACTGATCTCGTGCCTGGTCATGCAGAGATAACGTGACTACTCATGAAGTGATCACCTGGCTATCATGCACTGATCACGTGGATATCATGCACTGATCATGTGGCTGATCACACACGTATCACGTGACTGATCCTGCACTGATCACGTGGCTATCATGCAATGATCACGTGGCTATCATGTACTGATCACGTGGCTAATCATGCAAAGATCACGTAGCTACCATGTACTGGTCACGTGACTGATCATACACTGATCACGTAATTGATCATGCACTGATCACGTGGCTGATCAGGCACTGATCACGTGACTGATCATGCACTGATCATTTGGCTATCATGCACTGATTACTTGGCTGATCATACACTGATCACGAGACTGATAAAGCACTGATCATCTGGCTATCATGCACTCATTACCTGGCTATCGTGCACTGATCACGTGGTTGATCATACACTGATCACGAGACTGATCATGCACTGATCACGTCTATATCATGCACTGATCACATGACTGCCCATGCATTGATCACGTGGATGATCATACACTGATCATGTGACAGATCATGCACTGCTCACGTGGCTGATCATGCAATGATCACGTGACTGATCATGCACTGATCACATGGCTATCATGCACTGATTACTTGGCTGGTCATACACTGAACACGTTCCTGGTCATGCACTGATCACGTGGCTGATCATGCACTGATCACATAATTTATCATGCACTGATCATGTGGCTGATCATGCACTGATCACATAATTTATCATGCACTGATCATGTGGCTGATCATGCACTGATCACATAATTTATCATGCACTGATCACGTGGCTGATCATGCACTGATCACATAATTTATCATGCACTGATCATGTGGCTGATCATGCACTGATCACATAATTTATCATGCACTGATCATGTGGCTGATCATGCACTGATCACATAATTTATCATGCACTGATCACGTGGCTGATCATGCACTGATCACATAATTTATCATGCACTGATCATGTGGCTGATCATGCACTGCTCACGTGTCTGATCATGCAATGATCACGTAGCTACCATATAATGGTCACGTGATTCGTCATGCACAGATCACGTAAATGATCATGCACTGTTCACGTGACTGATCATGTACTGATCACGTGCCTGGTCATGCACTGATCACGTGGCTGATCATGCACTGATCACGTGACTCATCATGCACTGATCACGTGGCTGAACATGCACTGATCACGTGGCTATAACGCACTGCTCACGTAGCTGATCATGCAATGATCACGTAGCTACCATGTACTGGTCACATGACTGATCATGCACTGATCTCGTGACTGATCATGCACTGATCACGTGGCTATCATGCACTACCCACGTGGCTGATCATGCAATGATCATGTAGCTACCATGTACCGGTCACGTGACTGATCATACACCCATCAGATGACTGACCATGCACTGATCACGTGGCTATCATGCACTGCTCACGTGGCTGATCATGCAGTGATCATGTAGTTACAATGTACCGATCAGGTGACTGATCATACACCCATCAGGTGACTGACCATGCACTGATCTCGTGACTGATCATGCACTGATCATGTGGCTATCATGCACTGATCACGTGGCTGATCATGCAGTGATCATGTAGTTACAATGTACCGATCAGGTGACTGATCATACACCCATCAGGTGACTGATCATGCACTGATCACGTGGCTTCATGCACTGCTCACTTGGCTGATCATGCAATGATCATATAGCAACCACATACTGGTCACGTACCTGATCATGCACTGATCACGTGGGTCATCATGCACTGATCACGTGACTGTTCACGCACTGATCACGTGGCTGATCATGCCCTGATCACGTGGCTATAATGCACTGATCACGTGGTGGATCATACACTGTTCACGTGCCTGGTCATGCACAGATCACGTGACTAATCATGAACTGATCAGCTGGCTATAATTCACTAATCACGTGGATATCATGCACTGATTACGTGCCTGTCATGCACAGATCACGTGACTAACCATGAACTGATCACGTAGGTATCATGCACTGATCACATGGCTGATCATACATTGTTCACATGTCTGATCATGCACTGATCACGTGGCTGATCATACACTGCTCATGTAGCTGATCATGCACTGACCACTTGTCTATCATGCAGTGCTCACGTGGCTGATCCTGCAATGATCAAGTTGCTAACATGCACTGGTCACGTGACTGATCATGCAATGGTAACATAATTGATCATGCACTGATCACGTGGCTATCATGCACTGATCACATGGCTAATCATACACTGATCACGTGCCTGGTCATACAGAGATTACGTGACTACTCATGAAGTGATCACGTGGCTATCATGCACTGATCACGTGGATATCATGCACTGATCATGTGGCTGATCACACACGTATCACGTGACTGATCATGCACTGATCATGTAGCTACCATGTACCTGTCACGTGACTGACCATACACCCATCAGTTGACTGATCATGCACTGATCACGTAGATATCATGCACTGATCACGAGACTGATCATGCACTGATCACGTCTATATCATGCACTGATCACATGACTGCCCATGCACTGATCACGTGGATGATCATACACTGATCATGTGACAAATCATGCAGTGATCACGTTGCTATCATGCACTGATCAAGTGGCTGATCATACTCTGCTCCCGATACTGATCATGCACTGATCACGTGGCTATCATGCACTGCTCACGTGGCTGATCATGCAATGATCACGTAGCTACCATGTACTGGTCACGTGACTGATCATGCACTGATAACATAATTGATCATGCACTGATCAGGTGACTTATCATGCACTGTACACGTGACTGATCATGCACTGATCACATTGCTGATCATGCAATGATCACGTAGCTCCCATGTATTCGTCACGTGACTGATCATGCACTGATCACGTAATTGATCATGCACTGATCATGTGGCTGATCATGCACTGATCACGTGGCTGATCATACAATGATCACGTGATTGATCATGCACTGATTACGTGTCTGATCATGCACTGATCACGTGGCTGATCATGCACTAATCACGTGGCTGATCATGCACTGAACACGTGGCTATCATGCACTGCTCACGTGGCTGATCATGCAATGATCACGCAGCTACCATGTCCTGGTCACATGACTGATCATGCACTGATCATGTGACTGATCATGCACTGATCACTTGGCTATCATGCACTACTTATGTGGCTGATCATGCAATGATCATGTAGCTACCATGTACCGGTCATGTGACTGATCATACACCCATCAGGTGACTGATCATGCACTGATCACGTGGCTATCATGCACTGCTCACGTGGCTGATCATACAATGATCACCTGCCTGGTCATGCACAGATCACGTGACTAATCATGAACTGATCACGTAGCTATCATGCACTGATCACCTGGCTGATCATGCACTGATCACGTGGCTATCATGCACTGATCACGAGACTGATCATACACTGATCACGTCCATATCATGCACTGATCACATGACTGCCCATGCACTGATCACGTGGATGGTCATACACTGATCATGTGACAGATCATGCAGTGATCACGTGGCTATCATGCACTGATCAAGTGGCTGATCATACTCTGCTCCCGAAACTGATCATGCACTGATCACGTGGCTATCATGCACTGCTCACGTGAGTGATCATGCACTGATCACATAATTGACCATGCACTGATCAGGTGTCTTATCATGCACTGCTCACGTGACTGATCATGCACTGATCACGGGACTGATCATGCACCGATCACGGGACTGATCATGCACTGATCACTTGACTGGTCATACACTGATCACGTGCTTGGTCATACACTGATCACGTGCTTGGTCATGCACTGATCACGTGGCTGATCATACACTGGTCACGGGACTGATCATGCACTGATCATGTGGCTGATCACACACGTATCACGTGACTGATCATGCACTGATCATGTAGCTACCATGTACCTGTCACGTGACTGACCATACACCCATCAGTTGACTGATCATGCACTGATCACGTAGATATCATGCACTGATCACGAGACTGATCATGCACTGATCACGTCTATATCATGCACTGATCACATGACTGCCCATGCACTGATCACGTGGATGATCATACACTGATCATGTGACAAATCATGCAGTGATCACGTTGCTATCATGCACTGATCAAGTGGCTGATCATACTCTGCTCCCGATACTGATCATGCACTGATCACGTGGCTATCATGCACTGCTCACGTGGCTGATCATGCAATGATCACGTAGCTACCATGTACTGGTCACGTGACTGATCATGCACTGATAACATAATTGATCATGCACTGATCAGGTGACTTATCATGCACTGTACACGTGACTGATCATGCACTGATCACATTGCTGATCATGCAATGATCACGTAGCTCCCATGTATTCGTCACGTGACTGATCATGCACTGATCACGTAATTGATCATGCACTGATCATGTGGCTGATCATGCACTGATCACGTGGCTGATCATACAATGATCACGTGATTGATCATGCACTGATTACGTGTCTGATCATGCACTGATCACGTGGCTGATCATGCACTAATCACGTGGCTGATCATGCACTGAACACGTGGCTATCATGCACTGCTCACGTGGCTGATCATGCAATGATCACGCAGCTACCATGTCCTGGTCACATGACTGATCATGCACTGATCATGTGACTGATCATGCACTGATCACTTGGCTATCATGCACTACTTATGTGGCTGATCATGCAATGATCATGTAGCTACCATGTACCGGTCATGTGACTGATCATACACCCATCAGGTGACTGATCATGCACTGATCACGTGGCTATCATGCACTGCTCACGTGGCTGATCATACAATGATCACCTGCCTGGTCATGCACAGATCACGTGACTAATCATGAACTGATCACGTAGCTATCATGCACTGATCACCTGGCTGATCATGCACTGATCACGTGGCTATCATGCACTGATCACGAGACTGATCATACACTGATCACGTCCATATCATGCACTGATCACATGACTGCCCATGCACTGATCACGTGGATGGTCATACACTGATCATGTGACAGATCATGCAGTGATCACGTGGCTATCATGCACTGATCAAGTGGCTGATCATACTCTGCTCCCGAAACTGATCATGCACTGATCACGTGGCTATCATGCACTGCTCACGTGAGTGATCATGCACTGATCACATAATTGACCATGCACTGATCAGGTGTCTTATCATGCACTGCTCACGTGACTGATCATGCACTGATCACGGGACTGATCATGCACCGATCACGGGACTGATCATGCACTGATCACTTGACTGGTCATACACTGATCACGTGCTTGGTCATACACTGATCACGTGCTTGGTCATGCACTGATCACGTGGCTGATCATACACTGGTCACGGGACTGATCATGCACTGATCACGTGACTGATCATGCACTGATCACGGGACTGATCATGCATTGATCACTTGGCTGGTCATACACTGATCACATGCTTGGTCATGCACTGATCTCGTGGCTGGTCATGCACTGATCACTTGGCTGGTCATACACTGATCACGTGACTGATCATGCACTGATCATGGGACTGATCATGCACTGATCACTTGGCTGGTCATACACTGATCACGTGCTTGGTCATGCACTGATCACGTGGCTGGTCATGCACTGATCACTTGGCTGGTCATACACTGATCACGTGACTGATCATGCACTGATCACGGGACTGTTCATGCACTGATCACGGGACTGATCATGCACAGATCACTTGACTGGTCATACACTGATCACGTGCTTGGTCATACACTGATCACGTGCTTGGTCATGCACTGATCACATGGCTGATCATACACTGGTCACGTGACTGATCATGCACTGATCACGTGACTGATCATGCACTGATCACGGGACTCATCATGCACTGATCACTTGGCTGGTCATACACTGATCACGTGCCTGGTCATGCACTGATCACGTGGCTATCATGCACTGCTCTCGTGGCTGATCATGCAATGATCACGCAGCTAAAATGTACTAGTCTCATGACTGATCATGCACTGATCACGTGACTGATCATGCACTGATAACTTTGCTATCATGCACTACTCACGTGGCTGATCATGCAATGATCATGTAGCTACCCTGTACCGGTCACGTGACTGACCATACACCCATCAGGTGACTGATCATGCACTGATCACGTGGCTATCATGCACTGATCACGAGACTGATCATGCACTGATCACGTCCATATCATGCACTGATCACATGACTGCCCTTGCACTGATCACGTGGATGATCATACACTGATCATGTGACAGATCATGCAGTGATCACATGGCTATGATGCACTGATCACGTGGCTATCATGCACTGATCACGAGACTGATCATGCACTGATCACGTCCATATCATGCACTGATCACATGACTGCCCATGCACTGATCACGTGGATGATCATACACTGATCATGTGACAGATCATGCACTGATCACGTGGCTATCATGCACTGCTCACGTGGCTGATCATGCAATGATTACGTAGCTACCATGTACTGGTCACGTGAGTGATCATGCACCTATCACGTAGTTGATCATGCACTGATCAGGTGACTTATCATGCACTGTTCACGTGACTGATCGTGCACTGATCACGTGACTGATCATGCACTGATCACGTGGCTGGTCATACACTGATCACGTGGCTGATCATACACTGGTCACGTGATTGATCATGCACTGATCACGTGACTGATCATGCACTGATCACGGGAGTGATCATGCACTGATCACTTGGCTGGTCATACACTGATCACGGGCTTGGTCATGCACTGATCACGTGGCTGATCATGCACTGATCACTTGGCTGGTCATACACTGATCACGTGACTGATCTTGCACTGATCACGTGGCTGATCATGCACTGATCACGTGGCTATAATGCACTGCTCACGTGGCTGATCATGCAATGATCACGCAGCTACCATGTACTGGTCACATGACTGATCATGCACTGTTCACGTGGCTGATCATGCAATGATCACGTAGCTACCATATACTGGTCACGTGACTGGTCATGCATTGATCACGTAATTGATTCTGCACTGATCACGTGGCGCATCACGCACTGATTACGTGGCTGATCACACACGAATCACGTGACTGATCATGTACAGATCACGTGACTAATCATGAAGTGATCACGTGGCTATCCTGCACTGATCACGTGGATATCATCCACTGATCACGTGGCTGATCAGACATGTATCACGTCACTGATCATGCACTGATCACGTGGATATCATGCACTGATCACATGGCTCTCATGCACTGCGCACGTGGCTTATCATGAAATGATCACGTACCTGCCATATACTGGTCACATGACTGATCATGCACTGATCACGTGGCTGATCATGCAATGATCATGTAGCAACCATATACTGGTCACATGACTGATCATGCACTGATCACGTAATTGATCCTGCACTGATCACGTGGCTCATCATGCACTGATCACGTGACTGTTCATGCACTGATCACGTGGCTGAGCATGCACTTATCACGTGACTATAATGCACTGATCACGTGGCGGATCATACACTGTTCACGTGCCTGGTCATGCACAGATCACGTGACTAATCATGAACTGATCAGGTGGCTATAATTCACTGATCACGTGGATATCATGCACTGATTAGGTGCCTGTCATGAACAGATCACGTAACTAATCATGAACTGATCACGTAGGTATCATGCACTGATCACGTGGCTGATCATACACTGTTCACGTGTCTAATCATGCCCTGATCACGTGGCTGATCATACACTGCTCATGTAGCTGATCATGCACTTATCACGTGTCTATCATGCGGTGCTCACGTGGGTGATCCTGCAATGATCAAGTTGCTAACATGCACTGGTCACGTGACTGATCATGCAATGGTAACGTAATTGATCATGCACTGATCACGTGGCTATCATGCACTGATCACATGGCTGATCATACACTGATCACATGCCTGGTCATGCAGAGATCACGTGATTACTCATGAAGTGATCACCTGGCTATCATGCACTGATCACGTGGATATCATGCACTGATCATGTGGCTGATCACACACGTATCACGTGACTGATCCTGCACTGATCACGTGGCTATCATGCAATGATCACGTGGCTATCATGTACTGATCCCGTGGCTAATCATGCAATGATCACGTAGCTACAATGTACTGGTCACGTGACTGATCATACACTGTTCACGTAATTGATCATGCACTGATCACCTGACTGATCAGGCACTGATCACGTGACTGATCATGCACTGATCATTTGGCTATCATGCACTGATTACTTGGCTGATCATACACTGATCACGAGACTGATAAAGCACTGATCATCTGGCTATCATGCACTCATTACCTGGCTATCGTGCACTGATCACGTGGTTGATCATACACTGATCTCGAGACTGATCATGCACTGATCACGTCTATATCATGCACTGATCACATGACTGCCCATGCACTGATCACCTGGGTGATCATACACTGATCACGTGACTGATCATGCACTAATCACGTTGCGGATCATGCACTGATCACGCGGCTGATCATACACTGATCATGAGGCTGTTCATGCACTCATCACGTGTCTGATCATACACTGATCACATTAGTGATAATACACTGAACACGTGCCTGATCATGCACTGATCACGAAGCTGATCATACACTGATCAGGTGACTGTGCATGCACTGATCACGGGGCTGAAAATGCAATGATCACGTGGCTGTTCATGCACTCATCAAGTGTCTGATCATACACTGATCACATTACTGATAATGCACTGAACACGTGTCTGATCATGCACTGATCACGAAGCTGATCATACACTGGTCACGTGGCTGATCATGCACTGATCATGAAACTGATCATAAACTGATCATGTGACTCTGCATGCACTTATCACGTGGCTGATCATGCACTGATCCCATGGCTGAACATGCACTGATCACGTAACTGATCATACACTGATCACGTGGCTCATCATGCACTGATCACGAAGCTGATCATACTCTGATTACGTGACTGTGTATGCACTGATCACTTGGCTGATCTTGCACTGTTCATGTGGCTCATCAGGCACTGGTCACGTGGTTGATGTTACACTGATCACGTGGCTGATCATGAACTAATCACGAAGCTGATCATACACTGATCACGTGACTGTGCATGCATGATCACAAGGTTGATCATGCACTGATCACGTGGCTGATCATACACTTATCACATGCCTGATCATACACTAATCACGAGACTGCACGTGCACTGATCACATGGCTCATTATGCACTGATCATGAAGCTGAACATACACTGATCACATGACTGTGCATGTACTGATCACGTGACTGTGCATGCACTGATCCCCTAGCTGATCTTTCACTGATCACGTGGCTGATCATGAACTGATCACGTGCCTGATCATGCACTTATCACGTGACTGATCCTGCAGTCATCACCTGCCTGATAATGAACTGATCACGTGGCTGACCATGCACTGATCACGAAGCTGATCATACACTGATCACGTGACTGTGCATGCATGATCACGTGGATGAACATGCAATGATCACGTGGCTCATCATGCACTGATCACGAAGCTGAATATACACTGAACACGTGACTGTGCATGCACTGATCAAGTGGCTGAACATGCAATGATCACGTGGCTGATCATGCACTGATCACGAAGCTGAATATACACTGATCACGTGACTGTGCATGCACTGATCAAGTGGCTGAGCATGCAATGATCACGTGGCTGATCATGCACTGATTACGTGGCTGATCATGCACTGATCACGTAGCTATCATGCACTGATCACATGGCTATCATGCAGTGATCCCATGGCTCATCATGCACTGATCACGTGACTGATCATGCAGGGGTCACGTGGCTATCATGCACTGATCACGTGGCTGATCATACACTGATCATGTGACTGATCATGCACTGATCACATGCCTGATCATGAACTGATCACGTGCCTGATCATGCACTTATCACGTGACTGATCATGCACTCATCACGTGCCTGATCATGCACTGATCACGTGGCTGATCATGCACTGATCACGAAGCTGATCATACACTGGTCACGTGACTGAGCATGCACTGGTCCCATTGCTGATCTGGCACTGATCACGTGGCTGATCATGCACTGATCACATGCCTGATCATGAACTGATCACGTGCCTGATCATGCACTTATCACGTGACTGATCATGCACTCATCACGTGCCTGATCATGCACTGATCACGTGGCTGATCATACACTGATCACGTGACGGTGCATGCACTGATCACGAAGCTGATCATATACTGATCACGTGACTGTGCATGCACTGATCACTGGCTGATCATGCACTGATCACCTGTCTGATCATGCACTGATAACCTTGCTATCATACACTGATATCTTGACTGATCATGCACTCTTCACGTGCCTGATCATGCACTGATCACGTGGCTGACCATGCACTGATCACGAAGCTGATCATACACTGAACACGTGACTGTGCATGCACTGATCACGTGGCTGAACATGCAATGATCACGTGGATGATCATGCACTGATCACGAAGCTGATCATACACTGATCATGTGAGTGTGCATGCACTGATCACTTGGCTGATCTTACACTAATCACGTGGCATAAAATGCGCTGATAACCTGGCTGTCATACACTGATCACCTGACTGATTATGCATTCTTCACCTGCCTGATCATGCACTGATCATGTGGCTGATCATGCACTGAAGAAGAAGTTGATCATACACTGATCATGGGACCATGCATTCATTGATCACGTGGCTGATCATGCACTGATCACCTGGATGATCATACACTGATCACCTGATTGATCATGCACTAATCACGTTGCGGATCATGCACTGATCACGCGGCTGATCATACACTGATCATGAGGCTGTTCATGCACTCATCACGTGTCTGATCATACACTGATCACATTAGTGATAATGCACTGAACTCGTGCCTGATCATGCACAGATCACGTGGCTGATAATGCACTGATCACGAAGCTGATCATACACTGATCAGGTGACTGAAAATGCAATGATCACGTGGCTGAAAATGCAATGAACACGTGGCTGATCGTGCACTGATCACGTGGCTGATCATGCAGTGATCACGTGGGAGATCATACACTGATCACGTGGCTGATCATGCACTGATCACGTAGCTATCATGCACTGATCACATGGCTCTCATGCAGTGATCCAATGGCTCATTATGCACTGATCACGTGACTAATCATGCAAGGGTCACATGGCTATCATTCACTGATCACGTGGCTGATCATACACTGATCATGTGACTGATCATGCACTGATCACATGCCTGATCATGAACTGATCACGTGCCTGATCATGCACTTATCACGTGACTGATCATGCACTCATCAAGTGCCTGATCATGCACTGATCACGTGGCTGATCATGCACTGATCATGAAGCTGATCATACACTGGTCACGTGACTGTGCATGCACTGGTCCCATGGCTGATCTGGCAGTGATCACGTGGCTGATCATGCACTGATCACGAAGCTGATCCTACACTGATCACGTGACTGTGCATGCATTGATCACATGGCTGATCATGCACTGACCACGTGGCTGATCATGCACTGAACACATGCCTGATCATACACTGATCACAGTACTGATAATGCACTGAACACGTGTCTGATCATGCACTAATCACGCAGCTGATCATACACTGGTCACGTGGCTGATCATGCACTGATCATGAAACTGATCATAAACTTATCATGCGACTGTGCATGCACTGATCACGTGGCTGATCATACACTGATCCCATGGCTGAACATGCACTGATCACGTAACTGATCATACACTGATCACGTGGCTCATCATGCACTGATCACGAAGCTGATCATACTCTGATTACGTGACTGTGTATGCACTGATCACTTGGCTGATCTTGCACTGTTCATGTGGCTCATCAGGCACTGATCACGTGGTTGATGTTACACTGATCACGTGGCTGATCATGAACTAATCACGAAGCTGATCATACACTGATCACGTGACTGTGCATGCATGATCACACGGTTGATCATGCACTGATCACGTGGCTGATCATGCACTTATCACATGCCTGATCATACACTGATCACGAGACTGCACGTGCACTGATCACGTGGCTCATCTTGCACTGATCATGAAGCTGATCATACACTGATCACGTGACTGTGCATGTACTGATCACGTGACTGTGCATGCACTGATCCCATGGCTGATCTTTCACTGATCATGTTGCTGATCATGAACTGATCACGTGCCTGATCATGCACTTATCACGTGACTGATCCTGCAGTCATCACCTGCCTGATAATGAACTGATCACGTGGCTGACCATGCACTGATCACGAAGCTGATCATACAGTGATCACGTGAATGTGCATGCACTGATCACGTGGATGAACATGCAATGATCACGTGGCTCATCATGCACTGATCACGAAGCTGAATATACACTGAACACGTGACTGTGCATGCACTGATCAAGTGGCTGAACATGCAATGATCACGTGGCTGATCATGCACTGATCACGAAGCTGATTATACACTGATCACGTGACTGTGCATGCACTGATCAAGTGGCTGAACATGCAATGATCACGTGCTGATCATGCACTCATCACGTGCCTGATCTTGCACTGATCCCGTGGCTGATCATGCACTCATCACGTGGCTATCATGCACTGCTCACGTGGCTGATCATGCAATGATCACGTACCTACCATGTACTGGTCACGTGACTGATCATGCACTGATAACATAATTGATCAAGTACTGATCAGGTGACTTATCATGCACTGTACACTTGACTGATCATGCACTGATCACATTGCTGATCCTGCAATGATCACGTAGCTCCCATGTATTCGTCACGTGACTGATCATGCACTGATCACGTAATTGATCATGCACTGATCATGTGGCTGATCATGCACTGATCACGTGGCTGATCATACAATGATCACGTGATTGATCATGCACTGATTACGTATCTGATCATGCACTGATCACGTGGCTGATCATGCACTAATCACGTGGCTGATCATGCACTGAACACGTGGCTATCATGCACTGCTCACGTGGCTGATCATGCAATGATCACGCAGCTACCATGTCCTGGTCACATGACTGATCATGCACTGATCATGTGACTGATCATGCACTGATCACGTGGCTATCATGCACTACTTACGTGGCTGATCATGCAATGATCATGTAGCTACCATGTACCGGTCACGTGACTGATCATACACCCATCAGGTGACTGACCATGCACTGATCACGTGGCTATCATGCACTGCTCACGTGGCTGATCATACACTGATCACCTGCCTCGTCATGCACAGGTCACGTGACTAATCATGAACTGATCACGTAGCTATCATGCACTGATCACCTGGCTGATCATGCACTGATCACGTGGCTATCATGCAATGATCACCTGGCTATCATGCACTGATCACTTGGCTGATCATGCACTGATACCGTGACTGAGCATGGACTGATCACATGACTATCATGTAGTGATCACGTGACTTAATGGTGGTGATCATGCGCTGATCATGTTTGATATCATACACTGATCATGTGCCTCCGGAGGTAATCAACAAAGAGCTGAGTAGGCACGAATCAAACAGTCAGCAGGCAATAATCATGGAACTCAGCTGTGAGGAATCATGCTGCTCAGCTGGCAATAATCAAGCAGCTGAGCAGGCAGGAATTATGCAGCACAGCTGGCAATTGTCAAGCAGATGAGCAGACAGTAATCACGCAGCTCAGCAGGCCCTGATCACGTGACTGAGCATGCACTGTTCACGTGGCTGATCATACACTGATCACGTGATTGATCATGCACTGATCACTTGGATATCATGCACTGATCACGTGGCTGATCATACAATTTTCACGTGTCTGACCATGCACTGATCACGTGGCTGATCATACACTGCTCACGTAACTGATCATGCACTGATCACTTGGCTATCATACACTGATCACGTGGCTGAACATGCACTGTTCACGTGGGTGATCACACACCTGTCACGTGTCTGATCATGCAGTGATCACGTGGCACTCATGCACTGATCACGTGTCTGATCATACTCTGCTCACGTAAGTGATCATGCACACATCACGTGGCTATCATGCACTGCTCACGTGGCTCGTCATGCAATGATCACGTAGCTACCATATACTGCTCCGTGACTCATTATGCACAGATCATGTAAATGATCATGCACTGTTCACGTGACTGATCATGTACTGATCACGTGACTGATCATGCACTGATCACGTGGCTATCATGCTCTGCTCACGTGGCTGATCATGCAATGATCACGTAGCAACCATGTACTGGTCACGTGACTGATCATGCAATGATCACATAATTGATCCTGAACAGATCACGTGGCTCATCATGCACTGATCACGTGGCTGATCACACATGTATCACGTGACTGATCATGCACTGATCACGTGGCTCTCATGCACTGATCACGTGGCTCTCATGCACTGATCACGTGGATATGATGCACTGATCACGTGGCTATCATGCACTGATATCATGCACTGATCACGTGGCTGATCACACACGTATCACATGACTGATCATGCCCTGATCACGTGACTATCATGCACTGATCCCGTGGCTATCATGCACTGATCACGTGGCTGATCATGCAATGATCACGTAGCTACCATGTACTGGTCACGTGACTGATCATGCACTGATCACGTAATTATTCCTGCACTGATCACGTGGCTCATCACGCACTGATCACTTGGCTGATCATGCACTGATCACGTGGCTCATCATGCACTGATCACGTGGATGATCATACACTGATAACGTGACTCATCATGCACTGATCACGTGGCTATCATGCACTGCTCACGTGGCTGATCCTGCAATGATCACGCAGCTACGATATACTAGTCACATGACTGATCATATACAGATCACGTGACTAATCATGAAGTGATCACGTGGCTATCCTGCACTGATCAGGTGGATATCATGCACTGATCACGTGGCTGATCACACACGTATCACGTGACTGATCATGCAATGATCACGTGACTGACCATGCACTGATCACGTGACTGATCATGCACTGATCATCTGGCTATCATGCACTCATTACCTGGCTATCGTGCACTGATCACGTGGTTGATCATACACTGATCACGAGACTGATCATGCACTGATCACGTCTATATCATGCACTGATCACAAGACTGCCCATGCACTGATCACGTGGATGATCATACACTGATCATGTGACAGATCATGCCATGATCACGTGGCTATCATGCACTGATCAAGTGGCTGATCATACTCTGCTCCCGAAACTGATCATGCACTGCTCACGTGGCTATCATGTACTGCTCACGTGGCTGATCATGCAATGATCCCGTAGCTACCATGTACTGGTCACGTGAGTGATCATGCACCTATCACGTAATTGATCATGCACTGATCAGGTGACTTATCATGCACTGTTCACGTGACTGATCAGGCACTGATCACGTGACTGATCATGCACTGATCTCGTGGCTATCATGCACGGCTCACGTGGCTGATCATGCTATGATCACGTAGCTCCCATGTACTGGTCACGTGAGTGATCATGCACTGATCACCTAATTGATCATGCACTTATCATGTGGCTGATCATGCACTGATCACGTGGCTGATAATACAATGATCACGTGACTGATCAAGCACTGATCACGTGACTGATCATGCACTGATCTCGTGGCTATCATGCATGGCTCACGTGGCTGATCATGCTATGATCACGTAGCTCCCATGTACTGGTCACGTGAGTGATCATGCACTGATCACGTAATTGATCATGCACTGATCATGTGGCTGATCATGCACTGATCACGTGACTGATCAAGCACTGATCACGTGACTGATCATGCACTGATCACGTGGCTATCATGCAGTGATCACTTGGCTGGTCATACACTGATCACGTGCCTGGTCATGCACTGATCACGTGGCTGATCATGCACTGATCACGTGACTGATCATGCACTGATCACGTGGCTGATCATGCACTGATCACGTGGCTATCATGCACTGCTCACGTGCTGATCATGCAATGATCACGCAGCTACAGTGTACTGGTCACATGACTGATCATGCACTGATCACGTGACTGATCATGCACTGATCACTTGGCTATCATGCACTACTCACGTGGCTGATCATGCAATGATCATGTAGCTACCGTGTACTGGTCACGTGACTGACCATACACTCATCAGGTGTCAGATCATGCACTGACCACGTGGCTATCATGCACTGATCACGAGACGGATCATACACTGTTCACGTCCATATCATGCACTGATCACATGACTGCCCATGCACTGATCACGTGGATGATCATACACTGATTATGTGACAGATCATGCGGTGATCACGTGGCTACCATGCACTGATCAAGTGGCTGATCATACTCTGCTCCCGAAACTGATCATGCACTGATCACGTGGCTCATCACGCACTGATCACTTGGCTGATCATGCACTGATCACGTGGCTCATCATGCACTGATCACGTGGATGATCATACACTGATAACGTGACTCATCATGCACTGATCACGGGGCTATCATGCACTGCTCACGTGGCTGATCCTGCAATGATCACGCAGCTACGATATACTAGTCACATGACTGATCATATACAGATCACGTGACTAATCATGAAGTGATCACGTGGCTATCCTGCACTGATCACGTGGATATCATGCACTGAACACGTGGCTGATCAAACACGTATCACGTGACTGATCATGCAATGATCACGTGACTGACCATGCACTGATCACGTGACTGATCATCCACTGAACAGTTGGCTATCATGCACTGATTACTTGGCTGATCATACACTGATCACGAGACTGATCATGCACTGATCATCTGGCTATCATGCACTCATTACCTGGCTATCGTGCACTGATCACGTGGTTGATCATACACAGATCACGAGACTGATCATGCACTGATCACGTCTATATCATGCACTGATCACAAGACTGCCCATGCACTGATCACGTGGATGATCATACACTGATCATGTGACAGATCATGCCATGATCACGTGGCTATCATGCACTGCTCACGTGGCTGATCATGCAATGATCCCGTAGCTACCATGTACTGGTCACATGAGTGATCATGCACCTATCACGTAATTGATCATGCACTGATCAGGTGACTTATCATGCACTGTTCACGTGACTGATCAGGCACTGATCACGTGACTGATCATGCACTGATCTCGTGGCTATCATGCACCGCTCACGTGGCTGATCATGCTATGATCACGTAGCTCCCATGTACTGGTCACGTGAGTGATCATGCACTGATCACGTAATTGCTCATGCACTGATCATTTGGCTGATCATGCACTGATCACGTGGCTGATAATACAATGATCACGTGACTGATCAAGCACTGATCACGTGACTGATCATGCACTGATCTCGTGGCTATCATGCATGGCTCACGTGGCTGATCATGCTATGATCATGTAGCTCCCATGTACTGGTCACGTGAGTGATCATGCACTGATCACGTAATTGATCATGCACTGATCATGTGGCTGATCATGCACTGATCACGTGGCTGATAATACACTGATCACGTGACTGATCAAGCACTGATCACGTGACTGATCATGCACTGATCACGTGACTAACCATGAACTGATCAGCTGGCTATAATTCACTAATCACGTGGATATCATGCACTGATTACGTGCCTGTCATGCACAGATCACGTGACTAATCATGAACTGATCACGTAGGTATCATGCACTGATCACATGGCTGATCATACATTGTTCACGTGTCTGATCATGCACTGATCACGTGGCTGATCATACACTGCTCATGTAGCTGATCATGCACTGATCACGTGTCTATCATGCAGTGCTCACGTGGCTGATCCTGCAATGATCAAGTTGCTAACATGCACTGGTCACGTGACTGATCATGCAATGGTAACATAATTGATCATGCACTGATCACGTGGCTATCATGCACTGATCACATGGCTGATCATACACTGATCACGTGCCTGGTCATACAGAGATAACGTGACTACTCATGAAGTGATCACGTGGCTATCATGCACTGATCACGTGGATATCATGCACTGATCATGTGGCTGATCACACACGTATCACGTGACTGATCATGCACTGATCACGTGGCTATCATGCAATGATCACGTGGCTATCATGCACTGATCAGGTGACTGATCATGCACTGATCACTTGGCTATCATGCACTACTCACGTTGCTGATCATGCAATGATCATGTAGCTACCATGTACCTGTCACGTGACTGACCATACACCCATCAGTTGACTGATCATGCACTGATCACGTAGATATCATGCACTGATCACGAGACTGATCATGCACTGATCACGTCTATATCATGCACTGATCACATGACTGCCCATGCACTGATCACGTGGATGATCATACACTGATCATGTGACAAATCATGCAGTGATCACGTTGCTATCATGCACTGATCAAGTGGCTGATCATACTCTGCTCCCGATACTGATCATGCACTGATCACGTGGCTATCATGCACTGCTCACGTGGCTGATCATGCAATGATCACGTAGCTACCATGTACTGGTCACGTGACTGATCATGCACTGATAACATAATTGATCATGCACTGATCAGGTGACTTATCATGCACTGTACACGTGACTGATCATGCACTGATCACATTGCTGATCATGCAATGATCACGTAGCTCCCATGTATTCGTCACGTGACTGATCATGCACTGATCACGTAATTGATCATGCACTGATCATGTGGCTGATCATGCACTGATCACGTGGCTGATCATACAATGATCACGTGATTGATCATGCACTGATCATGTGGCTGATCATGCACTGATCACGTGGCTGATCATGCACTAATCACGTGGCTGATCATGCACTGATCACGTGGCTATCATGCACTGCTCACGTGGCTGATCATGCAATGATCACGCAGTTACCATGTCCTGGTCACATGACTGATCATGCACTGATCATGTGACTGATCATGCACTGATCACTTGGCTATCATGCACTACTTACGTGGCTGATCATGCAATGATCATGTAGCTACCATGTACCGGTCACGTGACTGATCATACACCCATCAGGTGACTGATCATGCACTGATCACGTGGCTATCATGCACTGTTCACGTGGCTGATCATACAAAGTCCACCTGCCTGGTCATGCACAGATCACGTGACTAATCATGAACTGATCACGTAGCTATCATGCACTGATCACATGGCTGATCATGCACTGATCACGTGGCTATCATGCAATGATCGCGTGGCTATCATGCACTGATCACATGGCTGATCATGCACTGATACCGTGACTGAGCATGGACTGATCACATGACTATCATGTAGTGATCACGTTACTTAATGGTGCTGATCATGGGCTGATCATGTGTGCTATCATACACTGATCATGTGCCTCTGGAGGCAATAAACAAAGAGCTGAGTAGGCACGAATCAAACAGTCAGCAGGCAATAATCATGGAACTCACCTGTGAGGAATCATGCTGCTCAGCTGGCAATAATCAAGCAGCTGAGCAGGCAGGAATTACGCAACACAGCTGGCAATTGTCAAGCAGATGAGCAGACAGTAATCATGCAGCTCAGCAGGCCCTGATCACGTGACTGAGCATGCACTGTTCACGTGGCTGATCATACACTGATCACGTGATTGATCATGCACTGATCACTTGGATATCATGCACTGCTCACGTGGCTGATCATGCAATGATCACGCAGCTACCATGTACTGGTCACATGACTGATCATGCACTGACCACGTGACTGATCATGCACTGATCACGTGGCTATCATGTACTACTTACGTGGCTGATCATGCAATGATCATGTAGCTACCATGTACTGGTCACGTGACTGATCATACACCCATCAGGTGACTGATCATGCACTGATCACTTGGCTATCATGCACTATTCACGTGGCTGATCATATACTGATCACCTGCCTGGTCATGCACAGATCACGTGACTAATCATGAACTGATCACGTAGCTATCATGCACTGATCACCTGGCTGATCATGCAATGATCACATGGCTGTCATGCAATGATCACCTGTCTATCATGCACTGATCACTTGGATGATCATGCACTGATACCGTGACTGAGCATGGACTGATCACATGACTATCATGTAGTGATCACGTGTCTTAATGGTGGTGATCATGCGCTGATCATGTTTGGTATCATACACTGATCATGTGCCTCTGGAGGTAATAAACAAAGAGCTGAGTAGGCACGAATCAAACAGTCAGCAGGCAATAATCATGGAACTCAGCTGTGAGGAATCATGCTGCTCAGCTGGCAATAATCAAGCAGCTGAGCAGGCAGGAATTATGCAGCACAGCTGGCAATTGTCAAGCAGATGAGCAGACAGTAATCACGCAGCTCAGCAGGCCCTGATCACGTGACTGAGCATGCACTGTTCACGTGGCTGATCATACACTGATCACGTGATTGATCATGCACTGATCACATGGCTATCATGCACTGATTACTTGGCTGGTCATACACTGATCACGAGGCACTCATGCACTGATCACCTGGCTGACCATGCAATGATCACGTGTCTGGTCATGCAATGATCACGTAGCTACCATATAATGGTCACGTGATTCGTCATGCACAGATCATGTAAATGATCATGCACTGTTCACGTGACTGATCATGTACTGATCACGTGCCTGGTCATGCACTGATCACGTGGCTGATCATGCATTGATCACGTGACTGATCATGCACTGATCACGTGGCTGAACATGCACTGATCACGTGGCTATAACGCACTGCTCACGTAGCTGATCATGCAATGATCACGTAGCTACCATGTACTGGTCACATGACTGATCATGCACTGATCTCGTGACTGATCATGCACTGATCACGTGGCTATCATGCACTACCCACGTGGCTGATCATGCAATGATCATGTAGCTACCATGTATGGGTCACGTGACTGATCATACACGCATCAGGTGACTGACCATGCACTGATCACGTGGCTATCATGCACTGCTCACGTGGCTGATCATGCAGTGATCATGTAGTTACAATATACCGATCAGGTGACTGATCATACACCCATCAGGTGACTGATCATGCACTGATCTCGTGACTGATCATGCACTGATCACGTGGCTATCATGCACTGATCACGTGGCTGATCATGCAGTGATCATGTAGTTACAATGTACCGGTGAGGTGACTGATCATACACCCATCAGGTGACTGATCATGCACTGATCACGTTTCTATCATGCACTGCTCACGTGGTTGATCATGCACTGATCACGTGACTGTTCACGCACTGATCACGTGGCTGATCATGCCCTGATCACGTGGCTATAATGCACTGATCACGTGGCGGATCATACACTGTTCACGTGCCTGGTCATGCACAGATCACGTGACTAATCAGGAACTGATCAGCTGGCTAGAATTCACTAATCACGTGGATATCATGCACTGATTACGTGCCTGTCATGCACAGATCACGTGACTAACCATGAACTGATCACGTAGGTATCATGCACTGATCACATGGCTGATCATACATTGTTCACGTGTCTGATCATGCACTGATCACGTGGCTGATCATACACTGCTCATGTAGCTGATCATGCACTGATCACGTGTCTATCATGCAGTGCTCACGTGGCTGATCCTGCAATGATCAAGTTGCTAACATGCACTGGTCACGTGACTGATCATGCAATGGTAACATAATTGATCATGCACTGATCACGTGGCTATCATGCACTGATCACATGGCTGATCATACACTGATCACGTGCCTGGTCATACAGAGATAACGTGACTACTCATGAAGTGATCACGTGGCTATCATGCACTGATCACGTGGATATCATGCACTGATCATGTGGCTGATCACACACGTATCACGTGACTGATCATGCACTGATCACGTGGCTATCATGCAATGATCACGTGGCTATCATGCACTGATCACGTGACTGATCATGCACTGATCACTTGGCTATCATGCACTACTCACGTTGCTGATCATGCAATGATCATGTAGCTACCATGTACCTGTCACGTGACTGACCATACACCCATCAGTTGACTGATCATGCACTGATCACGTAGATATCATGCACTGATCACGAGACTGTTCACGCACTGATCACGTGGCTGATCATGCCCTGATCACGTGGCTATAATGCACTGATCACGTGGCGGATCATACACTGCTCATGTAGCTGATCATGCACTGATCACGTGTCTATCATGCAGTGCTCACGTGGCTGATCCTGCAATGATCAAGTTGCTAACATGCACTGGTCACGTGACTGATCATGCAATGGTAACATAATTGATCATGCACTGATCACGTGGCTATCATGCACTGATCACATGGCTGATCATACACTGATCACGTGCCTGGTCATACAGAGATAACGTGACTACTCATGAAGTGATCACGTGGCTATCATGCACTGATCACGTGGATATCATGCACTGATTATGTGGCTGATCACACACGTATAACGTGACATATCATGCACTGATCACGTGGCTATCATGCAATGATCACGTGGCTATCATGCACTGATCACGAGACTGATCATGCACTGATCACTTGGCTATCATGCACTACTCACGTGGCTGATCATGCAATGATCATGTAGCTTCCATGTACCTGTCACGTGACTGACCATACACCCATCAGTTGACTTATCATGCACTGATCACGTAGATATCATGCACTGATCACGAGACTGATCATGCACTGATCACGTCTATATCATGTACTGATCACATGACTGCCCATGCAATGATCACGTGGATGATCATACACTGATCATGTGACAAATCATGCAGTGATCACGTTGCTATCATGCACTGATCAAGTGGCTGATCATACTCTGCTCCCGATACTGATCATGCACTGATCACGTGGCTATCATGCACTGCTCACGTGGCTGATCATGCAATGATCACGTAGCTACCATGTACTGGTCACGTGACTGATCATGCACTGATAACATAATTGATCATGCACTGATCAGGTGACATATCATGCACTGTACACGTGACTGATCATGCACTGATCACATTGCTGATCATGCAATGATCACGTAGCTCCCATGTATTCGTCACATGACTGATCATGCACTGATCACGTAATTGATCATGCACTGATCATGTGGCTGATCATGCACTGATCACGTGGCTGATCATACAATGATCATGTGATTGATCATGCACTGTTTACGTGTCTGATCATGCACTGATCACGTGGCTGATCATGCACTAATCACGTGGCTGATCATGCACTGAACACGTGGCTATCATGCACTGCTCACCTGGCTGATCATGCAATGATCACGCAGCTACCATGTCCTGGTCACATGACTGATCATGCACTGATCATGTGACTGATCATGCACTGATCACTTGGCTATCATGCACTACTTACGTGGCTGATCATGCAATGATCATGTAGCTACCATGTACCGGTCACGTGACTGATCATACACCCATCAGGTGACTGATCATGCACTGATCACGTGGCTATCATGCACTGTTCACGTGGCTGATCATACAATGTTCACCTGCCTGGTCATTCACAGATCACGTGACTAATCATGAACTGATCACATAGCTATCATGCACTGATCACCTGGCTGATCATGCACTGATCACGTGGCTATCATGCACTGATCACGAGACTGATCATACACTGATCACGTCCATATCATGCACTGATCACATGACTGCCCATGCACTGATCACGTGGATGATCATACACTGATCATGTGACAGATCATGCAGTGATCACGTGGCTATCATGCACTGATCAAGTGGCTGATCATACTCTGCTCCCGAAAATGATCATGCACTGATCACGTGGCTATCATGCACTGCTCACGTGAGTGATCATGCACTGATCACATAATTGATCATGCACTGATCAGGTGACTTATCATGCACTGTTCACGTGACTGATCATGCACTGATCACGTGACTGATCATGCACTGATCTCGTGGCTATCATGCATGGCTCACGTGGCTGATCATGCAATGATCACCTAGCTCCCATATACTGGTCACGTGACTGATCATGCACTGATCACGTAATTGATCATGCACTGATCATGTGGCTGATCATGCACTGATCACGTGGCTGACCATACACTGGTCACGTGACTGATCATGCACTGATCACTTGGCTGGTCATACACTGATCTCGTGCTTGGTCATGCACTGATCACGTGGCTGAGCATGCACTTATCACGTGACTATAATGCACTGATCATGTGGCGGATCATACACTGTTCACGTGCCTGGTCATGCACAGATCACGTGACTAATCATGAACTGATCAGGTGGCTATAATTCACTGATCACGTGGATATCATGCACTGATTAGGTGCCTGTCATGAACAGATCACGTAACTAATCATGAACTGATCACGTAGGTATCATGCACTGATCACGTGGCTGATCATACACTGTTCACGTGTCTAATCATGCCCTGATCACGTGGCTGATCATACACTGCTCATGTTGCTGATCATGCACTTATCACGTGTCTATCATGCGGTGCTCACGTGGGTGATCCTGCAATGATCAAGTTGCTAACATGCACTGGTCACGTGACTGATCATGCAATGGTAACGTAATTGATCACGCACTGATCACGTGGCTATCATGCACTGATCACATGGCTGATCATACACTGATCACATGCCTGGTCATGCAGAGATCACGTGATTACTCATGAAGTGATCACCTGGCTATCATGCACTGATCACGTGGATATCATGCACTGATCATGTGGCTGATCACACACGTATCACGTGACTGATCCTGCACTGATCACGTGGCTATCATGCAATGATCACGTGGCTATCATGTACTGATCCCGTGGCTAATCATGCAATGATCACGTAGATACCATGTACTGGTCAAGTGACTGATCATACACTGTTCACGTAATTGATCATGCACTGATCACCTGACTGATCAGGCACTGATCACGTGACTGATCATGCACTGATCATTTGGCTATCATGCACTGATTACTTGGCTGATCATACACTGATCACGAGACTGATAAAGCACTGATCATCTGGCTATCATGCACTCATTACCTGGCTATCGTGCACTGATCACGTGGTTGATCATACACTGATCTCGAGACTGATCATGCACTGATCACGTCTATATCATGCACTGATCACATGACTGCCCATGCACTGATCACCTGGGTGATCATACACTGATCACGTGACTGATCATGCACTAATCACGTTGCAGATCATGCACTGATCACGCGGCTGATCATACACTGATCATGAGGCTGTTCATGCACTCATCACGTGTCTGATCATACACTGATCACATTAGTGATAATACACTGAACACGTGCCTGATCATGCACTGATCACGAAGCTGATCATACACTGATCAGGTGACTGTGCATGCACTGATCACGTGGCTGAAAATGCAATGATCACGTGGCTGATCCTGCACTGATCACGTGGCTGATCATGCAGTGATCACGTGGGAGATCATACACTGATCACGTGGCTGATCATGCACTGATCACATAGCTATCATGCACTGATCACATGGCTCTCATGCAGTGATCCCATGGCTCATCATGCACCGGTAACGTGACTAATCATGCAGGGGTCACGTGGCTATCATTCACTGATCACCTGGCTGATCATACACTGTTCATGTGAGTGATCATGCACTGATCACGTGCCTGATCATGCACTTATCACGTGACTGATCATGCACTCATCACGTGCCTGATCATGCACTGATCACGTGGCTGATCATGCACTGATCACGAAGCTGATCATACACTGGTCACGTGACTGAGCATGCACTGGTCCCATGGCTGATCTGGCACTGATCACGTGGCTGATCATGCACTGATCACATGCCTGATCATGAACTGATCACGTGCCTGATCATGCACTTATCACGTGACTGATCATGCACTCATCACGTGCCTGATCATGCACTGATCACGTGGCTGATCATACACTGATCACGTGACTGTGCATGCACTGATCACGAAGCTGATCATATACTGATCAGGTGACTGTGCATGCACTGATCAAGTGGCTGAACATGCAATGATCACGTGGCTGATCATGCACTGATCACGAAGCTGAATATTCACTGATCACGTGACTGTGCATGCACTGATCAAGTGGCTGAACATGCAATGATCATGTGGCTGATCATGCACTGATTACGTGGCTGATCATGCACTGATCACGTAGCTATCATGCACTGATCACATGGCTATCATGCAGTGATCCCATGGCTCATCATGCACTGATCACGTGACTGATCATGCAGGGGTCACGTGGCTATCATGCACTGATCACGTGGCTGATCATACACTGATCATGTGACTGATCATGCACTGATCACATGCCTGATCATGAGCTGATCACGTGCCTGATCATGCACTTATCACGTGACTGATCATGCACTCATCACGTGCCTGATCATGCACTGATCACGTGGCTGATCATGCACTGATCACGAAGCTGATCATACACTGGTCACGTGACTGTGCATTCACTGATCCCATGGCTGATCTGGCACTGATCTCATGGCTAATCATGCACTGATCACGTGGCTGATCCTGCACTGATCATGAAGCTGATCATAAACTGATCACGTGACTGTGCATGCACTGATCAAGTGTCTGAACATGCAGTGATCACGTGGCTGATCATGCACTGATCACGAAGCTGAATATACACTGATCACGTGACTGTGCATGCACTGATCAAGTGGCTGAACATGCAATGATCACGTGGCTGATTATGCACTCATCACGTGCCTGATCATGCACTGATCACGTGGCTGATCATGCACTGATCACGAAGCTGATCATACACTGGTCACGTGACTGTGCATTCACTGATCCCATGGCTGATCTGGTACTGATCTCATGGCTAATCATGCACTGATCACGTGGCTGATCCTGCACTGATCATGAAGCTGATCATAAACTGATCACGTGACTGTGCATGCACTGATAAAGTGTCTGAACATGCAATGATCACGTGGCTGATCATGCACTGATCACGAAGCTGAATATACACTGATCACGTGACTGTGCATGCACTGATCAAGTGGCTGAACATGCAATGATCACGTGGCTGATTATGCACTCATCACGTGCCTGATCATGCTCTGATCCCGTGGCTGATCATGCACTCATCACGTGCCTGATCATGCACTGATCACATGCCTGATCATGAACTGATCACGTGCCTGATCATGCACTTATCACGTGACTGATCATGCACTGATCACGTGGCTGACCATGCACTGATCACGAAGCTGATCATACACTGAACACGTGACTGTGCATGCACTGATCACGTGGCTGAACATGCAATGATCACGTGGATGATCATGCACTGATCACGTGGCTCATCATGCACTGATCACGAAGCTGATCATACACTGATCATGTGAGTGTGCATGCACTGATCACTTGGCTGATCTTGCACTAATCACGTGGCATAAAATGCGCTGATAACCTGGCTGTCATACACTGATCACCTGACGGATTATGCATTCTTCACCTGCCTGATCATGCATTCTTCACCTGCCTGATCATGCACTGATCATGTGGCTGATCATGCACTGAAGAAGAAGCTGATCATACACTGATCACGGGACCATGCATGCATTGATCACGTGGCTGATCATGCACTGATCACCTGGGTGATCATACACTGATCACGTGACTGATCATGCACTAATCACGTTGCGGATCATGCACTGATCACGCGGCTGATCATACACTGATCATGAGGCTGTTCATGCACTCATCACGTGTCTGATCATACACTGATCACATTAGTGATAATACACTGAACACGTGCCTGATCATGCACTGATCACGAAGCTGATCATACACTGATCAGGTGACTGTGCATGCACTGATCACGTGGCTGAAAATGCAATGATCACATGGCTGATCGTGCACTGATCACGTGGCTGATCATGCAGTAATCACGTGGGAGATCATACACTGATCATGTGACTGATCATGCACTGATCACATGCCTGATCATGAAATGATCACGTGCGTGATCATGCACTTATCACGTGACTGATCATGCACTCATCACGTGACTGATCATGCACTGATCACGTGGCTGATCATGCACTGATCACGGAGCTGATCATACACTGTTCAGGTGACTGTGCATGCACTGATTACGTGGCTGAAAATGCAATGATCACGTGGCTGATCGTGCACTGATCATGTGGCTGATCATGCACTGATCACATGGGAGATCATACACTGATCACGTGGCTGATCATACACTGATCACGTGCCTGATTATACACTGATCATGACACTACACAGGCACTGATTACGTGGCTGATCATGCACTGATCACGTAGCTATCATGCACTGATCACATGGCTCTCATGCAGTGATCCCATGGCTCATCATGCACTGATCACGTGACTAATCATGCAGGGGTCACGTGGCTATCATTCACTGATCACGTGGCTGATCATACACTGATCATGTGACTGATCATGCACTGATCACATGCCTGATCATGAACTGATCACGTGGCTGATCATGCACTTATCACGTGACTCATCATGCAGTCATCACGTGACTGATCATGCACTGATCACGTGGCTGATCATGCACTGATCACGAAGCTGATCATACACTGTTCAGGTGACTGTGCATGCACTGATTACGTGGCTGAAAATGCAATGATCACGTGGCTGATCGTGCACTGATCACGTGGCTGATCATGCAGTGATCACGTGGGAGATCATACACTGAACACGTGGCTGATCATGCACTGATCACGTAGCTATCAGGCACTGATCACATGGCTCTCATGCAGTGATCCCATGGCTCATCATGTACTGATCACGTGACTAATCATGCAGGGGTCACGTGGCTATCATTCACTGATCACGTGGCTGATCATACACTGATCGTGACTGATCATGCACTGATCACATGCCTGATCATGAACTGATCACGTGCCTGATCATGCACTTATCACGTGACTGATCATGCACTCATCACGTGCCTGATCATGCACTGATCACGTGGCTGATCATGCACTGATCACGAAGCTGATCATACACTGGTCACGTGACTGAGCATGCACTGGTCCCATGGCTGATCTGGCACTGATCACGTGGCTGATCATGCACTGATCACGAAGCTGATCCTACACTGATCACGTGACTGTGCATGCATTGATGACATGGCTGATCATGCACTGACCACTTGGCTGATCATGCACTGAACACATGCCTGATCATACACTGATCACGTGACTGTGCATGCACTGATCACGTGGCTGATCATGCATTGATCACGTGGCTGTTCATGCACTCATCAAGTGTCTGATCATACACTGATCACATTACTGATAATGCACTGAACACGTGTCTGATCATGCACTGATCACGAAGCTGATCATACACTGGTCACGTGGCTGATCATGCACTGATCATGAAACTGATCATAAACTGATCATGTGACTCTGCATGCACTTATCACGTGGCTGATCATGCACTGATCCCATGGCTGAACATGCACTGATCACGTAACTGATCATACACTGATCACGTGGCTCATCATGCACTGATCACGAAGCTGATCATACTCTGATTACGTGACTGTGTATGCACTGATCACTTGGCTGATCTTGCACTGTTCATGTGGCTCATCAGGCACTGGTCACGTGGTTGATGTTACACTGATCACGGGGCTGATCATGAACTAATCACGAAGCTGATCATACACTGATCACGTGGCTGATCATGCACTGATCACGAAGCTGATCATACACTGGTCACGTGACTGAGCATGCACTGGTCCCATTGCTGATCTGGCACTGATCACGTGGCTGATCATGCACTGATCACATGCCTGATCATGAACTGATCACGTGCCTGATCATGCACTTATCACGTGACTGATCATGCACTCATCACGTGCCTGATCATGCACTGATCACGTGGCTGATCATACACTGATCACGTGACGGTGCATGCACTGATCACGAAGCTGATCATATACTGATCACGTGACTGTGCATGCACTGATCACTGGCTGATCATGCACTGATCACCTGTCTGATCATGCACTGATAACCTTGCTATCATACACTGATATCTTGACTGATCATGCACTCTTCACGTGCCTGATCATGCACTGATCACGTGGCTGACCATGCACTGATCACGAAGCTGATCATACACTGAACACGTGACTGTGCATGCACTGATCACGTGGCTGAACATGCAATGATCACGTGGATGATCATGCACTGATCACGAAGCTGATCATACACTGATCATGTGAGTGTGCATGCACTGATCACTTGGCTGATCTTACACTAATCACGTGGCATAAAATGCGCTGATAACCTGGCTGTCATACACTGATCACCTGACTGATTATGCATTCTTCACCTGCCTGATCATGCACTGATCATGTGGCTGATCATGCACTGAAGAAGAAGTTGATCATACACTGATCATGGGACCATGCATTCATTGATCACGTGGCTGATCATGCACTGATCACCTGGATGATCATACACTGATCACCTGATTGATCATGCACTAATCACGTTGCGGATCATGCACTGATCACGTGGCTGATCATACACTGATCATGAGGCTGTTCATGCACTCATCACGTGTCTGATCATACACTGATTACATTAGTGATAATGCACTGAACTCGTGCCTGATCATGCACAGATCACGTGGCTGATAATGCACTGATCACGAAGCTGATCATACACTGATCAGGTGACTGAAAATGCAATGATCACGTGGCTGAAAATGCAATGAACACGTGGCTGATCGTGCACTGATCACGTGGCTGATCATGCAGTGATCACGTGGGAGATCATACACTGATCACGTGGCTGATCATGCACTGATCACGTAGCTATCATGCACTGATCACATGGCTCTCATGCAGTGATCCAATGGCTCATTATGCACTGATCACGTGACTAATCATGCAAGGGTCACATGGCTATCATTCACTGATCACGTGGCTGATCATACACTGATCATGTGACTGATCATGCACTGATCACATGCCTGATCATGAACTGATCACGTGCCTGATCATGCACTTATCACGTGACTGATCATGCACTCATCAAGTGCCTGATCATGCACTGATCACGTGGCTGATCATGCACTGATCATGAAGCTGATCATACACTGGTCACGTGACTGTGCATGCACTGGTCCCATGGCTGATCTGGCACTGATCACGTGGCTGATCATGCACTGATCACGAAGCTGATCCTACACTGATCACGTGACTGTGCATGCATTGATCACATGGCTGATCATGCACTGACCACGTGGCTGATCATGCACTGAACACATGCCTGATCATACACTGATCACAGTACTGATAATGCACTGAACACGTGTCTGATCATGCACTAATCACGCAGCTGATCATACACTGGTCACGTGGCTGATCATGCACTGATCATGAAACTGATCATAAACTTATCATGCGACTGTGCATGCACTGATCACGTGGCTGATCATACACTGATCCCATGGCTGAACATGCACTGATCACGTAACTGATCATACACTGATCACGTGGCTCATCATGCACTGATCACGAAGCTGATCATACTCTGATTACGTGACTGTGTATGCACTGATCACTTGGCTGATCTTGCACTGTTCATGTGGCTCATCAGGCACTGATCACGTGGTTGATGTTACACTGATCACGTGGCTGATCATGAACTAATCACGAAGCTGATCATACACTGATCACGTGACTGTGCATGCATGATCACACGGTTGATCATGCACTGATCACGTGGCTGATCATGCACTTATCACATGCCTGATCATACACTGATCACGAGACTGCACGTGCACTGATCACGTGGCTCATCATGCACTGATCATGAAGCTGATCATACACTGATCACGTGACTGTGCATGTACTGATCACGTGACTGTGCATGCACTGATCCCATGGCTGATCTTTCACTGATCATGTTGCTGATCATGAACTGATCACCTGCCTGATCATGCACTTATCACGTGACTGATCCTGCAGTCATCACCTGCCTGATAATGAACTGATCACGTGGCTGACCATGCACTGATCACGAAGCTGATCATACAGTGATCACGTGAATGTGCATGCACTGATCACGTGGATGAACATGCAATGATCACGTGGCTCATCATGCACTGATCACGAAGCTGAATATACACTGAACACGTAACTGTGCATGCACTGATCAAGTGGCTGAACATGCAATGATCACGTGGCTGATCATGCACTGATCACGAAGCTGATTATACACTGATCACGTGACTGTGCATGCACTGATCAAGTGGCTGAACATGCAATGATCACGTGCTGATCATGCACTCATCACGTGCCTGATCTTGCACTGATCCCGTGGCTGATCATGCACTCATCACGTGGCTATCATGCACTGCTCACGTGGCTGATCATGCAATGATCACGTACCTACCATGTACTGGTCACGTGACTGATCATGCACTGATAACATAATTGATCAAGTACTGATCAGGTGACTTATCATGCACTGTACACTTGACTGATCATGCACTGATCACATTGCTGATCATGCAATGATCACGTAGCTCCCATGTATTCGTCACGTGACTGATCATGCACTGATCACGTAATTGATCATGCACTGATCATGTGGCTGATCATGCACTGATCACGTGGCTGATCATACAATGATCACGTGATTGATCATGCACTGATTACGTATCTGATCATGCACTGATCACGTGGCTGATCATGCACTAATCACGTGGCTGATCATGCACTGAACACGTGGCTATCATGCACTGCTCACGTGGCTGATCATGCAATGATCACGCAGCTACCATGTCCTGGTCACATGACTGATCATGCACTGATCATGTGACTGATTATGCACTGATCACGTGGCTATCATGCACTACTTACGTGGCTGATCATGCAATGATCATGTAGCTACCATGTACCGGTCACGTGACTGATCATACACCCATCAGGTGACTGATCATGCACTGATCACGTGGCTATCATGCACTATTCACGTCGCTGATCATACACTGATCACCTGCCTCGTCATGCACAGGTCACGTGACTAATCATGAACTGATCACGTAGCTATCATGCACTGATCACCTGGCTGATCATGCACTGATCACGTGGCTATCATGCAATGATCACCTGGCAATCATGCACTGATCACTTGGCTGATCATGCACTGATACCGTGACTGAGCATGGACTGATCACATGACTATCATGTAGTGATCACGTGACTTAATGGTGGTGATCATGCGCTGATCATGTTTGGTATCATACACTGATCATGTGCCTCCGGAGGTAATAAACAAAGAGCTGAGTAGGCACGAATCAAACAGTCAGCAGGCAATAATCATGGAACTCAGCTGTGAGGAATCATGCTGCTCAGCTGGCAATAATCAAGCAGCTGAGCAGGCAGGAATTATGCAGCACAGCTGGCAATTGTCAAGCAGATGAGCAGACAGTAATCACGCAGCTCAGCAGGCCCTGATCACGTGACTGAGCATGCACTGTTCACGTGGCTGATCATACACTGATCACGTGATTGATCATGCACTGATCACTTGGATATCATGCACTGATCACGTGGCTGATCATACAATTTTCACGTGTCTGACCATGCACTGATCACGTGGCTGATCATACACTGCTCACGTAACTGATCATGCACTGATCACTTGGCTATCATACACTGATCACGTGGCTGAACATGCACTGTTCACGTGGCTGATCACACACCTGTCACGTGTCTGATCATGCAGTGATCACGTGGCACTCATGCACTGATCACGTGTCTGATCATACTCTGCTCACGTAAGTGATCATGCACACATCACGTGGCTATCATGCACTGCTCACGTGGCTCGTCATGCAATGATCACATAGCTACCATATACTGCTCACGTGACTCATTATGCACAGATCATGTAAATGATCATGCACTGTTCACGTGACTGATCATGTACTGATCACGTGACTGATCATGCACTGATCACGTGGCTATCATGCTCTGCTCACGTGGCTGATCATGCAATGATCACGTAGCAACCATGTACTGGTCATGTGACTGATCATGCACTGATCACATAATTGATCCTGAACAGATCACGTGGCTCATCATGCACTGATCACGTGGCTGATCACACATGTATCACGTGACTGATCATGCACTGATCACGTGGCTCTCATGCACTGATCACGTGGCTCTCATGCACTGATCACGTGGATATGATGCACTGATCACGTGGCTATCATGCACTGATATCATGCACTGATCACGTGGCTGATCACACACGTATCACATGACTGATCATGCCCTGATCACGTGACTATCATGCACTGATCACGTGGCTATCATGCACTGATCACGTGGCTGATCATGCAATGATCACGTAGCTACCATGTACTGGTCACGTGACTGATCATGCACTGATCACGTAATTATTCCTGCACTGATCACGTGGCTCATCACGCACTGATCACTTGGCTGATCATGCACTGATCACGTGGCTCATCATGCACTGATCACGTGGATGATCATACACTGATAACGTGACTCATCATGCACTGATCACGTGGCTATCATGCACTGCTCACGTGGCTGATCCTGCAATGATCACGCAGCTACGATATACTAGTCACATGACTGATCATATACAGATCACGTGACTAATCATGAAGTGATCACGTGGCTATCCTGCACTGATCACGTGGATATCATGCACTGATCACGTGGCTGATCACACACGTATCACGTGACTGATCATGCAATGATCACGTGACTGACCATGCACTGATCACGTGACTGATCATCCACTGAACAGTTGGCTATCATGCACTGATTACTTGGCTGATCATACACTGATCACGTGACTGATCATGCACTGATCATCTGGCTATCATGCACTCATTACCTGGCTATCGTGCACTGATCACGTGGTTGATCATACACTGATCACGAGACTGATCATGCACTGATCACGTCTATATCATGCACTGATCACAAGACTGCCCATGCACTGATCACGTGGATGATCATACACTGATCATGTGACAGATCATGCCATGATCACGTGGCTATCATGCACTGATCAAGTGGCTGATCATACTCTGCTCCCGAAACTGATCATGCACTGCTCACGTGGCTATCATGCACTGCTCACGTGGCTGATCATGCAATGATCCCGTAGCTACCATGTACTGGTCACGTGAGTGATCATGCACCTATCACGTAATTGATCATGCACTGATCAGGTGACTTATCATGCACTGTTCACGTGACTGATCAGGCACTGATCACGTGACTGATCATGCACTGATCTCGTGGCTATCATGCACGGCTCACGTGGCTGATCATGCTATGATCACGTAGCTCCCATGTACTGGTCACGTGAGTGATCATGCACTGATCACCTAATTGATCATGCACTGATCATGTGGCTGATCATGCACTGATCACGTGGCTGATAATACAATGATCACGTGACTGATCAAGCACTGATCACGTGACTGATCATGCACTGATCTCGTGGCTATCATGCATGGCTCACGTGGCTGATCATGCTATGATCACGTAGCTCCCATGTACTGGTCACGTGAGTGATCATGCACTGATCACGTAATTGATCATGCACTGATCATGTGGCTGATCATGCACTGATCACGTGACTGATCAAGCACTGATCACGTGACTGATCATGCACTGATCACGTGGCTATCATGCAGTGATCACTTGGCTGGTCATACACTGATCACGTGCCTGGTCATGCACTGATCACGTGGCTGATCATGCACTGATCTCGTGACTGATCATGCACTGATCACGTGGCTGATCATGCACTGATCACGTGGCTATCATGCACTGCTCACATGCTGATCATGCAATGATCACGCAGCTACAGTGTACTGGTCACATGACTGATCATGCACTGATCACGTGACTGATCATGCACTGATCACTTGGCTATCATGCACTACTCACGTGGCTGATCATGCAATGATCATGTAGCTACCGTGTACTGGTCACGTGACTGACCATACACTCATCAGGTGTCAGATCATGCACTGACCACGTGGCTATCATGCACTGATCACGAGACGGATCATACACTGTTCACGTCCATATCATGCACTGATCACATGACTGCCCATGCACTGATCACGTGGATGATCATACACTGATCATGTGACAGATCATGCGGTGATCACGTGGCTACCATGCACTGATCAAGTGGCTGATCATACTCTGCTCCCGAAACTGATCATGCACTGATCACGTGGCTCATCACGCACTGATCACTTGGCTGATCATGCACTGATCACGTGGCTCATCATGCACTGATCACGTGGATGATCATACACTGATAACGTGACTCATCATGCACTGATCACGTGGCTATCATGCACTGCTCACGTGGCTGATCCTGCAATGATCACGCAGCTACGATATACTAGTCACATGACTGATCATATACAGATCACGTGACTAATCATGAAGTGATCACGTGGCTATCCTGCACTGATCACGTGGATATCATGCACTGATCACGTGGCTGATCAAACACGTATCACGTGACTGATCATGCAATGATCACGTGACTGACCATGCACTGATCACGTGACTGATCATCCACTGAACAGTTGGCTATCATGCACTGATTACTTGGCTGATCATACACTGATCACGAGACTGATCATGCACTGATCATCTGGCTATCATGCACTCATTACCTGGCTATCGTGCACTGATCACGTGGTTGATCATACACTGATCACGAGACTGATCATGCACTGATCACGTCTATATCATGCACTGATCACAAGACTGCCCATGCACTGATCACGTGGATGATCATACACTGATCATGTGACAGATCATGCCATGATCACGTGGCTATCATGCACTACTCACGTGGCTGATCATGCAATGATCCCGTAGCTACCATGTACTGGTCACGTGAGTGATCATGCACCTATCACGTAATTGATCATGCACTGATCAGGTGACTTATCATGCACTGTTCACGTGACTGATCAGGCACTGATCACGTGACTGATCATGCACTGATCTCGTGGCTATCATGCATGGCTCACGTGGCTGATCATGCTATGATCACGTAGCTCCCATGTACTGGTCACGTGAGTGATCATGCACTGATCACATAATTGCTCATGCACTGATCATTTGGCTGATCATGCACTGATCACGTGGCTGATAATACAATGATCACGTGACTGATCAAGCACTGATCACGTGACTGATCATGCACTGATCTCGTGGCTATCATGCATGGCTCACGTGGCTGATCATGCTATGATCATGTAGCTCCCATGTACTGGTCACGTGAGTGATCATGCACTGATCACGTAATTGATCATGCACTGATCATGTGGCTGATCATGCACTGATCACGTGGCTGATAATACACTGATCACGTGACTGATCAAGCACTGATCACGTGACTGATCATGCACTGATCACGTGGCTATCTTGCAGTGATCACTTGGCTGGTCATACACTGATCACGTGCCTGGTCATGCACTGATCACGTGGCTGATCATGCACTGATCACGTGACTGATCATGCACTGATCACGTGGCTGATCAAGCACTGATCACGTTCCTATCATGCACTTTTCACGTGGCTGATCATGCAATGATCATGTAGCTACCGTGTACCGGTCACGTGACTGACCATACACTGATCACGTGACTGATCATGCACTGATCACTTGGCTATCATGCACTACTCACGTGGCTGATCATGCAATGATCATGTAGCTACCGTGTACCGGTCACGTGACTGACCATACACTCATCAGGTGACAGATCATGCACTGATCACGTGGCTATCATGCACTGATCACGAGACGGATCATACACTGTTCACGTCCATATCATGCACTGATCACATGACTGCCCATGCACTGATCACGTGGATGATCATACACTGATCATGTGACAGATCATGCAGTGATCACGTGGCTACCATGCACTGATCAAGTGGCTGATCATACTCTTCTCCCGAAACTGATCATGCACTGATCACGTGGCTATCATGCACTGCTCACGTGAGTGATCATGCACTGATCACCTAATTGATCATGCACTGATCAGGTGATTATCATGCACTGTTCACGTGACTGATCATGCACTGATCACGTGACTGATCATGCACTGATCTCGTGGCTATCATGCATGGCTCACGTGGCTGATCATGCAATGATCACCTAGCTCCCATGTACTGGTCACGTGACTGATCATGCACTGATCACGTAATTGATCATGCACTGATCACGTGGCTGACCATACACTGGTCACGTGACTGATCATGCACTGATCACGTGACCGATCATGCACTGATCACGGGACTGATCATGCACTGATCACTTGGCTGGTCATACACTGATCACGTGCTTGGTCATACACTGATCACGTGCTTGGTCATGCACTGATCACGTGGCTGACCATACACTGGTCACGTGACTGATCATGCACTGATCACGTGACTGATCATGCACTGATCAAGGGACTGATCATGCACTGATCACGTGGCTGATCATACACTGTTCACGTGTCTGATCATCCCCTGATCACGTGGCTGATCATACACTGCTCATGTAGCTGATCATGCACTTATCACATGTCTATCATGCGGTGCTCACGTTGGTGACCCTGCAATGATCAAGTTGCTAACATGCACTGGTCACGTGACTGATCATGCAATGGTAACGTAATTGATCATGCACTGATCATGTGGCTATCATGCACTGATCACATGGCTGATCATACACTGATCACGTGCCTGGTCATGCAGAGATAACGTGACTACTCATGAAATGATCACCTGGCTATCATGCACTGATCACGTGGATATCATGCACTGATCATGTGGCTGATCACACACGTATCACGTGACTGATCCTGCACTGATCACGTGGCTATCATGCAATGATCACGTGGCTATCATGTACTGATCACGTGGCTAATCATGCAAAGATCACGTAGCTACCATGTACTGGTCACGTGACTGATCATACACTGATCACGTAATTGATCATGCACTGATCACGTGGCTGATCAGGCACTGATCACGTGACTGATCATGCACTGATCATTTGGCTATCATGCACTGATTACTTGGCTGATCATACACTGATCACGAGACTGATAAATCACTGATCATCTGGCTATCATGCACTCATTACCTGGCTATCGTGCACTGATCACGTGGTTGATCATACACTGATCACGAGACTGATCATGCACTGATCACGTCTATATCATGCACTGATCACATGACTGCCCATGCATTGATCACGTGGATGATCATACACTGATCATGTGACAGATCATGCACTGCTCACGTGGCTGATCATGCAATGATCACGTGACTGATCATGCACTGATCACATGGCTATCATGCACTGATTACTTGGCTGGTCATACACTGAACACGTTCCTGGTCATGCACTGATCACGTGGCTGATCATGCACTGATCACATAATTTATCATGCACTGATCATGTGGCTGATCATGCACTGCTCACGTGTCTGGTCATGCAATGATCACGTAGCTACCATATAATGGTCACATGATTCGTCATGCACAGATCACGTAAATGATCATGCACTGTTCACGTGACTGATCATGTACTGATCACGTGCCTGGTCATGCACTGATCACGTGGCTGATCATGCACTGATCACGTGACTCATCATGCACTGATCACGTGGCTGAACATGCACTGATCACGTGGCTATAATGCACTGCTCACGTAGCTGATCATGCAATGATCACGTAGCTACCATGTACTGGTCACATGACTGATCATGCACTGATCTCGTGACTGATCATGCACTGATCACGTGGCTATCATGCACTACCCACGTGGCTGATCATGCAATGATCATGTAGCTACCATGTACGGGTCACGTGACTGATCATACACCCATCAGATGACTGACCATGCACTGATCACGTGGCTATCATGCACTGCTCACGTGGCTGATCATGCAGTGATCATGTAGTTACAATGTACCGGTCAGGTGACTGATCATACACCCATCAGGTGACTGATCATGCACTGATCACGTGGCTTCATGCACTGCTCACTTGGCTGATCATGCAATGATCATATAGCAACCACATACTGGTCACGTACCTGATCATGCACTGATCACGTGGGTCATCATGCACTGATCACGTGACTGTTCACGCACTGATCACGTGGCTGATCATGCCCTGATCACGTGGCTATAATGCACTGATCACGTGGCGGATCATACACTGTTCACGTGCCTGGTCATGCACAGATCACGTGACTAACCATGAACTGATCAGCTGGCTATAATTCACTAATCACGTGGATATCATGCACTGATTACGTGCCTGTCATGCACAGATCACGTGACTAACCATGAACTGATCACGTAGGTATCATGCACTGATCACATGGCTGATCATACATTGTTCACGTGTCTGATCATGCACTGATCACGTGGCTGATCATACACTGCTCATGTAGCTGATCATGCACTGATCACGTGTCTATCATGCAGTGCTCACGTGGCTGATCCTGCAATGATCAAGTTGCTAACATGCACTGGTCACGTGACTGATCATGCAATGGTAACATAATTGATCATGCACTGATCACGTGGCTATCATGCACTGATCACATGGCTGATCATACACTGATCACGTGCCTGGTCATACAGAGATAACGTGACTACTCATGAAGTGATCACGTGGCTATCATGCACTGATCACGTGGATATCATGCACTGATCATGTGGCTGATCACACACGTATCACGTGACTGATCATGCACTGATCACGTGGCTATCATGCAATGATCACGTGGCTATCATGCACTGATCAGGTGACTGATCATGCACTGATCACTTGGCTATCATGCACTACTCACGTTGCTGATCATGCAATGATCATGTAGCTACCATGTACCTGTCACGTGACTGACCATACACCCATCAGTTGACTGATCATGCACTGATCACGTAGATATCATGCACTGATCACGAGACTGATCATGCACTGATCACGTCTATATCATGCACTGATCACATGACTGCCCATGCAATGATCACGTGGATGATCATACACTGATCATGTGACAAATCATGCAGTGATCACGTAGCTATCATGCACTGATCAAGTGGCTGATCATACTCTGCTCCCGATACTGATCATGCACTGATCACGTGGCTATCATGCACTGCTCACGTGGCTGATCATGCAATGATCACGTAGCTACCATGTACTGGTCACGTGACTGATCATGCACTGATAACATAATTGATCATGCACTGATCAGGTGACTTATCATGCACTGTACACGTGACTGATCATGCACTGATCACATTGCTGATCATGCAATGATCACGTAGCTCCCATGTATTCGTCACGTGACTGATCATGCACTGATCACGTAATTGATCATGCACTGATCATGTGGCTGATCATGCACTGATCACGTGGCTGATCATACAATGATCACGTGATTGATCATGCACTGATTACGTGTCTGATCATGCACTGATCACGTGGCTGATCATGCACTAATCACGTGGCTGATCATGCACTGATCACGTGGCTATCATGCACTGCTCACGTGGCTGATCATGCAATGATCACGCAGTTACCATGTCCTGGTCACATGACTGATCATGCACTGATCATGTGACTGATCATGCACTGATCACTTGGCTATCATGCACTACTTACGTGGCTGATCATGCAATGATCATGTAGCTACCATGTACCGGTCACGTGACTGATCATACACCCATCAGGTGACTGATCATGCACTGATCACGTGGCTATCATGCACTGTTCACGTGGCTGATCATACAAAGACCACCTGCCTGGTCATGCACAGATCACGTGACTAATCATGAACTGATCACGTAGCTATCATGCACTGATCACATGGCTGATCATGCACTGATCACGTGGCTATCATGCAATGATCACGTGGCTATCATGCACTGATCACATGGCTGATCATGCACTGATACCGTGACTGAGCATGGACTGATCACATGACTATCATGTAGTGATCACGTTACTTAATGGTGCTGATCATGGGCTGATCATGTGTGCTATCATACACTGATCATGTGCCTCTGGAGGCAATAAACAAAGAGCTGAGTAGGCACGAATCAAACAGTCAGCAGGCAATAATCATGGAACTCACCTGTGAGGAATCATGCTGCTCAGCTGGCAATAATCAAGCAGCTGAGCAGGCAGGAATTACGCAACACAGCTGGCAATTGTCAAGCAGATGAGCAGACAGTAATCATGCAGCTCAGCAGGCCCTGATCACGTGACTGAGCATGCACTGTTCACGTGGCTGATCATACACTGATCACGTGATTGATCATGCACTGATCACTTGGATATCATGCACTGCTCACGTGGCTGATCATGCAATGATCACGCAGCTACCATGTCCTGGTCACATGACTGATCATGCACTGACCACGTGACTGATCATGCACTGATCACGTGGCTATCATGCACTACTTACGTGGCTGATCATGCAATGATCATGTAGCTACCATGTACTGGTCACGTGACTGATCATACACCCATCAGGTGACTGATCATGCACTGCTCACTTGGCTATCATGCACTATTCACGTGGCTGATCATATACTGATCACCTGCCTGGTCATGCACAGATCACGTGACTAATCATGAACTGATCACATAGCTATCATGCACTGATCACCTGGCTGATCATGCACTGATCACATGGCTGTCATGCAATGATCACCTGTCTATCATGCACTGATCACTTGGATGATCATGCACTGATACCGTGACTGAGCATGGACTGATCACATGACTATCATGTAGTGATCACGTGTCTTAATGGTGGTGATTATGCGCTGATCATGTTTGGTATCATACACTGATCATGTGCCTCTGGAGGTAATAAACAAAGAGCTGAGTAGGCACGAATCAAACAGTCAGCAGGCAATAATCATGGAACTCAGCTGTGAGGAATCATGCTGCTCAGCTGGCAATAATCAAGCAGCTGAGCAGGCAGGAATTATGCAGCACAGCTGGCAATTGTCAAGCAGATGAGCAGACAGTAATCACGCAGCTCAGCAGGCCCTGATCACGTGACTGAGCATGCACTGTTCACGTGGCTGATCATACACTGATCACGTGATTGATCATGCACTGATCACATGGCTATCATGCACTGATTACTTGGCTGGTCATACACTGATCACGAGGCACTCATGCACTGATCACCTGGCTGACCATGCAATGATCACGTGTCTGGTCATGCAATGATCACGTAGCTACCATATAATGGTCACGTGATTCGTCATGCACAGATCATGTAAATGATCATGCACTGTTCACGTGACTGATCATGTACTGATCACGTGCCTGGTCATGCACTGATCACGTGGCTGATCATGCATTGATCACGTGACTGATCATGCACTGATCACGTGGCTGAACATGCACTGATCACGTGGCTATAACGCACTGCTCACGTAGCTGATCATGCAATGATCACGTAGCTACCATGTACTGGTCACATGACTGATCATGCACTGATCTCGTGACTGATCATGCACTGATCACGTGGCTATCATGCACTACCCACGTGGCTGATCATGCAATGATCATGTAGCTACCATGTATGGGTCACGTGACTGATCATACACGCATCAGGTGACTGACCATGCACTGATCACGTGGCTATCATGCACTGCTCACGTGGCTGATCATGCAGTGATCATGTAGTTACAATATACCGATCAGGTGACTGATCATACACCCATCAGGTGACTGATCATGCACTGATCTCGTGACTGATCATGCACTGATCACGTGGCTATCATGCACTGATCACGTGGCTGATCATGCAGTGATCATGTAGTTACAATGTACCGGTGAGGTGACTGATCATACACCCATCAGGTGACTGATCATGCACTGATCACGTTTCTATCATGCACTGCTCACGTGGCTGATCATGCACTGATCACGTGACTGTTCACGCACTGATCACGTGGCTGATCATGCCCTGATCACGTGGCTATAATGCACTGATCACGTGGCGGATCATACACTGTTCACGTGCCTGGTCATGCACAGATCACGTGACTAATCAGGAACTGATCAGCTGGCTAGAATTCACTAATCACGTGGATATCATGCACTGATTACGTGCCTGTCATGCACAGATCACGTGACTAACCATGAACTGATCACGTAGGTATCATGCACTGATCACATGGCTGATCATACATTGTTCACGTGTCTGATCATGCACTGATCACGTGGCTGATCATACACTGCTCATGTAGCTGATCATGCACTGATCACGTGTCTATCATGCAGTGCTCACGTGGCTGATCCTGCAATGATCAAGTTGCTAACATGCACTGGTCACGTGACTGATCATGCAATGGTAACATAATTGATCATGCACTGATCACGTGGCTATCATGCACTGATCACATGGCTGATCATACACTGATCACGTGCCTGGTCATACAGAGATAACGTGACTACTCATGAAGTGATCACGTGGCTATCATGCACTGATCACGTGGATATCATGCACTGATCATGTGGCTGATCACACACGTATCACGTGACTGATCATGCACTGATCACGTGGCTATCATGCAATGATCACGTGGCTATCATGCACTGATCACGTGACTGATCATGCACTGATCACTTGGCTATCATGCACTACTCACGTTGCTGATCATGCAATGATCATGTAGCTACCATGTACCTGTCACGTGACTGACCATACACCCATCAGTTGACTGATCATGCACTGATCACGTAGATATCATGCACTGATCACGAGACTGTTCACGCACTGATCACGTGGCTGATCATGCCCTGATCACGTGGCTATAATGCACTGATCACGTGGCGGATCATACACTGCTCATGTAGCTGATCATGCACTGATCACGTGTCTATCATGCAGTGCTCACGTGGCTGATCCTGCAATGATCAAGTTGCTAACATGCACTGGTCACGTGACTGATCATGCAATGGTAACATAATTGATCATGCACTGATCACGTGGCTATCATGCACTGATCACATGGCTGATCATACACTGATCACGTGCCTGGTCATACAGAGATAACGTGACTACTCATGAAGTGATCACGTGGCTATCATGCACTGATCACGTGGATATCATGCACTGATCATGTGGCTGATCACACACGTATCACGTGACTGATCATGCACTGATCACGTGGCTATCATGCAATGATCACGTGGCTATCATGCACTGATCACGAGACTGATCATGCACTGATCACTTGGCTATCATGCACTACTCACGTGGCTGATCATGCAATGATCATGTAGCTTCCATGTACCTGTCACGTGACTGACCATACACCCATCAGTTGACTGATCATGCACTGATCACGTAGATATCATGCACTGATCACGAGACTGATCATGCACTGATCACGTCTATATCATGTACTGATCACATGACTGCCCATGCAATGATCACGTGGATGATCATACACTGATCATGTGACAAATCATGCAGTGATCACGTTGCTATCATGCACTGATCAAGTGGCTGATCATACTCTGCTCCCGATACTGATCATGCACTGATCACGTGGCTATCATGCACTGCTCACGTGGCTGATCATGCAATGATCACGTAGCTACCATGTACTGGTCACGTGACTGATCATGCACTGATAACATAATTGATCATGCACTGATGAGGTGACATATCATGCACTGTACACGTGACTGATCATGCACTGATCACATTGCTGATCATGCAATGATCACGTAGCTCCCATGTATTCGTCACATGACTGATCATGCACTGATCACGTAATTGATCATGCACTGATCATGTGGCTGATCATGCACTGCTCACGTGGCTGATCATGCAATGATCACGCAGCTACCATGTCCTGGTCACATGACTGATCATGCACTGATCATGTGACTGATTATGCACTGATCACGTGGCTATCATGCACTACTTACGTGGCTGATCATGCAATGATCATGTAGCTACCATGTACCAGTCACGTGACTGATCATACACCCATCAGGTGACTGATCATGCACTGATCACGTGGCTATCATGCACTATTCACGTCGCTGATCATACACTGATCACCTGCCTCGTCATGCACAGGTCACGTGACTAATCATGAACTGATCACGTAGCTATCATGCACTGATCACCTGGCTGATCATGCACTGATCACGTGGCTATCATGCAATGATCACCTGGCAATCATGCACTGATCACTTGGCTGATCATGCACTGATACCGTGACTGAGCATGGACTGATCACATGACTATCATGTAGTGATCACGTGACTTAATGGTGGTGATCATGCGCTGATCATGTTTGGTATCATACACTGATCATGTGCCTCCGGAGGTAATAAACAAAGAGCTGAGTAGGCACGAATCAAACAGTCAGCAGGCAATAATCATGGAACTCAGCTGTGAGGAATCATGCTGCTCAGCTGGCAATAATCAAGCAGCTGAGCAGGCAGGAATTATGCAGCACAGCTGGCAATTGTCAAGCAGATGAGCAGACAGTAATCACGCAGCTCAGCAGGCCCTGATCACGTGACTGAGCATGCACTGTTCACGTGGCTGATCATACACTGATCACGTGATTGATCATGCACTGATCACTTGGATATCATGCACTGATCACGTGGCTGATCATACAATTTTCACGTGTCTGACCATGCACTGATCACGTGGCTGATCATACACTGCTCACGTAACTGATCATGCACTGATCACTTGGCTATCATACACTGATCACGTGGCTGAACATGCACTGTTCACGTGGCTGATCACACACCTGTCACGTGTCTGATCATGCAGTGATCACGTGGCACTCATGCACTGATCACGTGTCTGATCATACTCTGCTCACGTAAGTGATCATGCACACATCACGTGGCTATCATGCACTGCTCACGTGGCTCGTCATGCAATGATCACGTAGCTACCATATACTGCTCACGTGACTCATTATGCACAGATCATGTAAATGATCATGCACTGTTCACGTGACTGATCATGTACTGATCACGTGACTGATCATGCACTGATCACGTGGCTATCATGCTCTGCTCACGTGGCTGATCATGCAATGATCACGTAGCAACCATGTACTGGTCACGTGACTGATCATGCACTGATCACATAATTGATCCTGAACAGATCACGTGGCTCATCATGCACTGATCACGTGGCTGATCACACATGTATCACGTGACTGATCATGCACTGATCACGTGGCTCTCATGCACTGATCACGTGGCTCTCATGCACTGATCACGTGGATATGATGCACTGATCACGTGGCTATCATGCACTGATATCATGCACTGATCACGTGGCTGATCACACACGTATCACATGACTGATCATGCCCTGATCACGTGACTATCATGCACTGATCACGTGGCTATCATGCACTGATCACGTGGCTGATCATGCAATGATCACGTAGCTACCATGTACTGGTCACGTGACTGATCATGCACTGATCACGTAATTATTCCTGCACTGATCACGTGGCTCATCACGCACTGATCACTTGGCTGATCATGCACTGATCACGTGGCTCATCATGCACTGATCACGTGGATGATCATACACTGATAACGTGACTCATCATGCACTGATCACGTGGCTATCATGCACTGCTCACGTGGCTGATCCTGCAATGATCACGCAGCTACGATATACTAGTCACATGACTGATCATATACAGATCACGTGACTAATCATGAAGTGATCACGTGGCTATCCTGCACTGATCACGTGGATATCATGCACTGATCACGTGGCTGATCACACACGTATCACGTGACTGATCATGCAATGATCACGTGACTGACCATGCACTGATCACGTGACTGATCATCCACTGAACAGTTGGCTATCATGCACTGATTACTTGGCTGATCATACACTGATCACGTGACTGATCATGCACTGATCATCTGGCTATCATGCACTCATTACCTGGCTATCGTGCACTGATCACGTGGTTGATCATACACTGATCACGAGACTGATCATGCACTGATCACGTCTATATCATGCACTGATCACAAGACTGCCCATGCACTGATCACGTGGATGATCATACACTGATCATGTGACAGATCATGCCATGATCACGTGGCTATCATGCACTGATCAAGTGGCTGATCATACTCTGCTCCCGAAACTGATCATGCACTGCTCACGTGGCTATCATGCACTGCTCACGTGGCTGATCATGCAATGATCCCGTAGCTACCATGTACTGGTCACGTGAGTGATCATGCACCTATCACGTAATTGATCATGCACTGATCAGGTGACTTATCATGCACTGTTCACGTGACTGATCAGGCACTGATCACGTGACTGATCATGCACTGATCTCGTGGCTATCATGCACGGCTCACGTGGCTGATCATGCTATGATCACGTAGCTCCCATGTACTGGTCACGTGAGTGATCATGCACTGATCACCTAATTGATCATGCACTGATCATGTGGCTGATCATGCACTGATCACGTGGCTGATAATACAATGATCACGTGACTGATCAAGCACTGATCACGTGACTGATCATGCACTGATCTCGTGGCTATCATGCATGGCTCACGTGGCTGATCATGCTATGATCACGTAGCTCCCATGTACTGGTCACGTGAGTGATCATGCACTGATCACGTAATTGATCATGCACTGATCATGTGGCTGATCATGCACTGATCACGTGACTGATCAAGCACTGATCACGTGACTGATCATGCACTGATCACGTGGCTATCATGCAGTGATCACTTGGCTGGTCATACACTGATCACGTGCCTGGTCATGCACTGATCACGTGGCTGATCATGCACTGATCACGTGACTGATCATGCACTGATCACGTGGCTGATCATGCACTGATCACGTGGCTATCATGCACTGCTCACATGCTGATCATGCAATGATCACGCAGCTACAGTGTACTGGTCACATGACTGATCATGCACTGATCACGTGACTGATCATGCACTGATCACTTGGCTATCATGCACTACTCACGTGGCTGATCATGCAATGATCATGTAGCTACCGTGTACTGGTCACGTGACTGACCATACACTCATCAGGTGTCAGATCATGCACTGACCACGTGGCTATCATGCACTGATCACGAGACGGATCATACACTGTTCACGTCCATATCATGCACTGATCACATGACTGCCCATGCACTGATCACGTGGATGATCATACACTGATCATGTGACAGATCATGCGGTGATCACGTGGCTACCATGCACTGATCAAGTGGCTGATCATACTCTGCTCCCGAAACTGATCATGCACTGATCACGTGGCTCATCACGCACTGATCACTTGGCTGATCATGCACTGATCACGTGGCTCATCATGCACTGATCACGTGGATGATCATACACTGATAACGTGACTCATCATGCACTGATCACGTGGCTATCATGCACTGCTCACGTGGCTGATCCTGCAATGATCACGCAGCTACGATATACTAGTCACATGACTGATCATATACAGATCACGTGACTAATCATGAAGTGATCACGTGGCTATCCTGCACTGATCACGTGGATATCATGCACTGATCACGTGGCTGATCAAACACGTATCACGTGACTGATCATGCAATGATCACGTGACTGACCATGCACTGATCACGTGACTGATCATCCACTGAACAGTTGGCTATCATGCACTGATTACTTGGCTGATCATACACTGATCACGAGACTGATCATGCACTGATCATCTGGCTATCATGCACTCATTACCTGGCTATCGTGCACTGATCACGTGGTTGATCATACACTGATCACGAGACTGATCATGCACTGATCACGTCTATATCATGCACTGATCACAAGACTGCCCATGCACTGATCACGTGGATGATCATACACTGATCATGTGACAGATCATGCCATGATCACGTGGCTATCATGCACTACTCACGTGGCTGATCATGCAATGATCCCGTAGCTACCATGTACTGGTCACGTGAGTGATCATGCACCTATCACGTAATTGATCATGCACTGATCAGGTGACTTATCATGCACTGTTCACGTGACTGATCAGGCACTGATCACGTGACTGATCATGCACTGATCTCGTGGCTATCATGCACGGCTCACGTGGCTGATCATGCTATGATCACGTAGCTCCCATGTACTGGTCACGTGAGTGATCATGCACTGATCACCTAATTGATCATGCACTGATCATGTGGCTGATCATGCACTGATCACGTGGCTGATAATACAATGATCACGTGACTGATCAAGCACTGATCACGTGACTGATCATGCACTGATCTCGTGGCTATCATGCATGGCTCACGTGGCTGATCATGCTATGATCACGTAGCTCCCATGTACTGGTCACGTGAGTGATCATGCACTGATCACGTAATTGATCATGCACTGATCATGTGGCTGATCATGCACTGATCACGTGACTGATCAAGCACTGATCACGTGACTGATCATGCACTGATCACGTGGCTATCATGCAGTGATCACTTGGCTGGTCATACACTGATCACGTGCCTGGTCATGCACTGATCACGTGGCTGATCATGCACTGATCACGTGACTGATCATGCACTGATCACGTGGCTGATCATGCACTGATCACGTGGCTATCATGCACTGCTCACATGCTGATCATGCAATGATCACGCAGCTACAGTGTACTGGTCACATGACTGATCATGCACTGATCACGTGACTGATCATGCACTGATCACTTGGCTATCATGCACTACTCACGTGGCTGATCATGCAATGATCATGTAGCTACCGTGTACTGGTCACGTGACTGACCATACACTCATCAGGTGTCAGATCATGCACTGACCACGTGGCTATCATGCACTGATCACGAGACGGATCATACACTGTTCACGTCCATATCATGCACTGATCACATGACTGCCCATGCACTGATCACGTGGATGATCATACACTGATCATGTGACAGATCATGCGGTGATCACGTGGCTACCATGCACTGATCAAGTGGCTGATCATACTCTGCTCCCGAAACTGATCATGCACTGATCACGTGGCTCATCACGCACTGATCACTTGGCTGATCATGCACTGATCACGTGGCTCATCATGCACTGATCACGTGGATGATCATACACTGATAACGTGACTCATCATGCACTGCTCACGTGGCTGATCCTGCAATGATCACGCAGCTACGATATACTAGTCACATGACTGATCATATACAGATCACGTGACTAATCATGAAGTGATCACGTGGCTATCCTGCACTGATCACGTGGATATCATGCACTGATCACGTGGCTGATCAAACACGTATCACGTGACTGATCATGCAATGATCACGTGACTGACCATGCACTGATCACGTGACTGATCATCCACTGAACAGTTGGCTATCATGCACTGATTACTTGGCTGATCATACACTGATCACGAGACTGATCATGCACTGATCATCTGGCTATCATGCACTCATTACCTGGCTATCGTGCACTGATCACGTGGTTGATCATACACTGATCACGAGACTGATCATGCACTGATCACGTCTATATCATGCACTGATCACAAGACTGCCCATGCACTGATCACGTGGATGATCATACACTGATCATGTGACAGATCATGCCATGATCACGTGGCTATCATGCACTACTCACGTGGCTGATCATGCAATGATCCCGTAGCTACCATGTACTGGTCACGTGAGTGATCATGCACCTATCACGTAATTGATCATGCACTGATCAGGTGACTTATCATGCACTGTTCACGTGACTGATCAGGCACTGATCACGTGACTGATCATGCACTGATCTCGTGGCTATCATGCACGGCTCACGTGGCTGATCATGCTATGATCACGTAGCTCCCATGTACTGGTCACGTGAGTGATCATGCACTGATCACATAATTGCTCATGCACTGATCATTTGGCTGATCATGCACTGATCACGTGGCTGATAATACAATGATCACGTGACTGATCAAGCACTGATCACGTGACTGATCATGCACTGATCTCGTGGCTATCATGCATGGCTCACGTGGCTGATCATGCTATGATCATGTAGCTCCCATGTACTGGTCACGTGAGTGATCATGCACTGATCACGTAATTGATCATGCACTGATCATGTGGCTGATCATGCACTGATCACGTGGCTGATAATACACTGATCACGTGACTGATCAAGCACTGATCACGTGACTGATCATGCACTGATCACGTGGCTATCTTGCAGTGATCACTTGGCTGGTCATACACTGATCACGTGCCTGGTCATGCACTGATCACGTGGCTGATCATGCACTGATCACGTGACTGATCATGCACTGATCACGTGGCTGATCAAGCACTGATCACGTTCCTATCATGCACTTTTCACGTGGCTGATCATGCAATGATCATGTAGCTACCGTGTACCGGTCACGTGACTGACCATACACTGATCACGTGACTGATCATGCACTGATCACTTGGCTATCATGCACTACTCACGTGGCTGATCATGCAATGATCATGTAGCTACCGTGTACCGGTCACGTGACTGACCATACACTCATCAGGTGACAGATCATGCACTGATCACGTGGCTATCATGCACTGATCACGAGACGGATCATACACTGTTCACGTCCATATCATGCACTGATCACATGACTGCCCATGCACTGATCACGTGGATGATCATACACTGATCATGTGACAGATCATGCAGTGATCACGTGGCTACCATGCACTGATCAAGTGGCTGATCATACTCTTCTCCCGAAACTGATCATGCACTGATCACGTGGCTATCATGCACTGCTCACGTGAGTGATCATGCACTGATCACCTAATTGATCATGCACTGATCAGGTGATTATCATGCACTGTTCACGTGACTGATCATGCACTGATCACGTGACTGATCATGCACTGATCTCGTGGCTATCATGCATGGCTCACGTGGCTGATCATGCAATGATCACCTAGCTCCCATGTACTGGTCACGTGACTGATCATGCACTGATCACGTAATTGATCATGCACTGATCACGTGGCTGACCATACACTGGTCACGTGACTGATCATGCACTGATCACGTGACCGATCATGCACTGATCACGGGACTGATCATGCACTGATCACTTGGCTGGTCATACACTGATCACGTGCTTGGTCATACACTGATCACGTGCTTGGTCATGCACTGATCACGTGGCTGACCATACACTGGTCACGTGACTGATCATGCACTGATCACGTGACTGATCATGCACTGATCAAGGGACTGATCATGCACTGATCACGTGGCTGATCATACACTGTTCACGTGTCTGATCATCCCCTGATCACGTGGCTGATCATACACTGCTCATGTAGCTGATCATGCACTTATCACATGTCTATCATGCGGTGCTCACGTTGGTGACCCTGCAATGATCAAGTTGCTAACATGCACTGGTCACGTGACTGATCATGCAATGGTAACGTAATTGATCATGCACTGATCATGTGGCTATCATGCACTGATCACATGGCTGATCATACACTGATCACGTGCCTGGTCATGCAGAGATAACGTGACTACTCATGAAATGATCACCTGGCTATCATGCACTGATCACGTGGATATCATGCACTGATCATGTGGCTGATCACACACGTATCACGTGACTGATCCTGCACTGATCACGTGGCTATCATGCAATGATCACGTGGCTATCATGTACTGATCACGTGGCTAATCATGCAAAGATCACGTAGCTACCATGTACTGGTCACGTGACTGATCATACACTGATCACGTAATTGATCATGCACTGATCACGTGGCTGATCAGGCACTGATCACGTGACTGATCATGCACTGATCATTTGGCTATCATGCACTGATTACTTGGCTGATCATACACTGATCACGAGACTGATAAATCACTGATCATCTGGCTATCATGCACTCATTACCTGGCTATCATGCACTGATCACGTGGTTGATCATACACTGATCACGAGACTGATCATGCACTGATCACGTCTATATCATGCACTGATCACATGACTGCCCATGCATTGATCACGTGGATGATCATACACTGATCATGTGACAGATCATGCACTGCTCACGTGGCTGATCATGCAATGATCACGTGACTGATCATGCACTGATCACATGGCTATCATGCACTGATTACTTGGCTGGTCATACACTGAACACGTTCCTGGTCATGCACTGATCACGTGGCTGATCATGCACTGATCACATAATTTATCATGCACTGATCATGTGGCTGATCATGCACTGCTCACGTGTCTGGTCATGCAATGATCACGTAGCTACCATATAATGGTCACATGATTCGTCATGCACAGATCACGTAAATGATCATGCACTGTTCACGTGACTGATCATGTACTGATCACGTGCCTGGTCATGCACTGATCACGTGGCTGATCATGCACTGATCACGTGACTCATCATGCACTGATCACGTGGCTGAACATGCACTGATCACGTGGCTATAACGCACTGCTCACGTAGCTGATCATGCAATGATCACGTAGCTACCATGTACTGGTCACATGACTGATCATGCACTGATCTCGTGACTGATCATGCACTGATCACGTGGCTATCATGCACTACCCACGTGGCTGATCATGCAATGATCATGTAGCTACCATGTACGGGTCACGTGACTGATCATACACCCATCAGATGACTGACCATGCACTGATCACGTGGCTATCATGCACTGCTCACGTGGCTGATCATGCAGTGATCATGTAGTTACAATGTACCGGTCAGGTGACTGATCATACACCCATCAGGTGACTGATCATGCACTGATCACGTGGCTTCATGCACTGCTCACTTGGCTGATCATGCAATGATCATATAGCAACCACATACTGGTCACGTACCTGATCATGCACTGATCACGTGGGTCATCATGCACTGATCACGTGACTGTTCACGCACTGATCACGTGGCTGATCATGCCCTGATCACGTGGCTATAATGCACTGATCACGTGGCGGATCATACACTGTTCACGTGCCTGGTCATGCACAGATCACGTGACTAACCATGAACTGATCAGCTGGCTATAATTCACTAATCACGTGGATATCATGCACTGATTACGTGCCTGTCATGCACAGATCACGTGACTAACCATGAACTGATCACGTAGGTATCATGCACTGATCACATGGCTGATCATACATTGTTCACGTGTCTGATCATGCACTGATCACGTGGCTGATCATACACTGCTCATGTAGCTGATCATGCACTGATCACGTGTCTATCATGCAGTGCTCACGTGGCTGATCCTGCAATGATCAAGTTGCTAACATGCACTGGTCACGTGACTGATCATGCAATGGTAACATAATTGATCATGCACTGATCACGTGGCTATCATGCACTGATCACATGGCTGATCATACACTGATCACGTGCCTGGTCATACAGAGATAACGTGACTACTCATGAAGTGATCACGTGGCTATCATGCACTGATCACGTGGATATCATGCACTGATCATGTGGCTGATCACACACGTATCACGTGACTGATCATGCACTGATCACGTGGCTATCATGCAATGATCACGTGGCTATCAAGCACTGATCAGGTGACTGATCATGCACTGATCACTTGGCTATCATGCACTACTCACGTTGCTGATCATGCAATGATCATGTAGCTACCATGTACCTGTCACGTGACTGACCATACACCCATCAGTTGACTGATCATGCACTGATCACGTAGATATCATGCACTGATCACGAGACTGATCATGCACTGATCACGTCTATATCATGCACTGATCACATGACTGCCCATGCAATGATCACGTGGATGATCATACACTGATCATGTGACAAATCATGCAGTGATCACGTTGCTATCATGCACTGATCAAGTGGCTGATCATACTCTGCTCCCGATACTGATCATGCACTGATCACGTGGCTATCATGCACTGCTCACGTGGCTGATCATGCAATGATCACGTAGCTACCATGTACTGGTCACGTGACTGATCATGCACTGATAACATAATTGATCATGCACTGATCAGGTGACTTATCATGCACTGTACACGTGACTGATCATGCACTGATCACATTGCTGATCATGCAATGATCACGTAGCTCCCATGTATTCGTCACGTGACTGATCATGCACTGATCACGTAATTGATCATGCACTGATCATGTGGCTGATCATGCACTGATCACGTGGCTGATCATACAATGATCACGTGATTGATCATGCACTGATTACGTGTCTGATCATGCACTGATCACGTGGCTGATCATGCACTAATCACGTGGCTGATCATGCACTGATCACGTGGCTATCATGCACTGCTCACGTGGCTGATCATGCAATGATCACGCAGTTACCATGTCCTGGTCACATGACTGATCATGCACTGATCATGTGACTGATCATGCACTGATCACTTGGCTATCATGCACTACTTACGTGGCTGATCATGCAATGATCATGTAGCTACCATGTACCGGTCACGTGACTGATCATACACCCATCAGGTGACTGATCATGCACTGATCACGTGGCTATCATGCACTGTTCACGTGGCTGATCATACAAAGACCACCTGCCTGGTCATGCACAGATCACGTGACTAATCATGAACTGATCACGTAGCTATCATGCACTGATCACATGGCTGATCATGCACTGATCACGTGGCTATCATGCAATGATCACGTGGCTATCATGCACTGATCACATGGCTGATCATGCACTGATACCGTGACTGAGCATGGACTGATCACATGACTATCATGTAGTGATCACGTTACTTAATGGTGCTGATCATGGGCTGATCATGTGTGCTATCATACACTGATCATGTGCCTCTGGAGGCAATAAACAAAGAGCTGAGTAGGCACGAATCAAACAGTCAGCAGGCAATAATCATGGAACTCACCTGTGAGGAATCATGCTGCTCAGCTGGCAATAATCAAGCAGCTGAGCAGGCAGGAATTACGCAACACAGCTGGCAATTGTCAAGCAGATGAGCAGACAGTAATCATGCAGCTCAGCAGGCCCTGATCACGTGACTGAGCATGCACTGTTCACGTGGCTGATCATACACTGATCACGTGATTGATCATGCACTGATCACTTGGATATCATGCACTGCTCACGTGGCTGATCATGCAATGATCACGCAGCTACCATGTACTGGTCACATGACTGATCATGCACTGACCACGTGACTGATCATGCACTGATCACGTGGCTATCATGCACTACTTACGTGGCTGATCATGCAATGATCATGTAGCTACCATGTACTGGTCACGTGACTGATCATACACCCATCAGGTGACTGATCATGCACTGATCACTTGGCTATCATGCACTATTCACGTGGCTGATCATATACTGATCACCTGCCTGGTCATGCACAGATCACGTGACTAATCATGAACTGATCACATAGCTATCATGCACTGATCACCTGGCTGATCATGCACTGATCACATGGCTGTCATGCAATGATCACCTGTCTATCATGCACTGATCACTTGGATGATCATGCACTGATACCGTGACTGAGCATGGACTGATCACATGACTATCATGTAGTGATCACGTGTCTTAATGGTGGTGATCATGCGCTGATCATGTTTGGTATCATACACTGATCATGTGCCTCTGGAGGTAATAAACAAAGAGCTGAGTAGGCACGAATCAAACAGTCAGCAGGCAATAATCATGGAACTCAGCTGTGAGGAATCATGCTGCTCAGCTGGCAATAATCAAGCAGCTGAGCAGGCAGGAATTATGCAGCACAGCTGGCAAATGTCAAGCAGATGAGCAGACAGTAATCACGCAGCTCAGCAGGCCCTGATCACGTGACTGAGCATGCACTGTTCACGTGGCTGATCATACACTGATCACGTGATTGATCATGCACTGATCACATGGCTATCATGCACTGATTACTTGGCTGGTCATACACTGATCACGAGGCACTCATGCACTGATCACCTGGCTGACCATGCAATGATCACGTGTCTGGTCATGCAATGATCACGTAGCTACCATATAATGGTCACGTGATTCGTCATGCACAGATCATGTAAATGATCATGCACTGTTCACGTGACTGATCATGTACTGATCACGTGCCTGGTCATGCACTGATCACGTGGCTGATCATGCATTGATCACGTGACTGATCATGCACTGATCACGTGGCTGAACATGCACTGATCACGTGGCTATAACGCACTGCTCACGTAGCTGATCATGCAATGATCACGTAGCTACCATGTACTGGTCACATGACTGATCATGCACTGATCTCGTGACTGATCATGCACTGATCACGTGGCTATCATGCACTACCCACGTGGCTGATCATGCAATGATCATGTAGCTACCATGTATGGGTCACGTGACTGATCATACACGCATCAGGTGACTGACCATGCACTGATCACGTGGCTATCATGCACTGCTCACGTGGCTGGTCATGCAGTGATCATGTAGTTACAATATACCGATCAGGTGACTGATCATACACCCATCAGGTGACTGATCATGCACTGATCTCGTGACTGATCATGCACTGATCACGTGGCTATCATGCACTGATCACGTGGCTGATCATGCAGTGATCATGTAGTTACAATGTACCGGTGAGGTGACTGATCATACACCCATCAGGTGACTGATCATGCACTGATCACGTTTCTATCATGCACTGCTCACGTGGCTGATCATGCACTGATCACGTGACTGTTCACGCACTGATCACGTGGCTGATCATGCCCTGATCACGTGGCTATAATGCACTGATCACGTGGCGGATCATACACTGTTCACGTGCCTGGTCATGCACAGATCACGTGACTAATCAGGAACTGATCAGCTGGCTAGAATTCACTAATCACGTGGATATCATGCACTGATTACGTGCCTGTCATGCACAGATCACGTGACTAACCATGAACTGATCACGTAGGTATCATGCACTGATCACATGGCTGATCATACATTGTTCACGTGTCTGATCATGCACTGATCACGTGGCTGATCATACACTGCTCATGTAGCTGATCATGCACTGATCACGTGTCTATCATGCAGTGCTCACGTGGCTGATCCTGCAATGATCAAGTTGCTAACATGCACTGGTCACGTGACTGATCATGCAATGGTAACATAATTGATCATGCACTGATCACGTGGCTATCATGCACTGATCACATGGCTGATCATACACTGATCACGTGCCTGGTCATACAGAGATAACGTGACTACTCATGAAGTGATCACGTGGCTATCATGCACTGATCACGTGTATATCATGCACTGATCATGTGGCTGATCACACACGTATCACGTGACTGATCATGCACTGATCACGTGGCTATCATGCAATGATCACGTGGCTATCATGCACTGATCACGTGACTGATCATGCACTGATCACTTGGCTATCATGCACTACTCACGTTGCTGATCATGCAATGATCATGTAGCTACCATGTACCTGTCACGTGACTGACCATACACCCATCAGTTGACTGATCATGCACTGATCACGTAGATATCATGCACTGATCACGAGACTGTTCACGCACTGATCACGTGGCTGATCATGCCCTGATCACGTGGCTATAATGCACTGATCACGTGGCGGATCATACACTGCTCATGTAGCTGATCATGCACTGATCACGTGTCTATCATGCAGTGCTCACGTGGCTGATCCTGCAATGATCAAGTTGCTAACATGCACTGGTCACGTGACTGATCATGCAATGGTAACATAATTGATCATGCACTGATCACGTGGCTATCATGCACTGATCACATGGCTGATCATACACTGATCACGTGCCTGGTCATACAGAGATAACGTGACTACTCATGAAGTGATCACGTGGCTATCATGCACTGATCACGTGGATATCATGCACTGATCATGTGGCTGATCACACACGTATCACGTGACTGATCATGCACTGATCACGTGGCTATCATGCAATGATCACGTGGCTATCATGCACTGATCACGAGACTGATCATGCACTGATCACTTGGCTATCATGCACTACTCACGTGGCTGATCATGCAATGATCATGTAGCTTCCATGTACCTGTCACGTGACTGACCATACACCCATCAGTTGACTGATCATGCACTGATCACGTAGATATCATGCACTGATCACGAGACTGATCATGCACTGATCACGTCTATATCATGTACTGATCACATGACTGCCCATGCAATGATCACGTGGATGATCATACACTGATCATGTGACAAATCATGCAGTGATCACGTTGCTATCATGCACTGATCAAGTGGCTGATCATACTCTGCTCCCGATACTGATCATGCACTGATCACGTGGCTATCATGCACTGCTCACGTGGCTGATCATGCAATGATCACGTAGCTACCATGTACTGGTCACGTGACTGATCATGCACTGATAACATAATTGATCATGCACTGATCAGGTGACTTATCATGCACTGTACACGTGACTGATCATGCACTGATCACATTGCTGATCATGCAATGATCACGTAGCTCCCATGTATTCGTCACATGACTGATCATGCACTGATCACGTAATTGATCATGCACTGATCATGTGGCTGATCATGCACTGATCACGTGGCTGATCATACAATGATCACGTGATTGATCATGCACTGTTTACGTGTCTGATCATGCACTGATCACGTGGCTGATCATGCACTAATCACGTGGCTGATCATGCACTGAACACGTGGCTATCATGCACTGCTCACGTGGCTGATCATGCAATGATCACGCAGCTACCATGTCCTGGTCACATGACTGATCATGCACTGATCATGTGACTGATCATGCACTGATCACTTGGCTATCATGCACTACTTACGTGGCTGATCATGCAATGTTCATGTAGCTACCATGTACCGGTCACGTGACTGATCATACACCCATCAGGTGACTGATCATGCACTGATCACGTGGCTATCATGCACTGTTCACGTGGCTGATCATACAATGTTCACCTGCCTGGTCATTCACAGATCACGTGACTAATCATGAACTGATCACATAGCTATCATGCACTGATCACCTGGCTGATCATGCACTGATCACGTGGCTATCATGCACTGATCACGAGACTGATCATACACTGATCACGTCCATATCATGCACTGATCACATGACTGCCCATGCACTGATCACGTGGATGATCATACACTGATCATGTGACAGATCATACAGTGATCACGTGGCTATCATGCACTGATCAAGTGGCTGATCATACTCTGCTCCCGAAACTGATCATGCACTGATCACGTGGCTATCATGCACTGCTCACGTGAGTGATCATGCACTGATCACATAATTGATCATGCACTGATCAGGTGACTTATCATGCACTGTTCACGTGACTGATCATGCACTGATCACGTGACTGATCATGCACTGATCTCGTGGCTATCATGCATGGCTCACGTGGCTGATCATGCAATGATCACCTAGCTCCCATATACTGGTCACGTGACTGATCATGCACTGATCACGTAATTGATCATGCACTGATCATGTGGCTGATCATGCACTGATCACGTGGCTGACCATACACTGGTCACGTGACTGATCATGCACTGATCACTTGGCTGGTCATACACTGATCTCGTGCTTGGTCATGCACTGATCACGTGGCTGAGCATGCACTTATCACGTGACTATAATGCACTGATCACGTGGCGGATCATACACTGTTCACGTGCCTGGTCATGCACAGATCACGTGACTAATCATGAACTGATCAGGTGGCTATAATTCACTGATCACGTGGATATCATGCACTGATTAGGTGCCTGTCATGAACAGATCACGTAACTAATCATGAACTGATCACGTAGGTATCATGCACTGATCACGTGGCTGATCATACACTGTTCACGTGTCTAATCATGCCCTGATCACGTGGCTGATCATACACTGCTCATGTAGCTGATCATGCACTTATCACGTGTCTATCATGCGGTGCTCACGTGGGTGATCCTGCAATGATCAAGTTGCTAACATGCACTGGTCACGTGACTGATCATGCAATGGTAACGTAATTGATCACGCACTGATCACGTGGCTATCATGCACTGATCACATGGCTGATCATACACTGATCACATGCCTGGTCATGCAGAGATCACGTGATTACTCATGAAGTGATCACCTGGCTATCATGCACTGATCACGTGGATATCATGCACTGATCATGTGGCTGATCACACACGTATCACGTGACTGATCCTGCACTGATCACGTGGCTATCATGCAATGATCACGTGGCTATCATGTACTGATCCCGTGGCTAATCATGCAATGATCACGTAGCTACCATGTACTGGTCACGTGACTGATCATACACTGTTCACGTAATTGATCATGCACTGATCACCTGACTGATCAGGCACTGATCACGTGACTGATCATGCACTGATCATTTGGCTATCATGCACTGATTACTTGGCTGATCATACACTGATCACGAGACTGATAAAGCACTGATCATCTGGCTATCATGCACTCATTACCTGGCTATCGTGCACTGATCACGTGGTTGATCATACACTGATCTCGAGACTGATCATGCACTGATCACGTCTATATCATGCACTGATCACATGACTGCCCATGCACTGATCACCTGGGTGATCATACACTGATCACGTGACTGATCATGCACTAATCACGTTGCGGATCATGCACTGATCACGCGGCTGATCATACACTGATCATGAGGCTGTTCATGCACTCATCACGTGTCTGATCATACACTGATCACATTAGTGATAATACACTGAACACGTGCCTGATCATGCACTGATCACGAAGCTGATCATACACTGATCAGGTGACTGTGCATGCACTGATCACGGGGCTGAAAATGCAATGATCACGTGGCTGATCCTGCACTGATCACGTGGCTGATCATGCAGTGATCACGTGGGAGATCATACACTGATCACGTGGCTGATCATGCACTGATCACATAGCTATCATGCACTGATCACATGGCTCTCATGCAGTGATCCCATGGCTCATCATGCACCGGTAACGTGACTAATCATGCAGGGGTCACGTGGCTATCATTCACTGATCACCTGGCTGATCATACACTGATCATGTGAGTGATCATGCACTGATCACGTGCCTGATCATGCACTTATCACGTGACTGATCATGCACTCATCACGTGCCTGATCATGCACTGATCACGTGGCTGATCATGCACTGATCACGAAGCTGATCATACACTGGTCACGTGACTGAGCATGCACTGGTCCCATGGCTGGTCTGGCACTGATCACGTGGCTGATCATGCACTGATCACATGCCTGATCATGAACTGATCACGTGCCTGATCATGCACTTATCACGTGACTGATCATGCACTCATCACGTGCCTGATCATGCACTGATCACGTGGCTGATCATACACTGATCACGTGACTGTGCATGCACTGATCACGAAGCTGATCATATACTGATCAGGTGACTGTGCATGCACTGATCAAGTGGCTGAACATGCAATGATCACGTGGCTGATCATGCACTGATTACGTGGTTGATCATGCACTGATCACGTAGCTATCATGCACTGATCAAGTGGCTGAACATGCAATGATCACGTGGCTGATCATGCACTGATTACGTGGCTGATCATGCACTGATCACGTAGCTATCATGCACTGATCACATGGCTATCATGCACTGCTCACGTGGCTGATCATGCAGTGATCATGTAGTTACAATGTACCGATCAGGTGACTGATCATACACCCATCAGGTGACTGATCATGCACTGATCTCGTGACTGATCATGCACTGATCACGTGGCTATCATGCACTGATCACGTGGCTGATCATGCAGTGATCATGTAGTTACAATGTACCGGTGAGGTGACTGATCATACACCCATCAGGTGACTGATCATGCACTGATCACGTTTCTATCATGCACTGCTCACGTGGCTGATCATGCACTGATCACGTGACTGTTCACGCACTGATCACGTGGCTGATCATGCCCTGATCACGTGGCTATAATGCACTGATCACGTGGCGGATCATACACTGTTCACGTGCCTGGTCATGCACAGATCACGTGACTAATCAGGAACTGATCAGCTGGCTAGAATTCACTAATCACGTGGATATCATGCACTGATTACGTGCCTGTCATGCACAGATCACGTGACTAACCATGAACTGATCACGTAGGTATCATGCACTGATCACATGGCTGATCATACATTGTTCACGTGTCTGATCATGCACTGATCACGTGGCTGATCATACACTGCTCATGTAGCTGATCATGCACTGATCACGTGTCTATCATGCAGTGCTCACGTGGCTGATCCTGCAATGATCAAGTTGCTAACATGCACTGGTCACGTGACTGATCATGCAATGGTAACGTAATTGATCATGCACTGATCACGTGGCTATCATGCACTGATCACATGGCTGATCATACACTGATCACGTGCCTGGTCATACAGAGATAACGTGACTACTCATGAAGTGATCACGTGGCTATCATGCACTGATCACGTGTATATCATGCACTGATTATGTGGCTGATCACACACGTATAACGTGACATATCATGCACTGATCACGTGGCTATCATGCAATGATCACGTGGCTATCATGCACTGATCACGAGACTGATCATGCACTGATCACTTGGCTATCATGCACTACTCACGTGGCTGATCATGCAATGATCATGTAGCTTCCATGTACCTGTCACGTGACTGACCATACACCCATCAGTTGACTTATCATGCACTGATCACGTAGATATCATGCACTGATCACGAGACTGATCATGCACTGATCACGTCTATATCATGTACTGATCACATGACTGCCCATGCAATGATCACGTGGATGATCATACACTGATCATGTGACAAATCATGCAGTGATCACGTTGCTATCATGCACTGATCAAGTGGCTGATCATACTCTGCTCCCGATACTGATCATGCACTGATCACGTGGCTATCATGCACTGCTCACGTGGCTGATCATGCAATGATCACGTAGCTACCATGTACTGGTCACGTGACTGATCATGCACTGATAACATAATTGATCATGCACTGATGAGGTGACATATCATGCACTGTACACGTGACTGATCATGCACTGATCACATTGCTGATCATGCAATGATCACGTAGCTCCCATGTATTCGTCACATGACTGATCATGCACTGATCACGTAATTGATCATGCACTGATCATGTGGCTGATCATGCACTGATCACGTGGCTGATCATACAATGATCACGTGATTGATCATGCACTGTTTACGTGTCTGATCATGCACTGATCACGTGGCTGATCATGCACTAATCACGTGGCTGATCATGCACTGAACACGTGGCTATCATGCACTGCTCACGTGGCTGATCATGCAATGATCACCCAGCTACCATGTCCTGGTCACATGACTGATCATGCACTGATCATGTGACTGATCATGCACTGATCACTTGGCTATCATGCACTGTTCACGTGGCTGATCATACAATGTTCACCTGCCTGGTCATTCACAGATCACGTGACTAATCATGAACTGATCACATAGCTATCATGCACTGATCACCTGGCTGATCATGCACTGATCACGTGGCTATCATGCACTGATCACGAGACTGATCATACACTGATCACGTCCATATCATGCACTGATCACATGACTGCCCATGCACTGATCACGTGGATGATCATACACTGATCATGTGACAGATCATGCAGTGATCACGTGGCTATCATGCACTGATCAAGTGGCTGATCATACTCTGCTCCCGAAACTGATCATGCACTGATCACGTGGCTATCATGCACTGCTCACGTGAGTGATCATGCACTGATCACATAATTGATCATGCACTGATCAGGTGACTTATCATGCACTGTTCACGTGACTGATCATGCACTGATCACGTGACTGATCATGCACTGATCTCGTGGCTATCATGCATGGCTCACGTGGCTGATCATGCAATGATCACCTAGCTCCCATATACTGGTCACGTGACTGATCATGCACTGATCACGTAATTGATCATGCACTGATCATGTGGCTGATCATGCACTGATCACGTGGCTGACCATACACTGGTCACGTGACTGATCATGCACTGATCACTTGGCTGGTCATACACTGATCTCGTGCTTGGTCATGCACTGATCACGTGGCTGGTCATGCACTGACCACTTGGCTGGTCATACACTGATCACGTGACTGATCATGCACTGATCACGGGACTGATCATGCACTGATCACGGGACTGATCATGCACTGATCACTTGACTGGTCATACACTGATCACGTGCTTCGTCATACACTGATCACGTGCTTGGTCATGCACTGATCATGTGGCTGATCATACACTGGTCACGGGACTGATCATGCACTGATCACGTGACTGATCATGCACTGATCACGGGACTGATCATGCACTGATCACTTGGCTATCATGCACTACTCACGTGGCTGATCATGCAATGATCATGTAGCTTCCATGTACCTGTCACGTGACTGACCATACACCCATCAGTTGACTGATCATGCACTGATCACGTAGATATCATGCACTGATCACGAGACTGATCATGCACTGATCACGTCTATATCATGTACTGATCACATGACTGCCCATGCAATGATCACGTGGATGATCATACACTGATCATGTGACAAATCATGCAGTGATCACGTTGCTATCATGCACTGATCAAGTGGCTGATCATACTCTGCTCCCGATACTGATCATGCACTGATCACGTGGCTATCATGCACTGCTCACGTGGCTGATCATGCAATGATCACGTAGCTACCATGTACTGGTCACGTGACTGATCATGCACTGATAACATAATTGATCATGCACTGATCAGGTGACTTATCATGCACTGTACACGTGACTGATCATGCACTGATCACATTGCTGATCATGCAATGATCACGTAGCTCCCATGTATTCGTCACATGACTGATCATGCACTGATCACGTAATTGATCATGCACTGATCATGTGGCTGATCATGCACTGATCACGTGGCTGATCATACAATGATCACGTGATTGATCATGCACTGTTTACGTGTCTGATCATGCACTGATCACGTGGCTGATCATGCACTAATCACGTGGCTGATCATGCACTGAACACGTGGCTATCATGCACTGCTCACGTGGCTGATCATGCAATGATCACGCAGCTACCATGTCCTGGTCACATGACTGATCATGCACTGATCATGTGACTGATCATGCACTGATCACTTGGCTATCATGCACTACTTACGTGGCTGATCATGCAATGATCATGTAGCTACCATGTACCGGTCACGTGACTGATCATACACCCATCAGGTGACTGATCATGCACTGATCACGTGGCTATCATGCACTGTTCACGTGGCTGATCATACAATGTTCACCTGCCTGGTCATTCACAGATCACGTGACTAATCATGAACTGATCACATAGCTATCATGCACTGATCACCTGGCTGATCATGCACTGATCACGTGGCTATCATGCACTGATCACGAGACTGATCATACACTGATCACGTCCATATCATGCACTGATCACATGACTGCCCATGCACTGATCACGTGGATGATCATACACTGATCATGTGACAGATCATGCAGTGATCACGTGGCTATCATGCACTGATCAAGTGGCTGATCATACTCTGCTCCCGAAACTGATCATGCACTGATCACGTGGCTATCATGCACTGCTCACGTGAGTGATCATGCACTGATCACATAATTGATCATGCACTGATCAGGTGACTTATCATGCACTGTTCACGTGACTGATCATGCACTGATCACGTGACTGATCATGCACTGATCTCGTGGCTATCATGCATGGCTCACGTGGCTGATCATGCAATGATCACCTAGCTCCCATATACTGGTCACGTGACTGATCATGCACTGATCACGTAATTGATCATGCACTGATCATGTGGCTGATCATGCACTGATCACGTGGCTGACCATACACTGGTCACGTGACTGATCATGCACTGATCACTTGGCTGGTCATACACTGATCTCGTGCTTGGTCATGCACTGATCACGTGGCTGGTCATGCACTGACCACTTGGCTGGTCATACACTGATCACGTGACTGATCATGCACTGATCACGGGACTGATCATGCACTGATCACGGGACTGATCATGCACTGATCACTTGACTGGTCATACACTGATCACGTGCTTCGTCATACACTGATCACGTGCTTGGTCATGCACTGATCATGTGGCTGATCATACACTGGTCACGGGACTGATCATGCACTGATCACGTGACTGATCATGCACTGATCACGGGACTGATCATGCATTGATCACTTGGCTGGTCATACACTGATCACATGCTTGGTCATGCACTGATCACGTGGCTGGTCATGCACTGATCACTTGGCTGGTCATACACTGATCACGTGACTGATCATGCACTGATCACGGGACTGATCATGCACTGATCACGGGACTGATCATGCACTGATCACTTGGCTGGTCATACACTGATCACGTGCTTGGTCATGCACTAATCACCGGCTGGTCATGCACTGATCACTAGGGTGGTCATATACTGATCACGTGACTGATCATGCACTGATCATCGGACTGTTCATGCACTGATCACAGGACTGATCATGCACTGATCACTTGACTGGTCATACACTGATCACGTGCTTCGTCATACACTGATCACGTGCTTGGTCATGCACTGATCACGTGGCTGATCATACACTGGTCACGTGACTGATCATGCACTGATCACGTGACATATCATGCACTGATCACGGGACTCATCATGCAATGATCACTTGGCTGGTCATACACTGATCACGTGCTTGGTCATGCACTGATCATGTGGCTATCATGCACTGATCACTTGGCTGGTCATACACTGATCACGTGCCTGGTCATGCACTGATCACGTGGCTATCATGCACTGCTCTCGTGGCTCATCATGCAATGATCACGCAGCTAAAATGTACTGGTCTCATGACTGATCATGCACTGAACACGTGACTGATCATGCACTGATCACTTGGCTATCATGCACTACTCACGTGGCTGATCATGCAATGATCATGTAGCTACCCTGTACCGGTCACGGGACTGACCATACACCCATCAGGTGACTGATCATGCACTGATCACGTGGCTATCATGCACTGATCACGAGACTGATCATGCATTGATCACGTCCATATCATGCACTGATCACATGACTGCCCTTGCACTGATCACGTGGATGATCATACACTGATCATGTGACAGATCATGCAGTGATCACATGGCTATCATGCACTGATCACGTGCCTATCATGCACTGATCACGAGACTGATCATGCACTGATCACGTCCATATCATGCACTGATCACATGACTGCCCATGCACTGATCACGTGGATGATCATACACTGATCATGTGACAGATCATGCACTGATCACGTGGCTATCATGCACTGCTCACATGGCTGATCAAGCAATGATTACGTAGCTACCATGTACTGGTCACGTGAGTGATCATGCACCTATCACGTAGTTGATCATGCACTGATCAGGTGACATATCATGCACTGTTCACGTGACTGATCATGCACTGATCACGTAATTGATCATGCACTGATCACGTGAATGATCATGCACTGATCTCGTGGCTATAATGCATGGCTCACGTGGCTGATCATGCAATGATCACGTAGCTCCCATGTACTGGTCAGGTGACTGATCATGCACTGATCACGTAATTGATCATGCACTGATCATGTGGCTGATAATGCACTGATCACGTGGCTGACCATACACTGGTCACGTGACTGATCAAGCACTGATCACGTGACTGATCATGCACTGATCACGGGACTGATCATGCACTGATCATGGGATTGATCATGCACTGATCACTTGGCTGGTCATACACTGATCACGGTCTTGGTCATGCACTGATCACGTGGCTGGTCATGCACTGATCACTTGGCTGGTCATACACTGATCACGTGGCTGATCATGCACTGATCATGGGACTGATCATGCACTGATCACTTGACTGGTCATACACTGATCACGTGCTTGGTCATGCACTGATCACGTGGCTATCATGCACAGATCACTTGGCTGGTCATATACTGATCATGTGCCTGGTCATGCACTGATCACGTGGCTGATCATGCACTGCTCTCGTGGCTGATCATGCAATGATCACGCAGCTACAATGTACTGGTCTCAGGACTGATCATGCACTGATCACGTGACTGATCATGCACTGATCACGTGACTGATCATGCACTACTCACGTGGCTGATCATGCAATGATCATGTAGCTACCATTTACCGGTCACGACACTGATCATATACCCATCAGGTGACTGATCATGCACTGATCACGTGGCTATCATGCACTGTTCACGTGGCTGATCATACACTGTTCACCTGCCTGGTCATGCACAGATCACGTGACTAATCATGAACTGATCATGTAGCTATCATGCACTGATCACCTGGCTGATCATGCACTGATCACGTGGCTATCATGCAATGATCACGTAGCTATCATGCACCAGTCACGTGGCTGATCATGCACTGATACCGTGACTGAGCATGGACTGATCACATGACTATCATGTAGAGATCACGTGACTTAATGGCTCTGATCATGCGACAGATCATGCGCTGATCATGTTTGCTATCATACACTGATAATGTGACTCTGAAGGCAATAAACAAAGAGCTGAGTAGGCACGAATCAAACAGTCAGCAGGCAATAATCATGGAACTCAGCTGTGAGGAATCATGCTGCTCAGCTGGCAATAATCAAGCAGCTGAGCAGGCAGGAATTACGCAGCACAGCTGGCAATTGTCAAGCAGATGACAGGCAGGAATCGTGCAGCTCAGCTGGCAATTGTCAAGCAGATGAGCAGACAGTAATCACGCAGCTCAACAGGCCCTGATCACGTGACTGAGCATGCTCTGTTCACGTGGCTGATCATACACAGATCACGTGATTGACCATGCACTGATCACTAGGATATCATGCACTGATCACGTGGCTATCATGCACTGATCCCGTGGCTGAACATGCACTGTTCACATGGCTGATCACACACCTGTCACGTGACTGATCATGCACTGATCACGTGGCACTCATGCACTGATCACGTGGCTGATCATCTCTGCTCACAAAGCTCATCATGCACACATCACGTGACTATCTTGCACTGCTCATGTGGCTGGTCATGCAATGATCACGTAGCTACCATATACTGGCCACGTGACTGATCATCCACAGATCACGTTAATGATCATGCACTGTTCACGTGACTGATCATGTACTGATCACGTGGCTGATCATGCACTGATCACGAGACTGATAAAGCACTGATCATCTGGCTATCATGCACTCATTACCTGGCTATCGTGCACTGATCACGTGGTTGATCCTACACTGATCACGAGACTTATCATGCACTGATCACGTCTATATCATGGACTGATCACATGACTGCCCATGCATTGATCACGTGGATGATCATACACTGATCATGTGACAGATCATGCAGTGATCACGTGGCTATAATGCACCGATCAAGTGGCTGATCATACTATGCTCCCGAAACTGATCATGCACTGATCACGTGGCTATAATGCACTGCTCACGTGGCTGATAATGCAATGATCACGTGACTGATCATGCACTGATCACATGGCTATCATGCACTGATTACTTGGCTGGTCATACACTGAACACGTGCCTGGTCATGCACTGATCACGTGGCTGATCATGCACTGATCACGTAATTGGTCATGCACTGATCATGTGGCTGATCATGCACTGCTCACGTGTCTGGTCATGCAATGATCACGTAGCTACCATATAATGGTCACGTGATTCATCATGCACAGATCACGTAAATGATCATGCACTGTTCACGTGACTGATCATGTACTAATCACGTGCCTGTTCATGCACTGATCACGTGGCTGATCATGCACTGATCACGTGACTGATCATGCACTGATCACGTGGCTGAACATGCACTGATCACGTGGCTATAACTCACTGCTCACGTAGCTGATCATGCAATGATCACGTAGCTACCATGTACTGGTCACATGACTGATCATGCACTGATCTCGTGACTGATCATGCACTGATCACGTGGCTATCATGCACTACCCACGTGGCTGATCATGCAATGATCATGTAGCTACCATGTATGGGTCACGTGAGTGATCATATACCCATCAGATGACTGAACATGCACTGATCACGTGGCTATCATGCACTGCTCACGTGGCTCATCATGCAATGATCACGTGACGGATCATGCACTGATCACATGGCTATCATGCACTGATTACTTGGCTGGTCATACACTGAACACGTGCCTGGTCATGCACTGATCACGTGGCTGATCATGCACTGATCACGTAATTGATCATGCACTGATCATGTGGATGATCATGCACTGCTCACGTGTCTGGTCATGCAATGATCACGTAGCTACCATATAATGGTCACGTGATTCATCATGCACAGATCACGTGAATGATCATGCACTGTTCATGTGACTGATCATGTACTAATCACGTGCCTGGTCATGCACTGATCACGTGGCTGATCATGCACTGATCACGTGACTGATCATGCACTGATCACGTGGCTGAACATGCACTGATCACGTGGCTATAACGCACTGCTCACGTTGCTGATCATGTAATGATCACGTAGCTACCATGTACTGGTCACATGACTGATCATGCACTGATCTCGTGACTGATCATGCACTGATCATGTGGCTATCATGCACTACCCACGTGGCTGATCATGCAATGATCATGTAGCTACCATGTATGGGTCACGTGAGTGATTATAAACCCATCAGATGACTGACCATGCACTGATCACGTGGCTATCATGCACTGCTCACGTGGCTGATCATACACTGATCACCTGCCTGGTCATGCACAGATCACGTGACTAATCATGAACTGATCATGCGGCTATCATGCACTGTTCACCTGGCTCATAATGCACTGATCACGTGGCTATCATGCAATGATCACGTGGCTATCCTGCACTGATCACATGAATATAATGCACTGATCACGTGGCTGATCATGCAATGATCATGTAGCTACCATGTACAGGTCACGTGAATGATCATACACCCATCAGGTGACTGATCATGCACTGATCACGTGGCTATCCTGCACTGATCACGAGACTGATCATGCACTTATCACGTCTATATCATGCACTGATCACATGACTGCCCATGCACTGATCACGTGGATGATCATACACTAATCATGTGACAGATCATGCACTGATCACGTGGCTGATCATGCACTGATACCGTTACTGAGCATGGACTGATCACATGACTATCATGTAGTGATCACGTGACTTAATGGCGCTGATCATGTGACTGATCATGCGCTGATCATGTTTGCTATCATACACTGATCATGTGCCTCTGGAGGCAATAAAAAAAGAGCTGAGTAGGCACGAATCAAACAGTCAGCAGGCAATAATCATGGAACTCAGCTGTGAGGAATCATGCTGCTCAGCTGGCAATAATCAAGCAGCTGAACAGGCAGGAATTACACAGCACAGCTGGCAATTGTCAAGGGGATGACAGGCAGGAATCGTGCAGCTCAGCTGGCAATTGTCAAGCAGATGAGCAGACAGTAATCACGCAGCTCAGCAGGCCCTGATCATGTGACTGAGCATGCACTGTTCACGTGGCTGATCATACACTGATCACGTGATTGATCATGCACTGATCACTTGGATATCATGAACTGATCACGTGGCTGATCATACACTGTTCACGTGTCTGACCATGCACTGATCACGTGGCTGATCATACACTGCTCACATAACTGATCATGCACTGATCACGTGGCTATCATGCACTGAATACGTGGCTGAACATGCACTGTTCACGTGGCTGATCAAACACCTGTCACGTGACATACCATGCACTGATCACGTGGCACTCACGCACTGATCACGTGGCTCATCATACTCTGCTCACGTAACTCATCATGCACACATCACGTGGCTATCATGCACTGCTCACGTGGTTCGTCATGGAATGATCACGTAGCTACCATATACTGGTCACGTGACTGATCATGCACAGATCACGTAACTGATCATGCACTGTTCACGTGACTGATCATGTACTGATCACGTGAATGATAATGCACTGATCACGTGACTGATAATGCACTGATCACGTGGCTCTCATGCTCTGCTCACGTGGCTGATCATGCAACGATCACGTAGCAACCATGTACTGGTCTCGTGACTGATCATGCACTGATCACGTAATTGATCCTGCACTGATCACGTGGCTCATCATGCACTGATCCGGTGGCTGATCACACACGTATCACGTGACTGATCATGCACTGATCACGTGGGTATCATGCACTGATCACGTGGCTGATCATGCAGTGATCACGTAGCTACCATGCACTGGTCACGTGACTGATCATGCACTGATCACGTGGCTGATCATGCATTGATCACCTGGTTTATCATGCATTGATCATGTGAGTGATTCTGCACTGATCACGTGGCTCTCATGCACTGATCACGTGGCTATCATGCACTGATCACGTGAATATCATGCACTGATCACCTGGCTATCATGCACTCTATCATGCACTGATCACGTGGCTGATCACACACGTATCACGTGACTGATCATGTACAGATCACGTGACTAATCATGAAGTGATCACGTGGCTATCCTGCACTGATCACGTGGATATCATGCACTGATCACATGACTGATCATGCACTGATCACGTGGCTGAACATGCACTGATCACGTGGCTATAACTCACTGCTCACGTAGCTGATCATGCAATGATCACGTAGCTACCATGTACTGGTCACATGACTGATCATGCACTGATCTCGTGACTGATCATGCACTGATCACGTGGCTATCATGCACTACCCACGTGGCTGATCATGCAATGATCATGTAGCTACCATGTATGGGTCACGTGAGTGATCATATACCCATCAGATGACTGAACATGCACTGATCACGTGGCTATCATGCACTGCTCACGTGGCTCATCATGCAATGATCACGTGACGGATCATGCACTGATCACATGGCTATCATGCACTGATTACTTGGCTGGTCATACACTGAACACGTGCCTGGTCATGCACTGATCACGTGGCTGATCATGCACTGATCACGTAATTGATCATGCACTGATCATGTGGATGATCATGCACTGCTCACGTGTCTGGTCATGCAATGATCACGTAGCTACCATATAATGGTCACGTGATTCATCATGCACAGATCACGTGAATGATCATGCACTGTTCATGTGACTGATCATGTACTAATCACGTGCCTGGTCATGCACTGATCACGTGGCTGATCATGCACTGATCACGTGACTGATCATGCACTGATCACGTGGCTGAACATGCACTGATCACGTGGCTATAACGCACTGCTCACGTTGCTGATCATGTAATGATCACGTAGCTACCATGTACTGGTCACATGACTGATCATGCACTGATCTCGTGACTGATCATGCACTGATCATGTGGCTATCATGCACTACCCACGTGGCTGATCATGCAATGATCATGTAGCTACCATGTATGGGTCACGTGAGTGATTATAAACCCATCAGATGACTGACCATGCACTGATCACGTGGCTATCATGCACTGCTCACGTGGCTGATCATACACTGATCACCTGCCTGGTCATGCACAGATCACGTGACTAATCATGAACTGATCATGCGGCTATCATGCACTGTTCACCTGGCTCATAATGCACTGATCACGTGGCTATCATGCAATGATCACGTGGCTATCCTGCACTGATCACATGAATATAATGCACTGATCACGTGGCTGATCATGCAATGATCATGTAGCTACCATGTACAGGTCACGTGAATGATCATACACCCATCAGGTGACTGATCATGCACTGATCACGTGGCTATCCTGCACTGATCACGAGACTGATCATGCACTTATCACGTCTATATCATGCACTGATCACATGACTGCCCATGCACTGATCACGTGGATGATCATACACTAATCATGTGACAGATCATGCACTGATCACGTGGCTGATCATGCACTGATACCGTTACTGAGCATGGACTGATCACATGACTATCATGTAGTGATCACGTGACTTAATGGCGCTGATCATGTGACTGATCATGCGCTGATCATGTTTGCTATCATACACTGATCATGTGCCTCTGGAGGCAATAAAAAAAGAGCTGAGTAGGCACGAATCAAACAGTCAGCAGGCAATAATCATGGAACTCAGCTGTGAGGAATCATGCTGCTCAGCTGGCAATAATCAAGCAGCTGAACAGGCAGGAATTACACAGCACAGCTGGCAATTGTCAAGGGGATGACAGGCAGGAATCGTGCAGCTCAGCTGGCAATTGTCAAGCAGATGAGCAGACAGTAATCACGCAGCTCAGCAGGCCCTGATCATGTGACTGAGCATGCACTGTTCACGTGGCTGATCATACACTGATCACGTGATTGATCATGCACTGATCACTTGGATATCATGAACTGATCACGTGGCTGATCATACACTGTTCACGTGTCTGACCATGCACTGATCACGTGGCTGATCATACACTGCTCACATAACTGATCATGCACTGATCACGTGGCTATCATGCACTGAATACGTGGCTGAACATGCACTGTTCACGTGGCTGATCAAACACCTGTCACGTGACATACCATGCACTGATCACGTGGCACTCACGCACTGATCACGTGGCTCATCATACTCTGCTCACGTAACTCATCATGCACACATCACGTGGCTATCATGCACTGCTCACGTGGTTCGTCATGGAATGATCACGTAGCTACCATATACTGGTCACGTGACTGATCATGCACAGATCACGTAACTGATCATGCACTGTTCACGTGACTGATCATGTACTGATCACGTGAATGATAATGCACTGATCACGTGACTGATAATGCACTGATCACGTGGCTCTCATGCTCTGCTCACGTGGCTGATCATGCAACGATCACGTAGCAACCATGTACTGGTCTCGTGACTGATCATGCACTGATCACGTAATTGATCCTGCACTGATCACGTGGCTCATCATGCACTGATCCGGTGGCTGATCACACACGTATCACGTGACTGATCATGCACTGATCACGTGGGTATCATGCACTGATCACGTGGCTGATCATGCAGTGATCACGTAGCTACCATGCACTGGTCACGTGACTGATCATGCACTGATCACGTGGCTGATCATGCATTGATCACCTGGTTTATCATGCATTGATCATGTGAGTGATTCTGCACTGATCACGTGGCTCTCATGCACTGATCACGTGGCTATCATGCACTGATCACGTGAATATCATGCACTGATCACCTGGCTATCATGCACTCTATCATGCACTGATCACGTGGCTGATCACACACGTATCACGTGACTGATCATGTACAGATCACGTGACTAATCATGAAGTGATCACGTGGCTATCCTGCACTGATCACGTGGATATCATGCACTGATCACGTGGCTATCATGCACTGATCACGTGGATATCATGCACTGATCACGTGGCTATCATGCACTGATCACGTGGATATCATGCACTGATCACGTGGATATCATGCACTGATCACGTGGCTATCATGCACTGATATCATGCACTGATCACGTGGCTGATCACACACGTATCACATGACTGATCATGCCCTGATCACGTGACTATCATGCACTGATCACGTGGCTATCATGCACTGATCACGTGGCTGATCATGCAATGATCACGTAGCTACCATGTACTGGTCACGTGACTGATCATGCACTGATCACGTAATTGATCCTGCACTGATCACGTGGCTCATCACGCACTGATCACGTGGCTGATCATGCACTGATCACGTGGATGATCATACACTGATCACGTGACTGATCATGCACTGATCACGTGGCTAACATGCACTGCTCACGTGGCTGATCATGCAATTATCACGCAACTACGATGTACTAGTCACATGACTGATCATGTACAGATCACGTGACTAATCAGGAAGTGATCACGTGGCTATCTTGCACTGATCACGTGGATATCATGCACTGATCACGTGGCTGATCACACACGTATCACGTGACTGATCATGCAATGATCACGTCATCTCCATGCCTCGATACTCCTGCCTGCTCATCTGCTTCATAATCTCCAGCTGACCCTCGGGACACCTGCCTGCTCATCTGCCTGATAATCGCCAATGGAGGCGCGCGACACCTGCGTGCTCATCTGCCTGATAATCGCCAGCGGAGCCGCACGACACCTGCCTGCTCATCTGCCTGATAATCGCCAGCGGAGCCGCGCGACACCTGCCTGCTCATCTGCCTGATACTCGCCAGTTGAGCCGCGTGACACCTGCCTGCTCATCTGCCTGATACTCGCCAGCTGAGCCACGCGACACCTGCCTGCTCATATGCCTGACACTCGCCAGCTGAGCCGCGCCACACCTGCCTGCTCATCTGCCTGATACTCGCCAGCTGAGCCGCGAGACCCCTGCCTGCTCATCTGTTGATACTCACCAGCTGAGCCACACGACCCCTGCCTGCTCATCTGCCTGATACTCGCCAGGTGAGCCGCGCGACCCCTGGCTGCTCATCTGTCTGATACTCGCCAGCTGAGCTCCGCGACACCTGCCTGCTCATCTGCCTGATACTCGTCAGCGGAGCCGCGCGACACCTGCCTGCTCATCTGCTTGATAATCGCCAGCTGAGCACGGCGACACCTGCCTGCTCATCTGCTTGATAATCGCCAGCTGAGCCTCGATACTCCTGCCTGCTCATCTGCTTCATAATCTCCAGCTGACCCTCGCGACACCTGACTGCTCATCTGCCTGATATTCCCCAGCTGAGCCCCGCGACACCTGCCTGCTCATCTGCCTGATAATCTTCAGCGGAGCCGCACGACACCTGCCTGCTCATCTGCCTGATACTCGCCAGCTGAGCCGCGCGACCCCTGCCTGCTCATCTGCCTGATACTCGCCAGCTGAGCCGCGCGACACCTGCCTGCTCATCTGCCTGATACTCGCCAGCTGAGCCGCACGACACCTGCCTGCTCCTCTGCCAGATACTCGCCAGATGAGCTGCGCGACCCGGGCCTGCTCATCTGCCTGAATTCGCAAGCTGAGCCTCGATTCTCCTGCCTGCTCATCTGCTTCATAATCTCCAGCTGACCCCCGTGACACTTGCCTACTCATCTGCCTGATACTCGCCAGCTGAGCCGCGCGACACCTGCCTGCTCATCTGCCTGATACTCGTCAGCTGAGCCGCGCGACACCTGCCTGCTCATCTGCCTGATACTCGTCAGCTGAGTCGCGCGACACCTGCCTGCTCATCTGCCTGATACTCGCCAGCTGAGCCGCGCGACACCTGCCTGCTCATCTCCCTGATACTCGCCAGCTGAGCCGCGCGACACCTGCCTGCTCATCTCCCTGATACTCGCCAGCTGACCCTCGCGACACCTGCCTGCTCATCTGCCTGATACTCGCCAGCTGACCCTCGCGACACCTGCCTGCTCATCTGCCTGATAATCACCAGTGAGCCCGGCGACACCTGCCTGTTCATGTGCCTGAAAATCGTCAGCTGAGCTATGCGACACGTGCCTGCTCATCTGCCTGATACTCGCCAGGTGAGCCGCGCGACCCCTGGCTGCTCATCTGCCTGATAATCGCCAATGGAGGCGCGCGACACCTGCGTGCTCATCTGCCTGATAATCGCCAGCGGAGCCGCACGACACCTGCCTGCTCATCTGCCTGATAATCGCCAGCGGAGCCGCGCGACACCTGCCTGCTCATCTGCCTGATACTCGCCAGTTGAGCCGCGTGACACCTGCCTGCTCATCTGCCTGATACTCGCCAGCTGAGCCACGCGACACCTGCCTGCTCATATGCCTGACACTCGCCAGCTGAGCCGCGCCACACCTGCCTGCTCATCTGCCTGATACTCGCCAGCTGAGCCGCGAGACCCCTGCCTGCTCATCTGTTGATACTCACCAGCTGAGCCACACGACCCCTGCCTGCTCATCTGCCTGATACTCGCCAGGTGAGCCGCGCGACCCCTGGCTGCTCATCTGCCTGATACTCGCCAGCTGAGCTCCGCGACACCTGCCTGCTCATCTGCCTGATACTCGTCAGCGGAGCCGCGCGACACCTGCCTGCTCATCTGCTTGATAATCGCCAGCTGAGCACGGCGACACCTGCCTGCTCATCTGCTTGATAATCGCCAGCTGAGCCTCGATACTCCTGCCTGCTCATCTGCTTCATAATCTCCAGCTGACCCTCGCGACACCTGACTGCTCATCTGCCTGATATTCCCCAGCTGAGCCCCGCGACACCTGCCTGCTCATCTGCCTGATAATCTTCAGCGGAGCCGCACGACACCTGCCTGCTCATCTGCCTGATACTCGCCAGCTGAGCCGCGCGACCCCTGCCTGCTCATCTGCCTGATACTCGCCAGCTGAGCCGCGCGACACCTGCCTGCTCATCTGCCTGATACTCGCCAGCTGAGCCGCGCGACACCTGCCTGCTCATCTCCCTGATACTCGCCAGCTGACCCTCGCGACACCTGCCTGCTCATCTGCCTGATACTCGCCAGCTGACCCTCGCGACACCTGCCTGCTCATCTGCCTGATAATCACCAGTGAGCCCGGCGACACCTGCCTGTTCATGTGCCTGAAAATCGTCAGCTGAGCTATGCGACACGTGCCTGCTCATCTGCCTGATACTCGCCAGGTGAGCCGCGCGACCCCTGGCTGCTCATCTGCCTGATAATCGCCAATGGAGGCGCGCGACACCTGCGTGCTCATCTGCCTGATAATCGCCAGCGGAGCCGCACGACACCTGCCTGCTCATCTGCCTGATACTCGCCAGCTGAGCCGCGCCACACCTGCCTGCTCATCTGCCTGATACTCGCCAGCTGAGCCGCGCCACACCTGCCTGCTCATCTGCCTGATAATCGCCAGCGGAGCCGCGCCACACCTGCCTGCTCATCTGCCTGATAATCGCCAGCGGAGCCGCGCGACACCTGCCTGCTCATCTGCCTGATACTCGCCAGTTGAGCCGCGTGACACCTGCATGCTCATCTGCCTGATACTCGCCAGCTGAGCCGCGCCACACCTGCCTGCTCATCTGCCTGATACTCGCCAGCTGAGCCGCGAGACCCCTGCCTGCTCATCTGTTGATACTCACCAGCTGAGCCACACGACCCCTGCCTGCTCATCTGCCTGATATTCGCCAGGTGAGCCGCGCGACCCCTGGCTGCTCATCTGCCTGATACTCGCCAGCTGAGCTCCGCGACACCTGCCTGCTCATCTGCCTGATACTCGTCAGCGGAGCCGTGCGACACCTGCCTGCTCATCTGCTTGATAATCGCCAACTGAGCCCGGCGACACCTGCCTGCTCATCTGCTTGATAATCGCCAGCTGAGCCTCGATACTCCTGCCTGCTCATCTGCTTCATAATCTCCAGCTGACCCTCGCGACACCTGACTGCTCATCTGCCTGATATTCCCCAGCTGAGCCCCGCGACACCTGCCTGCTCATCTGCCTGATAATCTTCAGCGGAGCCGCACGACACCTGCCTGCTCATCTGCCTGATACTCGCCAGCTGAGCCGCGCGACCCCTGCCTGCTCATCTGCCTGATACTCGCCAGCTGAGCCGCGCGACACCTGCCTGCTCATCTGCCTGATACTCGCCAGCTGAGCCGCGCAACACCTGCCTGCTCCTCTGCCAGATACTCGCCAGATGAGCTGCGCGACCCGGGCCTGCTCATCTGCCTGAATTCGCCAGCTGAGCCTCGATACTCCTGCCTGCTCATCTGCTTCATAATCTCCAGCTGACCCCCGTGACACTTGCCTGCTCATCTGCTTGATACTCGCCAGCTGAGCCGCGCAACACCTGCCTGCTCCTCTGCCAGATACTCGCCAGCTGAGCCGCGCGACACCTGCCTGCTCATCTGCCTGATATTCGCCAGCTGAGCCACGCGACACCTGCCTGCTCATCTGCCTGATACTCGCCAGCTGAGCCGCGCGACACCTGCCTGCTCATCTGCCTGATACTCGCCAGCTGAGCCGCGCGACACCTGCCTGCTCATCTGCCTGATACTCGCCAGCTGAGCCTCGCGACACCTGCCTGCATATCTGCCTGATACTCGCCAAGTGAGCCACGCGACCCCTGCCTGCTCATCTGCCTGATATTCGCCAGCTGAGCCTCGATACTCCTGCCTGCTCATCTGCTTCATAATCTCCAGCTGACCCCCGAGACACCTGCCTGCTCATCTGCCTGATAATCGCCAGCTGAGCCCCGCGACACCTGCCTGCTCATCTGCCTCATACTCGCCAACAGAGCCCCGCGACACCTGCCTGCTCATCTGCCTGATAATCGCCAGCTGAGCCCGGCGACACCTGCCTGCTCATCTGCTTGATAATCGCCAGCTGAGCCTCGATACTTCTGCCTGCTCATCTGCTTCATAATCTACAGCTGACCCTCGCGACACCTGCCTGCTCATCTGCCTGATACTCGCCAGCTGAGCTACGTGACACCTGCCTGCTCATCTGCCTGATACTCGCCAGGGGAGCCGCGCGACACCTGCCTGCTCATTTGCCTGATACTCGCCAGGTGAGCCGCGCGACACCTGCCTGCTCATCTGCCTGATACTCGCCAGCTGAGCCGCGCGACACCTGCCTGCTCATTTGCCTGATACTAGCCAGCTGAGCCAAGCGACACCTGCCTGCTCATCTGCCTGATACTCGCCAGTTGAGCCGCGCGACACCTGCCTGCTCATCTGCCTGATACTCGCCAGCGGAGACCCGTGACACCTGCCTGCTCATCTGCCTGATACTCGCCAGTGGAGCCCCGCGACACCTGCCTGCTCATCTGCCTGATACTCGCCAGCGGAGCCGCGCGACACCTGCCTGCTCATCTGCCTGATAATCGCCAGCGGAGCCGCATGACACCTGCCTGCTCATCTGCTTGATAATCGCCAGCTGATCCCCGCGACACCTGCCTGCCTATCTTCTTGATAATCGCCAGCTGAGCCTCGCTACTCCTCCCTGCTCATCTGCTTCATAATCTCCAGCTGAACCTCGTGACACCTGTCTGCTCATCTGCCTGATACTCGTCAGCTGAGCCGCGCTACACCTGCCTGCTCATCTGCCTGATACTTGCCAGCTGAGCCACGCGACACCTGCCTGCTCAACTGCCTGATACTCGCCAGCTGACCCTCGCGACACCTGCCTGCACATCTGCCTGATAATCGCCAGAGAGCCCCGCGACACCTGCCTGCTCATCTGCCTGAAAATCGTCAGCTGAGCTATGCGACACGTGCCTGCTCATCTGCCTGATACTCGCCAGCTGAGCTATGTGACACCTGCCTGCTCATCTGCCTGATAATCAGCAGCTGAACCACGCGACACCTGTCTACTAATCTGCCTGATACTCGCCAGCGGAGCCGCGCGACACCTGCCTGCTCATCTGCGTGATAATCGCCAGCGGAGCCGCGCGACATCTGCCTGCTCATCTGCCTGTTACTCGCCAGGTGAGCCGCGCGACCCCGGCCTGCTCATCTGCCTGAATTCGCCAGCTGAGCCTCGATACTCCTGCCTGCTCATTTGCTTCATTATCTCCAACTGACCCCCGTGACACCTGCCTGTTCAACTGCCTGATACTCGTCAGCTGAGCCGCGCGACCCCTGCCTGCTCATCTGCCTGATACTCGCCAGCTGAGCCACGCGACACCTACCTGCTCATCTACCTGTTACTCGCCAGCTGAACCGCGCGACACCTGCCTGCTCATCTGCCTGTTACTCGCCAGTTGAACCGCGTGACACCTGCCTGCTCATCTGCCGGATACTCGCCAGCTGAGCCGCGCGACCCCTGCCTGCTCATCTGCCTGATACTCGCCAGCTGAGCCGCGCGACACCTTCCTGCTCCACTGCCTGATACTCGCCAGTTGAGCCGTGTGACACCTGCCTGCTCATCTGCCTGAAACTCCCCAGCTGAGCAACGCGACACCTGCCTGCTCATCTGCCTCATAATCGCCAGCTGAGCCGCGTGACACCTGCCTGCTCATCTGCCTGATACTCACCAAGTGAGCCGCGCGACCCCTGCCTGCTCATCTGCCTGATACTCGCCAGCTGAGCCGCGCGACACCTGCCTGCTCATCTGCCTGATACTCGCCAGCTGAGCCGCGCGACACCTGCCTGCTCATCTGCCTGATACTCGCCAGCTGAGCCGCGCGACACCTGCCTGCTCATCTGCCTGATACTCGCCAGCTGAGCCGCGCGACACCTGCCTGCTCATCTGCCTGATACTCGCCAGCTGAGCCTCGCGACAGCTGCCTGCTCATCTGCCTGATACTCGCCAAGTGAGCCGCGCGACCCCTGCCTGCTCATCTGCCTGATACTCGCCAGCTGAGCCTCGCGACACCTGCCTGCTCATCTGCCTGATACTCGCCAGCTGAGCCGCGCGACCCCTGCCTGCTCATCTGCCTGATACTCGCCAGCTGAGCCTCGCGACACCTGCCTGCTCATCTGCCTGATACTCGCCAGCTGAGCCGCGCGACCCCTGCCTGCTCATCTGCCTGATACTCGCCAGCTGAGCCTCGCGACACCTGCCTGCTCATCTGCCTGATACTCGCCAGCTGAGCCGCGCGACCCCTGCCTGCTCATCTGCCTGATACTCGCCAGCTGAGCCTCGCGACACCTGCCTGCTCATCTGCCTGATACTCGCCAAGTGAGCCGCGCGACCCCTGCCTGCTCATCTGCCTGATATTCGCCAGCTGAGCCTCGATACTCCTGCCTGCTCATCTGCTTCATAATCTCCAGCTGACCCCCGCGACACCTGCCTGCTCATCTGCCTGATAATCGCCAGCTGAGCCCCGCGACACCTGCCTGCTCATCTGCCTCATACTCGCCAACAGAGCCCCGCGACACCTGCCTGCTCATCTGCTTGATAATCGCCAGCTGAGCCCGGCGAAACCTGCCTGGTCATCTGCTTGATAATCGCCAGCTGAGCCTCGATACTCCTGCCTGCTTATCTGCTTCATAATCTACAGCTGACCCTCGCGACACCTGCCTTCTCATCTGCCTGATACTCGCCAGCTGAGCTACGTGACACCTGCCTGCTCATCTGCCTGATACTTGCCAGCTGAGCCACGCTACACCTGCCTGCTCATCTGCCTGATACTCGCCAGCTGAGCCGCGCGACACCTGCCTGCTCATCTGCCTGATACTCGCCAGGTGAGCCGCGCGACACCTGCCTGCTCATCTGCCTGATACTCGCCAGCTGAGTCGCGCGACACCTGCCTGCTCGTTTGCCTGATACTAGCCAGCTGAGCCAAGCGACACCTGCCTGCTCATCTGCCTGATACTCGCCAGCTGAGCCGCGCGACACCTGCCTGCTCATCTGCCTGATACTCGTCAGCTGAGCCGCGCGACACCTGCCTGCTCATCTGCCTGATACTCGTCAGCTGAGTCGCGCGACACCTGCCTGCTCATCTGCCTGATACTCGCCAGCTGAGCCGCGCGACACCTGCCTGCTCATCTCCCTGATACTCGCCAGCTGAGCCGCGCGACACCTGCCTGCTCATCTCCCTGATACTCGCCAGCTGACCCTCGCGACACCTGCCTGCTCATCTGCCTGATACTCGCCAGCTGACCCTCGCGACACCTGCCTGCTCATCTGCCTGATAATCACCAGTGAGCCCGGCGACACCTGCCTGTTCATGTGCCTGAAAATCGTCAGCTGAGCTATGCGACACGTGCCTGCTCATCTGCCTGATACTCGCCAGGTGAGCCGCGCGACCCCTGGCTGCTCATCTGCCTGATAATCGCCAATGGAGGCGCGCGACACCTGCGTGCTCATCTGCCTGATAATCGCCAGCGGAGCCGCACGACACCTGCCTGCTCATCTGCCTGATAATCGCCAGCGGAGCCGCGCGACACCTGCCTGCTCATCTGCCTGATACTCGCCAGTTGAGCCGCGTGACACCTGCCTGCTCATCTGCCTGATACTCGCCAGCTGAGCCACGCGACACCTGCCTGCTCATATGCCTGACACTCGCCAGCTGAGCCGCGCCACACCTGCCTGCTCATCTGCCTGATACTCGCCAGCTGAGCCGCGAGACCCCTGCCTGCTCATCTGTTGATACTCACCAGCTGAGCCACACGACCCCTGCCTGCTCATCTGCCTGATACTCGCCAGGTGAGCCGCGCGACCCCTGGCTGCTCATCTGCCTGATACTCGCCAGCTGAGCTCCGCGACACCTGCCTGCTCATCTGCCTGATACTCGTCAGCGGAGCCGCGCGACACCTGCCTGCTCATCTGCTTGATAATCGCCAGCTGAGCACGGCGACACCTGCCTGCTCATCTGCTTGATAATCGCCAGCTGAGCCTCGATACTCCTGCCTGCTCATCTGCTTCATAATCTCCAGCTGACCCTCGCGACACCTGACTGCTCATCTGCCTGATATTCCCCAGCTGAGCCCCGCGACACCTGCCTGCTCATCTGCCTGATAATCTTCAGCGGAGCCGCACGACACCTGCCTGCTCATCTGCCTGATACTCGCCAGCTGAGCCGCGCGACCCCTGCCTGCTCATCTGCCTGATACTCGCCAGCTGAGCCGCGCGACACCTGCCTGCTCATCTGCCTGATACTCGCCAGCTGAGCCGCGCGACACCTGCCTGCTCATCTCCCTGATACTCGCCAGCTGACCCTCGCGACACCTGCCTGCTCATCTGCCTGATACTCGCCAGCTGACCCTCGCGACACCTGCCTGCTCATCTGCCTGATAATCACCAGTGAGCCCGGCGACACCTGCCTGTTCATGTGCCTGAAAATCGTCAGCTGAGCTATGCGACACGTGCCTGCTCATCTGCCTGATACTCGCCAGGTGAGCCGCGCGACCCCTGGCTGCTCATCTGCCTGATAATCGCCAATGGAGGCGCGCGACACCTGCGTGCTCATCTGCCTGATAATCGCCAGCGGAGCCGCACGACACCTGCCTGCTCATCTGCCTGATACTCGCCAGCTGAGCCGCGCCACACCTGCCTGCTCATCTGCCTGATACTCGCCAGCTGAGCCGCGCCACACCTGCCTGCTCATCTGCCTGATAATCGCCAGCGGAGCCGCGCCACACCTGCCTGCTCATCTGCCTGATAATCGCCAGCGGAGCCGCGCGACACCTGCCTGCTCATCTGCCTGATACTCGCCAGTTGAGCCGCGTGACACCTGCATGCTCATCTGCCTGATACTCGCCAGCTGAGCCGCGCCACACCTGCCTACTCATCTGCCTGATACTCGCCAGCTGAGCCGCGAGACCCCTGCCTGCTCATCTGTTGATACTCACCAGCTGAGCCACACGACCCCTGCCTGCTCATCTGCCTGATATTCGCCAGGTGAGCCGCGCGACCCCTGGCTGCTCATCTGCCTGATACTCGCCAGCTGAGCTCCGCGACACCTGCCTGCTCATCTGCCTGATACTCGTCAGCGGAGCCGCGCGACACCTGCCTGCTCATCTGCTTGATAATCGCCAACTGAGCCCGGCGACACCTGCCTGCTCATCTGCTTGATAATCGCCAGCTGAGCCTCGATACTCCTGCCTGCTCATCTGCTTCATAATCTCCAGCTGACCCTCGCGACACCTGACTGCTCATCTGCCTGATATTCCCCAGCTGAGCCCCGCGACACCTGCCTGCTCATCTGCCTGATAATCTTCAGCGGAGCCGCACGACACCTGCCTGCTCATCTGCCTGATACTCGCCAGCTGAGCCGCGCGACCCCTGCCTGCTCATCTGCCTGATACTCGCCAGCTGAGCCGCGCGACACCTGCCTGCTCATCTGCCTGATACTCGCCAGCTGAGCCGCGCAACACCTGCCTGCTCCTCTGCCAGATACTCGCCAGATGAGCTGCGCGACCCGGGCCTGCTCATCTGCCTGAATTCGCCAGCTGAGCCTCGATACTCCTGCCTGCTCATCTGCTTCATAATCTCCAGCTGACCCCCGTGACACTTGCCTGCTCATCTGCTTGATACTCGCCAGCTGAGCCGCGCAACACCTGCCTGCTCCTCTGCCAGATACTCGCCAGCTGAGCCGCGCGACACCTGCCTGCTCATCTGCCTGATATTCGCCAGCTGAGCCACGCGACACCTGCCTGCTCATCTGCCTGATACTCGCCAGCTGAGCCGCGCGACACCTGCCTGCTCATCTGCCTGATACTCGCCAGCTGAGCCGCGCGACACCTGCCTGCTCATCTGCCTGATACTCGCCAGCTGAGCCTCGCGACACCTGCCTGCATATCTGCCTGATACTCGCCAAGTGAGCCACGCGACCCCTGCCTGCTCATCTGCCTGATATTCGCCAGCTGAGCCTCGATACTCCTGCCTGCTCATCTGCTTCATAATCTCCAGCTGACCCCCGAGACACCTGCCTGCTCATTTGCCTGATAATCGCCAGCTGAGCCCCGCGACACCTGCCTGCTCATCTGCCTCATACTCGCCAACAGAGCCCCGCGACACCTGCCTGCTCATCTGCCTGATAATCGCCAGCTGAGCCCGGCGACACCTGCCTGCTCATCTGCTTGATAATCGCCAGCTGAGCCTCGATACTTCTGCCTGCTCATCTGCTTCATAATCTACAGCTGACCCTCGCGACACCTGCCTGCTCATCTGCCTGATACTCGCCAGCTGAGCTACGTGACACCTGCCTGCTCATCTGCCTGATACTCGCCAGGGGAGCCGCGCGACACCTGCCTGCTCATTTGCCTGATACTCGCCAGGTGAGCCGCGCGACACCTGCCTGCTCATCTGCCTGATACTCGCCAGCTGAGCCGCGCGACACCTGCCTGCTCATTTGCCTGATACTAGCCAGCTGAGCCAAGCGACACCTGCCTGCTCATCTGCCTGATACTCGCCAGTTGAGCCGCGCGACACCTGCCTGCTCATCTGCCTGATACTCGCCAGCGGAGACCCGTGACACCTGCCTGCTCATCTGCCTGATACTCGCCAGTGGAGCCCCGCGACACCTGCCTGCTCATCTGCCTGATACTCGCCAGCGGAGCCGCGCGACACCTGCCTGCTCATCTGCCTGATAATCGCCAGCGGAGCCGCATGACACCTGCCTGCTCATCTGCTTGATAATCGCCAGCTGATCCCCGCGACACCTGCCTGCCTATCTTCTTGATAATCGCCAGCTGAGCCTCGCTACTCCTCCCTGCTCATCTGCTTCATAATCTCCAGCTGAACCTCGTGACACCTGTCTGCTCATCTGCCTGATACTCGTCAGCTGAGCCGCGCTACACCTGCCTGCTCATCTGCCTGATACTTGCCAGCTGAGCCACGCGACACCTGCCTGCTCAACTGCCTGATACTCGCCAGCTGACCCTCGCGACACCTGCCTGCACATCTGCCTGATAATCGCCAGAGAGCCCCGCGACACCTGCCTGCTCATCTGCCTGAAAATCGTCAGCTGAGCTATGCGACACGTGCCTGCTCATCTGCCTGATACTCGCCAGCTGAGCTATGTGACACCTGCCTGCTCATCTGCCTGATAATCAGCAGCTGAACCACGCGACACCTGTCTACTAATCTGCCTGATACTCGCCAGCGGAGCCGCGCGACACCTGCCTGCTCATCTGCGTGATAATCGCCAGCGGAGCCGCGCGACATCTGCCTGCTCATCTGCCTGTTACTCGCCAGGTGAGCCGCGCGACCCCGGCCTGCTCATCTGCCTGAATTCGCCAGCTGAGCCTCGATACTCCTGCCTGCTCATTTGCTTCATTATCTCCAACTGACCCCCGTGACACCTGCCTGTTCAACTGCCTGATACTCGTCAGCTGAGCCGCGCGACCCCTGCCTGCTCATCTGCCTGATACTCGCCAGCTGAGCCACGCGACACCTACCTGCTCATCTACCTGTTACTCGCCAGCTGAACCGCGCGACACCTGCCTGCTCATCTGCCTGTTACTCGCCAGTTGAACCGCGTGACACCTGCCTGCTCATCTGCCGGATACTCGCCAGCTGAGCCGCGCGACCCCTGCCTGCTCATCTGCCTGATACTCGCCAGCTGAGCCGCGCGACACCTTCCTGCTCCACTGCCTGATACTCGCCAGTTGAGCCGTGTGACACCTGCCTGCTCATCTGCCTGAAACTCCCCAGCTGAGCAACGCGACACCTGCCTGCTCATCTGCCTCATAATCGCCAGCTGAGCCGCGTGACACCTGCCTGCTCATCTGCCTGATACTCACCAAGTGAGCCGCGCGACCCCTGCCTGCTCATCTGCCTGATACTCGCCAGCTGAGCCGCGCGACACCTGCCTGCTCATCTGCCTGATACTCGCCAGCTGAGCCGCGCGACACCTGCCTGCTCATCTGCCTGATACTCGCCAGCTGAGCCGCGCGACACCTGCCTGCTCATCTGCCTGATACTCGCCAGCTGAGCCGCGCGACACCTGCCTGCTCATCTGCCTGATACTCGCCAGCTGAGCCTCGCGACAGCTGCCTGCTCATCTGCCTGATACTCGCCAAGTGAGCCGCGCGACCCCTGCCTGCTCATCTGCCTGATACTCGCCAGCTGAGCCTCGCGACACCTGCCTGCTCATCTGCCTGATACTCGCCAGCTGAGCCGCGCGACCCCTGCCTGCTCATCTGCCTGATACTCGCCAGCTGAGCCTCGCGACACCTGCCTGCTCATCTGCCTGATACTCGCCAGCTGAGCCGCGCGACCCCTGCCTGCTCATCTGCCTGATACTCGCCAGCTGAGCCTCGCGACACCTGCCTGCTCATCTGCCTGATACTCGCCAGCTGAGCCGCGTGACCCCTGCCTGCTCATCTGCCTGATACTCGCCAGCTGAGCCTCGCGACACCTGCCTGCTCATCTGCCTGATACTCGCCAAGTGAGCCGCGCGACCCCTGCCTGCTCATCTGCCTGATATTCGCCAGCTGAGCCTCGATACTCCTGCCTGCTCATCTGCTTCATAATCTCCAGCTGACCCCCGCGACACCTGCCTGCTCATCTGCCTGATAATCGCCAGCTGAGCCCCGCGACACCTGCCTGCTCATCTGCCTCATACTCGCCAACAGAGCCCCGCGACACCTGCCTGCTCATCTGCTTGATAATCGCCAGCTGAGCCCGGCGAAACCTGCCTGGTCATCTGCTTGATAATCGCCAGCTGAGCCTCGATACTCCTGCCTGCTTATCTGCTTCATAATCTACAGCTGACCCTCGCGACACCTGCCTTCTCATCTGCCTGATACTCGCCAGCTGAGCTACGTGACACCTGCCTGCTCATCTGCCTGATACTTGCCAGCTGAGCCACGCTACACCTGCCTGCTCATCTGCCTGATACTCGCCAGCTGAGCCGCGCGACACCTGCCTGCTCATCTGCCTGATACTCGCCAGGTGAGCCGCGCGACACCTGCCTGCTCATCTGCCTGATACTCGCCAGCTGAGTCGCGCGACACCTGCCTGCTCGTTTGCCTGATACTAGCCAGCTGAGCCAAGCGACACCTGCCTGCTCATTTGCCTGATACTCGCCAGCTGAGCCGCGCGACACCTGCCTGCTCATCTGCCTGATACTCGCCAGCGGAGACCCGTGACACCTGCCTGCTCATCTGCCTGATACTCGCCAGTGGAGCCCCGCGACACCTGCCTGCTCATCTGCCTGATACTCGCCAGCGGAGCCGCGCGATACCTGCCTGCTCATCTGCCTGATAATCGCCAGCAGAGCCGCACGACACCTGCCTGCTCATCTGCTTGATAATCGCCAGCTGATCCCCGCGACACCTGCCTTCCTATCTGCTTGATAATCGCCAGCTGAGCCTCGCTACTCCTCCCTGCTCATCTGCTTCATAATCTCCAGCTGACCCTCGCGACACCTGCCTGCTCATCTGCCTGATACTCGCCAAGTAAGCCGCGCGACCCCTGCCTGCTCATCTGCCTGATACTCGCCAGTGGAGCCCCGCGACCCCTGCCTGCTCATCTGCCTGATACTCGCCAGTGGAGCCGCACGACACCTGCCTGTTCATCTGCCTGATACTCGCCAGCTGAGCCGCGCGACACTTGCCTGCTCATTTGCCTGATACTCGCCAGCTGAGCCGCGCGAAACCTGCCTGCTCATATGCCTGATACTCGCCAGCTGAGCCGCGCGACACCTGCCTGCTCATATGCCTGATACTCGCCAGCTGAGCCTCGCGACAGCTGCCTGCTCATCTACCTGATACTCGCCAAGTGAGCCGCGCGACCCCTGCCTGCTCATCTGCCTGATACTCGCCAGCTGAGCCTCGCGACACCTGCCTGCTCATCTGCCTGATACTCGCCAAGTGAGCCGCGCGACACCTGCCTGCTCATCTGCCTTATACTCGCCAGCTGAGCCGCGCGACCCCTGCCTGCTCATCTGCCTGATACTCGCCAGCTGAGCCTCGCGACACCTGCCTGCTCATCTGCCTGATACTCGCCAAGTGAGCCGCGCGACCCCTGCCTGCTCATCTGCCTGATATTCGCCAGCGGAGCCTCGATACTCCTGCCTGCTCATCTGCTTCATAATCTCCAGCTGACCCCCGCGACACCTGCCTGCTCATCTGCCTGATAATCGCCAGCTGAGCCCCGCGACACCTGCCTGCTCATCTGCCTCATACTCGCCAACAGAGCCCCGCGACACCTGCCTGCTCATCTGCTTGATAATCGCCAGCTGAGCCCGGCGACACCTGCCTGTTCATCTGCTTGATAATCGCCAGCTGAGCCTCGATACTCCTGCCTGCTCATCTGCTTCATAATCTACAGCTGACCCTCGCGACACCTGCCTTCTCATCTGCCTGATACTCGCCAGTTGAGCTACGTGACACCTGCCTGCTCATCTGCCTGATACTTGCCAGCTGAGCCACGCGACACCTGCCTGCTCATCTGCCTGATACTCGCCAGCTGAGCGGCGCGACAGCTGCCTGCTCATCTGCCTGATACTCGCCAGGTGAGCCGCGCGACAGCTGCCTGCTCATCTGCCTGATACTCGCCAGCTGAGCCGCGCGACACCTGCCTGCTCGTTTGCCTGATACTAGCCAGCTGAGCCAAGCGACACCTGCCTGCTCATTTGCCTGATACTCGCCAGCTGAGCCGCGCGACACCTGCCTGCTCATCTGCCTGATACTCGCCAGCGGAGACCCGTGACACCTGCCTGCTCATCTGCCTGATACTCGCCAGTGGAGCCCCGCGAAACCTGCCTGCTCATCTGCCTGATACTCGCCAGCGGAGCCGCGCGATACCTGCCTGCTCATCTGCCTGATAATCGCCAGCAGAGCCGCACGACACCTGCCTGCTCATCTGCTTGATAATCGCCAGCTGATCCCCGCGACACCTGCCTTCCTATCTGCTTGATAATCGCCAGCTGAGCCTCGCTACTCCTCCCTACTCATCTGCTTCATAATCTCCAGCTGACCCTCGCGACACCTGCCTGCTCATCTGCCTGATACTCGCCAAGTAAGCCGCGCGACCCCTGCCTGCTCATCTGCCTGATACTCGCCAGTGGAGCCCCGCGACCCCTGCCTGCTCATCTGCCTGATACTCGCCAGTGGAGCCGCACGACACCTGCCTGTTCATCTGCCTGATACTCCCCAGCTGAGCCGCGCGACACTTGCCTGCTCATTTGCCTGATACTCGCCAGCTGAGCCGCGCGACACCTGCCTGCTCATATGCCTGATACTCGCCAGCTGAGCCGCGCGACACCTGCCTGCTCATATGCCTGATACTCGCCAGTGGAGCCACACGACACCTGCCTGCTTATCTGCCTGATACTCGCCAGCTGAGCCCCACGACACCTGCCTGCTCATCTGCCTGATACTCGCCAGCTGAGCCGCGCGACACCTGCCTGCTCATATGCCTGATACTCGCCAGCTGAGCCGCGTGACACATGCCTGCTCATCTGCCTGATATTCGCCAGCTGAGCCGCGCGACACCTGCCTGCTCATCTGCCTGATACTCGCCAGCTGAGCCGCGCGACACCTGCCTGCTCATCTGCCTGATACTCGCCAGCTGAGCCTCGCGACACCTGCCTGCTCATCTGCCTGATACTCGCCAAGTGAGCCGCGTGACCCCTGCCTGCTCATCTGCCTGATATTCGCCAGCTGAGCCTCGATACTCCTGCCTGCTCATCTGCTTCATAATCTCCAGCTGACCCCCGCGACACCTGCCTGCTCATCTGCCTGATAATCGCCAGCTGAGCCCCGCGACACCTGCCTGCTCATCTGCCTCATACTCGCCAACAGAGCCCCGCGACACCTGCCTGCTCATCTGCTTGATAATCGCCAGCTGAGCCCGGCGACACCTGCCTGCCTATCTGCTTGATAATCGCCAGCTGAGCCTCGCTACTCCTCCCTGCTCATCTGCTTCATAATCTCCAGCTGACCCCCGCGACACCTGCCTGCTCATCTGCCTGATAATCGCCAGCTGAGCCTCGCTACTCCTCCCTGCTCATCTGCTTCATAATCTCCAGCTGACCCCCGCGACACCTGCCTGCTCATCTGCCTGATACTCGCCAGCTGAGCCGCGCGACACCTGCCTGCTCGTTTGCTTGATACTAGCCAGCTGAGCCAAGCGACACCTGCCTGCTCATCTGCCTGATACTCGCCAGCGGGGCCGCACGACACCTGCCTGCTCATCTGCCTGATATTCGCCAGCTGAGCCGCGTGACACCTGCCTGCTCATCTGCCTGATACTCAACAACTGAGCCGCGCGACCCATGCCTGCTCATCTGCCTGATACTCGCCAGGTGAGCCGCGCGACACCTGCCTGCTCATCTGCCTGATTTTCGCCAGCTGAGCCGCGCCACACCTGCCTGCTCATCTGCCTGATACTCGCCAGCGGAGCCCCGTGACACCTGCCTGCTCATCTGCCTGATACTCGTCAGCGGAGCCGCGCGACACCTGCCTGCTCATCTGCTTGATAGTCGCCAGCTGAGCCCGGCGACACCTGCCTGCTCATCTGCTTTATAATCGCCAGCTGAGCCTCGATACTCCTGCCTGCTCATCTGCTTCATAATCTCCAGCTGACCCTCGCGACACCTGCCTGCTCATCTGCCTGATATTCGCCAGCTGAGCCACGCGACACCTGCCTGCTCATCTGCCTGATAATCGTCAGCGGAGCCGCACGACACCTGCCTGCTCATCTGCCTGATACTCGCCAGCTGAGCCGCGCGACACCTGCCTGCTCATCTGCCTTATACTCGCCAGGTGAGCCGCGTGACACCTGCCTGCTCATCTGCCTGATACTCGCCAGGTGAGCCGCGCGACACCTGCCTGCTCATCTGCCTGTTACTCGCCAGCGGAGCCGCACGACACCTGCTGCTCATCTGCTTGATAATCGCCAGCTGGTCCCCGCGACACCTGCCTGCTCAACTGCCTGATACTCGCCAGTTGAGCCGCGTGACACCTGCCTGCTCATCTGCCTGATACTCGCCAGCTGAGCCAAGCGACACCTGCCTGCTCATATGCCTGACACTCGCCAGCTGAGCCGCGCGACACCTGCCTGCTCATCTGCCTGATACTCGCCAGCTGACCCTCGCGACACCTGCCTGCTCATCTGCCTGATAATCACCAGTGAGCCCGGCGACACCTGCCTGTTCATGTGCCTGAAAATCGTCAGCTGAGCTATGCGACACGTGCCTGCTCATCTGCCTGATACTCGCCAGGTGAGCCGCGCGACCCCTGGCTGCTCATCTGCCTGATAATCGCCAATGGAGGCGCGCGACACCTGCCTGCTCATCTGCCTGATAATCGCCAGCGGAGCCGCGCGACACCTGCCTGCTCATCTGCCTGATAATCGCCAGCGGAGCCGCGCGACACCTGCCTGCTCATCTGCCTGATACTCGCCAGTTGAGCCGCGTGACACCTGCCTGCTCATCTGCCTGATACTCGCCAGCTGAGCCAAGCGACACCTGCCTGCTCATATGCCTGACACTCGCCAGCTGAGCCGCGCGACACCTGCCTGCTCATCTGCCTGATACTCGCGAGCTGAGCCGCGCGACACCTGCCTGCTCATCTGCCTGAAAATCGCCAGCGGAGCCGCACGACACCTGCCTGCTCATCTGCCTGATTCTCGCCAGTGGAGCCCCGCGACACCTGCCTGCTCATCTGCCTGATACTCGCCAGCGGAGCAGCACGACACCTGCCTGCTCATCTGCCTGATACTCGTCAGCTGAGCCGCGCGACACCTGCCTGCTCATCTGCCTGATACTCGCCAGCTGAGCCGCGCGACACCTGCCTGCTCATGTGCCTGATACTCGCCAGCTGAGCCGCGCGACACCTTCCTGCTCATCTGCCTGATACTCGCCAGCTGAGCCGCGCGACACCTGCCTGCTCATTTGCTTGGTAATCGCCAGCTGAGCCTCGATACTCCTGCCTGCTCATCTGCTTCATAATCTCCAGCTGACCCTCGCGACACCAGCCTGCTCATCTGCCTGATACTCGCCAGCTGAGCTACGCGACACCTGCCTGCTCATCTGCCTGATAATCGCAGGCTGAGCCACGCAACACCTGCCTGCCAGTCTGCCTGATACTCGCCAGGGTAGCCGCGCGACACCTGCCTGCTCATCTGCCTGATACTCGCCAGCTGAGCCGCGCGACACCTGCCTGCTCATCTGCCTGATAATCGCCAGCGGAGCCGCATGACACCTGCCTGCTCATCTGCCTGATTCTCTCCAGTGGAGCCCCGCGACACCTGCCTGCTCATCTGCCTGATACTCGCCAGCGGAGCCGCGAGACACCTGCCTGCTCATCTGCCTGATAATCGCCAGCTGAGCCGCGCGACACATTCCTGCTCATCTGCCTGATACTGGCCAGCTGAACCAAGCGACACCTGCCTGCTCATCTGCCTGATAATCGCCAGCTGAGCCGCGCGACACCTGCCTGCTCATCTGCCTGATACTCGCCAGCTGAGCCGCGCGACACCTGCCTGCTCATCTGCCTGATACTCGCCAGCTGAGCCGCGCGACACCTGCCTGCTCATTTGCTTGATAATCGCCAGCTGAGCCTCGATACTCCTGCCTGCTCATCTGCTTCATAATCTCCAGCTGACCCTCGCGACACCTGCCTGCTCATCTGCCTGATACTCGCCAGCTGAGCTACGCGACACCTGCCTGCTCATCTGCCTGATAATCGCCAGCTGAGCCACGCAACACCTGCCTGCTAATCTGCCTGATACTCGCCAGGTGAGCCGCGTGACACCTGCCTGCTCCTCTGTCTGATACTGGCCAGGTGAGCCACGTGACACCTGCCTGCTCATGTGCCTGTTACTCGCCAGCTGAGCAGCGTGACACCTGCCTGCTCATCTGCCTGTTACTCGCCAGCTGAGCAGCGCGACACCTGCCTGCTCATCTGCCTGATACTCGCCAGCTAGCCGCGCGACCCCTGCCTGCTCATCTGCCTGATACTCGCCAGCTGAGCTGCGCGACACCTGCCTGCTCCTCTGCCTGATACTCGCCAGTTGAGCCGCGTGACACCTGCCTGCTCATCTGCCTGATACTCGCCAGCTGAGCAACGCGACACCTGCGTGCTCATCTGCCTGATACTCGCCAGCTGAGCCGCGCGACACCTGCCTGCTCATCTGCCTGATACTCGCAAGCTGAGCCGCGCGACACCTGCCTGCTCATCTGCCTGATACTCGCCAGTTGAGCCACGCGACACCTGCCTGCTCATCTGCCTGATACTCGCGAGCTGAGCCGCGCGACACCTGCCTGCTCATCTGCCTGATACTCGCCAGCTGAGCCGCGCGACACCTGCCTGCTCATCTGCCTGATACTCGCCAGCTGAGCCAGGCGACACCTGCCTACTCATTTGTTTGATACTCGCCAGCTGAGCCGCGCGACACCTGCCTTCTCATCTGCCTGATACTCGCCAATTGAGCCGCGTGACCCCTGCCTGCTCATCTGCCTGATATTCGCCAGCTGAGCCTCGATACTCCTGCCTGCTCATCTGCTTCATAATCTCCAGCTAACCCCCGCGACACCTGTCTGCTCATCTGCCTGATAATCACCAACTGAGCCCCGCGACACCTGCCTGCTCATTTGCCTGATACTCGTCAAAGGAGCCCCGCGACACCTGCCTGCTCATCTGCTTGATAATCACCAGCTGAGCACGGCGACACCTGCCTGCTCATCTGCTTGATAATCGCCAGCTGAGGCTCGATACTCCTGCCTCCTCATCTAGTTCATAATCTACAGCTGACCCTCGCGACACCTGCCTGCTCATCTACCTGATACTCGCCAGGTGAGCCGCGCGACACCTGCCTGCCCATCTCCCAGATACTCGCCAGCGGAGCCCCGCGACACCTGCCTGCTCATCTGCCAGATACTCGCCAGTGGAGCCCCGCGACCCCTGCCTGCTCATCTGCCTGTTACTCGCCAGCGGAGCCACGCGACACCTGCCAGCTCATCTGCTTGATAATCGCCAGCTGATCCTCGCTACTCCTGCCTGCTCAAGTGCTTCATAATCTCCAGCAGACCCTCGCCACACCTGCCTGCTCATATGCCTGATACTCGTCAGCTGAGTCGCGCTACACCTGCCTGCTCATCTGCCTGATACTCGCCAGCTGAGCCGCGCGACACCTGCCTGCTCAACTGCCTGATACTCGCCAGCTGACACTCGCGACACCTGCCTGCTCATCTGCCTGATAATCGCCAGTGAGCCCCGCGACACCTGCCTGCTCATCTGCCTGAAAATCGTCAGCTGAGCTATGCGACACGTGCCTGCTCATCTGCCTGATACTCGCCAGCTGAGCTATGTGACACCTGCCTGCTCATCTGCCTGATAATCGCCAGCTGAGTCACGCGACACCTGTCTTCTAATCTGCTGATACTCGCCAGCGGAGCCGCGCGACACCTGCCTGCTTATCTGCCTGATAATCGCCAGTGGAGCCGTGCGACACCTGCCTGCTCATCTGCCTGATAATCGCCAGCTGAGCCGCGCGACACCTGCCTGCTCATCTGCCTGATACTCGCCAGCTGAGCCGCGCGACACCTGCCTGCTCATCTGCCTGATACTCGCCAGCTGAGCCGCGCGACACCTGCCTGCTCATCTGCCTGATACTCGCCAGCTGAGCCGCGCGAAACCTGCCTGCTCATCTGCCTGATACTCGCCAGCTGAGCCGCGCGAAACCTGCCTGCTCATCTGCCTGATACTCGCCAGGGTAGTCGCGCGACACCTGCCTGCTCATCTGCCTGATACTCGCCAGCTGAGCCGCGCGACACCTGCCTGCTCATCTGCCTGACACTCGCCAGCTGAGCTGCGCGACCCCTGCCTGCTCATCTGCCTGATACTCGCCAGGTGAGCCGCGCGCCTCCTGCCTGCTCATCTGCCTGATACTCGCTAGCTGAGCCGCGAGAAACCTGCCTGCTCATCTGCTTGATAATCGCCAGCTGAGCCAGGCGACACCTGCCTGCTCATTTGCTTGATAATCGCCATCTGAGCCTCGATACTCCTGCCTGCTCATCTGCTTCATAATCTCCAGCTGACCCTCGCGACACCTGCCTGTTCATCTGCCTGATACTCGCCAGCGGAACAGCACGACACCTGCCTGCTCATCTGCCTGATACTCGCCAGCTGAGCCGCGCGACACCTGCCTGCTCATCTGCCTGATACTCGCCAGCTGAGCCGCGCGAAACCTGCCTGCTCATCTGCCTGATACTCGCCAGGGTAGTCGCGCGACACCTGCCTGCTCATCTGCCTGATACTCGCCAGCTGAGCCGCGCGACACCTGCCTGCTCATCTGCCTGACACTCGCCAGCTGAGCTGCGCGACACCTGCCTGCTCATCTGCCTGATAATCGCCAGCTGAGCCACGCGACACCTGCCTGCTAATCTGCCTGATACTCGCCAGGTGAGCCGCGCGACACCTGCCTGATCATCTTCCTGATACTCGCCAGCGGAGCCGCGCGACACCTGCCTGCTCATCTGCCTGATAATCGCCAGCTGAGCCGCGCGACACCTGCCTGCTCATCTGCCTGATACTCGCCAGCGGAGCCGCGCGACACCTGCCTGCTCATCTGCCTGATACTCGCCAGCTGAGCCGCGCGACACCTGCATGCTCATCTGCCTGATACTCGCTAGCTGAGCCGCGCGACACCTGCCTGCTCATCTGCCTGATACTCGCCAGCTGAGCCGCGCGACACCTGCCTGCTCAGCTGCCTGATACTCGCCAGCGGAGCCGCGCGACACCTGCCTGCTCATCTGCCTGATAATCGCCAGCTGAGCCGCGCGACACCTGCCTGCTCATCTGCCTGATACTCGCCAGCTGAGCCGCGCGACACCTGCCTGCTCATCTGCCTGATAATTCCCAGCTGAGCCGCGCGACTCCTTTCTGCTCATCTTCCTGATACTCGCCAGCTGAACCACGCGACACCTGCCTGCTCATCTGACTGATACTCGCCAGGTGAGCCGCGCGACCCCTGCCTGCTCATCTGCCTGATACTCGCCAGCGGAGCGCCGTGACACCTGCCTTCTCATCTGCCTGATACTCGCCAGGTGAGCCGCGCGACCCCTGCCTGCTCATCTGCCTGATACTCGCCAGCGGAGCGCCGTGACACTTCCCTGCTCATCTGCCTGATACTCGCCAGCTGAGCCGCGCGACACCTGCCTGCTCAACTGCCTGATACTCGCCAGCTGACCCTCGCGACACCTGCCTGCTCATCTGCCTGATAATCGCCAGTGAACCCCGCGACACCTGCCTGCTCATCTGCCTGAAAATCGTCAGCTGAGCTATTCGACACGTGCCTGCTCATCTGCCTGATACTCGCCAGCGGAGCCGCGCGACACCTGCCTGCTCATCTGCCTGATAATCGCCAGCGGAGCCGCACGACACCTGCCTGCTCATCTGCTTGATAATCGCCAGCTGATCCGAGCGACACCTGCCTGACTATCTGCTTGATAATCGCCAGCTGAGCCTCGCTACTCCTCCCTGCTCATCTGCTTCATAATATCCAGCTGACCCTCGTGACACCTGCCTGCTAATTTGCCTGATACTCGCCAGCTGAGCCGCGCGACACCTGCCTGCTCTTTTGCTTGATAATCGCCAGCTGAGCCTCGATACTCCTGCCTGCTCATCTGCTTCATAATCTCCAGCTGACCCTCGCGACACCTGCCTGCTCATCTGCCTGATACTCGTCAGCTGAGCCGCGCTACACCTGCCTGCTCATCTGCCTGATACTCGCCAGCTGAGCCGCGCGACACCTGCCTGCTCAACTGCCTGATACTCGCCAGCTGACCCTCGCGACACCTGCCTGCTCATCTGCCTGATAATCGCCAGTGAGCCCCGCGACACCTGCCTGCTCATCTGCCTGAAAATCGTCAACTGAGCTATGCGACACGTGCCTGCTCATCTGCCTGATACTCGCCAGCTGAGCTATGTGACACCTGCCTGCTCCACTGCCTGATACTCGCCAGTTGAGCCTCGTGACACCTGCCTGCTCATCTGCCTGAAACTCGCCAGCTGAGCCGCGCGACACCTGCCTGCTCAGCTGCCTGATACTCGCCAGCGGAGCCGCGCGACACCTGCCTGCTCATCTGCCTGATAATCGCCAGCTGAGCCGCGCGACACCTGCCTGCTCATCTGCCTGATACTCGCCAGCTGAGCCGCGCGACACCTGCCTGCTCATCTGCCTGATAATTCCCAGCTGAGCCGCGTGACTCCTTTCTGCTCATCTGCCTGATACTCGCCAGCTGAACCACGCGACACCTGCCTGCTCATCTGACTGATACTCGCCAGGTGAGCCGCGCGACCCCTGCCTGCTCATCTGCCTGATACTCGCCAGCGGAGCGCCGTGACACCTGCCTGCTCATCTGCCTGATACTCGCCAGGTGAGCCGCGCGACCCCTGCCTGCTCATCTGCCTGATACTCGCCAGCGGAGCGCCGTGACACCTCCCTGCTCATCTGCCTGATACTCGCCAGCTGAGCCGCGCGACACCTGCCTGCTCAACTGCCTGATACTCGCCAGCTGACCCTCGCGACACCTGCCTGCTCATCTGCCTGAAAATCGTCAGCTGAGCTATTCGACACGTGCCTGCTCATCTGCCTGATACTCGCCAGTGGAGCCGCGCGACACCTGCCTGCTCATCTGCCTGATAATCGCCAGCGGAGCCGCACGACACCTGCCTGCTCATTTGCTTGATAATCGCCAGCTGATCCCCGCGACACCTGCCTGCCTATCTGCTTGATAGTCGCCAGCTGAGCCTCGCTACTCCTCCCTGCTCATCTGCTTCATAATCTCCAGCTGACCCTCGCGACACCAGCCTGCTCATTTGCCTGATACTCGCCAGCTGAGCCGCGCGACACCTGCCTGCTCATTTGCTTGATAATCGCCAGCTGAGCCTCGATACTCCTGCCTGCTCATCTGCTTCATAATCTCCAGCTGACCCTCGCGACACCTGCCTGCTCATCTGCCTGATACTCGTCAGCTGAGCCGCGCTACACCTGCCTGCTCATCTGCCTGATACTCGCCAGCTGAGCCGCGCGACACCTGCCTGCTCAACTGCCTGATACTCGCCAGCTGACCCTCGCGACACCTGCCTGCTCATCTGCCTGATAATCGCCAGTGAGCCCCGCGACACCTGCCTGCTCATCTGCCTGAAAATCGTCAGCTGAGCTATGCGACACGTGCCTGCTCATCTGACTGATAATCGCCAGCTGAGCCCCGCGACACCTGCCTGCTCATCTGCCTCATACTCGCCAACAGAGCCCCGCGACCCCTGCCTGCTCATCTGCTTGATAATCGCCAGTTGAGCCCGGCGAAACCTGCCTGCTCATCTGCTTGATAATCGCCAGCTGAGCCTCGATACTCCTGCCTGCTTATCTGCTTCATAATCTACAGCTGACCCTCGCGACACCTGCCTTCTCATCTGCCTGATACTCGCCAGCTGAGCTACGTGACACCTGCCTGCTCATCTGCCTGATACTTGCCAGCTGAGCCACGCTACACCTGCCTGCTCATCTGCCTGATACTCGCCAGCTGAGCCGCGCGACACCTGCCTGCTCATCTGCCTGATACTCGCCAGGTGAGCCGCGCGACACCTGCCTGCTCATCTGCCTGATACTCGCCAGCTGAGTCGCGCGACACCTGCCTGCTCGTTTGCCTGATACTAGCCAGCTGAGCCAAGCGACACCTGCCTGCTCATTTGCCTGATACTCGCCAGCTGAGCCGCGCGACACCTGCCTGCTCATCTGCCTGATACTCGCCAGCGGAGACCCGTGACACCTGCCTGCTCATCTGCCTGATACTCGCCAGTGGAGCCCCGCGACACCTGCCTGCTCATCTGCCTGATACTCGCCAGCGGAGCCGCGCGATACCTGCCTGCTCATCTGCCTGATAATCGCCAGCAGAGCCGCACGACACCTGCCTGCTCATCTGCTTGATAATCGCCAGCTGATCCCCGCGACACCTGCCTTCCTATCTGCTTGATAATCGCCAGCTGAGCCTCGCTACTCCTCCCTGCTCATCTGCTTCATAATCTCCAGCTGACCCTCGCGACACCTGCCTGCTCATCTGCCTGATACTCGCCAAGTAAGCCGCGCGACCCCTGCCTGCTCATCTGCCTGATACTCGCCAGTGGAGCCCCGCGACCCCTGCCTGCTCATCTGCCTGATACTCGCCAGTGGAGCCGCACGACACCTGCCTATTCATCTGCCTGATACTCGCCAGCTGAGCCTCGCGACACCTGCCTGCTCATCTGCCTGATACTCGCCAAATGAGCCGCGCGACACCTGCCTGCTCATCTGCCTTATACTCGCCAGCTGAGCCGCGCGACCCCTGCCTGCTCATCTGCCTGATACTCGCCAGCTGAGCCTCGCGACACCTGCCTGCTCATCTGCCTGATACTCGCCAAGTGAGCCGCGCGACCCCTGCCTGCTCATCTGCCTGATATTCGCCAGCGGAGCCTCGATACTCCTGCCTGCTCATCTGCTTCATAATCTCCAGCTGACCCCCGCGACACCTGCCTGCTCATCTGCCTGATAATCGCCAGCTGAGCCCCGCGACACCTGCCTGCTCATCTGCCTCATACTCGCCAACAGAGCCCCGCGACACCTGCCTGCTCATCTGCTTGATAATCGCCAGCTGAGCCCGGCGACACCTGCCTGTTCATCTGCTTGATAATCGCCAGCTGAGCCTCGATACTCCTGCCTGCTCATCTGCTTCATAATCTACAGCTGACCCTCGCGACACCTGCCTTCTTATCTGCCTGATACTCGCCAGTTGAGCTACGTGACACCTGCCTGCTCATCTGCCTGATACTTGCCAGCTGAGCCACGCGACACCTGCCTGCTCATCTGCCTGATACTCGCCAGCTGAGCGGCGCGACACCTGCCTGCTCATCTGCCTGATACTCGCCAGGTGAGCCGCGCGACACCTGCCTGCTCATCTGCCTGATACTCGCCAGCTGAGCCGCGCGACACCTGCCTGCTCGTTTGCCTGATACTAGCCAGCTGAGCCAAGCGACACCTGCCTGCTCATTTGCCTGATACTCGCCAGCTGAGCCGCGCGACACCTGCCTGCTCATCTGCCTGATACTCGCCAGCGGAGACCCGTGACACCTGCCTGCTCATCTGCCTGATACTCGCCAGTGGAGCCCCGCGAAACCTGCCTGCTCATCTGCCTGATACTCGCCAGCGGAGCCGCGCGATACCTGCCTGCTCATCTGCCTGATAATCGCCAGCAGAGCCGCACGACACCTGCCTGCTCATCTGCTTGATAATCGCCAGCTGATCCCCGCGACACCTGCCTTCCTATCTGCTTGATAATCGCCAGCTGAGCCTCGCTACTCCTCCCTGCTCATCTGCTTCATAATCTCCATCTGACCCTCGCGACACCTGCCTGCTCATCTGCCTGATACTCGCCAAGTAAGCCGCGCGACCCCTGCCTGCTCATCTGCCTGATACTCGCCAGTGGAGCCCCGCGACCCCTGCCTGCTCATCTGCCTGATACTCGCCAGTGGAGCCGCACGACACCTGCCTGTTCATCTGCCTGATACTCCCCAGCTGAGCCGCGCGACACTTGCCTGCTCATTTGCCTGATACTCGCCAGCTGAGCCGCGCGACACCTGCCTGCTCATATGCCTGATACTCGCCAGCTGAGCCGCGCGACACCTGCCTGCTCATATGCCTGATACTCGCCAGTGGAGTCACACGACACCTGCCTGCTTATCTGCCTGATACTCGCCAGCTGAGCCCCACGACACCTGCCTGCTCATCTGCCTGATACTCGCCAGCTGAGCCGCGCGACACCTGCCTGCTCATATGCCTGATACTCGCCAGCTGAGCCGCGTGACACATGCCTGCTCATCTGCCTGATATTCGCCAGCTGAGCCGCGCGACACCTGCCTGCTCATCTGCCTGATACTCGCCAGCTGAGCCGCGCGACACCTGCCTGCTCATCTGCCTGATACTCGCCAGCTGAGCCTCGCGACACCTGCCTGCTCATCTGCCTGATACTCGCCAAGTGAGCCGCGTGACCCCTGCCTGCTCATCTGCCTGATATTCGCCAGCTGAGCCTCGATACTCCTGCCTGCTCATCTGCTTCATAATCTCCAGCTGACCCCCGCGACACCTGCCTGCTCATCTGCCTGATAATCGCCAGCTGAGCCCCGCGACACCTGCCTGCTCATCTGCCTCATACTCGCCAACAGAGCCCCGCGACACCTGCCTGCTCATCTGCTTGATAATCGCCAGCTGAGCCCGGCGACACCTGCCTGCCTATCTGCTTGATAATCGCCAGCTGAGCCTCGCTACTCCTCCCTGCTCATCTGCTTCATAATCTCCAGCTGACCCCCGCGACACCTGCCTGCTCATCTGCCTGATAATCGCCAGCTGAGCCTCGCTACTCCTCCCTGCTCATCTGCTTCATAATCTCCAGCTGACCCCCGCGACACCTGCCTGCTCATCTGCCTGATACTCGCCAGCTGAGCCGCGCGACACCTGCCTGCTCGTTTGCTTGATACTAGCCAGCTGAGCCAAGCGACACCTGCCTGCTCATCTGCCTGATACTCGCCAGCGGGGCCGCACGACACCTGCCTGCTCATCTGCCTGATATTCGCCAGCTGAGCCGCGTGACACCTGCCTGCTCATCTGCCTGATACTCAACAACTGAGCCGCGCGACCCATGCCTGCTCATCTGCCTGATACTCGCCAGGTGAGCCGCGCGACACCTGCCTGCTCATCTGCCTGATTTTCGCCAGCTGAGCCGCGCGACACCTGCCTGCTCATCTGCCTGATACTCGCCAGCGGAGCCCCGTGACACCTGCCTGCTCATCTGCCTGGTACTCGTCAGCGGAGCCGCGCGACACCTGCCTGCTCATCTGCTTGATAGTCGCCAGCTGAGCCCGGCGACACCTGCCTGCTCATCTGCTTTATAATCGCCAGCTGAGCCTCGATACTCCTGCCTGCTCATCTGCTTCATAATCTCCAGCTGACCCTCGCGACACCTGCCTGCTCATCTGCCTGATATTCGCCAGCTGAGCCGCGCGACACCTGCCTGCTCATCTGCCTGATAATCGTCAGCGGAGCCGCACGACACCTGCCTGCTCATCTGCCTGATACTCGCCAGCTGAGCCGCGCGACACCTGCCTGCTCATCTGCCTTATACTCGCCAGGTGAGCCGCGTGACACCTGCCTGCTCATCTGCCTGATACTCGCCAGGTGAGCCGCGCGACACCTGCCTGCTCATCTGCCTGTTACTCGCCAGCGGAGCCGCACGACACCTGCTGCTCATCTGCTTGATAATCGCCAGCTGGTCCCCGCGACACCTGCCTGCTCAACTGCCTGATACTCGCCAGCTGACCCTCGCGACACCTGCCTGCTCATCTGCCTGATAATTACCAGTGAGCCCGGCGACACCTGCCTGTTCATGTGCCTGAAAATCGTCAGCTGAGCTATGCGACACGTGCCTGCTCATCTGCCTGATACTCGCCAGGTGAGCCGCGCGACCCCTGGCTGCTCATCTGCCTGATAATCGCCAATGGAGGCGCGCGACACCTGCCTGCTCATCTGCCTGATAATCGCCAGCGGAGCCGCGCGACACCTGCCTGCTCATCTGCCTGATAATCGCCAGCGGAGCCGCGCGACACCTGCCTGCTCATCTGCCTGATACTCGCCAGTTGAGCCGCGTGACACCTGCCTGCTCATCTGCCTGATACTCGCCAGCTGAGCCAAGCGACACCTGCCTGCTCATATGCCTGACACTCGCCAGCTGAGCCGCGCGACACCTGCCTGCTCATCTGCCTGATACTCGCGAGCTGAGCCGCGCGACACCTGCCTGCTCATCTGCCTGAAAATCGCCAGCGGAGCCGCACGACACCTGCCTGCTCATCTGCCTGATTCTCGCCAGTGGAGCCCCGCGACACCTGCCTGCTCATCTGCCTGATACTCGCCAGCGGAGCAGCACGACACCTGCCTGCTCATCTGCCTGATACTCGTCAGCTGAGCCGCGCGACACCTGCCTGCTCATCTGCCTGATACTCGCCGGCTGAGCCGCGCGACACCTGCCTGCTCATGTGCCTGATACTCGCCAGCTGAGCCGCGCGACACCTTCCTGCTCATCTGCCTGATACTCGCCAGCTGAGCCGCGCGACACCTGCCTGCTCATTTGCTTGGTAATCGCCAGCTGAGCCTCGATACTCCTGCCTGCTCATCTGCTTCATAATCTCCAGCTGACCCTCGCGACACCAGCCTGCTCATCTGCCTGATACTCGCCAGCTGAGCTACGCGACACCTGCCTGCTCATCTGCCTGATAATCGCAGGCTGAGCCACGCAACACCTGCCTGCCAGTCTGCCTGATACTCGCCAGGGTAGCCGCGCGACACCTGCCTGCTCATCTGCCTGATACTCGCCAGCTGAGCCGCGCGACACCTGCCTGCTCATCTGCCTGATAATCGCCAGCGGAGCCGCATGACACCTGCCTACTCATTTGTTTGATACTCGCCAGCTGAGCCGCGCGACCCCTGCCTTCTCATCTGCCTGATACTCGCCAATTGAGCCGCGTGACCCCTGCCTGCTCATCTGCCTGATATTCGCCAGCTGAGCCTCGATACTCCTGCCTGCTCATCTGCTTCATAATCTCCAGCTAACCCCCGCGACACCTGTCTGCTCATCTGCCTGATAATCACCAACTGAGCCCCGCGACACCTGCCTGCTCATTTGCCTGATACTCGTCAAAGGAGCCCCGCGACACCTGCCTGCTCATCTGCTTGATAATCACCAGCTGAGCACGGCGACACCTGCCTGCTCATCTGCTTGATAATCGCCAGCTGAGGCTCGATACTCCTGCCTCCTCATCTGCTTCATAATCTACAGCTGACCCTCGCGACACCTGCCTGCTCATCTACCTGATACTCGCCAGGTGAGCCGCGCGACACCTGCCTGCCCATCTCCCTGATACTCGCCAGCGGAGCCCCGCGACACCTGCCTGCTCATCTGCCAGATACTCGCCAGTGGAGCCCCGCGACCCCTGCCTGCTCATCTGCCTGTTACTCGCCAGCGGAGCCGCGCGACACCTGCCAGCTCATCTGCTTGATAATCGCCAGCTGAGCCTCGCTACTCCTGCCTGCTCATGTGCTTCATAATCTCCAGCAGACCCTCGCCACACCTGCCTGCTCATATGCCTGATACTCGTCAGCTGAGTCGCGCTACACCTGCCTGCTCATCTGCCTGATACTCGCCAGCTGAGCCGCGCGACACCTGCCTGCTCAACTGCCTGATACTCGCCAGCTGACACTCGCGACACCTGCCTGCTCATCTGCCTCATAATCGCCAGTGAGCCCCGCGACACCTGCCTGCTCATCTGCCTGAAAATCGTCAGCTGAGCTATGCGACACGTGCCTGCTCATCTGCCTGATACTCGCCAGCTGAGCTATGTGACACCTGCCTGCTCATCTGCCTGATAATCGCCAGCTGAGTCACGCGACACCTGTCTTCTAATCTGCTGATACTCGCCAGCGGAGCCGCGCGACACCTGCCTGCTTATCTGCCTGATAATCGCCAGTGGAGCCGTGCGACACCTGCCTGCTCATCTGCCTGATAATCGCCAGCTGAGCCGCGCGACACCTGCCTGCTCATCTGCCTGATACTCGCCAGCTGAGCCGCGCGACACCTGCCTGCTCATCTGCCTGATACTCGCCAGCTGAGCCGCGCGACACCTGCCTGCTCATCTGCCTGATACTCGCCAGCTGAGCCGCGCGACACCTGCCTGCTCATCTGCCTGATACTCGCCAGCGGAGCCGCGCGACACCTGCCTGCTCAGCTGCCTGATACTCGCCAGCGGAGTCGCGCGACACCTGCCTGCTCATCTGCCTGATACTCGCCAGCTGAGCCGCGCGACACCTGCCTGCTCATCTGCCTGATACTCGCCAGCTGAGCCGCGCGACCCCTGCCTGCTCATCTGCCTGATACTCGCCAGGTGAGCCGCGCGCCTCCTGCCTGCTCATCTGCCTGATACTCGCTAGCTGAGCCGCGAGAAACCTGCCTGCTCATCTGCTTCATAATCGCCAGCTGAGCCAGGCGACACCTGCCTGCTCATTTGCTTGATAATCGCCATCTGAGCCTCGATACTCCTGCCTGCTCATCTGCTTCATAATCTCCAGCTGACCCTCGCGACACCTGCCTGTTCATCTGCCTGATACTCGCCAGCGGAACAGCACGACACCTGCCTGCTCATCTGCCTGATACTCGCCAGCTGAGCCGCGCGACACCTGCCTGCTCATCTGCCTGATACTCGCCAGCTGAGCCGCGCGAAACCTGCCTGCTCATCTGCCTGATACTCGCCAGCTGAGCCGCGCGAAACCTGCCTGCTCATCTGCCTGATACTCGCCAGGGTAGTCGCGCGACACCTGCCTGCTCATCTGCCTGATACTCGCCAGCTGAGCCGCGCGACACCTGCCTGCTCATCTGCCTGATAATTCCCAGCTGAGCCGCGCGACTCCTTTCTGCTCATCTGCCTGATACTCGCCAGCTGAACCACGCGACACCTGCCTGCTCATCTGACTGATACTCGCCAGGTGAGCCGCGCGACCCCTGCCTGCTCATCTGCCTGATACTCGCCAGCGGAGCGCCGTGACACCTGCCTTCTCATCTGCCTGATACTCGCCAGGTGAGCCGCGCGACCCCTGCCTGCTCATCTGCCTGATACTCGCCAGCGGAGCGCCGTGACACTTCCCTGCTCATCTGCCTGATACTCGCCAGCTGAGCCGCGCGACACCTGCCTGCTCAACTGCCTGATACTCGGCAGCTGACCCTCGCGACACCTGCCTGCTCATCTGCCTGATAATCGCCAGTGAACCCCGCGACACCTGCCTGCTCATCTGCCTGAAAATCGTCAGCTGAGCTATTCGACACGTGCCTGCTCATCTGCCTGATACTCGCCAGCGGAGCCGCGCGACACCTGCCTGCTCATCTGCCTGATAATCGCCAGCGGAGCCGCACGACACCTGCCTGCTCATCTGCTTGATAATCGCCAGCTGATCCGAGCGACACCTGCCTGACTATCTGCTTGATAATCGCCAGCTGAGCCTCGCTACTCCTCCCTGCTCATCTGCTTCATAATCTCCAGCTGACCCTCGTGACACCTGCCTGCTAATTTGACTGATACTCGCCAGCTGAGCCGCGCGACACCTGCCTGCTCTTTTGCTTGATAATCGCCAGCTGAGCCTCGATACTCCTGCCTGCTCATCTGCTTCATAATCTCCAGCTGACCCTCGCGACACCTGCCTGCTCATCTGCCTGATACTCGTCAGCTGAGCCGCGCTACACCTGCCTGCTCATCTGCCTGATACTCGCCAGCTGAGCCGCGCGACACCTGCCTGCTCAACTGCCTGATACTCGCCAGCTGACCCTCGCGACACCTGCCTGCTCATCTGCCTGATAATCGCCAGTGAGCCCCGCGACACCTGCCTGCTCATCTGCCTGAAAATCGTCAACTGAGCTATGCGACACGTGCCTGCTCATCTGCCTGATACTCGCCAGCTGAGCTATGTGACACCTGCCTGCTCCACTGCCTGATACTCGCCAGTTGAGCCTCGTGACACCTGCCTGCTCATCTGCCTGAAACTCGCCAGCTGAGCCGCGCGACACCTGCCTGCTCAGCTGCCTGATACTCGCCAGCGGAGCCGCGCGACACCTGCCTGCTCATCTGCCTGATAATCGCCAGCTGAGCCGCGCGACACCTGCCTGCTCATCTGCCTGATACTCGCCAGCTGAGCCGCGCGACACCTGCCTGCTCATCTGCCTGATAATTCCCAGCTGAGCCGCGTGACTTCTTTCTGCTCATCTGCCTGATACTCGCCAGCTGAACCACGCGACACCTGCCTGCTCATCTGACTGATACTCGCCAGGTGAGCCGCGCGACCCCTGCCTGCTCATCTGCCTGATACTCGCCAGCGGAGCGCCGTGACACCTGCCTGCTCATCTGCCTGATACTCGCCAGGTGAGCCGCGCGACCCCTGCCTGCTCATCTGCCTGATACTCGCCAGCGGAGCGCCGTGACACCTCCCTGCTCATCTGCCTGATACTCGCCAGCTGAGCCGCGCGACACCTGCCTGCTCAACTGCCTGATACTCGCCAGCTGACCCTCGCGACACCTGCCTGCTCATCTGCCTGAAAATCGTCAGCTGAGCTATTCGACACGTGCCTGCTCATCTGCCTGATACTCGCCAGTGGAGCCGCGCGACACCTGCCTGCTCATCTGCCTGATAATCGCCAGCGGAGCCGCACGACACCTGCCTGCTCATCTGCTTGATAATCGCCAGCTGATCCCCGCGACACCTGCCTGCCTATCTGCTTGATAGTCGCCAGCTGAGCCTCGCTACTCCTCCCTGCTCATCTGCTTCATAATCTCCAGCTGACCCTCGCGACACCAGCCTGCTCATTTGCCTGATACTCGCCAGCTGAGCCGCGCGACACCTGCCTGCTCATTTGCTTGATAATCGCCAGCTGAGCCTCGATACTCCTGCCTGCTCATCTGCTTCATAATCTCCAGCTGACCCTCGCGACACCTGCCTGCTCATCTGCCTGATACTCGTCAGCTGAGCCGCGCTACACCTGCCTGCTCATCTGCCTGATACTCGCCAGCTGAGCCGCGCGACACCTGCCTGCTCAACTGCCTGATACTCGCCAGCTGACCCTCGCGACACCTGCCTGCTCATCTGCCTGATAATCGCCAGTGAGCCCCGCGACACCTGCCTGCTCATCTGCCTGAAAATCGTCAGCTGAGCTATGCGACACGTGCCTGCTCATCTGCCTGATACTCGCCAGCTGAGCTATGTGACACCTGCCTGCTCCACTGCCTGATACTCGCCAGTTGAGCAGCGTGACACCTGCCTGCTCATCTGCCTGAAACTCGCCAGCTGAGCAACGTGACACCTGCCTTCTCATCTGCCTGTTACTCGCCAGCTGAGCCGCGCGACACCTACCTGCTCATCTGCCTGATACTCACCAGCTGAGCCGCGCGAAACCTGCCTGCTCATCTGCCTGTTACTCGCCAGCTGAGCCGCGCGACACCTACCTGCTCATCTGCCTGATATTAGCCAGCTGAGCCGCGCGACACCTGCCTGCTCATCTGCCTGATACTCGCCAGCTGAGCCGCGTGACACCTGCCTCCTCATCTGCCTGATACTCGCCAGCTGAGCCGCGCGACACCTGCCTGCTCATCTGCCTGATACTCGCCAGCTGAGCCGCGCGACACCTGCCTGCTCATCTGCCTGATACTCGCCAGCTGAGCCGCGCGACACCTGCCTGCTCATCTGCTTGATAATCGCCAGCTGAGCCAGGCGACACCTGCCTGCTCATTTGCTTGATAATCGCCAGCTGAGCCTCGATACTCCTGCCTGCTCATCTGCTTCATAATCTCCAACTGACCCTCGCGACACCTGACTGCTCATCTGCCTGATACTCGCCAGGGTAGCCGCGCGACACCTGCCTGCTCATCTGGCTGATACTCGCCAGCTGAGCCGCGCGACACCTGCCTGCTCATCTGCCTGATACTCACAGGCGGAGCCGCGCGACACCTGCCTGCTCATCTGCCTGATTATTACCAGTGGAGCCCCGCGACACCTGCCTGCTCATCTGCCTGATACTCGCCAGCGGAGCCGCGAGACACCTGCCTGCTCCTCTCCCTGATAATCGCCAGCTGAGCCGCGCGACACCTGCCTGCTCATCTGCCTGATACTCGCCATCTGAGCCGCGCGACACCTTCCTGCTCATCTGCCTGATACTCGCCAGCTGAGCCGCGCGACACCTGCCTGCTCATTTGCTTGATAATCGCCAGTTGAGCCTCGATACTCCTGCCTGCTCATCTGCTTCATAATCTCCAGCTGACCCTCGCGACACCTGCCTGCTCATCTGCCTGATACTCGCCAGCTGAGCTACGCGACACCTGCCTGCTCATCTGCCTGATAATCGCCAGCTGAGCCACGCAACACCTGCCTGCTCATCTGCCTGATACTCGCCAGGTGAGCCGCGTGACACCAGCCTGCTCATCTGCCTGATACTCGCCAGCTGAGCCACGCGACACCTGCCTGCTCATCTGCCTGATACTCGCCAGCGGAGCCGCGCGACACCTGCCTGCTCATCTGCCTGATACTCGCCAGCTGAGCCGCGCGACACCTGCCTGCTCATCTGCCTGATACTCGCCAGCTGAGCCGCGCGACACCTGCCTGCTCATCTGCCTGATACTCGCCAGCTGAGCCGCGCGACACCTGCCTGCTCATCTGCCTGATACTCGCCAGCTGAGCCGCGCGATACCTGCCTGTTCATCTGCCTGATACTCGCCAAGTGAGCTGCGCGACCCCTGCCTGCTCATCTGCCTGATATTCGCAAGCTGAGCCTCGATACTCCTGCCTGGTCATCTGCTTCATAATCTCCAGCTGACCCCCGCGACACCTGCCTGCTCATCTGCCTGATAATCGCCAGCTGAGCCCCGCGACACCTGCCTGCTCATCTGCCTGATACTCGCCAACGGAGCCCCGTGACACCTGCCTGCTCATCTGCTTGATATCGCCAGCTGAGCCTCGATACTCCTGCCTGCTCATCTGCTTCATAATCTACAGATGACCCTCGCGACACCTGCCTGCTCATCTGCCTGATACTCGCCAGCTGAGCCACGCGACACCTGCCTGCTCATCTGCCTGATACTCGCCAGCGGAGCCGCGCGACACCTGCCTGCTCATCTGCCTGATACTCGCCAGCTGAGCCGCGCGACACCTGCCTGCTCATCTGCCTGATACTCGCCAGCTGAGCCGCGTGACACCTGCCTGCTCATCTGCCTGATACTCGCCAGGTGAGCCGCGCGACACCTGCCTGCTCATCTGCCTGATACTCGGAGTGGAGCCCCGCGACACCTGCCTGCTCATCTGCCTGATACTCGCCAGCTGAGCCGCGCGACACCTGCCTGCTCATTTGCTTGATAATCGCCAGTTGAGGCTCGATACTCCTGCCTGCTCATCTGCTTCATAATCTCCAGCTGACCCTCGCGACACCTGCCTGCTCATCTGCCTGATACTCGCCAGCTGAGCTACGCGACACCTGCCTGCTCATCTGCCTGATAATCGCCAGCTGAGCCACGCAACACCTGCCTGCTCATCTGCCTGATACTCGCCAGGTGAGCCGCGCGACACCTGCCTGCTCATCTGCCTGATACTCGCCAGTGGAGCCCCGCGACACCTGCCTGCTCATCTGCCTGATACTCGCCAGCGGAGCTGCGCGACACCTGCCTGCTCATCTGCCTGATAATCGCCAGTGGAGCCGCACGACACCTGCCTGCTCATCTGCTTGATAATCGCCAGCTGATCCCCGCGACACCTGCCTGCCTATCTGCTTGATAATCGCCAGCTGAGCCTCGCTACTCCTGCCTGCTCATATGCTTCATAATCTCCAGCTGACCCTCGCGACACCTGCCTGCTCATCTGCCTGATACTCGTCAGCTGAGTCGCGCTACACCTGCCTGCTCATCTGCCTGATACTCGCCAGCTGAGCCGCGCGACACCTGCCTGCTCAACAGCCTTATACTCGCCAGCTGACCCTCGCGACACCTGCCTGCTCATCTGCCTGATAATCGCCAGTGAGCCCCGTGACACCTGCCTGCTCATCTGCCTGAAAATCGTCAGCTGAGCTATGCGACACGTGCCTGCTCATCTGCCTGATACTCGCCAGCGGAGCCGCGCGACACCTGCCTGCTTATCTGCCTGATAATCGCCAGGGGAGCCACGCGACACCTGCCTGCTCATCTGCCTGATAATCGCCAGCTGAGACGCGCGACACCTACCTGCTCATCTACCTGTTACTCGCCAGCTGAACCGCGCGACACCTGCCTGCTCATCTGCCTGTTACTCGCCAGCTGAGCTGCGTGACACCTGCCTGCTCATCTGCCTGATACTCGCCAGCTGAGCCCCGCGACCCCTGCCTGCTCATCTGCCTGATACTCGCCAGCTGAGCCGCGCGACACCTGCCTGCTCCTCTGCCTGATACTCGCCAGTTGAGCCGCGTGACACCTGCCTGCTCATCTGCCTGATACTCGCCAGCTGAGCAACGCAACACCTGCCTGCTCATCTGCGTGATACTCGCCAGCTGAGCTGCGCGACACCTGCCTGCTCATCTGCCTGATACTCGCCAGCTGAGCCGCGCGACACCTGCCTGTTCATCTGCCTGATACTCGCCAGTTGAGCCGCGCGACACCTGCCTGCTCATCTGCCTGATACTCGCCAGTTGAGCCGCGCTCACCTGCCTGCTCATCTGCCTGATACTCGCCAGCTGAGCCGCGTGACACCTGCCTGCTCATCTGCCTGATACTCGCCAGCTGAGCCGCGCGACACCTGCCTGCTCATCTGCCTGATACTCGCCAGTTGAGCCGCGAGAAACATGCCTGCTCATCTGCTTGATAATCGCCAGCTGAGCCAGGCGACACCTGCCTGCTCATTTGCTTGATAATCGCCAGCTGAGCCTCGATACTCCTGCCTGCTCATCTGCTTCATAATCTCCAAATGACCCTCGCGACACCTGCCTGCTCATCTTCCTGATACTCGCCAGGGTAGTCGCGCGACACCTGCCTGCTCATCTGCCTGATACTCGCCAGCTGAGCCGCGCGACACCTGCCTGCTCATCTGCCTGATAATCGCCAGCAGAGCCGCATGACACCTGCCTGCTCATCTGCCTGATTCTCACCAGTGGAGCCCCGCGACACCTGCCTGCTCATCTGCCTGATACTCGCCAGCGGAGCCGCGAGACACCTGCCTGCTCATCTGCCTGATACGCGCCAGCTGAGCCGCGCGACACCTGCCTGCTCATCTGCCTGATACTCGCCAGCTGAGCCTCGCGACACCTTCCTGCTCATCTGCGTGATACTCGCAAGCTGAGCCGCGCGACACCTGCCTGCTCATCTGCCTGATACTCGCCAGGTGAGCCGCGCGACACCTGCCTGCTCATCTGCCTGAAAATCGTCAGCTGAGCTATGCGACACGTGCCTGCTCATCTGCCTGATACTCGGCAGCTGAGCTATGTGACACCTGCCTGCTCATCTGCCTGATAATCGCCAGCTGAGTCACGCGACACCTGTCTTCTAATCTGCCTGATACTCGCCAGCGGAGCCGCGCGACCCCTGCCTGCTCATCTGCCTGATACTCGCCAGCTGAGCCGCGCGACACCTGCCTGCTCATCTGCCTGATACTCGCCAGCTGAGCCACGCCACACCTGCCTGCTCATCTGCCTGATACTCGCCAGTTGAGCCACGCGACACCTGCCTGCTCATCTGCCTGATACTCGCGAGCTGAGCCGCGTGACACCTGCCTGCTCATCTGCCTGATACTCGCCAGCTGAGCCGCGTGACACCTGCCTCCTCATCTGCCTGATACTCGCCAGCTGAGCCGCGCGACACCTGCCTGCTCATCTGCCTGATACTCGCCAGCTGAGCCGCGCGACACCTGCCTGCTCATCTGCCTGATACTCGCCAGCTGAGCCGCGCGACACCTGCCTGCTCATCTGCCTGATACTCGCCAGCTGAGCCGCGCGACACCTGCCTGCTCATCTGCCTGATACTCGCCAGGTGAGCTGCGCGACTCCTGCCTGCTCATCTGCCTGATACTCGCCAGCTGAGCCGCGAGAAACCTGCCTGCTCATCTGCTTGATAATCGCCAGCTGAGCCAGGCGACACCTGCCTGCTCATTTGCTTGATAATCGCCAGCTAAGCCTCGATACTCCTGCCTGCTCATCTGCTTCATAATCTCCAGCTGACCCTCGCGACACCTGCCTGCTCATCTGCCTGATAATCGCCAGCGGAGCCGCACGACACCTACCTGCTCATTTGCTGATTCTCGCCAGTGGAGCCCCGCGACACCTGCCTGCTCATCTGCCTGAAACTCGCCACCGGAGCCGCGAGACACCTGCCTGCTCATCTGCCTGATAATCGCCAGCGGAACACCACGACACCTGCCTGCTCATCTGCCTGATACTCGCCAGCTGAGCCGCGCGACACCTGCCTGCTCATCTGCCTGATAATTCCCAGCTGAGCCGCGCGACTCCTTTCTGCTCATCTGCCTGATACTCGCCAGCTGAACCACGCGACACCTGCCTGCTCATCTGACTGATACTCGCCAGGTGAGCCGCGCGACCCCTGCCTGCTCATCTGCCTGATACTCGCCAGCGGAGCGCCGTGACACCTGCCTGCTCATCTGCCTGATACTCGCCAGGTGAGCCGCGTGACCCCTGCCTGCTCATCTGCCTGATACTCGCCAGCGGAGCGCCGTGACACTTCCCTGCTCATCTGCCTGATACTCGCCAGCTGAGCCGCGCGACACCTGCCTGCTCAACTGCCTAATACTCGCCAGCTGACCCTCGCGACACCTGCCTGCTCATCTGCCTGATAATCGCCAGTGAACCCCGCGACACCTGCCTGCTCATCTGCCTGAAAATCGTCAGCTGAGCTATTCGACACGTGCCTGCTCATCTGCCTGATACTCGCCAGCGGAGCCGCGCGACACCTGCCTGCTCATCTGCCTGATAATCGCCAGTGGAGCCGCAGGACACCTGCCTGCTCATCTGCTTGATAATCGCCACCTGATCCCCGCGACACCTGCCTGCCTATCTGCTTGATAATCGCCAGCTGAGCCTCGCTACTCCTCCCTGCTCATCTGCTTCATAATCTCCAGCTGAACCTCGCGACACCTGCCTGCTCATTTGCCTGATACTCGCCAGCTGAGCCGCGCGACACCTGCCTGCTCATTTGCTTGATAATCGCCAGCTGAGCCTCGATACTCCTGCCTGCTCATCTGCTTCATAATCTCCAGCTGACCCTCGCGACACCTGCCTGCTCATCTGCCTGATACTCGTCAGCTGAGCCGCGCTACACCTGCCTGCTCATCTGCCTGATACTCGCCAGCTGAGCCGCGCGACACCTGCCTGCTCAACTGCCTGATACTCGCCAGCTGACCCTCGCGACACCTGCCTGCTCATCTGCCTGGTAATCGCCAGTGAGCCCCGCGACACCTGCCTGCTCATCTGCCTGAAAATCGTCAGCTGAGCTATGCCACACGTGCCTGCTCATCTGCCTGATACTCGCCAGCTGAGCTATGTGACACCTGCCTGCTCCACTGCCTGATACTCGCCAGTGGAGCCGCTTGACACCTGCCTGCTCATCTGCCTGAAACTCGCCAGCTGAGCCACGCGACACTTCCCTGCTCAGCTGCCTGATACTCGCCAGCGGAGCCGCGCGACACCTGCCTGCTCATCTGCCTGATAATCGCCAGCTGAGCCGCGCGACACCTGCCTGCTCATCTGCCTGATACTCGCCAGCTGAGCCGCGCGACACCTGCCTGCTCATCTGCCTGATAATTCCCAGCTGAGCCGCGCGACTCCTTTCTGCTCATCTGCCTGATACTCGCCAGCTGAACCACGCGACACCTGCCTGCTCATCTGACTGATACTCGCCAGGTGAGCCGCGCGACCCCTGCCTGCTCATCTGCCTGATACTCGCCAGCGGAGCGCCGTGACACCTGCCTGCTCATCTGCCTGATACTCGCCAGGTGAGCAGCGCGACCCCTGCCTGCTCATCTGCCTGATACTCGCCAGCGGAGCGCCGTGACACCTCCCTGCTCATCTGCCTGATACTCGCCAGCTGAGCCGCGCGACACCTGCCTGCTCAACTGCCTGATACTCGCCAGCAGACCCTCGCGACACCTGCCTGCTCATCTGCCTGATAATCGCCAGTGAACCCCGCGACACCTGCCTGCTCATCTGCCTGAAAATCGTCAGCTGAGCTATTCGACACGTGCCTGCTCATGTGCCTGATACTCGCCAGCGGAGCCGCGCGACACCTGCCTGCTCATCTGCCTGATAATCGCCAGTGGAGCCGCACGACACCTGCCTGCTCATCTGCTTGATAATCGCCAGCTGATCCCCGCGACACCTGCCTGACTATCTGCTTGATAATCGCCAGCTGAGCCTCGCTACTCCTCCCTGCTCATCTGCTTCATAATCTCCAGCTGACCCTCGCGACACCTGCCTGCTCATTTGCCTGATACTCGCCAGCTGAGCCTCGATACTCCTGCCTGCTCATCTGCTTCATAATCTCCAGCTGACCCTTGCGACACCTGCCTGCTCATCTGCCTGATACTCGTCAGCTGAGCCGCGCTACACCTGCCTGCTCATCTGCCTGATACTCGCCAGCTGAGCCGCGCGACACCTGCCTGCTCAACTGCCAGATACTCGCCAGCTGACCCTCGCGACACCTGCCTGCTCATCTGCCTGATAATCGCCAGTGAGCCCCGCGACACCTGCCTGCTCATCTGCCTGAAAATCGTCAGCTGAGCTATGCCACACGTGCCTGCTCATCTGCCTGATACTCGCCAGCTGAGCTATGTGACACCTGCCTGCTCAACTGCCTGATACTCGCCAGTTGAGCCGCGTCACACCTGCCTGCTCATCTGCCTGAAACTCGCCAGCTGAGCAACGTGACACCTGCCTGCTCATCTGCCTGTTACTCGCCAGCTGAGCCGCGCGACACCTGCCTGCTCATCTGCCTGATAATCGCCAGCTGAGCTATGCGACACGTGCCTGCTCATCTGCCTGATAATCGCCAGGGGAGCCACGCGACACCTGCCTGCTCATCTGCCTGATAATCGCCAGCTGAGACGCGCGACACCTACCTGCTCATCTACCTGTTACTCGCCAGCTGAACCGCGCGACACCTGCCTGCTCATCTGCCTGTTACTCGCCAGCTGAGCTGCGCGACACCTGCCTGCTCATCTGCCTGATACTCGCCAGCTGAGCCGCGCGACCCCTGCCTGCTCATCTGCCTGATACTCGCCAGCTGAGCCGCGCGACACCTGCCTGCTCCTCTGCCTGATACTCGCCAGTTGAGCCGCGTGACACCTGCCTGCTCATCTGCCTGATACTCGCCAGCTGAGCAACGCGACACCTGCCTGCTCATCTGCGTGATACTCGCCAGCTGAGCTGCGCGACACCTGCCTGCTCATCTGCCTGATACTCGCCAGCTGAGCCGCGCGACACCTGCCTGTTCATCTGCCTGATACTCGCCAGTTGAGCCGCGCGACACCTGCCTGCTCATCTGCCTGATACTCGCCAGTTGAGCCGCGCTCACCTGCCTGCTCATCTGCCTGATACTCGCCAGCTGAGCCGCGAGACACCTGCCTGCTCATCTGCCTGATACTCGCCAGTTGAGCCGCGAGAAACATGCCTGCTCATCTGCTTGATAATCGCCAGCTGAGCCAGGAGACACCTGCTTGCTAATTTGCTTGATAATCGCCAGCTGAGCCTCGATACTCCTGCCTGCTCATCTGCTTCATAATCTCCAAATGACCCTCGCGACACCTGCCTGCTCATCTGCCTGATACTCGCCAGGGTAGTCGCGCGACACCTGCCTGCTCATCTGCCTGATACTCGCCAGCTGAGCCGCGCGACACCTGCCTGCTCATCTGCCTGATAATCGCCAGCAGAGCCGCATGACACCTGCCTGCTCATCTGCCTGATTCTCACCAGTGGAGCCCCGCGACACCTGCCTGCTCATCTGCCTGATACTCGCCAGCGGAGCCGCGAGACACCTGCCTGCTCATCTGCCTGATACGCGCCAGCTGAGCCGCGCGACACCTGCCTGCTCATCTGCCTGATACTCGCCAGCTGAGCCTCGCGACACCTTCCTGCTCATCTGCCTGATACTCGCAAGCTGAGCCTCGCGACACCTTCCTGCTCATCTGCCTGATACTCGCAAGCTGAGCCGCGCGACACCTGCCTGCTCATCTGCCTGAAAATCGTCAGCTGAGCTATTCGACACGTGCCTGCTCATCTGCCTGATACTCGCCAGCGGAGCCGCGCGACACCTGCCTGCTCATCTGCCTGATAATCGCCAGCGGAGCCGCACGACACCTGCCTGCTCATCTGCTTGATAATCGCCAGCTGATCCCCGCGACACCTGCCTGCCTATCTGCTTGATAATCGCCAGCTGAGCCTCGCTACTCCTCCCTGCTCATCTGCTTCATAATCTCCAGCTGAACCTCGCGACACCTGCCTGCTCATTTGCCTGATACTCGCCAGCTGAGCCGCGCGACACCTGCCTGCTCATTTGCTTGATAATCGCCAGCTGAGCCTCGATACTCCTGCCTGCTCATCTGCTTCATAATCTCCAGCTGACCCTCGCGACACCTGCCTGCTCATCTGCCTGATACTCGTCAACTGAGCCGCGCTACACCTGCCTGCTCATCTGCCTGATACTCGCCAGCTGAGCCGCGCGACACCTGCCTGCTCAACTGCCTGATACTCGCCAGCTGACCCTCGCGACACCTGCCTGCTCATCTGCCTGAAACTCGCCAGCGGAGCCGCGCGACACCTGCCTGCTCATCTGCCTGATAATCGCCAGCTGAGCCGCGCGACACCTGCCTGCTCATCTGCCTGATACTCGTCAGCTGAGCCGCGCGACACCTGCCTGCTCATCTGCCTGATACTCGTCAGCTGAGCCGCGCGACACCTGCCTGCTCAACTGCCTGATACTCGCCAGCTGACCCTCGCGACACCTGCCTGCTCATCTGCCTGATAATCGCCAGTGAACCCCGCGACACCTGCCTGCTCATCTGCCTGAAAATCGTCAGCTGAGCTATTCGACACGTGCCTGCTTATCTGCCTGATACTCGCCACTGGAGCCGCGCGACACCTGCCTGCTCATCTGCCTGATAATCGCCAGCGGAGCCGCACGACACCTGCCTGCTCATCTGCTTGATAATCGCCAGCTGATCCCCGCGACACCTGCCTGCCTATCTGCTTGATAATCGCCAGCTGAGCCTCGCTACTCCTCCCTGCTCATCTGCTTCATAATCTCCAGCTGACCCTCGCGACACCTGCCTGCTCATTTGCCTGATACTCGCCAGCTGAGCCGCGCGACACCTGCCTGCTCATTTGCTTGATAATCGCCAGCTGAGCCTCGATACTCCTGCCTGCTCATCTGCTTCATAATCTCCAGCTGACCCTTGCGACACCTGCCTGCTCATCTGCCTGATACTCGTAAGCTGAGCCGCGCTACACCTGACTGCTCATCTGCCTGATACTCGCCAGCTGAGCCACGCGACACCTGCCTGCTCAACTGCCTGATACTCGCCAGCTGACCCTCGCGACACCTGCCTGCTCATCTGCCTGATAATCGCCAGTGAGCCCCGCGACACCTGCCTGCTCATCTGCCTGAAAATCGTCAGCTGAGCTATGCGACACGTGCCTGCTCATCTGCCTGATACTCGCCAGCTGAGCTATGTGACACCTGCCTGCTCCACTGCCTGATACTCGCCAGTTGAGCCGCGTGACACCTGCCTGCTCATCTGCCTGAAACTCGCCAGCTGAGCAACGTGACACCTGCCTGCTCATCTGCCTGTTACTCGCCAGCTGAGCCGCGCGACACCTGCCTGCTCATCTGCCTGATACTCACCAGCTGAGCCGCGCGACACCTGCCTGCTCATCTGCCTGATACTCGCCAGTTGAGCCGCGCGACAGCTGCCTGCTCATCTGCCTGATATTCGCCAGCTGAGACGCGCGACACCTGCCTGCTCATCTGCCTGATACTCGCCAGCTGAGCCGCGCGACACCTGCCTCCTCATCTGCCTGATACTCGCCAGCTGAGCCGCGCGACACCTGCCTGCTCATCTGCCTGATACTCGCCAGCTGAGCCGCGCGACACCTGCCTGCTCATCTGCCTGATACTCGCCAGCTGAGCCGCGCGACACCTGCCTGCTCATCTGCCTGATACTCGCCAGGTGAGCCGCGCGACTCCTGCCTGCTCATCTGCCTGATACTCGCCAGCTGAGCCGCGAGAAACATGCCTGCTCATCTGCTTGATAATCGCCAGCTGAGCCAGGCGACACCTGCCTACTCATTTTCTTGATAATCGCCAGCTGAGCCTCGATACTCCTGCCTGCTCATCTGCTTCATAATCTCCAACTGACCCTCGCGACACCTGCCTGCTCATCTGCCTGATACTCGCCAGGGTAGCCGCGCGACACCTGCCTGCTCATCTGCCTGATACTCGCCAGCGGAGCCGCGCGACACCTGCCTGCTCATCTGCCTGATACTTGCCAGCGGAGCCGCATGACACCTGCCTGCTCATCTGCCTGATTCTTACCAGTGGAGCCCCGCGACACCTGCCTGCTCATCTGCCTGATACTCGCCAGCGGAGCCGCGAGACACCTGCCTGCTCCTCTGCCTGATAATCGCCAGCTGAGCCGCGCGACACCTGCCTGTTCATCTGCCTGATACTCGCCAGCTGAGCCGCGCGACACCTGCCTGCTCATTTGCTTGATAATCGCCAGTTGAGCCTCGATACTCCTGCCTGCTCATCTGCTTCATAATCTCCAGCTGACCCTCGCGACACCTGCCTGCTCATCTGCCTGATACTCGCCAGCTGAGCTACGCGACACCTGCCTGCTCATCTGCCTGATAATCGCCAGCTGAGCCACGCAACACCTGCCTGCTCATCTGCCTGATACTCGCCAGGTGAGCCGCGTGACACCTGCCTGCTCATCTGTCTGATACTCGCCAGCTGAGCCACGCGACACCTGCCTGCTCATCTGCCTGATACTCGCCAGCGGAGCCGCGGGACACCTGCCTGCTCATCAGCCTGATAATCGCCAGCTGAGCCGCGCGACACCTGCCTGCTCATCTGCCTGATACTCGCCAGCTGAGCCGCGCGACACCTGCCTGCTCATCTGCCTGATACTCGCCAGCTGAGCCGCGCGACACCTGCCTGCTCATCTGCCTGATACTCACCAGCTGAGCCGCGCGACACCTGCCTGTTCATCTGCCTGATACTCGCCAAGTGAGCTGCGCGACCCCTGCCTGATCATCTGCCTGATATTCGCCAGCTGAGCCTCGATACTCCTGCCTGCTCATCTGCTTCATAATCTCCAGCTGACCCCCGCGACACCTGCCTGCTCATCTGCCTGATAATCGCCAGCTGAGCCCCGCGACACCTGCCTGCTCATCTGCCTGATACTCGCCAACGGAGCCCCGTGACACCTGCCTGCTCATCTGCTTGATATCGCCAGCTGAGCCTCGATACTCCTGCCTGCTCATCGCTTCATAATCTACAGCTGACCCTCGCGACACCTGCCTGCTCATCTGCCTGATACTCGCCAGCTGAGCCACGCGACACCTGCCTGCTCATCTGCCTGATACTCGCCAGCGGAGCCGCGCGACACCTGCCTGCTCATCTGCCTGATACTCGCCAGCTGAGCCGCGCGACATCTGCCTGCTCATCTGCCTGATACTCGCCAGCTGAGCCGCGCGACACCTGCCTGCTCATCTGCCTGATACTCGCCAGCTGAGCCGCACGACACCTGCCTGCTCATCTGCCTGATACTCGCCAGCTGAGCCGCGCGACACCTGCCTGCTCATCTGCCTGATACTCGCCAGCGGAGCCCCGCGACACCTGCCTGCTCATCTGCCTGATACTCGCCAGCGGAGCTGCTCGAAACCTGCCTGCTCATCTGCCTGATAATCGCCAGCGGAGCCGCACGACACCTGCCTGCTCATCTGCTTGATAATCGCCAGCTGATCCCCGCGACACCTGCCTGCCTATCTGCTTGATAATCGCCAGCTGAGCCTCGCTACTCCTGCCTGCTCATGTGCTTCATAATCTCCAGCTGACCCTCGCGACACCTGCCTGCACATCTGCCTGATACTCGCCAGCTGAGCCGCGCGACACCTGCCTGCTCAGCAGCCTGATACTCGCCAGCTGACCCTCGCGACACCTGCCTGCTCATCTGCCTGATAATCGCCAGTGAGCCCCGTGACACCTGCCTGCTCATCTGCCTGAAAATCGTCAGCTGAGCTATGCGACTCGTGCCTGCTCATCTGCCTGATACTCGCCAGCTGAGCTATGTGACACCTGCCTGCTCATCTGCCTGATAATCGCTAGCTGAGTCACACGACACCTGTCTTCTAATCTGCCTGATACTCGCCAGCGGAGCCGCGCGACACCTGCCTGCTTATCTGCCTGATAATCGCCAGGGGAGCCACGCGACACCTGCCTGCTCATCTTCCTGATAATCGCCAGCTGAGACGCGCGACACCTACCTGCTCATCTACCTGTTACTCGCCAGCTGAACCGCGCGACACCTGCCTGCTCATCTGCCTGTTACTCGCCAGCTGAGCTGCGCGACACCTGCCTGCTCATCTGCGTGATACTCGGCAGCTGAGCTGCGCGACACCTGCCTGCTCATCTGCCTGATACTCGCCAGCTGAGCCGCGCGACACCTGCCTGTTCATCTGCCTGATACTCGCCAGTTGAGCCGCGCGACACCTGCCTGCTCATCTGCCTGATACTCGCCAGTTGAGCCGCGCTCACCTGCCTGCTCATCTGCCTGATACTCGCCAGCTGAGCCGCGCGACACCTGCCTGCTCATCTGCCTGATACTCGCCAGCTGAGCCGCGCGACACCTGCCTGCTCATCTGCCTGATACTCGCCAGTTGAGCCGCGAGAAACATGCCTGCTCATCTGCTTGATAATCGCCAGCTGAGCCAGGCGACACCTGCCTGCTCATTTGCTTGATAATCGCCAGCTGAGCCTCGATACTCCTCCCTGCTCATCTGCTTCATAATCTCCAAATGACCCTCGCGACACCTGCCTGCTCATCTGCCTGATACTCGCCAGTTGAGCCGCGCGACACCTGCCTGCTCATCTGCCTGATACTCGCCAGTTGAGCCGCGCTCACCTGCCTGCTCATCTGCCTGATACTCGCCAGCTGAGCCGCGCGACACCTGCCTGCTCATCTGCCTGATACTCGCCAGCTGAGCCGCGCGACACCTGCCTGCTCATCTGCCTGATACTCGCCAGTTGAGCCGCGAGAAACATGCCTGCTCATCTGCTTGATAATCGCCAGCTGAGCCAGGCGACACCTGCCTGCTCATTTGCTTGATAATCGCCAGCTGAGCCTCGATACTCCTCCCTGCTCATCTGCTTCATAATCTCCAAATGACCCTCGCGACACCTGCCTGCTCATCTGCCTGATACTCGCCAGGGTAGTCGCGCGACACCTGCCTGCTCATCTGCCTGATACTCGCCAGCGGAGCCGCATGACACCTGCCTGCTCATCTGCCTGATTCTCACCAGTGGAGCCCCGCGACACCTGCCTGCTCATCTGCCTGATACTCGCCAGTGGAACCGCGAGACACCTGCCTGCTCATCTGCCTGATACGCGCCAGCTGAGCCGCGCGACACCTGCCTGCTCATCTGCCTGATACTCGCCAGCTGAGCCTCGCGACACCTTCCTGCTCATCTGCCTGATACTCGCAAGCTGAGCCGCGTGACACCTGCCTGCTCATCTGCCTGATACTCGCCAGGGTAGCCGCGCGACACCTGCCTGATCATCTGCCTGATACTCGCCAGCTGAGCCACGCGACACCTGCCTGCTCATCTGCCTGATACTCGCCAGCGGAGCCGCATGACACCTGCCTGCTCATCTGCCTGATTCTTACCAGTGGAGCCCCGCGACACCTGCCTGCTCATCTGCCTGATACTCGCCAGCGGAGCCGCGCGACACCTGCCTGCTCATCTGCCTGATAATCGCCAGCTGAGCCACGCGACACCTGCCTGCTCATCTGCCTGATACTCGCCAGCTGAGCCGCGCGACACCTGCCTGCTCATCTGCCTGATACTCGCCAGCTGAGCCGCGCGACACCTGCCTGCTCATCTGCCTGATACTCGCCAGCTGAGCCGCGCGACACCTGCCTGCTCATCTGCCTGATACTCGCCAGCTGAGCCGCGCGACACCTGCCTCCTCATTTGCTTGATAATCGCCAGCTGAGTTCGATACTCCTGCCTGCTCATCTGCTTCATAATCTCCAGCTGACCCTCGCGACACCTGCCTGCTCATCTGCCTGATACTCGCCAGCTGAGCTACGCGACACCTGCCTGCTCATCTGCCTGATAATCGCCAGCTGAGCCACGCAACACCTGCCTGCTAATCTGCCTGATACTCGCCAGGCGAGCCGCGTGACACCTGCCTGCTCATCTGCCTGATACTCGCCAGCTGAGCCACGCGACACCTGCCTGCTCATCTGCCTGATACTCGCCAGCGGAGCCGCGCGACACCTGCCTGCTCATCTGCCTGATAATCGCCAGCTGAGCCACGCAACACCTGCCTGCTAATCTGCCTGATACTCGCCAGGTGAGCCGCGTGACACCTGCCTGCTCATCTGCCTGATACTCGCCAGCTGAGCAACGCAACACCTGCCTGCTCATCTGCGTGATACTCGCCAGCTGAGCTGCGCGACACCTGCCTGCTCATCTGCCTGATACTCGCCAGCTGAGCCGCGCGACACCTGCCTGTTCATCTGCCTGATACTCGCCAGTTGAGCCGCGCGACATCTGCCTGCTCATCTGCCTGATACTCGCCAGTTGAGCCGCGATCACCTGCCTGCTCATCTGCCTGATACTCGCCAGCTGAGCCGCGCGACACCTGCCTGCTCATCTGCCTGATACTCGCCAGCTGAGCCGCGCAACACCTGCCTGCTCATCTGCCTGATACTCGCCAGTTGAGCCGCGAGAAACATGCCTGCTCATCTGCTTGATAATCGCCAGGTGAGCCAGGCGACACCTGCCTGCTCATTTGCTTGATAATCGCCAGCTGAGCCTCGATACTCCTGCCTGCTCATCTGCTTCATAATCTCCAAATGACCCTCGCGACACCTGCCTGCTCATCTGCCTGATACTCGCCAGGGTAGTCGCGCGACACCTGCCTGCTCATCTGCCTGATACTCGGCAGCTGAGCCGCGCGACACCTGCCTGCTCATCTGCCTGATAATCGCCAGCGGAGCCGCATGACACCTGACTGCTCATCTGCCTGATTCTCACCAGTGGAGCCCCGCGACACCTGCCTGCTCATCTGCCTGATACGCGCCAGCGGAGCCGCGAAACACCTGCCTGCTCATCTGCCTGATACGCGCCAGCTGAGCCGCGCGACACCTGCCTGCTCATCTGCCTGATACTCTCCAGCTGAGCCGCGCGACACCTTCCTGCTCATCTGCCTGATACGCGCCATCTGAGCCGCGCGACACCTGCCTGCTCATCTGCCAGATAGTCGCCAGCTGAGCCGCGCGACACCTGTCTGCTCATCTGCCTGATACTCGCCAGCTGAGCCGCGCGACACTTGCCTGCTCATCTGCCTGATACTCGCCAGCTGAGCCGCGCGACACCTGCCAGGTCATCTACCTGATACTCGCCAGCTGAGCCACGCAACACCTGCCTGCTAATCTACCTGATACTCGCCAGGTGAGCCGCGCGACACCTGCCTGCTCATCTGCCTGATACTCACCAGCTGAGCCGCGCGACACCTGCCTGCTCATCTGCCTGATACTCGCCAGTTGAGCCGCGCGACAGCTGCCTGCTCATCTGCCTGATATTCGCCAGCTGAGCTGCGCGACACCTGCCTGCTCATCTGCCTGATACTCGCCAGCTGAGCCGAGCGACACCTGCCTGCTCATCTGCCTGATACTCGCCAGCTGAGCCGCGCGACACCTGCCTGCTCATCTGCCTGATACTGTCCAGCTGAGCCGCGCGACACCTGCCTGCTCATCTGCCTGATACTCGCCAGCTGAGCCGCGCGACACCTGCCTGCTCATCTGCCTGATACTCGCCAGTTGAGCCGCGCGACTCCTGCCTGCTCATCTGCCTGATACTCGCCAGCTGAGCCGCGAGAAACCTGCCTGCTCATCTGCTTGATAATCGCCAGCTGAGCCAGGCGACACCTGCCTGCTCATTTGCTTGATAATCGCCAGCTGAGCCTCGATACTCCTGCCTGCTCATCTGCTTCATAATCTCCAACTGACCCTCGCGACACCTGCCTGCTCATCTGCCTGATACTCGCCAGCTGAGCCGCGCGACACCTGCCTGCTCATCTGCCTGATACTCGCCAGCGGAGCCGCATGACACCTGCCTGCTCATCTGCCTGATTCTTACCAGTGGAGCCCCGCGACACCTGCCTGCTCATCTGCCTGATACTCGCCAGCGGAGCCGAGAGACACCTGCCTGCTCATCTGCCTGATAATCGCCAGCTGAGCCGCGCGACACCTGCCTGCTCATCTGCCTGATACTCGCCAGCTGAGCCGCGCGACACCTGCCTGCTCATCTGCCTGATACTCGCCAGCTGAGCCGCGCAACACCTGCCTGCTCATCTGCCTGATACTCGCCAGCTGAGCCGCGCGACACCTGCCTGCTCATCTGCCTGATACTCGCCAGCGGAGCCCCGCGACACCTGCCTGCTCATCTGCCTGATACTCGCCAGTTGAGCCGCGCGACAGCTGCCTGCTCATCTGCCTGATATTCGCCAGCTGAGCTGCGCGACACCTGCCTGCTCATCTGCCTGATACTCGCCAGCTGAGCCGAGCGACACCTGCCTGCTCATCTGCCTGATACTCGCCAGCTGAGCCGCGCAACACCTGCCTGCTCATCTGCCTGATACTGTCCAGCTGAGCCGCGCGACACCTGCCTGCTCATCTGCCTGATACTCGCCAGCTGAGCCGCGCGACACCTGCCTGCTCATCTGCCTGATACTCGCCAGGTGAGCCGCGCGACTCCTGCCTGCTCATCTTCCTGATACTCGCCAGCTGAGCCGCGAGAAACCTGCCTGCTCATCTGCTTGATAATCGCCAGCTGAGCCAGGCGACACCTGCCTGCTCATTTGCTTGATAATCGCCAGCTGAGCCTCGATACTCCTGCCTGCTCCTCTGCTTCATAATCTCCAACCGACCCTCGCGACACCTGCCTGCTCATCTGCCTGATACTCGCCAGCTGAGCCGCGCGACACCTGCCTGCTCATCTGCCTGATACTCGCCAGTGGAGCCGCATGACACCTGCCTGCTCATCTGCCTGATTCTTACCAGTGGAGCCCCGCGACACCTGCCTGCTCATCTGCCTGATACTCGCCAGCGGAGCCGAGAGACACCTGCCTGCTCATCTGCCTGATAATCGCCAGCTGAGCCGCGCGACACCTGCCTGCTCATCTGCCTGATACTCGCCAGCTGAGCCGCGCGACACCTGCCTGCTCATCTGCCTGATACTCGCCAGCTGAGCCGCGCGACACCTGCCTGCTCATCTGCCTGATACTCGCCAGCTGAGCCGCGCGACACCTGCCTGCTCATCTGCCTGATACTCGCCAGCTGAGCCGCGCGACACCTGCCTGCTCATCTGCCTGATACTCGCCAGCGGAGCCCCGCGACACCTGCCTGCTCATCTGCCTGATACTCGCCAGTGGAGCCCCGCGACACCTGCCTGCTCAACTGCCTGATACTCGCCAGGTGAGCCGTGCGACACCTGCCTGCTCATTTGCTTGATAATCGCCAGCTGAGCCTTGATACTCCTGCCTGCTCATCTGCTTCTTAATCTCCAGCTGACCCTCGCGACACCTGCCTGCTCATCTGCCTGTTACTCGCCAGCTGAGCTACGCGACACCTGCGTGCTCATCTGCCTGATAATCGCCAGCTGAGCCGCACTACACCTGCCTGCTCATCTGCCTGATACTCGCCAGGTGATCCGCGTGACACCTGCCTGCTAATCTGCCTGATAATCGACAGCTGAGCCGCGTGACACCTGCCTGCTCATCTGCCTGATACTCGCCAGCTGAGCCGCGCGACACCTGCCTCCGCATCTGCCTGATACTCGCCAAGTGAGCCGCACGACACCTGCCTGCTCATCTGCCTGATACTCGCCAGCTGAGCCCCGCGACACCTGCCTGCTCATCTGCCTGATACTCGCCAACGGAGCCCCGTGACACCTGCCTGCTCATCTGCTTGATATCGCCAGCTGAGCCTCGATACTCCTGCGTGCTCCTCTGCTTCATAATCTACAGCTGACCCTCGCGACACCTGCCTGCTCATCTGCCTGATACTCGCCAGCTGAGCCACGCGACACCTGCCTGCTCATCTGCCTGATACTCGCCAGCGGAGCCGCGCGACACCTGCCTGCTCATCTGCCTGATAGTCGCCAGCTGAGCCACGCGACACCTGCCTGCTCATCTGCCTGATACTCGCCAGCTGAGCCGCGCGACACCTGCCTGCTCATCTGCCTGATACTCGCCAGCTGAGCCGCGCGACACCTGCCTGCTCATCTGCCTGATACTCGCCAAGTGAGCCGCGCGACCCCTGCCTGCTCATCTGCCTGATATTCGCCAGCTGAGCCTCGATACTCCTGCCTGCTCATCTGCTTCATAATCTCCAGCTGAACCCCGCGACACCTGCCTGCTCATCTGCCTGATAATCGCCAGCTGAGCGCCGCGACACCTGCCTGCTCATCTGCCTGATACTCGCCAACGGAGCCCCGTGACACCTGCCTGCTCATCTGCTTGATATCTCCAGCTGAGCCTCGATACTCCTGCCTGCTCATCTGCTTCATAATCTACAGCTGACCCTCGCGACACCTGCCTGCTCATCTGCCTGATACTCCTCAGCTGAGTCGCGCTACACCTGCCTGCTCATCTGCCTGATACTCGCAAGCTGAACCGCGCGACACCTGCCTGCTCAACAGCCTGATACTCGCCAGCTGACCCTCGCGACACCTGCCTGCTCATCTGCCTGATAATCGCCAGTGAGCGCCGTAACACCTGCCTGCTCATCTGCCTGAAAATCGTCAGCTGAGCTATGCGACACGTGCCTGCTCATCTGCCTGATACTCGCCAGCTGAGCTATGTGACACCTGCCTGCTCATCTGCCTGATAATCGCCAGCTGAGTCACACGACACCTGTCTTCTAATCTGCCTGATACTCGCCAGCGGAGCCGCGCGACACCTGCCTGCTTATCTGCCTGATAATCGCCAGCGGAGCCACGCGACACCTCCCTGCTCATCTGCCTGATAATCGCCAGCTGAGCCGTGCGACACCTACCTGCTCATCTACCTGTTACTCGGCAGCTGAACCGCGCGACACCTGCCTGCTCATCTGCCTGTTACTCGCCAGCTGAGCTGAGCGACACCTGCCTGCTCATCTGCCTTTTACTCGCCAGCTGAGCTGAGCGACACCTGCCTGCTCATCTGCCTGATAATCGCCAGCTGAGCCACGCAACACCTGCCTGCTCATCTGCCTGATACTCGCCATGCGAGCCGCGTGACACCTGCTTGCTCATCTGCCTGATACTCGCCAGCTGAGCCACGCGACACCTGCCTGCTCATCTGCCTGATACTCGCCAGCGGAGCCGCGCGACAGCTGCCTGCTCATCTGCCTGATAATCGCCAGCTGAGCCACGCAACACCTGCCTGCTAATCTGCCTGATACTCGCCAGGTGAGCCGCGTGACACCTGCCTGCTCATCTGCCTGATACTCGCCAGCTGAGCAACGCAACACCTGCCTGCTCATCTGCGTGATACTCGCCAGCTGAGCTGCGCGACACCTGCCTGCTCATCTGCCTGATACTCGCCAGCTGAGCCGCGCGACACCTGCCTGTTCATCTGCCTGATACTTGCCAGTTGAGCCGCGCGACACCTGCCTGCTCATCTGCCTGATACTCGCCAGTTGAGCCGCGATCACCTGCCTGCTCATCTGCCTGATACTCGCCAGCTGAGCCGCGCGACACCTGCCTGCTCATCTGCCTGATACTCGCCAGCTGAACCGCGCGACACCTGCCTGCTCATCTGCCTGATACTCGCCAGCTGAGCCGCGAGAAACCTGCCTGCTCATCTGCTTGATAATCGCCAGCTGAGCCAGGCGACACCTGCCTGCTCATTTGCTTGATAATCGCCAGCTGAGCCTCGATACTCCTGCCTGCTCATCTGCTTCATAATCTCCAACTGACCCTCGCGACACCTGCCTGCTCATCTGCCTGATACTCGCCAGCTGAGCCGCGCGACACCTGCCTGCTCATCTGCCTGATACTCGCCAGCGGAGCCGCGAGAAACCTGCCTGCTCATCTGCTTGATAATCGCCAGCTGAGCCAGGCGACACCTGCCTGCTCAGCTGCCTGATAATCGCCAGCTGAGCCCCGCGACACCTGCCTGCTCATCTGCCTGATACTCGCCAACGGAGCCCCGTGACACCTGCCTGCTCATCTGCTTGATATCTCCAGCTGAGCCTCGATACTCCTGCCTGCTCATCTGCTTCATAATCTAAAGCTGACCCTCGCGACACCTGCCTGCTCATCTGCCTGATACTCGTCAGCTGAGTCGAGCTACACCTGCCTGCTCATCTGCCTGATACTCGCAAGCTGAACCGCGCGACACCTGCCTGCTCAACAGCCTGATACTCGCCAGCTGACCCTCGCGACACCTGCCTGCTCATCTGCCTGATAATCGCCAGTGACCGCCGTGACACCTGCCTGCTCATCTGCCTGAAAATCGTCAGCTGAGCTATGCGACACGTGCCTGCTTATCTGCCTGATACTCGCCAGCTGAGCCACGCAACACCTGCCTGCTAATCTGCCTGATACTCGCCAGGTGAGCCGCGTGACACCCGCCTGCTCATCTGCCTGATACTCGCCAGCTGAGCAACGCAACACCTGCCTGATCATCTGCGTGATACTCGCCAGCTGAGCTGCGCGACACCTGCCTGCTCATCTGCCTGATACTCGCCAGCTGAGCCGCGCGACACCTGCCTGTTCATCTGCCTGATACTCGCCAGTTGAGCCGCGCGACACCTGCCTGCTCATCTGCCTGATACTCGCCAGTTGAGCCGCGATCACCTGCCTGCTCATCTGCCTGATACTCGCCAGCTGAGCCGCGCGACATCTGCCTGCTCATCTGCCTGATACTCGCCAGCTGAGCCGCGCGACACCTGCCTGCTCATCTGCCTGATACTCGCCAGTTGAGCCGCGAGAAACATGCCTGCTCATCTGCTTGATAATCGCCAGGTGAGCCAGGCGACACCTGCCTGCTCATTTGCTTGATAATCGCCAGCTGAGCCTCGATACTCCTGCCTGCTCATCTGCTTCATAATCTCCAAATGACCCTCGCGACACCTGCCTGCTCATCTGCCTGATACTCGCCAGGGTAGTCGCGCGACACCTGCCTGCTCATCTGCCTGATACTCGCCAGCTGAGCCGCGCGACACCTGCCTGCTCATCTGCCTGATACTCGCCAGCTGAGCCGCGAGAAACCTGCCTGCTCATCTGCTTGATAATCGCCAGCTGAGCCAGGCGACACCTGCCTGCTCATTTGCTTGATAATCGCCAGCTGAGCCTCGATACTCCTGCCTGCTCATCTGCTTCATAATCTCCAACCGACCCTGCGACACCTGCCTGCTCATCTGCCTGATACTCGCCAGCTGAGCCGCGCGACACCTGCCTGCTCATCTGCCTGATACTGTCCAGCTGAGCCGCGCGACACCTGCCTGCTCATCTGCCTGATACTCGCCAGCTGAGCCGCGCGACACCTGCCTGCTCATCTGCCTGATACTCGCCAGGTGAGCCGCGCGACTCCTGCCTGCTCATCTGCCTGATACTCGCCAGCTGAGCCGCGAGAAACCTGCCTGCTCATCTGCTTGATAATCGCCAGCTGAGCCAGGCGACACCTGCCTGCTCATTTGCTTGATAATCGCCAGCTGAGCCTCGATACTCCTGCCTGCTCATCTGCTTCATAATCTCCAACCGACCCTTGCGACACCTGCCTGCTCATCTGCCTGATACTCGCCAGCTGAGCCGCGCGACACCTGCCTGCTCATCTGCCTGATACTCGCCAGCGGAGCCGCATGACACCTGCCTGCTCATCTGCCTGATTCTTACCAGTGGAGCCCCGCGACACCTGCCTGCTCATCTGCCTGATACTCGCCAGCGGAGCCGAGAGACACCTGCCTGCTCATCTGCCTGATAATCGCCAGCTGAGCCGCGCGACACCTGCCTGCTCATCTGCCTGATACTCGCCAGCTGAGCCGCGCGACACCTGCCTGCTCATCTGCCTGATACTCGCCAGCTGAGCCGCGCGACACCTGCCTGCTCATCTGCCTGATACTCGCCAGCTGAGCCGCGCGACACCTGCCTGCTCATCTGCCTGATACTCGCCAGCGGAGCCCCGCGACACCTGCCTGCTCATCTGCCTGATACTCGCCAGTGGAGCCCCGCGACACCTGCCTGCTCAACTGCCTGATACTCGCCAGCTGAGCCGTGCGACACCTGCCTGCTCATTTGCTTGATAATCGCCAGCTGAGCCTTGATACTCCTGCCTGCTCATCTGCTTCATAATCTCCAGCTGACCCTCGCGACACCTGCCTGCTCATCTGCCTGTTACTCGCCAGCTGAGCTACGCGACACCTGCGTGCTCATCTGCCTGATAATCGCCAGCTGAGCCGCACTACACCTGCCTGCTCATCTGCCTGATACTCGCCAGGTGATCCGCGTGACACCTGCCTGCTAATCTGCCTGATAATCGACAGCTGAGCCGCGTGACACCTGCCTGCTCATCTGCCTGATACTCGCCAGCTGAGCCGCGCGACACCTGCCTCCGCATCTGCCTGATACTCGCCAAGTGAGCCGCACGACACCTGCCTGCTCATCTGCCTGATACTCGCCAGCTGAGCCCCGCGACACCTGCCTGCTCATCTGCCTGATACTCGCCAACGGAGCCCCGTGACACCTGCCTGCTCATCTGCTTGATATCGCCAGCTGAGCCTCGATACTCCTGCGTGCTCCTCTGCTTCATAATCTACAGCTGACCCTCGCGACACCAGCCTGCTCATCTGCCTGATACTCGCCAGCTGAGCCACGCGACACCTGCCTGCTCATCTGCCTGATACTCGCCAGCGGAGCCGCGCGACACCTGCCTGCTCATCTGCCTGATAGTCGCCAGCTGAGCCACGCGACACCTGCCTGCTCATCTGCCTGATACTCGCCAGCTGAGCCGCGCGACACCTGCCTGCTCATCTGCCTGATACTCGCCAGCTGAGCCGCGCGACACCTGCCTGCTCATCTGCCTGATACTCGCCAAGTGAGCCGCGCGACCCCTGCCTGCTCATCTGCCTGATATTCGCCAGCTGAGCCTCGATACTCCTGCCTGCTCATCTGCTTCATAATCTCCAGCTGAACCCCGCGACACCTGCCTGCTCATCTGCCTGATAATCGCCAGCTGAGCCCCGCGACACCTGCCTGCTCATCTGCCTGATACTCGCCAACGGAGCCCCGTGACACCTGCCTGCTCATCTGCTTGATATCTCCAGCTGAGCCTCGATACTCCTGCCTGCTCATCTGCTTCATAATCTACAGCTGACCCTCGCGACACCTGCCTGCTCATCTGCCTGATACTCCTCAGCTGAGTCGCGCTACACCTGCCTGCTCATCTGCCTGATACTCGCAAGCTGAACCGCGCGACACCTGCCTGCTCAACAGCCTGATACTCGCCAGCTGACCCTCGCGACACCTGCCTGCTCATCTGCCTGATAATCGCCAGTGAGCGCCGTAACACCTGCCTGCTCATCTGCCTGAAAATCGTCAGCTGAGCTATGCGACACGTGCCTGCTCATCTGCCTGATACTCGCCAGCTGAGCTATGTGACACCTGCCTGCTCATCTGCCTGATAATCGCCAGCTGAGTCACACGACACCTGTCTTCTAATCTGCCTGATACTCGCCAGCGGAGCCGCGCGACACCTGCCTGCTTATCTGCCTGATAATCGCCAGCGGAGCCACGCGACACCTCCCTGCTCATCTGCCTGATAATCGCCAGCTGAGCCGCGCGACACCTACCTGCTCATCTACCTGTTACTCGGCAGCTGAACCGCGCGACACCTGCCTGCTCATCTGCCTGTTACTCGCCAGCTGAGCTGAGCGACACCTGCCTGCTCATCTGCCTTTTACTCGCCAGCTGAGCTGAGCGACACCTGCCTGCTCATCTGCCTGATAATCGCCAGCTGAGCCACGAAACACCTGCCTGCTCATCTGCCTGATACTCACCAGGCGAGCCGCGTGACACCTGCTTGCTCATCTGCCTGATACTCGCCAGCTGAGCCACGCGACACCTGCCTGCTCATCTGCCTGATACTCGCCAGCGGAGCCGCGCGACACCTGCCTGCTCATCTGCCTGATAATCGCCAGCTGAGCCACGCAACACCTGCCTGCTAATCTGCCTGATACTCGCCAGGTGAGCCGCGTGACACCTGCCTGCTCATCTGCCTGATACTCGCCAGCTGAGCAACGCAACACCTGCCTGCTCATCTGCGTGATACTCGCCAGCTGAGCTGCGCGACACCTGCCTGCTCATCTGCCTGATACTCGCCAGCTGAGCCGCGCGACACCTGCCTGTTCATCTGCCTGATACTTGCCAGTTGAGCCGCGCGACACCTGCCTGCTCATCTGCCTGATACTCGCCAGTTGAGCCGCGATCACCTGCATGCTCATCTGCCTGATACTCGCCAGCTGAGCCGCGCGACACCTGCCTGCTCATCTGCCTGATACTCGCCAGCTGAACCGCGCGACACCTGCCTGCTCATCTGCCTGATACTCGCCAGCTGAGCCGCGAGAAACCTGCCTGCTCATCTGCTTGATAATCGCCAGCTGAGCCAGGCGACACCTGCCTGCTCATTTGCTTGATAATCGCCAGCTGAGCCTCGATACTCCTGCCTGCTCATCTGCTTCATAATCTCCAACTGACCCTCGCGACACCTGCCTGCTCATCTGCCTGATACTCGCCAGCTGAGCCGCGCGACACCTGCCTGCTCATCTGCCTGATACTCGCCAGCGGAGCCGCGAGAAACCTGCCTGCTCATCTGCTTGATAATCGCCAGCTGAGCCAGGCGACACCTGCCTGCTCAGCTGCCTGATAATCGCCAGCTGAGCCCCGCGACACCTGCCTGCTCATCTGCCTGATACTCGCCAACGGAGCCCCGTGACACCTGCCTGCTCATCTGCTTGATATCTCCAGCTGAGCCTCGATACTCCTGCCTGTTCATCTGCTTCATAATCTAAAGCTGACCCTCGCGACACCTGCCTGCTCATCTGCCTGATACTCGTCAGCTGAGTCGAGCTACACCTGCCTGCTCATCTGCCTGATACTCGCAAGCTGAACCGCGCGACACCTGCCTGCTCAACAGCCTGATACTCGCCAGCTGACCCTCGCGACACCTGCCTGCTCATCTGCCTGATAATCGCCAGTGACCGCCGTGACACCTGCCTGCTCATCTGCCTGAAAATCGTCAGCTGAGCTATGCGACACGTGCCTGCTTATCTGCCTGATACTCGCCAGCTGAGCCACGCAACACCTGCCTGCTAATCTGCCTGATACTCGCCAGGTGAGCCGCGTGACACCCGCCTGCTCATCTGCCTGATACTCGCCAGCTGAGCAACGCAACACCTGCCTGATCATCTGCGTGATACTCGCCAGCTGAGCTGCGCGACACCTGCCTGCTCATCTGCCTGATACTCGCCAGCTGAGCCGCACGACACCTGCCTGTTCATCTGCCTGATACTCGCCAGTTGAGCCGCGCGACACCTGCCTGCTCATCTGCCTGATACTCGCCAGTTGAGCCGCGCTCACCTGCCTGCTCATCTGCCTGATACTCGCCAGCTGAGCCGCGCGACATCTGCCTGCTCATCTGCCTGATACTCGCCAGCTGAGCCGCGCGACACCTGCCTGCTCATCTGCCTGATACTCGCCAGTTGAGCCGCGAGAAACATGCCTGCTCATCTGCTTGATAATCGCCAGGTGAGCCAGGCGACACCTGCCTGCTCATTTGCTTGATAATCGCCAGCTGAGCCTCGATACTCCTGCCTGCTCATCTGCTTCATAATCTCCAAATGACCCTCGCGACACCTGCCTGCTCATCTGCCTGATACTCGCCAGGGTAGTCGCGCGACACCTGCCTGCTCATCTGCCTGATACTCGCCAGCTGAGCCGCGCGACACCTGCCTGCTCATCTGCCTGATACTCTCCAGCTGAGCCGCGCGACACCTGCCTGCTCATCTGCCTGATACTCGCCAGCTGAGCCGCGCGACACCTGCCTGCTCATCTGCCTGATACTCGCCAGGTGAGCCGCGCGACTCCTGCCTGCTCATCTGCCTGATACTCGCCAGCTGAGCCGCGAGAAACCTGCCTGCTCATCTGCTTGATAATCGCCAGCTGAGCCAGGCGACACCTGCCTGCTCATTTGCTTGATAATCGCCAGCTGAGCCTCGATACTCCTGCCTGCTCATCTGCTTCATAATCTCCAACTGACCCTCGCGACACCTGCCTGCTCATCTGCCTGATACTCGCCAGCTGAGCCGCGCGACACCTGCCTGCTCATCTGCCTGATACTCGCCAGCGGAGCCGCATGACACCTGCCTGCTCATCTGCCTGATTCTTACCAGTGGAGCCCCGCGACACCTGCCTGCTCATCTGCCTGATACTCGCCAGCGGAGCCGAGAGACACCTGCCTGCTCATCTGCCTGATAATCGCCAGCTGAGCTGCGCGACACCTGCCTGCTCATCTGCCTGAGACTCGCCAGCTGAGCCGCGCGACACCTGCCTGCTCATCTGCCTGATACTCGCCAGCTGAGCCGCGCGACACCTGCCTGCTCATCTGCCTGATACTCGCCAGCTGAGCCGCGCGACACCTGCCTGCTCATCTGCCTGATACTCGCCAGCTGAGCCGCGCGACACCTGCCTGCTCATCTGCCTGATACTCGCCAGCGGAGCCCCGCGACACCTGCCTGCTCATCTGCCTGATACTCGCCAGTGGAGCCCCGCGACACCTGCCTGCTCAACTGCCTGATACTCGCCAGCTGAGCCGTGCGACACCTGCCTGCTCATTTGCTTGATAATCGCCAGCTGAGCCTTGATACTCCTGCCTGCTCATCTGCTTCATAATCTCCAGCTGACCCTCGCGACACCTGCCTGCTCATCTGCCTGTTACTCGCCAGCTGAGCTACGCGACACCTGCGTGCTCATCTGCCTGATAATCGCCAGCTGAGCCGCACTACACCTGCCTGCTCATCTGCCTGATACTCGCCAGGTGATCCGCGTGACACCTGCCTGCTAATCTGCCTGATAATCGACAGCTGAGCCGCGTGACACCTGCCTGCTCATCTGCCTGATACTCGCCAGCTGAGCCGCGCGACACCTGCCTCCGCATCTGCCTGATACTCGCCAAGTGAGCCGCACGACACCTGCCTGCTCATCTGCCTGATACTCACCAGCTGAGCCCCGCGACACCTGCCTGCTCATCTGCCTGATACTCGCCAACGGAGCCCCGTGACACCTGCCTGCTCATCTGCTTGATATCGCCAGCTGAGCCTCGATACTCCTGCGTGCTCCTCTGCTTCATAATCTACAGCTGACCCTCGCGACACCTGCCTACTCATCTGCCTGATACTCGCCAGCTGAGCCACGCGACACCTGCCTGCTCATCTGCCTGATACTCGCCAGCGGAGCCGCGCGACACCTGCCTGCTCATCTGCCTGATAGTCGCCAGCTGAGCCGCGCGACACCTGCCTGCTCATCTGCCTGATACTCGCCAGCTGAGCCGCGCGACACCTGCCTGCTCATCTGCCTGATACTCGCCAGCTGAGCCGCGCGACACCTGCCTGCTCATCTGCCTGATACTCGCCAGCTGAGCCGCGCGACACCTGCCTGCTCATCTGCCTGATACTCGCCAAGTGAGCCGCGCGACCCCTGCCTGCTCATCTGCCTGATATTCGCCAGCTGAGCCTCGATACTCCTGCCTGCTCATCTGCTTCATAATCTCCAGCTGAACCCCGCGACACCTGCCTGCTCATCTGCCTGATAATCGCCAGCTGAGCGCCGCGAAACCTGCCTGCTCATCTGCCTGATACTCGCCAACGGAGCCCCGTGACACCTGCCTGCTCATCTGCTTGATATCTCCAGCTGAGCCTCGATACTCCTGCCTGCTCATCTGCTTCATAATCTACAGCTGACCCTCGCGACACCTGCCTGCTCATCTGCCTGATACTCCTCAGCTGAGTCGCGCTACACCTGCCTGCTCATCTGCCTGATACTCGCAAGCTGAACCGCGCGACACCTGCCTGCTCAACAGCCTGATACTCGCCAGCTGACCCTCGCGACACCTGCCTGCTCATCTGCCTGATAATCGCCAGTGAGCGCCGTAACACCTGCCTGCTCATCTGCCTGAAAATCGTCAGCTGAGCTATGCGACACGTGCCTGCTCATCTGCCTGATACTCGCCAGCTGAGCCACGCAACACCTGCCTGCTAATCTGCCTGATACTCGCCAGGTGAGCCACGTGACACCTGCCTGCTCATCTGCCTGATACTCGCCAGCTGAGCAACGCAACACCTGCCTGCTCATCTGCGTGATACTCGCCAGCTGAGCTGCGCGACACCTGCCTGCTCATCTGCCTGATACTCGCCAGCTGAGCCGCGCGACACCTACCTGTTCATCTGCCTGATACTCGCCAGTTGAGCCGCGCGACCCCTGCCTGCTCATCTGCCTGATACTCGCCAGCGGAGCCGCGCGACACCTGCCTGCTCATCTGCCTGATACTCGCCAGCGGAGCCGCGCGACACCTGCCTGCTCATCTGCCTGATACTCGCCAGAGGAGCCGCGCGACACCTGCCTGCTCATCTGCCTGATACTCGCCAGCGGAGCCGCGCGACACCTGCCTGCTCATCTGCCTGATACTCGCCAGCGGAGCCACGCGACACCTGCCTGCTCATCTGCCTGATACTCGCCAGCGGAGCCGCGCGACACCTGCCTGCTCATCTGCCTGATACTCGCCAGCGGAGCCGCGCGACACCTGCCTGCTCATCTGCCTGATACTCGCCAGCGGAGCCGCTTGACACCTGCCTGCTCATCTGCCTGATACTCGCCAGCTGAGCCGCGCGACACCTGCCTGCTCATCTGCCTGATAAACGCCAACTGAGCCGCGCGACACCTGCCTGCTCATCTGCCTGATACTCGCCAGCGGAGCCGCGCGACACCTGCCTGCTCATCTGCCTGATACTCACCAGTTGAGCCGCGCGACACCTGCCTGCTCATCTGCCTGATACTCGCCAGCGGAGCCGCGCGACACCTGCCTGCTCATCTGCCTGATACTCGCCAGCGGAGCCGCGCGACACCTGCCTGCTCATCTGCCTGATACTCGCCAGCAGAGCCGCGCGACACCTGCCTGCTCATCTGCCTGATACTCGCCAGCGGAGCCACGCGACACCTGCCTGCTCATCTGCCTGATACTCGCCAGCGGAGCCGCGCGACACCTGCCTGCTCATCTGCCTGATACTCGCCAGAGGAGCCGCGCGACACCTGCCTGCTCATCTGCCTGATACTCGCCAGCGGAGCCGCGCGACACCTGCCTGCTCATCTGCCTGATACTCGCCAGCTGAGCAACGCAACACCTGCCTGCTCATCTGCGTGATACTCGCCAGCTGAGCTGCGCGACACCTGCCTGCTCATCTGCCTGATACTCGCCAGCTGAGCCGCGCGACACCTGCCTGTTCATCTGCCTGATACTTGCCAGTTGAGCCGCGCGACACCTGCCTGCTCATCTGCCTGATACTCGCCAGTTGAGCCGCGATCACCTGCCTGCTCATCTGCCTGATACTCGCCAGCTGAGCCGCGCGACACCTGCCTGCTCATCTGCCTGATACTCGCCAGCTGAACCGCGCGACACCTGCCTGCTCATCTGCCTGATACTCGCCAGCTGAGCCGCGAGAAACCTGCCTGCTCATCTGCTTGATAATCGCCAGCTGAGCCAGGCGACACCTGCCTGCTCATTTGCTTGTAATCGCCAGCTGAGCCTCGATACTCCTGCCTGCTCATCTGCTTCATAATCTCCAACTGACCCTCGCGACACCTGCCTGCTCATCTGCCTGATACTCGCCAGCTGAGCCGCGCGACACCTGCCTGCTCATCTGCCTGATACTCGCCAGCGGAGCCGCGAGAAACCTGCCTGCTCATCTGCTTGATAATCGCCAGCTGAGCCAGGCGACACCTGCCTGCTCAGCTGCCTGATAATCGCCAGCTGAGCCCCGCGACACCTGCCTGCTCATCTGCCTGATACTCGCCAACGGAGCCCCGTGACACCTGCCTGCTCATCTGCTTGATATCTCCAGCTGAGCCTCGATACTCCTGCCTGCTCATCTGCTTCATAATCTAAAGCTGACCCTCGCGACACCTGCCTGCTCATCTGCCTGATACTCGTCAGCTGAGTCGAGCTACACCTGCCTGCTCATCTGCCTGATACTCGCAAGCTGAACCGCGCGACACCTGCCTGCTCAACAGCCTGATACTCGCCAGCTGACCCTCGCGACACCTGCCTGCTCATCTGCCTGATAATCGCCAGTGACCGCCGTGACACCTGCCTGCTCATCTGCCTGAAAATCGTCAGCTGAGCTATGCGACACGTGCCTGCTTATCTGCCTGATACTCGCCAGCTGAGCCACGCAACACCTGCCTGCTAATCTGCCTGATACTCGCCAGGTGAGCCGCGTGACACCCGCCTGCTCATCTGCCTGATACTCGCCAGCTGAGCAACGCAACACCTGCCTGCTCATCTGCGTGATACTCGCCAGCTGAGCTGCGCGACACCTGCCTGCTCATCTGCCTGATACTCGCCAGTTGAGCCGCGCGACACCTGCCTGCTCATCTGCCTGATACTCGCCAGTTGAGCCGCGATCACCTGCCTGCTCATCTGCCTGATACTCGCCAGTTGAGCCGCGCGACACCTGCCTGCTCATCTGCCTGATACTCGCCAGTTGAGCCGCGATCACCTGCCTGCTCATCTGCCTGATACTCGCCAGCTGAGCCGCGCGACATCTGCCTGCTCATCTGCCTGATACTCGCCAGCTGAGCCGCGCGACACCTGCCTGCTCATCTGCCTGATACTCGCCAGTTGAGCCGCGATCACCTGCCTGCTCATCTGCCTGATACTCGCCAGCTGAGCCGCGCGACATCTGCCTGCTCATCTGCCTGATACTCGCCAGCTGAGCCGCGCGACACCTGCCTGCTCATCTGCCTGATACTCGCCAGTTGAGCCGCGAGAAACATGCCTGCTCATCTGCTTGATAATCGCCAGGTGAGCCAGGCGACACCTGCCTGCTCATTTGCTTGATAATCGCCAGCTGAGCCTCGATACTCCTGCCTGCTCATCTGCTTCATAATCTCCAAATGACCCTCGCGACACCTGCCTGCTCATCTGCCTGATACTCGCCAGGGTAGTCGCGCGACACCTGCCTGCTCTTCTGCCTGATACTCGCCAGCTGAGCCGCGCGACACCTGCCTGCTCATCTGCCTGATACTCTCCAGCTGAGCCGCGCGACACCTGCCTGCTCATCTGCCTGATACTCGCCAGCTGAGCCGCGCGACACCTGCCTGCTCATCTGCCTGATACTCGCCAGGTGAGCCGCGCGACTCCTGCCTGCTCATCTGCCTGATACTCGCCAGCTGAGCCGCGAGAAACCTGCCTGCTCATCTGCTTGATAATCGCCAGCTGAGCCAGGCGACACCTGCCTGCACATTTGCTTGATAATCGCCAGCTGAGCCTCGATACTCCTGCCTGCTCATCTGCTTCATAATCTCCAACTGACCCTCGCGACACCTGCCTGCTCATCTGCCTGATACTCGCCAGCTGAGCCGCGCGACACCTGCCTGCTCATCTGCCTGATACTCGCCAGCTGAGCCGCGCGACACCTGCCTGCTCATCTGCCTGATACTCGCCAGCTGAGCCGCGCGACACCTGCCTGCTCATCTGCCTGATACTCGCCAGCTGAGCCGCGCGACACCTGCCTGCTCATCTGCCTGATACTCGCCAGCGGAGCCCCGCGACACCTGCCTGCTCATCTGCCTGATACTCGCCAGTGGAGCCCCGCGACACCTGCCTGCTCAACTGCCTGATACTCGCCAGCTGAGCCGTGCGACACCTGCCTGCTCATTTGCTTGATAATTGCCAGCTGAGCCTTGATACTCCTGCCTGCTCATCTGCTTCATAATCTCCAGCTGACCCTCGCGACACCTGCCTGCTCATCTGCCTGTTACTCGCCAGCTGAACTACGCGACACCTGCGTGCTCATCTGCCTGATAATCGCCAGCTGAGCCGCACTACACCTGCCTGCTCATCTGCCTGATACTCGCCAGGTGATCCGCGTGACACCTGCCTGCTAATCTGCCTGATAATCGACAGCTGAGCCGCGTGACACCTGCCTGCTCATCTGCCTGATACTCGCCAGCTGAGCCGCGCGACACCTGCCTCCGCATCTGCCTGATACTCGCCAAGTGAGCCGCACGACACCTGCCTGCTCATCTGCCTGATACTCGCCAGCTGAGCCCCGCGACACCTGCCTGCTCATCTGCCTGATACTCGCCAACGGAGCCCCGTGACACCTGCCTGCTCATCTGCTTGATATCGCCAGCTGAGCCTCGATACTCCTGCGTGCTCCTCTGTTTCATAATCTACAGCTGACCCTCGCGACACCTGCCTGCTCATCTGCCTGATACTCGCCAGCTGAGCCACGCGACACCTGCCTGCTCATCTGCCTGATACTCGCCAGCGGAGCCGCGCGACACCTGCCTGCTCATCTGCCTGATAGTCGCCAGCTGAGCCGCGCGACACCTGCCTGCTCATCTGCCTGATAGTCGCCAGCTGAGCCGCGCGACACCTGCCTGCTCATCTGCCTGATACTCGCCAAGTGAGCCGCGCGACCCCTGCCTGCTCATCTGCCTGATATTCGCCAGCTGAGCCTCGATACTCCTGCCTGCTCATCTGCTTCATAATCTCCAGCTGAACCCCGCGACACCTGCCTGCTCATCTGCCTGATAATCGCCAGCTGAGCGCCGCGACACCTGCCTGCTCATCTGCCTGATACTCGCCAACGGAGCCCCGTGACACCTGCCTGCTCATCTGCTTGATATCTCCAGCTGAGCCTCGATACTCCTGCCTGCTCATCTGCTTCATAATCTACAGCTGACCCTCGCGACACCTGCCTGCTCATCTGCCTGATACTCCTCAGCTGAGTCGAGCTACACCTGCCTGCTCATCTGCCTGATACTCGCAAGCTGAACCGCGCGACACCTGCCTGCTCAACAGCCTGATACTCGCCAGCTGACCCTCGCGACACCTGCCTGCTCATCTGCCTGATAATCGCCAGTGAGCGCCGTAACACCTGCCTGCTCATCTGCCTGAAAATCGTCAGCTGAGCTATGCGACACGTGCCTGCTCATCTGCCTGATACTCGCCAGCTGAGCCACGCAACACCTGCCTGCTAATCTGCCTGATACTCGCCAGGTGAGCCGCGTGACACCTGCCTGCTCATCTGCCTGATACTCGCCAGCTGAGCAACGCAACACCTGCCTGCTCATCTGCGTGATACTCGCCAGCTGAGCTGCGCGACACCTGCCTGCTCATCTGCCTGATACTCGCCAGCTGAGCCGCGGGACACCTGCCTGTTCATCTGCCTGATACTCGCCAGTTGAGCCGCGCGACCCCTGCCTGCTCATCTGCCTGATACTCGCCAGCGGAGCCGCGCGACACCTGCCTGCTCATCTGCCTGATACTCGCCAGCGGAGCCGCGCGACACCTGCCTGCTCATCTGCCTGATACTCGCCAGCGGAGCCGCGCGACACCTGCCTGCTCATCTGCCTGATACTCGCCAGCGGAGCCGCGCGACACCTGCCTGCTCATCTGCCTGATACTCGCCAGCGGAGCCGCGCGACACCTGCCTGCTCATCTGCCTGATACTCGCCAGCTGAGCCGCGCGACACCTGCCTGCTCATCTGCCTGATAAACGCCAACTGAGCCGCGCGACACCTGCCTGCTCATCTGCCTGATACTCGCCAGCTGAGCCGCGCGACACCTGCCTGCTCATCTGCCTGATACTCACCAGTTGAGCCGCGCGACACCTGCCTGCTCATCTGCCTGATACTCGCCAGCGGAGCCGCGCGACACCTGCCTGCTCATCTGCCTGATACTCGCCAGCGGAGCCGCGCGACACCTGCCTGCTCATCTGCCTGATACTCGCCAGAGGAGCCGCGCGACACCTGCCTGCTCATCTGCCTGATACTCGCCAGCGGAGCCGAGCGACACCTGCCTGCTCATCTGCCTGATACTCGCCAGCGGAGCCGCGCGACACCTGCCTGCTCATCTGCCTGATACTCGCCAACGGAGCCCCGTGACACCTGCCTGCTCATCTGCTTGATATCTCCAGCTGAGCCTCGATACTCCTGCCTGCTCATCTGCTTCATAATCTACAGCTGACCCTCGCGACACCTGCCTGCTCATCTGCCTGATACTCCTCAGCTGAGTCGCGCTACACCTGCCTGCTCATCTGCCTGATACTCGCAAGCTGAACCGCGCGACACCTGCCTGCTCAACAGCCTGATACTCGCCAGCTGACCCTCGCGACACCTGCCTGCTCATCTGCCTGATAATCGCCAGTGAGCGCCGTAACACCTGCCTGCTCATCTGCCTGAAAATCGTCAGCTGAGCTATGCGACACGTGCCTGCTCATCTGCCTGATACTCGCCAGCTGAGCTATGTGACACCTGCCTGCTCATCTGCCTGATAATCGCCAGCTGAGTCACACGACACCTGTCTTCTAATCTGCCTGATACTCGCCAGCGGAGCCGCGCGACACCTGCCTGCTTATCTGCCTGATAATCGCCAGCGGAGCCACGCGACACCTCCCTGCTCATCTGCCTGATAATCGCCAGCTGAGCCGCGCGACACCTACCTGCTCATCTACCTGTTACTCGGCAGCTGAACCGCGCGACACCTGCCTGCTCATCTGCCTGTTACTCGCCAGCTGAGCTGAGCGACACCTGCCTGCTCATCTGCCTTTTACTCGCCAGCTGAGCTGAGCGACACCTGCCTGCTCATCTGCCTGATAATCGCCAGTGAGCGCCGTAACACCTGCCTGCTCATCTGCCTGATAATCGCCAGCTGAGCCGCGCGACACCTACCTGCTCATCTACCTGTTACTCGGCAGCTGAACCGCGCGACACCTGCCTGCTCATCTGCCTGTTACTCGCCAGCTGAGCTGAGCGACACCTGCCTGCTCATCTGCCTGATAATCGCCAGCTGAGCCACGCAACACCTGCCTGCTCATCTGCCTGATACTCGCCAGCGGAGCCGCGTGACACCTGCTTGCTCATCTGCCTGATACTCGCCAGCTGAGCCACGGGACACCTGCCTGCTCATCTGCCTGATACTCGCCAGCGGAGCCGCGCGACACCTGCCTGCTCATCTGCCTGATACTCGCCAGCTGAGCCACGGGACACCTGCCTGCTCATCTGCCTGATACTCGCCAGCGGAGCCGCGCGACACCTGCCTGCTCATCTGCCTGATAATCGCCAGCTGAGCCACGCAACACCTGCCTGCTAATCTGCCTGATACTCGCCAGGTGAGCCGCGTGACACCTGCCTGCTCATCTGCCTGATACTCGCCAGCTGAGCAACGCAACACCTGCCTGCTCATCTGCGTGATACTCGCCAGCTGAGCTGCGCGACACCTGCCTGCTCATCTGCCTGATACTCGCCAGCTGAGCCGCGCGACACCTGCCTGTTCATCTGCCTGATACTTGCCAGTTGAGCCGCGCGACACCTGCCTGCTCATCTGCCTGATACTCGCCAGTTGAGCCGCGATCACCTGCCTGCTCATCTGCCTGATACTCGCCAGCTGAGCCGCGCGACACCTGCCTGCTCATCTGCCTGATACTCGCCAGCTGAACCGTGCGACACCTGCCTGCTCATCTGCCTGATACTCGCCAGCTGAGCCGCGAGAAACCTGCCTGCTCATCTGCTTGATAATCGCCAGCTGAGCCAGGCGACACCTGCCTGCTCATTTGCTTGTTAATCGCCAGCTGAGCCTCGATACTCCTGCCTGCTCATCTGCTTCATAATCTCCAACTGACCCTCGCGACACCTGCCTGCTCATCTGCCTGATACTCGCCAGCTGAGCCGCGCGACACCTGCCTGCTCATCTGCCTGATACTCGCCAGCGGAGCCGCGAGAAACCTGCCTGCTCATCTGCTTGATAATCGCCAGCTGAGCCAGGCGACACCTGCCTGCTCAGCTGCCTGATAATCGCCAGCTGAGCCCCGCGACACCTGCCTGCTCATCTGCCTGATACTCGCCAACGGAGCCCCGTGACACCTGCCTGCTCATCTGCTTGATATCTCCAGCTGAGCCTCGATACTCCTGCCTGCTCATCTGCTTCATAATCTAAAGCTGACCCTCGCGACACCTGCCTGCTCATCTGCCTGATACTCGTCAGCTGAGTCGAGCTACACCTGCCTGCTCATCTGCCTGATACTCGCAAGCTGAACCGCGCGACACCTGCCTGCTCAACAGCCTGATACTCGCCAGCTGACCCTCGCGACACCTGCCTGCTCATCTGCCTGATAATCGCCAGTGACCGCCGTGACACCTGCCTGCTCATCTGCCTGAAAATCGTCAGCTGAGCTATGCGACACGTGCCTGCTTATCTGCCTGATACTCGCCAGCTGAGCCACGCAACACCTGCCTGCTAATCTGCCTGATACTCGCCAGGTGAGCCGCGTGACACCCGCCTGCTCATCTGCCTGATACTCGCCAGCTGAGCAACGCAACACCTGCCTGCTCATCTGCGTGATACTCGCCAGCTGAGCTGCGCGACACCTGCCTGCTCATCTGCCTGATACTCGCCAGCTGAGCCGCGCGACACCTGCCTGTTCATCTGCCTGATACTCGCCAGTTGAGCCGCGCGACACCTGCCTGCTCATCTGCCTGATACTCGCCAGTTGAGCCGCGATCACCTGCCTGCTCATCTGCCTGATACTCGCCAGCTGAGCCGCGCGACATCTGCCTGCTCATCTGCCTGATACTCGCCAGCTGAGCCGCGCGACACCTGCCTGCTCATCTGCCTGATACTCGCCAGTTGAGCCGCGAGAAACATGCCTGCTCATCTGCTTGATAATCGCCAGGTGAGCCAGGCGACACCTGCCTGCTCATTTGCCTGATAATCGCCAGCTGAGCCTCGATACCCCTGCCTGCTCATCTGCTTCATAATCTCCAAATGACCCTCGCGACACCTGCCTGCTCATCTGCCTGATACTCGCCAGGGTAGTCGCGCGACACCTGCCTGCTCATCTGCCTGATACTCGCCAGCTGAGCCGCGCGACACCTGCCTGCTCATCTGCCTGATACTCTCCAGCTGAGCCGCGCGACACCTGCCTGCTCATCTGCCTGATACTCGCCAGCTGAGCCGCGCGACACCTGCCTGCTCATCTGCCTGATACTCGCCAGGTGAGCCGCGCGACTCCTGCCTGCTCATCTGCCTGATACTCGCCAGCTGAGCCGCGAGAAACCTGCCTGCTCATCTGCTTGATAATCGCCAGCTGAGCCAGGCGACACCTGCCTGCTCATTTGCTTGATAATCGCCAGCTGAGCCTCGATACTCCTGCCTGCTCATCTGCTTCATAATCTCCAACTGACCCTCGCGACACCTGCCTGCTCATCTGCCTGATACTCGCCAGCTGAGCCGCGCGACACCTGCCTGCTCATCTGCCTGATACTCGCCAGCGGAGCCCCGCGACACCTGCCTGCTCATCTGCCTGATTCTTACCAGTGGAGCCCCGCGACACCTGCCTGCTCATCTGCCTGATACTCGCCAGCGGAGCCGAGAGACACCTGCCTGCTCATCTGCCTGATAATCGCCAGCTGAGCCGCGCGACACCTGCCTGCTCATCTGCCTGAGACTCGCCAGCTGAGCCGCGCGACACCTGCCTGCTCATCTGCCTGATACTCGCCAGCTGAGCCGCGCGACACCTGCCTGCTCATCTGCCTGATACTCGCCAGCTGAGCCGCGCGACACCTGCCTGCTCATCTGCCTGATACTCGCCAGCTGAGCCGCGCGACACCTGCCTGCTCATCTGCCTGATACTCGCCAGCGGAGCCCCGCGACACCTGCCTGCTCATCTGCCTGATACTCGCCAGTGGAGCCCCGCGACACCTGCCTGCTCAACTGCCTGATACTCGCCAGCTGAGCCGTGCGACACCTGCCTGCTCATTTGCTTGATAATCGCCAGCTGAGCCTTGATACTCCTGCCTGCTCATCTGCTTCATAATCTCCAGCTGACCCACGCGACACCTGCGTGCTCATCTGCCTGATAATCGCCAGCTGAGCCGCACTACACCTGCCTGCTCATCTGCCTGATACTCGCCAGGTGATCCGCGTGACACCTGCCTGCTAATCTGCCTGATAATCGACAGCTGAGCCGCGTGACACCTGCCTGCTCATCTGCCTGATACTCGCCAGCTGAGCCGCGCGACACCTGCCTCCGCATCTGCCTGATACTCGCCAAGTGAGCCGCACGACACCTGCCTGCTCATCTGCCTGATACTCGCCAGCTGAGCCCCGCGACACCTGCCTGCTCATCTGCCTGATACTCGCCAACGGAGCCCCGTGACACCTGCCTGCTCATCTGCTTGATATCGCCAGCTGAGCCTCGATACTCCTGCGTGCTCCTCTGCTTCATAATCTACAGCTGACCCTCGCGACACCTGCCTGCTCATCTGCCTGATACTCGCCAGCTGAGCCACGCGACACCTGCCTGCTCATCTGCCTGATACTCGCCAGCGGAGCCGCGCGACACCTGCCTGCTCATCTGCCTGATAGTCGCCAGCTGAGCCGCGCGACACCTGCCTGCTCATCTGCCTGATACTCGCCAGCTGAGCCGCGCGACACTTGCCTGCTCATCTGCCTGATACTCGCCAGCTGAGCCGCGCGACACCTGCCTGCTCATCTGCCTGATACTCGCCAGCTGAGCCGCGCGACACCTGCCTGCTCATCTGCCTGATACTCGCCAAGTGAGCCGCGCGACCCCTGCCTGCTCATCTGCCTGATATTCGCCAGCTGAGCCTCGATACTCCTGCCTGCTCATCTGCTTCATAATCTCCAGCTGAACCCCGCGACACCTGCCTGCTCATCTGCCTGATAATCGCCAGCTGAGCGCCGCGACACCTGCCTGCTCATCTGCCTGATACTCGCCAACGGAGCCCCGTGACACCTGCCTGCTCATCTGCTTGATATCTCCAGCTGAGCCTCGATACTCCTGCCTGCTCATCTGCTTCATAATCTACAGCTGACCCTCGCGACACCTGCCTGCTCATCTGCCTGATACTCCTCAGCTGAGTCGCGCTACACCTGCCTGCTCATCTGCCTGATACTCGCAAGCTGAACCGCGCGACACCTGCCTGCTCAACAGCCTGATACTCGCCAGCTGACCCTCGCGACACCTGCCTGCTCATCTGCCTGATACTCGCCAGCGGAGCCGCGCGACACCTGCCTGCTCATCTGCCTGATAAACGCCAACTGAGCCGCGCGACACCTGCCTGCTCATCTGCCTGATACTCGCCAGCTGAGCCGCGCGACACCTGCCTGCTCATCTGCCTGATACTCACCAGTTGAGCCGCGCGACACCTGCCTGCTCATCTGCCTGATACTCGCCAGCGGAGCCGCGCGACACCTGCCTGCTCATCTGCCTGATACTCGCCAGCGGAGTCGCGCGACACCTGCCTGCTCATCTGCCTGATACTCGCCAGCGGAGCCGCGCGACACCTGCCTGCTCATCTGCCTGATACTCGCCAGCGGAGCCGCGCGACACCTGCCTGCTCATCTGCCTGATACTCGCCAGCGGAGCCGCGCGACACCTGCCTGCTCATCTGCCTGATACTCGCCAGAGGAGCCGCGCGACACCTGCCTGCTCATCTGCCTGATACTCCCCAGTTGAGCCGCGCCACACCTGCCTGCTCATCTGCCTGATACTCGCCAGCGGAGCCGCGCGACACCTGCCTGCTCATCTGCCTGATACTCGCCAGCGGAGCCGCGCGACACCTGCCTGCTCATCTGCCTGATACTCGCCAGCGGAGCCGCGCGACACCTGCCTGCTCATCTGCCTGATACTCGCCAGCGGAGCCGCGCGACACCTGCCTGCTCATCTGCCTGATACTCGCCAGCGGAGCCGCGCGACACCTGCCTGCTCATCTGCCTGATACTCGCCAGCTGAGCCGCGCGACACCTGCCTGCTCATCTGCCTGATACTCACCAGTTGAGCCGCGCGACACCTGCCTGCTCATCTGCCTGATACTCGCCAGCTGAGCCGCGTGACACCTGCCTGCTCATGTGCCTGATACTCGCCAGCTGAGCCGCGCGACCCCTGCCTGCTCATCTGCCTGATACTCGCCAGCTGAGCCTCGATACTCCTGTCTGCTCATCTGCCTGATACTCGCCAGCGGAGCCGCGCGACACCTGGCTGCTCATCTGCCTGATACTCGCCAGCGGAGCCGCGCGACACCTGCCTGCTCATCTGCCTGATACTCGCCAGCGGAGTCGCCCGACACGTGCCTGCTCATCTGCCTGATACTCGCCAGCGGAGCCGCGCGACACCTGCCTGCTCATCTGCCTGATACTCGCCAGCGGAGCCGCGCGACACCTGCCTGCTCATCTGCCTGATACTCGCCAGCGGAGCCGCGCGACACCTGCCTGCTCATCTGCCTGATACTCGCCAGCGGAGCCGCGCGACACCTGCCTGCTCATCTGCCTGATACTCGCCAGCGGAGCCGCGCGACACCTGCCTGCTCATCTGCCTGATACTCGCCAGCTGAGCCGCGCGACACCTGCCTGCTCATCTGCCTGATAAACGCCAACTGAGCCGCGCGACACCTGCCTGCTCATCTGCCTGATACTCGCCAGCTGAGCCGCGCGACACCTGCCTGCTCATCTGCCTGATACTCACCAGTTGAGCCGCGCGACACCTGCCTGCTCATCTGCCTGATACTCGCCAGCGGAGCCGCGCGACACCTGCCTGCTCATCTGCCTGATACTCGCCAGCGGAGCCGCGCGACACTTGCCTGCTCATCTGCCTGATACTCGCCAGCGGAGCCGCGCGACATCTGCCTGCTCATCTTCCTGATACTCGCCAGCGGAGCCGCGCGACACCTGCCTGCTCATCTGCCTGATACTCGCCAGCTGAGCCGCGCGACACCTGCCTGCTCATCTGCCTGATAAACGCCAGCTGAGCCGCGCGACACCTGCCTGCTCATCTGCCTGATACTCGCCAGCTGAGCCGCGCGACACCTGCCTGCTCATCTGCCTGATACTCACCAGTTGAGCCGCGCGACACCTGCCTGCTCATCTGCCTGATACTCGCCAGCGGAGCCGCGCGACACCTGCCTGCTCATCTGCCTGATACTCGCCAGCGGAGCCGCGCGACACCTGCCTGCTCATCTGCCTGATACTCGCCAGCGGAGCCGCGCGACACCTGCCTGCTCATCTGCCTGATAATCGCCAGTGACCGCCGTGACACCTGCCTGCTCATCTGCCTGAAAATCGTCAGCTGAGCTATGCGACACGTGCCTGCTTATCTGCCTGATACTCGCCAGCTGAGCCACGCAACACCTGCCTGCTAATCTGCCTGATACTCGCCAGGTGAGCCGCGTGACACCCGCCTGCTCATCTGCCTGATACTCGCCAGCTGAGCAACGCAACACCTGCCTGCTCATCTGCGTGATACTCGCCAGCTGAGCTGCGCGACACCTGCCTGCTCATCTGCCTGATACTCGCCAGCTGAGCCGCGCGACACCTGCCTGTTCATCTGCCTGATACTCGCCAGTTGAGCCGCGCGACACCTGCCTGCTCATCTGCCTGATACTCGCCAGTTGAGCCGCGATCACCTGCCTGCTCATCTGCCTGATACTCGCCAGCTGAGCCGCGCGACATCTGCCTGCTCATCTGCCTGATACTCGCCAGCTGAGCCGCGCGACACCTGCCTGCTCATCTGCCTGATACTCGCCAGTTGAGCCGCGAGAAACATGCCTGCTCATCTGCTTGATAATCGCCAGGTGAGCCAGGCGACACCTGCCTGCTCATTTGCCTGATAATCGCCAGCTGAGCCTCGATACCCCTGCCTGCTCATCTGCTTCATAATCTCCAAATGACCCTCGTGACACCTGCCTGCTCATCTGCCTGATACTCGCCAGGGTAGTCGCGCGACACCTGCCTGCTCATCTGCCTGATACTCGCCAGCTGAGCCGCGCGACACCTGCCTGCTCATCTGCCTGATACTCTCCAGCTGAGCCGCGCGACACCTGCCTGCTCATCTGCCTGATACTCGCCAGCTGAGCCGCGCGACACCTGCCTGCTCATCTGCCTGATACTCGCCAGGTGAGCCGCGCGACTCCTGCCTGCTCATCTGCCTGATACTCGCCAGCTGAGCCGCGAGAAACCTGCCTGCTCATCTGCTTGATAATCGCCAGCTGAGCCAGGCGACACCTGCCTGCTCATTTGCTTGATAATCGCCAGCTGAGCCTCGATACTCCTGCCTGCTCATCTGCTTCATAATCTCCAACTGACCCTCGCGACACCTGCCTGCTCATCTGCCTGATACTCGCCAGCTGAGCCGCGCGACACCTGCCTGCTCATCTGCCTGATACTCGCCAGCGGAGCCCCGCGACACCTGCCTGCTCATCTGCCTGATTCTTACCAGTGGAGCCCCGCGACACCTGCCTGCTCATCTGCCTGATACTCGCCAGCGGAGCCGAGAGACACCTGCCTGCTCATCTGCCTGATAATCGCCAGCTGAGCCGCGCGACACCTGCCTGCTCATCTGCCTGAGACTCGCCAGCTGAGCCGCGTGACACCTGCCTGCTCATCTGCCTGATACTCGCCAGCTGAGCCGCGCGACACCTGCCTGCTCATCTGCCTGATACTCGCCAGCTGAGCCGCGCGACACCTGCCTGCTCATCTGCCTGATACTCGCCAGCTGAGCCGCGCGACACCTGCCTGCTCATCTGCCTGATACTCGCCAGCTGAGCCGCGCGACACCTGCCTGCTCATCTGCCTGATACTCGCCAGCGGAGCCCCGCGACACCTGCCTGCTCATCTGCCTGATACTCGCCAGTGGAGCCCCGCGACACCTGCCTGCTCAACTGCCTGATACTCGCCAGCTGAGCCGTGCGACACCTGCCTGCTCATTTGCTTGATAATCGCCAGCTGAGCCTTGATACTCCTGCCTGCTCATCTGCTTCATAATCTCCAGCTGACCCACGCGACACCTGCGTGCTCATCTGCCTGATAATCGCCAGCTGAGCCGCACTACACCTGCCTGCTCATCTGCCTGATACTCGCCAGGTGATCCGCGTGACACCTGCCTGCTAATCTGCCTGATAATCGACAGCTGAGCCGCGTGACACCTGCCTGCTCATCTGCCTGATACTCGCCAGCTGAGCCGCGCGACACCTGCCTCCGCATCTGCCTGATACTCGCCAAGTGAGCCGCACGACACCTGCCTGCTCATCTGCCTGATACTCGCCAGCTGAGCCCCGCGACACCTGCCTGCTCATCTGCCTGATACTCGCCAACGGAGCCCCGTGACACCTGCCTGCTCATCTGCTTGATATCGCCAGCTGAGCCTCGATACTCCTGCGTGCTCCTCTGCTTCATAATCTACAGCTGACCCTCGCGACACCTGCCTGCTCATCTGCCTGATACTCGCCAGCTGAGCCACGCGACACCTGCCTGCTCATCTGCCTGATACTCGCCAGCGGAGCCGCGCGACACCTGCCTGCTCATCTGCCTGATAGTCGCCAGCTGAGCCGCGCGACACCTGCCTGCTCATCTGCCTGATACTCGCCAGCTGAGCCGCGCGACACCTGCCTGCTCATCTGCCTGATACTCGCCAGCTGAGCCGCGCGACACCTGCCTGCTCATCTGCCTGATACTCGCCAGCTGAGCCGCGCGACACCTGCCTGCTCATCTGCCTGATACTCGCCAAGTGAGCCGCGCGACCCCTGCCTGCTCATCTGCCTGATATTCGCCAGCTGAGCCTCGATACTCCTGCCTGCTCATCTGCTTCATAATCTCCAGCTGAACCCCGCGACACCTGCCTGCTCATCTGCCTGATAATCGCCAGCTGAGCGCCGCGACACCTGCCTGCTCATCTGCCTGATACTCGCCAACGGAGCCCCGTGACACCTGCCTGCTCATCTGCTTGATATCTCCAGCTGAGCCTCGATACTCCTGCCTGCTCATCTGCTTCATAATCTACAGCTGACCCTCGCGACACCTGCCTGCTCATCTGCCTGATACTCCTCAGCTGAGTCGCGCTACACCTGCCTGCTCATCTGCCTGATACTCGCAAGCTGAACCGCGCGACACCTGCCTGCTCAACAGCCTGATACTCGCCAGCTGACCCTCGCGACACCTGCCTGCTCATCTGCCTGATACTCGCCAGCGGAGCCGCGCGACACCTGCCTGCTCATCTGCCTGATAAACGCCAACTGAGCCGCGCGACACCTGCCTGCTCATCTGCCTGATACTCGCCAGCTGAGCCGCGCGACACCTGCCTGCTCATCTGCCTGATACTCGCCAGCGGAGCCGCGCGACACCTGCCTGCTCATCTGCCTGATAATCGCCAGTGACCGCCGTGACACCTGCCTGCTCATCTGCCTGAAAATCGTCAGCTGAGCTATGCGACACGTGCCTGCTTATCTGCCTGATACTCGCCAGCTGAGCCACGCAACACCTGCCTGCTAATCTGCCTGATACTCGCCAGGTGAGCCGCGTGACACCCGCCTGCTCATCTGCCTGATACTCGCCAGCTGAGCAACGCAACACCTGCCTGCTCATCTGCGTGATACTCGCCAGCTGAGCTGCGCGACACCTGCCTGCTCATCTGCCTGATACTCGCCAGCTGAGCCGCGCGACACCTGCCTGTTCATCTGCCTGATACTCGCCAGTTGAGCCGCGCGACACCTGCCTGCTCATCTGCCTGATACTCGCCAGTTGAGCCGCGATCACCTGCCTGCTCATCTGCCTGATACTCGCCAGCTGAGCCGCGCGACATCTGCCTGCTCATCTGCCTGATACTCGCCAGCTGAGCCGCGCGACACCTGCCTGCTCATCTGCCTGATACTCGCCAGTTGAGCCGCGAGAAACATGCCTGCTCATCTGCTTGATAATCGCCAGGTGAGCCAGGCGACACCTGCCTGCTCATTTGCCTGATAATCGCCAGCTGAGCCTCGATACCCCTGCCTGCTCATCTGCTTCATAATCTCCAAATGACCCTCGCGACACCTGCCTGCTCATCTGCCTGATACTCGCCAGGGTAGTCGCGCGACACCTGCCTGCTCATCTGCCTGATACTCGCCAGCTGAGCCGCGCGACACCTGCCTGCTCATCTGCCTGATACTCTCCAGCTGAGCCGCGCGACACCTGCCTGCTCATCTGCCTGATACTCGCCAGCTGAGCCGCGTGACACCTGCCTGCTCATCTGCCTGATACTCGCCAGGTGAGCCGCGCGACTCCTGCCTGCTCATCTGCCTGATACTCGCCAGCTGAGCCGCGAGAAACCTGCCTGCTCATCTGCTTGATAATCGCCAGCTGAGCCAGGCGACACCTGCCTGCTCATTTGCTTGATAATCGCCAGCTGAGCCTCGATACTCCTGCCTGCTCATCTGCTTCATAATCTCCAACTGACCCTCGCGACACCTGCCTGCTCATCTGCCTGATACTCGCCAGCTGAGCCGCGCGACACCTGCCTGCTCATCTGCCTGATACTCGCCAGCGGAGCCCCGCGACACCTGCCTGCTCATCTGCCTGATTCTTACCAGTGGAGCCCCGCGACACCTGCCTGCTCATCTGCCTGATACTCGCCAGCGGAGCCGAGAGACACCTGCCTGCTCATCTGCCTGATAATCGCCAGCTGAGCCGCGCGACACCTGCCTGCTCATCTGCCTGAGACTCGCCAGCTGAGCCGCGCGACACCTGCCTGCTCATCTGCCTGATACTCGCCAGCTGAGCCGCGCGACACCTGCCTGCTCATCTGCCTGATACTCGCCAGCTGAGCCGCGCGACACCTGCCTGCTCATCTGCCTGATACTCGCCAGCTGAGCCGCGCGACACCTGCCTGCTCATCTGCCTGATACTCGCCAGCGGAGCCCCGCGACACCTGCCTGCTCATCTGCCTGATACTCGCCAGTGGAGCCCCGCGACACCTGCCTGCTCAACTGCCTGATACTCGCCAGCTGAGCCGTGCGACACCTGCCTGCTCATTTGCTTGATAATCGCCAGCTGAGCCTTGATACTCCTGCCTGCTCATCTGCTTCATAATCTCCAGCTGACCCACGCGACACCTGCGTGCTCATCTGCCTGATAATCGCCAGCTGAGCCGCACTACACTTGCCTGCTCATCTGCCTGATACTCGCCAGGTGATCCGCGTGACACCTGCCTGCTAATCTGCCTGATAATCGACAGCTGAGCCGCGTGACACCTGCCTGCTCATCTGCCTGATACTCGCCAGCTGAGCCGCGCGACACCTGCCTCCGCATCTGCCTGATACTCGCCAAGTGAGCCGCACGACACCTGCCTGCTCATCTGCCTGATACTCGCCAGCTGAGCCCCGCGACACCTGCCTGCTCATCTGCCTGATACTCGCCAACGGAGCCCCGTGACACCTGCCTGCTCATCTGCTTGATATCGCCAGCTGAGCCTCGATACTCCTGCGTGCTCCTCTGCTTCATAATCTACAGCTGACCCTCGCGACACCTGCCTGCTCATCTGCCTGATACTCGCCAGCTGAGCCACGCGACACCTGCCTGCTCATCTGCCTGATACTCGCCAGCGGAGCCGCGCGACACCTGCCTGCTCATCTGCCTGATAGTCGCCAGCTGAGCCGCGCGACACCTGCCTGCTCATCTGCCTGATACTCGCCAGCTGAGCCGCGCGACACCTGCCTGCTCATCTGCCTGATACTCGCCAGCTGAGCCGCGCGACACCTGCCTGCTCATCTGCCTGATACTCGCCAGCTGAGCCGCGCGACACCTGCCTGCTCATCTGCCTGATACTCGCCAAGTGAGCCGCGCGACCCCTGCCTGCTCATCTGCCTGATATTCGCCAGCTGAGCCTCGATACTCCTGCCTGCTCATCTGCTTCATAATCTCCAGCTGAACCCCGCGACACCTGCCTGCTCATCTGCCTGATAATCGCCAGCTGAGCGCCGCGACACCTGCCTGCTCATCTGCCTGATACTCGCCAACGGAGCCCCGTGACACCTGCCTGCTCATCTGCTTGATATCTCCAGCTGAGCCTCGATACTCCTGCCTGCTCATCTGCTTCATAATCTACAGCTGACCCTCGCGACACCTGCCTGCTCATCTGCCTGATACTCCTCAGCTGAGTCGCGCTACACCTGCCTGCTCATCTGCCTGATACTCGCAAGCTGAACCGCGCGACACCTGCCTGCTCAACAGCCTGATACTCGCCAGCTGACCCTCGCGACACCTGCCTGCTCATCTGCCTGATACTCGCCAGCGGAGCCGCGCGACACCTGCCTGCTCATCTGCCTGATAAACGCCAACTGAGCCGCGCGACACCTGCCTGCTCATCTGCCTGATACTCGCCAGCTGAGCCGCGCGACACCTGCCTGCTCATCTGCCTGATACTCACCAGTTGAGCCGCGCGACACCTGCCTGCTCATCTGCCTGATACTCGCCAGCGGAGCCGCGCGACACCTGCCTGCTCATCTGCCTGATACTCGCCAGCGGAGTCGCGCGACACCTGCCTGCTCATCTGCCTGATACTCGCCAGCGGAGCCGCGCGACACCTGCCTGCTCATCTGCCTGATACTCGCCAGCGGAGCCGCGCGACACCTGCCTGCTCATCTGCCTGATACTCGCCAGCGGAGCCGCGCGACACCTGCCTGCTCATCTGCCTGATACTCGCCAGAGGAGCCGCGCGACACCTGCCTGCTCATCTGCCTGATACTCCCCAGTTGAGCCGCGCCACACCTGCCTGCTCATCTGCCTGATACTCGCCAGCGGAGCCGCGCGACACCTGCCTGCTCATCTGCCTGATACTCGCCAGCGGAGCCGCGCGACACCTGCCTGCTCATCTGCCTGATACTCGCCAGCGGAGCCGCGCGACACCTGCCTGCTCATCTGCCTGATACTCGCCAGCGGAGCCGCGCGACACCTGCCTGCTCATCTGCCTGATACTCGCCAGCGGAGCCGCGCGACACCTGCCTGCTCATCTGCCTGATACTCGCCAGCTGAGCCGCGCGACACCTGCCTGCTCATCTGCCTGATACTCACCAGTTGAGCCGCGCGACACCTGCCTGCTCATCTGCCTGATACTCGCCAGCTGAGCCGCGTGACACCTGCCTGCTCATGTGCCTGATACTCGCCAGCTGAGCCGCGCGACCCCTGCCTGCTCATCTGCCTGATACTCGCCAGCTGAGCCTCGATACTCCTGTCTGCTCATCTGCCTGATACTCGCCAGCGGAGCCGCGCGACACCTGGCTGCTCATCTGCCTGATACTCGCCAGCGGAGCCGCGCGACACCTGCCTGCTCATCTGCCTGATACTCGCCAGCGGAGTCGCCCGACACGTGCCTGCTCATCTGCCTGATACTCGCCAGCGGAGCCGCGCGACACCTGCCTGCTCATCTGCCTGATACTCGCCAGCGGAGCCGCGCGACACCTGCCTGCTCATCTGCCTGATACTCGCCAGCGGAGCCGCGCGACACCTGCCTGCTCATCTGCCTGATACTCGCCAGCGGAGCCGCGCGACACCTGCCTGCTCATCTGCCTGATACTCGCCAGCGGAGCCGCGCGACACCTGCCTGCTCATCTGCCTGATACTCGCCAGCTGAGCCGCGCGACACCTGCCTGCTCATCTGCCTGATAAACGCCAACTGAGCCGCGCGACACCTGCCTGCTCATCTGCCTGATACTCGCCAGCTGAGCCGCGCGACACCTGCCTGCTCATCTGCCTGATACTCAACAGTTGAGCCGCGCGACACCTGCCTGCTCATCTGCCTGATACTCGCCAGCGGAGCCGCGCGACACCTGCCTGCTCATCTGCCTGATACTCGCCAGCGGAGCCGCGCGACACTTGCCTGCTCATCTGCCTGATACTCGCCAGCGGAGCCGCGCGACATCTGCCTGCTCATCTGCCTGATACTCGCCAGCGGAGCCGCGCGACACCTGCCTGCTCATCTGCCTGATACTCGCCAGCTGAGCCGCGCGACACCTGCCTGCTCATCTGCCTGATAAACGCCAGCTGAGCCGCGCGACACCTGCCTGCTCATCTGCCTGATACTCGCCAGCTGAGCCGCGCGACACCTGCCTGCTCATCTGCCTGATACTCACCAGTTGAGCCGCGCGACACCTGCCTGCTCATCTGCCTGATACTCGCCAGCGGAGCCGCGCGACACCTGCCTGCTCATCTGCCTGATACTCGCCAGCGGAGCCGCGCGACACCTGCCTGCTCATCTGCCTGATACTCGCCAGCGGAGCCGCGCGACACCTGCCTGCTCATCTGCCTGATACTCGCCAGCGGAGCCGCGCGACACCTGCCTGCTCATCTGCCTGATACTCGCCAGCGGAGCCGCGCGACACCTGCCTGCTCATCTGCCTGATACTCGCCAGCTGAGCCGCGCGACACCTGCCTGCTCATCTGCCTGATAAACGCCAACTGAGCCGCGCGACACCTGCCTGCTCATCTGCCTGATACTCGCCAGCTGAGCCGCGCGACACCTGCCTGCTCATCTGCCTGATACTCACCAGTTGAGCCGCGCGACACCTGCCTGCTCATCTGCCTGATACTCGCCAGCGGAGCCGCGCGACACCTGCCTGCTCATCTGCCTGATACTCGCCAGCGGAGCCGCGCGACACCTGCCTGCTCATCTGCCTGATACTCGCCAGCGGAGCCGCGCGACACCTGCCTGCTCATCTGCCTGATACTCGCCAGCGGAGCCGCGCGACACCTGCCTGCTCATCTGCCTGATACTCGCCAGCGGAGCCGCGCGACACCTGCCTGCTCATCTGCCTGATACTCGCCAGCGGAGCCGCGCGACACCTGCCTGCTCATCTGCCTGATACTCGCCAGCGGAGCCGCGCGACACCTGCCTGCTCATCTGCCTGATACTCGCCAGCGGAGCCGCGCGACACCTGCCTGCTCATCTGCCTGATACTCGCCAGCGGAGCCGCGCGACACCTGCCTGCTCATCTGCCTGATACTCGCCAGCGGAGCCGCGCGATACCTGCCTGCTCATCTGCCTGATACTCGCCAGCGGAGCCGCGCGACACCTGCCTGCTCATCTGCCTGATACTCGCCAGCTGAGCCGCGCGACACCTGCCTGCTCATCTGCCTGATACTCACCAGTTGAGCCGCGCGACACCTGCCTGCTCATCTGCCTGATACTCGCCAGCGGAGCCGCGCGACACCTGCCTGCTCATCTGCCTGATACTCGCCAGCGGAGCCGCGCGACACCTGCCTGCTCATCTGCCTGATACTCGCCAGCGGAGCCGCGCGACACCTGCCTGCTCATCTGCCTGATACTCGCCAGCGGAGCCGCGCGACACCTGCCTGCTCATCTGCCTGATACTCGCCAGCGGAGCCGCGCGACACCTGCCTGCTCATCTGCCTGATACTCGCCAGCTGAGCCGCGCGACACCTGCCTGCTCATCTGCCTGATAAACGCCAACTGAGCCGCGCGACACCTGCCTGCTCATCTGCCTGATACTCGCCAGCTGAGCCGCGCGACACCTGCCTGCTCATCTGCCTGATACTCACCAGTTGAGCCGCGCGACACCTGCCTGCTCATCTGCCTGATACTCGCCAGCGGAGCCGCGCGACACCTGCCTGCTCATCTGCCTGATACTCGCCAGCGGAGCCGCGCGACACCTGCCTGCTCATCTGCCTGATACTCGCCAGCGGAGCCGCGCGACACCTGCCTGCTCATCTGCCTGATACTCGCCAGCGGAGCCGCGCGACACCTGCCTGCTCATCTGCCTGATACTCGCCAGCGGAGCCGCGCGACACCTGCCTGCTCATCTGCCTGATACTCGCCAGCGGAGCCGCGCGACACCTGCCTGCTCATCTGCCTGATACTCGCCAGCGGAGCCGCGCGACACCTGCCTGCTCATCTGCCTGATACTCGCCAGCGGAGCCGCGCGACACCTGCCTGCTCATCTGCCTGATACTCGCCAGCGGAGCCGCGCGACACCTGCCTGCTCATCTGCCTGATACTCGCCAGCGGAGCCGCGCGATACCTGCCTGCTCATCTGCCTGATACTCGCCAGCGGAGCCGCGCGACACCTGCCTGCTCATCTGCCTGATACTCGCCAGCTGAGCCGCGCGACACCTGCCTGCTCAACTGCCTGATACTCGCCAGCGGAGCCGCGCGACATCTGCCTGCTCATCTGCCTGATACTCGCCAGCGGAGCCGCGCGACACCTACCTGCTCATCTGCCTGATAAACGCCAGCTGAGCCGCGTGACACCTGCCTGCTCATCTGCCTGATACTCGCCAGCTGAGCCGCGCGACACCTGCCTGCTCATCTGCCTGATACTCGCCAGCGGAGCCGCGCGACACCTGCCTGCTCATCTGCCTGATACTCGCCAGCGGAGCCGCGCGACACCTGCCTGCTCATCTGCCTGATACTCGCCAGCGGAGCCGCGCGACACCTGCCTGCTCATCTGCCTGATACTCGCCAGCGGAGCCGCGCGACACCTGCCTGCTCATCTGCCTGATACTCGCCAGCTGAGCCGCGCGACACCTGCCTGCTCATCTGCCTGATAAACGCCAGCTGAGCCGCGCGACACCTGCCTGCTCATCTGCCTGATACTCGCCAGCTGAGCCGCGCGACACCTGCCTGCTCATCTGCCTGATACTCGCCAGCGGAGCCGCGCGACACCTGCCTGCTCATCTGCCTGATACTCGCCAGCGGAGCCGCGCGACACCTGCCTGCTCATCTGCCTGATACTCGCCAGCGGAGCCGCGCGACACCTGCCTGCTCATCTGCCTGATACTCGCCAGCTGAGCCGCGCGACACCTGCCTGCTCATCTGCCTGATACTCGCCAGCGGAGCCGCGCGACACCTGCCTGCTCATCTGCCTGATAAACGCCAACTGAGCCGCGCGACACCTGCCTGCTCATCTGCCTGATACTCGCCAGGTGAGCCGCGCGACACCTGCCTGCTCATCTGCCTGATACTCACCAGTTGAGCCGTGCGACACCTGCCTGCTCATCTGCCTGATACTCGCCAGCGGAGCCGCGCGACACCTGCCTGCTCATCTGCCTGATACTCGCCAGCGGAGCCGCGCGACACCTGCCTGCTCATCTGCCTGATACTCGCCAGCGGAGCCGCGCGACATCTGCCTGCTCATCTGCCTGATACTCGCCAGCAGAGCCGCGCGACACCTGCCTGCTCATCTGCCTGATACTCGCCAGCTGAGCCGCGCGACACCTGCCTGCTCATCTGCCTGATAAACGCCAGCTGAGCCGCGCGACACCTGCCTGCTCATCTGCCTGATACTCGCCAGCTGAGCCGCGCGACACCTGCCTGCTCATCTGCCTGATACTCACCAGTTGAGCCGCGCGACACCTGCCTGCTCATCTGCCTGATACTCGCCAGCGGAGCCGCGCGACACCTGCCTGCTCATCTGCCTGATACTCGCCAGCGGAGCCGCGTGACACCTGCCTGCTCATCTGCCTGATACTCGCCAGCGGAGCCGCGCGACACCTGCCTGCTCATCTGCCTGATACTCGCCAGCGGAGCCGCGCGACACCTGCCTGCTCATCTGCCTGATACTCGCCAGCGGAGCCGCGCGACACCTGCCTGCTCATCTGCCTGATACTCGCCAGCGGAGCCGCGCGACACCTGCCTGCTCATCTGCCTGATACTCGCCAGCGGAGCCGCGCGACACCTGCCTGCTCATCTGCCTGATACTCGCCAGCGGAGCCGCGCGACACCTGCCTGCTCATCTGCCTGATACTCGCCAGCTGAGCCGCGGGACACCTGCCTGCTCATCTGCCTGATAAACGCCAACTGAGCCGCGCGACACCTGCCTGCTCATCTGCCTGATACTCGCCAGCTGAGCCGCGCGACACCTGCCTGCTCATCTGCCTGATACTCACCAGTTGAGCCGCGCGACACCTGCCTGCTCATCTGCCTGATACTCGCCAGCGGAGCCGCGCGACACCTGCCTGCTCATCTGCCTGATACTCGCCAGCGGAGCCGCGCGACACCTGCCTGCTCATCTGCCTGATACTCGCCAGCGGAGCCGCGCGACACCTGCCTGCTCATCTGCCTGATACTCGCCAGCGGAGCCGCGCGACACCTGCCTGCTCATCTGCCTGATACTCGCCAGCGGAGCCGCGCGACACCTGCCTGCTCATCTGCCTGATACTCGCCAGCGGAGCCGCGCGACACCTGCCTGCTCATCTGCCTGATACTCGCCAGCGGAGCCGCGCGACACCTGCCTGCTCATCTGCCTGATACTCGCCAGCGGAGCCGCGCGACACCTGCCTGCTCATCTGCCTGATACTCGCCAGCGGAGCCGCGCGACACCTGCCTGCTCATCTGCCTGATACTCGCCAGCGGAGCCGCGCGACACCTGCCTGCTCATCTGCCTGATACTCGCCAGCGGAGCCGCGCGACACCTGCCTGCTCATCTGCCTGATACTCGCCAGCGGAGCCGCGCGACACCTGCCTGCTCATCTGCCTGATACTCGCCAGCGGAGCCGCGCGACACCTGCCTGCTCATCTGCCTGATACTCGCCAGCTGAGCCGCGCGACACCTGCCTGCTCATCTGCCTGATACTCGCCAGCGGAGCCGCGCGACATCTGCCTGCTCATCTGCCTGATACTCGCCAGCGGAGCCGCGCGACACCTACCTGCTCATCTGCCTGATAAACGCCAGCTGAGCCGCGCGACACCTGCCTGCTCATCTGCCTGATACTCGCCAGCTGAGCCGCGCGACACCTGCCTGCTCATCTGCCTGATACTCGCCAGCTGAGCCGCGCGACACCTGCCTCCGCATCTGCCTGATACTCGCCAAGTGAGCCGCACGACACCTGCCTGCTCATCTGCCTGATACTCGCCAGCTGAGCCCCGCGACACCTGCCTGCTCATCTGCCTGATACTCGCCAACGGAGCCCCGTGACACCTGCCTGCTCATCTGCTTGATATCGCCAGCTGAGCCTCGATTCTCCTGCGTGCTCCTCTGCTTCATAATCTACAGCTGACCCTCGCGACACCTGCCTGCTCATCTGCCTGATACTCGCCAGCTGAGCCACGCGACACCTGCCTGCTCATCTGCCTGATACTCGCCAGCGGAGCCGCGCGACACCTGCCTGCTCATCTGCCTGATAGTCGCCAGCTGAGCCGCGCGACACCTGCCTGCTCATCTGCCTGATACTCGCCAGCTGAGCCGCGCGACACCTGCCTGCTCATCTGCCTGATACTCGCCAGCTGAGCCGCGCGACACCTGCCTGCTCATCTGCCTGATACTCGCCAGCTGAGCCGCGCGACACCTGCCTGCTCATCTGCCTGATACTCGCCAAGTGAGCCGCGCGACCCCTGCCTGCTCATCTGCCTGATATTCGCCAGCTGAGCCTCGATACTACTGCCTGCTCATCTGCTTCATAATCTCCAGCTGAACCCCGCGACACCTGCCTGCTCATCTGCCTGATAATCGCCAGCTGAGCGCCGCGACACCTGCCTGCTCATCTGCCTGATACTCGCCAACGGAGCCCCGTGACACCTGCCTGCTCATCTGCTTGATATCTCCAGCTGAGCCTCGATACTCCTGCCTGCTCATCTGCTTCATAATCTACAGCTGACCCTCGCGACACCTGCCTGCTCATCTGCCTGATACTCCTCAGCTGAGTCGCGCTACACCTGCCTGCTCATCTGCCTGATACTCGCAAGCTGAACCGCGCGACACCTGCCTGCTCAACAGCCTGATACTCGCCAGCTGACCCTCGCGACACCTGCCTGCTCATCTGCCTGATAATCGCCAGTGAGCGCCGTAACACCTGCCTGCTCATCTGCCTGAAAATCGTCAGCTGAGCTATGCGACACGTGCCTGCTCATCTGCCTGATACTCGCCAGCTGAGCCACGCAACACCTGCCTGCTAATCTGCCTGATACTCGCCAGGTGAGCCGCGTGACACCTGCCTGCTCATCTGCCTGATACTCGCCAGCTGAGCAACGCAACACCTGCCTGCTCATCTGCGTGATACTCGCCAGCTGAGCTGCGCGACACCTGCCTGCTCATCTGCCTGATACTCGCCAGCTGAGCCGCGCGACACCTGCCTGTTCATCTGCCTGATACTCTCCAGTTGAGCCGCGCGACCCCTGCCTGCTCATCTGCCTGATACTCGCCAGCGGAGCCGCGCGACACCTGCCTGCTCATCTGCCTGATACTCGCCAGCGGAGCCGCGCGACACCTGCCTGCTCATCTGCCTGATACTCGCCAGAGGAGCCGGGCGACACCTGCCTGCTCATCTGCCTGATACTCGCCAGCGGAGCCGCGCGACACCTGCCTGCTCATCTGCCTGATACTCGCCAGCGGAGCCACGCGACACCTGCCTGCTCATCTGCCTGATACTCGCCAGCGGAGCCGCGCGACACCTGCCTGCTCATCTGCCTGATACTCGCCAGCGGAGCCGCGCGACACCTGCCTGCTCATCTGCCTGATACTCGCCAGCGGAGCCGCGCGACACCTGCCTGCTCATCTGCCTGATACTCGCCAGCGGAGCCGCGCGACACCTGCCTGCTCATCTGCCTGATACTCGCCAGCGGAGCCGCGCGACACCTGCCTGCTCATCTGCCTGATACTCGCCAGCGGAGCCGCGCGACACCTGCCTGCTCATCTGCCTGATACTCGCCAGCGGAGCCGCGCGACACCTGCCTGCTCATCTGCCTGATACTCGCCAGCGGAGCCGCGCGACACCTGCCTGCTCATCTGCCTGATACACGCCAGCTGAGCCGCGCGACACCTGCCTGCTCATCTGCCTGATACTCGCCAGCTGAGCCGCGCGACACCTGCCTGCTCATCTGCCTGATACTCGCCAGCGGAGCCGCGCGACACCTGCCTGCTCATCTGCCTGATACTCGCCAGCGGAGCCGCGCGACACCTGCCTGCTCATCTGCCTGATAGTCGCCAGCTGAGCCGCGCGACACCTGCCTGCTCATCTGCCTGATACTCGCCAGCTGAGCCGCGCGACACCTGCCTGCTCATCTGCCTGATACTCGCCAGCTGAGCCGCGCGACACCTGCCTGCTCATCTGCCTGATACTCGCCAAGTGAGCCGCGCGACCCCTGCCTGCTCATCTGCCTGATATTCGCCAGCTGAGCCTCGAAACTCCTGCCTGCTCATCTGCTTCATAATCTCCAGCTGAACCCCGCGACACCTGCCTGCTCATCTGCCTGATAATCGCCAGCTGAGCGCCGCGACACCTGCCTGCTCATCTGCCTGATACTCGCCAACGGAGCCCCGTGACACCTGCCTGCTCATCTGCTTGATATCTCCAGCTGAGCCTCGATACTCCTGCCTGCTCATCTGCTTCATAATCTACAGCTGACCCTCGCGACACCTGCCTGCTCATCTGCCTGATACTCCTCAGCTGAGTCGCGCTACACCTGCCTGCTCATCTGCCTGATACTCGCAAGCTGAACCGCGCGACACCTGCCTGCTCAACAGCCTGATACTCGCCAGCTGACCCTCGCGACACCTGCCTGCTCATCTGCCTGATAATCGCCAGTGAGCGCCGTAACACCTGCCTGCTCATCTGCCTGAAAATCGTCAGCTGAGCTATGCGACACGTGCCTGCTCATCTGCCTGATACTCGCCAGCTGAGCCACGCAACACCTGCCTGCTAATCTGCCTGATACTCGCCAGGTGAGCCGCGTGACACCTGCCTGCTCATCTGCCTGATACTCGCCAGCTGAGCAACGCAACACCTGCCTGCTCATCTGCGTGATACTCGCCAGCTGAGCTGCGCGACACCTGCCTGCTCATCTGCCTGATACTCGCCAGCTGAGCCGCGCGACACCTGCCTGTTCATCTGCCTGATACTCGCCAGTTGAGCCGCCCGACACCTGCCTGCTCATCTGCCTGATACTCGCCAGCGGAGCCGCGCGACACCTGCCTGCTCATCTGCCTGATACTCGCCAGCGGAGCCGCGCGACACCTGCCTGCTCATCTGCCTGATACTCGCCAGAGGAGCCGCGCGACACCTGCCTGCTCATCTGCCTGATACTCGCCAGCGGAGCCGCGCGACACCTGCCTGCTCATCTGCCTGATACTCGCCAGCGGAGCCACGCGACACCTGCCTGCTCATCTGCCTGATACTCGCCAGCGGAGCCGCGCGACACCTGCCTGCTCATCTGCCTGATACTCGCCAGCGGAGCCGCGCGACACCTGCCTGCTCATCTGCCTGATACTCGCCAGCGGAGCCGCGCGACACCTGCCTGCTCATCTGCCTGATACTCGCCAGCTGAGCCGCGCGACACCTGCCTGCTCATCTGCCTGATAAACGCCAACTGAGCCGCGCGACACCTGCCTGCTCATCTGCCTGATACTCGCCAGCTGAGCCGCGCGACACCTGCCTGCTCATCTGCCTGATACTCACCAGTTGAGCCGCGCGACACCTGCCTGCTCATCTGCCTGATACTCGCCAGCGGAGCCGCGCGACACCTGCCTGCTCATCTGCCTGATACTCGCCAGCGGAGCCGCGCGACACCTGCCTGCTCATCTGCCTGATACTCGCCAGCGGAGCCGCGCGACACCTGCCTGCTCATCTGCCTGATACTCGCCAGCGGAGCCGCGCGACACCTGCCTGCTCATCTGCCTGATACTCGCCAGCGGAGCCGCGCGACACCTGCCTGCTCATCTGCCTGATACTCGCCAGAGGAGCCGTGCGACACCTGCCTGCTCATCTGCCTGATACTCGCCAGTTGAGCCGCGCCACACCTGCCTGCTCATCTGCCTGATACTCGCCAGCGGAGCCGCGCGACACCTGCCTGCTCATCTGCCTGATACTCGCCAGCGGAGCCGCGCGACACCTGCCTGCTCATCTGCCTGATACTCGCCAGCGGAGCCGCGTGACACCTGCCTGCTCATCTGCCTGATACTCGCCAGCGGAGCCGCGCGACACCTGCCTGCTCATCTGCCTGATACTCGCCAGCAGAGCCGCGCGACACCTGTCTGCTCATCTGCCTGATACTCGCCAGCTGAGCCGCGCGACACCTGCCTGCTCATCTGCCTGATACTCACCAGTTGAGATGCGCGACACCTGCCTGCTCATCTGCCTGATACTCGCCAGCTGAGCCGCGTGACACCTGCCTGCTCATGTGCCTGATACTCGCCAGCTGAGCCGCGCGACCCCTGCCTGCTCATCTGCCTGATACTCGCCAGCTGAGCCTCGATACTCCTGTCTGCTCATCTGCCTGATACTCGCCAGCGGAGCCGCGCGACACCTGGCTGCTCATCTGCCTGATACTCGCCAGCGGAGCCGCGCGACACCTGCCTGCTCATCTGCCTGATACTCGCCAGCGGAGTCGCCCGACACGTGCCTGCTCATCTGCCTGATACTCGCCAGCGGAGCCGCGCGACACCTGCCTGCTCATCTGCCTGATACTCGCCAGCGGAGCCGCGCGACACCTGCCTGCTCATCTGCCTGATACTCGCCAGCGGAGCCGCGCGACACCTGCCTGCTCATCTGCCTGATACTCGCCAGCGGAGCCGCGCGACACCTGCCTGCTCATCTACCTGATACTCGCCAGCGGAGCCGCGCGACACCTGCCTGCTCATCTGCCTGATACTCGCCAGCGGAGCCGCGCGACACCTGCCTGCTCATCTGCCTGATACTCGCCAGCTGAGCCGCGCGACACCTGCCTGCTCATCTGCCTGATACTCGCCAGCTGAGCCGCGCGACACCTGCCTGCTCATCTGCCTGATACTCGCCAGCTGAGCCGCGCGACACCTGCCTGCTCATCTGCCTGATACTCGCCAGCTGAGCCGCGCGACACCTGCCTGCTCATCTGCCTGATACTCGCCAGTTGAGCCGCGCGACACCTGCCTGCTCATCTGCCTGATACTCGCCAGCGGAGCCGCGCGACACCTGCCTGCTCATCTGCCTGATACTCGCCAGCTGAGCCGCGCGACACCTGCCTGCTCATCTGCCTGATACTCGCCAGCTGAGCCGCGCGACACCTGCCTGCTCATCTGCCTGATACTCGCCAGCTGAGCCGCGCGACACCTGCCTGCTCATCTGCCTGATACTCGCCAGCGGAGCCGCGCGACACCTGCCTGCTCATCTGCCTGATACTCACCAGTTGAGCCGCGCGACACCTGCCTGCTCATCTGCCTGATACTCGCCAGCGGAGCCGCGCGACACCTGCCTGCTCATCTGCCTGATACTCGCCAGCGGAGCCGCGCGACACCTGCCTGCTCATCTGCCTGATACTCGCCAGCGGAGCCGCGCGACACCTGCCTGCTCATCTGCCTGATACTCGCCAAGTGAGCCGCGCGACCCCTGCCTGCTCATCTGCCTGATATTCGCCAGCTGAGCCTCGATACTACTGCCTGCTCATCTGCTTCATAATCTCCAGCTGAACCCCGCGACACCTGCCTGCTCATCTGCCTGATAATCGCCAGCTGAGCGCCGCGACACCTGCCTGCTCATCTGCCTGATACTCGCCAACGGAGCCCCGTGACACCTGCCTGCTCATCTGCTTGATATCTCCAGCTGAGCCTCGATACTCCTGCCTGCTCATCTGCTTCATAATCTACAGCTGACCCTCGCGACACCTGCCTGCTCATCTGCCTGATACTCCTCAGCTGAGTCGCGCTACACCTGCCTGCTCATCTGCCTGATACTCGCAAGCTGAACCGCGCGACACCTGCCTGCTCAACAGCCTGATACTCGCCAGCTGACCCTCGCGACACCTGCCTGCTCATCTGCCTGATAATCGCCAGTGAGCGCCGTAACACCTGCCTGCTCATCTGCCTGAAAATCGTCAGCTGAGCTATGCGACACGTGCCTGCTCATCTGCCTGATACTCGCCAGCTGAGCCACGCAACACCTGCCTGCTAATCTGCCTGATACTCGCCAGGTGAGCCGCGTGACACCTGCCTGCTCATCTGCCTGATACTCGCCAGCTGAGCAACGCAACACCTGCCTGCTCATCTGCGTGATACTCGCCAGCTGAGCTGCGCGACACCTGCCTGCTCATCTGCCTGATACTCGCCAGCTGAGCCGCGCGACACCTGCCTGTTCATCTGCCTGATACTCTCCAGTTGAGCCGCGCGACCCCTGCCTGCTCATCTGCCTGATACTCGCCAGCGGAGCCGCGCGACACCTGCCTGCTCATCTGCCTGATACTCGCCAGCGGAGCCGCGCGACACCTGCCTGCTCATCTGCCTGATACTCGCCAGAGGAGCCGGGCGACACCTGCCTGCTCATCTGCCTGATACTCGCCAGCGGAGCCGCGCGACACCTGCCTGCTCATCTGCCTGATACTCGCCAGCGGAGCCACGCGACACCTGCCTGCTCATCTGCCTGATACTCGCCAGCGGAGCCGCGCGACACCTGCCTGCTCATCTGCCTGATACTCGCCAGCGGAGCCGCGCGACACCTGCCTGCTCATCTGCCTGATACTCGCCAGCGGAGCCGCGCGACATCTGCCTGCTCATCTGCCTGATACTCGCCAGCGGAGCCGCGCGACACCTGCCTGCTCATCTGCCTGATACTCGCCAGCGGAGCCGCGCGACACCTGCCTGCTCATCTGCCTGATACTCGCCAGCGGAGCCGCGCGACACCTGCCTGCTCATCTGCCTGATACTCGCCAGCGGAGCCGCGCGACACCTGCCTGCTCATCTGCCTGATACTCGCCAGCGGAGCCGCGCGACACCTGCCTGCTCATCTGCCTGATACACGCCAGCTGAGCCGCGCGACACCTGCCTGCTCATCTGCCTGATACTCGCCAGCTGAGCCGCGCGACACCTGCCTGCTCATCTGCCTGATACTCGCCAGCGGAGCCGCGCGACACCTGCCTGCTCATCTGCCTGATACTCGCCAGCGGAGCCGCGCGACACCTGCCTGCTCATCTGCCTGATAGTCGCCAGCTGAGCCGCGCGACACCTGCCTGCTCATCTGCCTGATACTCGCCAGCTGAGCCGCGCGACACCTGCCTGCTCATCTGCCTGATACTCGCCAGCTGAGCCGCGCGACACCTGCCTGCTCATCTGCCTGATACTCGCCAAGTGAGCCGCGCGACCCCTGCCTGCTCATCTGCCTGATATTCGCCAGCTGAGCCTCGAAACTCCTGCCTGCTCATCTGCTTCATAATCTCCAGCTGAACCCCGCGACACCTGCCTGCTCATCTGCCTGATAATCGCCAGCTGAGCGCCGCGACACCTGCCTGCTCATCTGCCTGATACTCGCCAACGGAGCCCCGTGACACCTGCCTGCTCATCTGCTTGATATCTCCAGCTGAGCCTCGATACTCCTGCCTGCTCATCTGCTTCATAATCTACAGCTGACCCTCGCGACACCTGCCTGCTCATCTGCCTGATACTCCTCAGCTGAGTCGCGCTACACCTGCCTGCTCATCTGCCTGATACTCGCAAGCTGAACCGCGCGACACCTGCCTGCTCAACAGCCTGATACTCGCCAGCTGACCCTCGCGACACCTGCCTGCTCATCTGCCTGATAATCGCCAGTGAGCGCCGTAACACCTGCCTGCTCATCTGCCTGAAAATCGTCAGCTGAGCTATGCGACACGTGCCTGCTCATCTGCCTGATACTCGCCAGCTGAGCCACGCAACACCTGCCTGCTAATCTGCCTGATACTCGCCAGGTGAGCCGCGTGACACCTGCCTGCTCATCTGCCTGATACTCGCCAGCTGAGCAACGCAACACCTGCCTGCTCATCTGCGTGATACTCGCCAGCTGAGCTGCGCGACACCTGCCTGCTCATCTGCCTGATACTCGCCAGCTGAGCCGCGCGACACCTGCCTGTTCATCTGCCTGATACTCGCCAGTTGAGCCGCCCGACACCTGCCTGCTCATCTGCCTGATACTCGCCAGCGGAGCCGCGCGACACCTGCCTGCTCATCTGCCTGATACTCGCCAGCGGAGCCGCGCGACACCTGCCTGCTCATCTGCCTGATACTCGCCAGAGGAGCCGCGCGACACCTGCCTGCTCATCTGCCTGATACTCGCCAGCGGAGCCGCGCGACACCTGCCTGCTCATCTGCCTGATACTCGCCAGCGGAGCCACGCGACACCTGCCTGCTCATCTGCCTGATACTCGCCAGCGGAGCCGCGCGACACCTGCCTGCTCATCTGCCTGATACTCGCCAGCGGAGCCGCGCGACACCTGCCTGCTCATCTGCCTGATACTCGCCAGCGGAGCCGCGCGACACCTGCCTGCTCATCTGCCTGATACTCGCCAGCTGAGCCGCGCGACACCTGCCTGCTCATCTGCCTGATAAACGCCAACTGAGCCGCGCGACACCTGCCTGCTCATCTGCCTGATACTCGCCAGCTGAGCCGCGCGACACCTGCCTGCTCATCTGCCTGATACTCACCAGTTGAGCCGCGCGACACCTGCCTGCTCATCTGCCTGATACTCGCCAGCGGAGCCGCGCGACACCTGCCTGCTCATCTGCCTGATACTCGCCAGCGGAGCCGCGCGACACCTGCCTGCTCATCTGCCTGATACTCGCCAGCGGAGCCGCGCGACACCTGCCTGCTCATCTGCCTGATACTCGCCAGCGGAGCCGCGCGACACCTGCCTGCTCATCTGCCTGATACTCGCCAGCGGAGCCGCGCGACACCTGCCTGCTCATCTGCCTGATACTCGCCAGAGGAGCCGTGCGACACCTGCCTGCTCATCTGCCTGATACTCGCCAGTTGAGCCGCGCCACACCTGCCTGCTCATCTGCCTGATACTCGCCAGCGGAGCCGCGCGACACCTGCCTGCTCATCTGCCTGATACTCGCCAGCGGAGCCGCGCGACACCTGCCTGCTCATCTGCCTGATACTCGCCAGCGGAGCCGCGTGACACCTGCCTGCTCATCTGCCTGATACTCGCCAGCGGAGCCGCGCGACACCTGCCTGCTCATCTGCCTGATACTCGCCAGCAGAGCCGCGCGACACCTGTCTGCTCATCTGCCTGATACTCGCCAGCTGAGCCGCGCGACACCTGCCTGCTCATCTGCCTGATACTCACCAGTTGAGATGCGCGACACCTGCCTGCTCATCTGCCTGATACTCGCCAGCTGAGCCGCGTGACACCTGCCTGCTCATGTGCCTGATACTCGCCAGCTGAGCCGCGCGACCCCTGCCTGCTCATCTGCCTGATACTCGCCAGCTGAGCCTCGATACTCCTGTCTGCTCATCTGCCTGATACTCGCCAGCGGAGCCGCGCGACACCTGGCTGCTCATCTGCCTGATACTCGCCAGCGGAGCCGCGCGACACCTGCCTGCTCATCTGCCTGATACTCGCCAGCGGAGTCGCCCGACACGTGCCTGCTCATCTGCCTGATACTCGCCAGCGGAGCCGCGCGACACCTGCCTGCTCATCTGCCTGATACTCGCCAGCGGAGCCGCGCGACACCTGCCTGCTCATCTGCCTGATACTCGCCAGCGGAGCCGCGCGACACCTGCCTGCTCATCTGCCTGATACTCGCCAGCGGAGCCGCGCGACACCTGCCTGCTCATCTACCTGATACTCGCCAGCGGAGCCGCGCGACACCTGCCTGCTCATCTGCCTGATACTCGCCAGCGGAGCCGCGCGACACCTGCCTGCTCATCTGCCTGATACTCGCCAGCTGAGCCGCGCGACACCTGCCTGCTCATCTGCCTGATACTCGCCAGCTGAGCCGCGCGACACCTGCCTGCTCATCTGCCTGATACTCGCCAGCTGAGCCGCGCGACACCTGCCTGCTCATCTGCCTGATACTCGCCAGCTGAGCCGCGCGACACCTGCCTGCTCATCTGCCTGATACTCGCCAGTTGAGCCGCGCGACACCTGCCTGCTCATCTGCCTGATACTCGCCAGCGGAGCCGCGCGACACCTGCCTGCTCATCTGCCTGATACTCGCCAGCTGAGCCGCGCGACACCTGCCTGCTCATCTGCCTGATACTCGCCAGCTGAGCCGCGCGACACCTGCCTGCTCATCTGCCTGATACTCGCCAGCTGAGCCGCGCGACACCTGCCTGCTCATCTGCCTGATACTCGCCAGCGGAGCCGCGCGACACCTGCCTGCTCATCTGCCTGATACTCACCAGTTGAGCCGCGCGACACCTGCCTGCTCATCTGCCTGATACTCGCCAGCGGAGCCGCGCGACACCTGCCTGCTCATCTGCCTGATACTCGCCAGCGGAGCCGCGCGACACCTGCCTGCTCATCTGCCTGATACTCGCCAGCGGAGCCGCGCGACACCTGCCTGCTCATCTGCCTGATACTCGCCAGCGGAGCCGCGCGACACCTGCCTGCTCATCTGCCTGATACTCGCCAGCGGAGCCGCGCGACACCTGCCTGCTCATCTGCCTGATACTCGCCAGCTGAGCCGCGCGACACCTGCCTGCTCATCTGCCTGATAAACGCCAACTGAGCCGCGCGACACCTGCCTGCTCATCTGCCTGATACTCGCCAGCTGAGCCGCGCGACACCTGCCTGCTCATCTGCCTGATACTCACCAGTTGAGCCGCGCGACACCTGCCTGCTCATCTGCCTGATACTCGCCAGCGGAGCCGCGCGACACCTGCCTGCTCATCTGCCTGATACTCGCCAGCGGAGCCGCGCGACACCTGCCTGCTCATCTGCCTGATAGTCGCCAGCTGAGCCGCGCGACACCTGCCTGCTCATCTGCCTGATACTCGCCAGCTGAGCCGCGCGACACCTGCCTGCTCATCTGCCTGATACTCGCCAGCTGAGCCGCGCGACACCTGCCTGCTCATCTGCCTGATACTCGCCAAGTGAGCCGCGCGACCCCTGCCTGCTCATCTGCCTGATATTCGCCAGCTGAGCCTCGATACTCCTGCCTGCTCATCTGCTTCATAATCTCCAGCTGAACCCCGCGACACCTGCCTGCTCATCTGCCTGATAATCGCCAGCTGAGCGCCGCGACACCTGCCTGCTCATCTGCCTGATACTCGCCAACGGAGCCCCGTGACACCTGCCTGCTCATCTGCTTGATATCTCCAGCTGAGCCTCGATACTCCTGCCTGCTCATCTGCTTCATAATCTACAGCTGACCCTCGCGACACCTGCCTGCTCATCTGCCTGATACTCCTCAGCTGAGTCGCGCTACACCTGCCTGCTCATCTGCCTGATACTCGCAAGCTGAACCGCGCGACACCTGCCTGCTCAACAGCCTGATACTCGCCAGCTCACCCTCGCGACACCTGCCTGCTCATCTGCCTGATAATCGCCAGTGAGCGCCGTAACACCTGCCTGCTCATCTGCCTGAAAATCGTCAGCTGAGCTATGCGACACGTGCCTGCTCATCTGCCTGATACTCGCCAGCTGAGCCACGCAACACCTGCCTGCTAATCTGCCTGATACTCGCCAGGTGAGCCGCGTGACACCTGCCTGCTCATCTGCCTGATACTCGCCAGCTGAGCAACGCAACACCTGCCTGTTCATCTGCGTGATACTCGCCAGCTGAGCTGCGCGACACCTGCCTGCTCATCTGCCTGATACTCGCCAGCTGAGCCGCGCGACACCTGCCTGTTCATCTGCCTGATACTCGCCAGTTGAGCCGCGCGACCCCTGCCTGCTCATCTGCCTGATACTCGCCAGCGGAGACGCGCGACACCTGCCTGCTCATCTGCCTGATACTCGCCAGCGGAGCCGCGCGACACCTGCCTGCTCATCTGCCTGATACTCGCCAGAGGAGCCGCGCGACACCTGCCTGCTCATCTGCCTGATACTCGCCAGCGGAGCCGCGCGACACCTGCCTGCTCATCTGCCTGATACTCGCCAGCGGAGCCACGCGACACCTGCCTGCTCATCTGCCTGATACTCGCCAGCGGAGCCGCGCGACACCTGCCTGCTCATCTGCCTGATACTCGCCAGCGGAGCCGCGCGACACCTGCCTGCTCATCTGCCTGATACTCGCCAGCGGAGCCGCGCGACACCTGCCTGCTCATCTGCCTGATACTCGCCAGCTGAGCCGCGCGACACCTGCCTGCTCATCTGCCTGATAAACGCCAACTGAGCCGCGCGACACCTGCCTGCTCATCTGCCTGATACTCGCCAGCTGAGCCGCGCGACACCTGCCTGCTCATCTGCCTGATACTCACCAGTTGAGCCGCGCGACACCTGCCTGCTCATCTGCCTGATACTCGCCAGCGGAGCCGCGCGACACCTGCCTGCTCATCTGCCTGATACTCGCCAGTGGAGCCGCGCGACACCTGCCTGCTCATCTGCCTGATACTCGCCAGCGGAGCCGCGCGACACCTGCCTGCTCATCTGCCTGATACTCGCCAGCGGAGCCGCGCGACACCTGCCTGCTCATCTGCCTGATACTCGCCAGCGGAGCCGCGCGACACCTGCCTGCTCATCTGCCTGATACTCGCCAGAGGAGCCGTGCGACACCTGCCTGCTCATCTGCCTGATACTCGCCAGTTGAGCCGCGCCACACCTGCCTGCTCATCTGCCTGATACTCGCCAGCGGAGCCGCGCGACACCTGCCTGCTCATCTGCCTGATACTCGCCAGCGGAGCCGCGCGACACCTGCCTGCTCATCTGCCTGATACTCGCCAGCGGAGCCGCGCGACACCTGCCTGCTCATCTGCCTGATACTCGCCAGCGGAGCCGCGCGACACCTGCCTGCTCATCTGCCTGATACTCGCCAGCGGAGCCGCGCGACACCTGCCTGCTCATCTGCCTGATACTCGCCAGCGGAGCCGCGCGACACCTGCCTGCTCATCTGCCTGATACTCGCCAGCTGAGCCGCGCGACACCTGCCTGCTCATCTGCCTGATACTCACCAGTTGAGCCGCGCGACACCTGCCTGCTCATCTGCCTGATACTCGCCAGCTGAGCCGCGTGACACCTGCCTGCTCATGTGCCTGATACTCGCCAGCTGAGCCGCGCGACCCCTGCCTGCTCATCTGCCTGATACTCGCCAGCTGAGCCTCGATACTCCTGTCTGCTCATCTGCCTGATACTCGCCAGCGGAGCCGCGCGACACCTGGCTGCTCATCTGCCTGATACTCGCCAGCGGAGCCGCGCGACACCTGCCTGCTCATCTGCCTGATACTCGCCAGCGGAGTCGCCCGACACGTGCCTGCTCATCTGCCTGATACTCGCCAGCGGAGCCGCGCGACACCTGCCTGCTCATCTGCCTGATACTCGCCAGCGGAGCCGCGCGACACCTGCCTGCTCATCTGCCTGATACTCGCCAGCGGAGCCGCGCGACACCTGCCTGCTCATCTGCCTGATACTCGCCAGCGGAGCCGCGCGACACCTGCCTGCTCATCTGCCTGATACTCGCCAGCGGAGCCGCGCGACACCTGCCTGCTCATCTGCCTGATACTCGCCAGCTGAGCCGCGCGACACCTGCCTGCTCATCTGCCTGATAAACGCCAACTGAGCCGCGCGACACCTGCCTGCTCATCTGCCTGATACTCGCCAGCTGAGCCGCGCGACACCTGCCTGCTTTCTGCCTGATACTCACCAGTTGAGCCGCGCGACACCTGCCTGCTCATCTGCCTGATACTCGCCAGCGGAGCCGCGCGACACCTGCCTGCTCATCTGCCTGGTACTCGCCAGTTGAGCCGCGCGACACCTGCCTGCTCATCTGCCTGATACTCGCCAGCGGAGCCGCGCGACACCTGCCTGCTCATCTGCCTGATACTCGCCAGCGGAGCCGCGCGACACCTGCCTGCTCATCTGCCTGATACTCGCCAGCGGAGCCGCGCGACACCTGCCTGCTCATCTGCCTGATACTCGCCAGCGGAGCCGCGCGACACCTGCCTGCTCATCTGCCTGATACTCGCCAGCGGAGCCGCGCGACACCTGCCTGCTCATCTGCCTGATACTCGCCAGCGGAGCCGCGCGACACCTGCCTGCTCATCTGCCTGATACTCGCCAGCGGAGCCGCGCGACACCTGCCTGCTCATCTGCCTGATACTCGCCAGCGGAGCCGCGCGACACCTGCCTGCTCATCTGCCTGATACTCGCCAGCGGAGCCGCGCGACACCTGCCTGCTCATCTGCCTGATACTCGCCAGCGGAGCCGCGCGACACCTGCCTGCTCATCTGCCTGATACTCGCCAGCGGAGCCGCGCGACACCTGCCTGCTCATCTGCCTGATACTCGCCAGCTGAGCCGCGCGACACCTGCCTGCTCATCTGCCTGATACTAGCCAGCGGAGCCGCGCGACATCTGCCTGCTCATCTGCCTGATACTCGCCAGCGGAGCCGCGCGACACCTACCTGCTCATCTGCCTGATAAACGCCAGCTGAGCCGCGCGACACCTGCCTGCTCATCTGCCTGATACTCGCCAGCTGAGCCGCGCGACACCTGCCTGCTCATCTGCCTGATACTCGCCAGCGGAGCCGCGCGACACCTGCCTGCTCATCTGCCTGATACTCGCCAGCGGAGCCGCGCGACATCTGCCTGCTCATCTGCCTGATACTCGCCAGCGGAGCCGCGCGACATCTGCCTGCTCATCTGCCTGATACTCGCCAGCGGAGCCGCGCGACACCTGCCTGCTCATCTGCCTGATACTCGCCAGCTGAGCCGCGCGACACCTGCCTGCTCATCTGCCTGATAAACGCCAGCTGAGCCGCGCGACACCTGCCTGCTCATCTGCCTGATACTCGCCAGCTGAGCCGCGCGACACCTGCCTGCTCATCTGCCTGATACTCGCCAGCGGAGCCGCGCGACACCTGCCTGCTCATCTGCCTGATACTCGCCAGCGGAGCCGCGCGACACCTGCCTGCTCATCTGCCTGATACTCGCCAGCGGAGCCGCGCGACACCTGCCTGCTCATCTGCCTGATACTCGCCAGCTGAGCCGCGCGACATCTGCCTGCTCATCTGCCTGATACTCGCCAGCGGAGCCGCGCGACACCTGCCTGCTCATCTGCCTGATACTCGCCAGCTGAGCCGCGCGACACCTGCCTGCTCATCTGCCTGATAAACGCCAACTGAGCCGCGCGACACCTGCCTGCTCATCTGCCTGATACTCGCCAGCTGAGCCGCGCGACACCTGCCTGCTCATCTGCCTGATACTCACCAGTTGAGCCGCGCGACACCTGCCTGCTCATCTGCCTGATACTCGCCAGCGGAGCCGCGCGACACCTGCCTGCTCATCTGCCTGATACTCGCCAGCGGAGCCGCGCGACACCTGCCTGCTCATCTGCCTGATACTCGCCAGCGGAGCCGCGCGACATCTGCCTGCTCATCTGCCTGATACTCGCCAGCGGAGCCGCGCGACACCTGCCTGCTCATCTGCCTGATACTCGCCAGCTGAGCCGCGCGACACCTGCCTGCTCATCTGCCTGATAAACGCCAGCTGAGCCGCGCGACACCTGCCTGCTCATCTGCCTGATACTCGCCAGCTGAGCCGCGCGACACCTGCCTGCTCATCTGCCTGATACTCACCAGATGAGCCGCGCGACACCTGCCTGCTCATCTGCCTGATACTCGCCAGCGGAGCCGCGCGACACCTGCCTGCTCATCTGCCTGATACTCGCCAGCGGAGCCGCGCGACACCTGCCTGCTCATCTGCCTGATACTCGCCAGCGGAGCCGCGCGACACCTGCCTGCTCATCTGCCTGATACTCGCCAGCGGAGCCGCGCGACACCTGCCTGCTCATCTGCCTGATACTCGCCAGCGGAGCCGCGCGACACCTGCCTGCTCATCTGCCTGATACTCGCCAGCTGAGCCGCGCGACACCTGCCTGCTCATCTGCCTGATAAACGCCAACTGAGCCGCGCGACACCTGCCTGCTCATCTGCCTGATACTCGCCAGCTGAGCCGCGCGACACCTGCCTGCTCATCTGCCTGATACTCACCAGCTGAGCCGCACGACACCTGCCTGCTCATCTGCCTGATACTCGCCAGCGGAGGGGCGCGACACCTGCCTGCTCATCTGCCTGATACTAGCCAGCGGAGCCGCGCGACACCTGCCTGCTCATCTGCCTGATACTCGCCAGCGGAGCCGCGCGACACCTGCCTGCTCATCTGCCTGATACTCGCCAGCGGAGCCGCGCGACACCTGCCTGCTCATCTGCCTGATACTCGCCAGCGGAGCCGCGCGACACCTGCCTGCTCATCTGCCTGATACTCGCCAGCGGAGCCGCGCGACACCTGCCTGCTCATCTGCCTGATACTCGCCAGCGGAGCCGCGCGACACCTGCCTGCTCATCTGCCTGATACTCGCCAGCGGAGCCGCGCGACACCTGCCTGCTCATCTGCCTGATACTCGCCAGCGGAGTCGCGCGACACCTGCCTGCTCATCTGCCTGATACTCGCCAGCGGAGCCGCGCGACACCTGCCTGCTCATCTGCCTGATACTCGCCAGCGGAGCCGCGCGACACCTGCCTGCTCATCTGCCTGATACTCGCCAGCTGAGCCGCGCGACACCTGCCTGCTCATCTGCCTGATACTCGCCAGCGGAGCCGCGCGACATCTGCCTGCTCATCTGCCTGATACTCGCCAGCGGAGCCGCGCGACACCTACCTGCTCATCTGCCTGATAAACGCCAGCTGAGCCGCGCGACACCTGCCTGCTCATCTGCCTGATACTCGCCAGCGGAGCCGCGCGACATCTGCCTGCTCATCTGCCTGATACTCGCCAGCGGAGCCGCGCGACACCTGCCTGCTCATCTGCCTGATACTCGCCAGCGGAGCCGCGCGACATCTGCCTGCTCATCTGCCTGATACTCGCCAGCGGAGCCGCGCGACATCTGCCTGCTCATCTGCCTGATACTCGCCAGCGGAGCCGCGCGACACCTGCCTGCTCATCTGCCTGATAAACGCCAGCTGAGCCGCGCGACACCTGCCTGCTCATCTGCCTGATACTCGCCAGCTGAGACGCGTGACACCTGCCTGCTCATCTGCCTGATACTCGCCAGCGGAGCCGCGCGACACCTGCCTGCTCATCTGCCTGATACTCGCCAGCGGAGCCGCGCGACATCTGCCTGCTCATCTGCCTGATACTCGCCAGCGGAGCCGCGCGACAGCTGCCTGCTCATCTGCCTGATACTCGCCAGCGGAGCCGCGCGACACCTGCCTGCTCATCTGCCTGATACTCGCCAGCTGAGCCGCGCGACACCTGCCTGCTAATCTGCCTGATAAACGCCAGCTGAGCCGCGCGACACCTGCCTGCTCATCTGCCTGATACTCGCCAGCTGAGCCGCGCGACACCTGCCTGCTCATCTGCCTGATACTCACCAGTTGAGCCGCGCGACACCTGCCTGCTCATCTGCCTGATACTCGCCAGCGGAGCCGCGCGACACCTGCCTGCTCATCTGCCTGATACTCGCCAGCGGAGCCGCGCGACACCTGCCTGCTCATCTGCCTGATACTCGCCAGCGGAGCCGCGCGACACCTGCCTGCTCATCTGCCTGATACTCGCCAGCGGAGCCGCGCGACACCTGTCTGCTCATCTGCCTGATACTCGCCAGCGGAGCCGCGCGACACCTGCCTGCTCATCTGCCTGATACTCGCCAGCTGAGCCGCGCGACACCTGCTTGCTCATCTGCCTGATAAACGCCACTGAGCCGCGCGACACCTGCCTGCTCATCTGCCTGATACTCGCCAGCTGAGCCGCGCGACACCTGCCTGCTCATCTGCCTGATACTCACCAGTTGAGCCGCGCGACACCTGCCTGCTCATCTGCCTGATACTCGCCAGCGGAGCCGCGCGACACCTGCCTGCTCATCTGCCTGATACTCGCCAGCGGAGCCGCGCGACACCTGCCTGCTCATCTGCCTGATACTCGCCAGCTGAGCCGCGCGACACCTGCCTGCTCATCTGCCTGATACTCGCCAGCGGAGCCGCGCGACATCTGCCTGCTCATCTGCCTGATACTCGCCAGCGGAGCCGCGCGACACCTACCTGCTCATCTGCCTGATAAAAGCCAGCTGAGCCGCGCGACACCTGCCTGCTCATCTGCCTGATACTCGCCAGCGGAGCCGCGCGACACCTGCCTGCTCATCTGCCTGATACTCGCCAGCGGAGCCGCGCGACACCTGCCTGCTCATCTGCCTGATACTCGCCAGCGGAGCCGCGCGACACCTGCCTGCTCATCTGCCTGATACTCGCCAGAGGAGCCGTGCGACACCTGCCTGCTCATCTGCCTGATACTCGCCAGTTGAGCCGCGCCACACCTGCCTGCTCATCTGCCTGATACTCGCCAGCGGAGCCGCGCGACACCTGCCTGCTCATCTGCCTGATACTCGCCAGCGGAGCCGCGCGACACCTGCCTGCTCATCTGCCTGATACTCGCCAGCGGAGCCGCGCGACACCTGCCTGCTCATCTGCCTGATACTCGCCAGCGGAGCCGCGCGACACCTGCCTGCTCATCTGCCTGATACTCGCCAGCGGAGCCGCGCGACACCTGCCTGCTCATCTGCCTGATACTCGCCAGCGGAGCCGCGCGACACCTGCCTGCTCATCTGCCTGATACTCGCCAGCTGAGCCGCGCGACACCTGCCTGCTCATCTGCCTGATACTCACCAGTTGAGCCGCGCGACACCTGCCTGCTCATCTGCCTGATACTCGCCAGCTGAGCCGCGTGACACCTGCCTGCTCATGTGCCTGATACTCGCCAGCTGAGCCGCGCGACCCCTGCCTGCTCATCTGCCTGATACTCGCCAGCTGAGCCTCGATACTCCTGTCTGCTCATCTGCCTGATACTCGCCAGCGGAGCCGCGCGACACCTGGCTGCTCATCTGCCTGATACTCGCCAGCGGAGCCGCGCGACACCTGCCTGCTCATCTGCCTGATACTCGCCAGCGGAGTCGCCCGACACGTGCCTGCTCATCTGCCTGATACTCGCCAGCGGAGCCGCGCGACACCTGCCTGCTCATCTGCCTGATACTCGCCAGCGGAGCCGCGCGACACCTGCCTGCTCATCTGCCTGATACTCGCCAGCGGAGCCGCGCGACACCTGCCTGCTCATCTGCCTGATACTCGCCAGCGGAGCCGCGCGACACCTGCCTGCTCATCTGCCTGATACTCGCCAGCGGAGCCGCGCGACACCTGCCTGCTCATCTGCCTGATATTCGCCAGCTGAGCCGCGTGACACCTGCCTGCTCATCTGCCTGATATTCGCCAGCTGAGCCGCGCGACACCTGCCTGCTCATCTGCCTGATAAACGCCAACTGAGCCGCGCGACACCTGCCTGCTCATCTGCCTGATACTCGCCAGCTGAGCCGCGCGACACCTGCCTGCTTTCTGCCTGATACTCACCAGTTGAGCCGCGCGACACCTGCCTGCTCATCTGCCTGATACTCGCCAGCAGAGCCGCGCGACACCTGCCTGCTCATCTGCCTGGTACTCGCCAGTTGAGCCGCGCGACACCTGCCTGCTCATCTGCCTGATACTCGCCAGCGGAGCCGCGCGACACCTGCCTGCTCATCTGCCTGATACTCGCCAGCGGAGCCGCGCGACACCTGCCTGCTCATCTGCCTGATACTCGCCAGCGGAGCCGCGCGACACCTGCCTGCTCATCTGCCTGATACTCGCCAGCGGAGCCGCGCGACACCTGCCTGCTCATCTGCCTGATACTCGCCAGCGGAGCCGCGCGACACCTGCCTGCTCATCTGCCTGATACTCGCCAGCGGAGCCGCGCGACACCTGCCTGCTCATCTGCCTGATACTCGCCAGCGGAGCCGCGCGACCCCTGCCTGCTCATCTGCCTGATACTCGCCAGCGGAGCCGCGCGACACCTGCCTGCTCATCTGCCTGATACTCGCCAGCGGAGCCGCGCGACACCTGCCTGCTCATCTGCCTGATACTCGCCAGCGGAGCCGCGCGACACCTGCCTGCTCATCTGCCTGATACTCGCCAGCGGAGCCGCGCGACACCTGCCTGCTCATCTGCCTGATACTCGCCAGCTGAGCCGCGCGACACCTGCCTGCTCATCTGCCTGATACTAGCCAGCGGAGCCGCGCGACATCTGCCTGCTCATCTGCCTGATACTCGCCAGCGGAGCCGCGCGACACCTACCTGCTCATCTGCCTGATAAACGCCAGCTGAGCCGCGCGACACCTGCCTGCTCATCTGCCTGATACTCGCCAGCTGAGCCGCGCGACACCTGCCTGCTCATCTGCCTGATACTCGCCAGCGGAGCCGCGCGACACCTGCCTGCTCATCTGCCTGATACTCGCCAGCGGAGCCGCGCGACATCTGCCTGCTCATCTGCCTGATACTCGCCAGCGGAGCCGCGCGACATCTGCCTGCTCATCTGCCTGATACTCGCCAGCGGAGCCGCGCGACACCTGCCTGCTCATCTGCCTGATACTCGCCAGCTGAGCCGCGCGACACCTGCCTGCTCATCTGCCTGATAAACGCCAGCTGAGCCGCGCGACACCTGCCTGCTCATCTGCCTGATACTCGCCAGCTGAGCCGCGCGACACCTGCCTGCTCATCTGCCTGATACTCGCCAGCGGAGCCGCGCGACACCTGCCTGCTCATCTGCCTGATACTCGCCAGCGGAGCCGCGCGACACCTGCCTGCTCATCTGCCTGATACTCGCCAGCGGAGCCGCGCGACACCTGCCTGCTCATCTGCCTGATACTCGCCAGCTGAGCCGCGCGACATCTGCCTGCTCATCTGCCTGATACTCGCCAGCGGAGCCGCGCGACACCTGCCTGCTCATCTGCCTGATACTCGCCAGCTGAGCCGCGCGACACCTGCCTGCTCATCTGCCTGATAAACGCCAACTGAGCCGCGCGACACCTGCCTGCTCATCTGCCTGATACTCGCCAGCTGAGCCGCGCGACACCTGCCTGCTCATCTGCCTGATACTCACCAGTTGAGCCGCGCGACACGTGCCTGCTCATCTGCCTGATACTCGCCAGCGGAGCCGCGCGACACCTGCCTGCTCATCTGCCTGATACTCGCCAGCGGAGCCGCGCGACACCTGCCTGCTCATCTGCCTGATACTCGCCAGCGGAGCCGCGCGACACCTGCCTGCTCATCTGCCTGATACTCGCCAGAGGAGCCGTGCGACACCTGCCTGCTCATCTGCCTGATACTCGCCAGTTGAGCCGCGCCACACCTGCCTGCTCATCTGCCTGATACTCGCCAGCGGAGCCGCGCGACACCTGCCTGCTCATCTGCCTGATACTCGCCAGCGGAGCCGCGCGACACCTGCCTGCTCATCTGCCTGATACTCGCCAGCGGAGCCGCGCGACACCTGCCTGCTCATCTGCCTGATACTCGCCAGCGGAGCCGCGCGACACCTGCCTGCTCATCTGCCTGATACTCGCCAGCGGAGCCGCGCGACACCTGCCTGCTCATCTGCCTGATACTCGCCAGCGGAGCCGCGCGACACCTGCCTGCTCATCTGCCTGATACTCGCCAGCTGAGCCGCGCGACACCTGCCTGCTCATCTGCCTGATACTCACCAGTTGAGCCGCGCGACACCTGCCTGCTCATCTGCCTGATACTCGCCAGCTGAGCCGCGTGACACCTGCCTGCTCATGTGCCTGATACTCGCCAGCTGAGCCGCGCGACCCCTGCCTGCTCATCTGCCTGATACTCGCCAGCTGAGCCTCGATACTCCTGTCTGCTCATCTGCCTGATACTCGCCAGCGGAGCCGCGCGACACCTGGCTGCTCATCTGCCTGATACTCGCCAGCGGAGCCGCGCGACACCTGCCTGCTCATCTGCCTGATACTCGCCAGCGGAGTCGCCCGACACGTGCCTGCTCATCTGCCTGATACTCGCCAGCGGAGCCGCGCGACACCTGCCTGCTCATCTGCCTGATACTCGCCAGCGGAGCCGCGCGACACCTGCCTGCTCATCTGCCTGATACTCGCCAGCGGAGCCGCGCGACACCTGCCTGCTCATCTGCCTGATACTCGCCAGCGGAGCCGCGCGACACCTGCCTGCTCATCTGCCTGATACTCGCCAGCGGAGCCGCGCGACACCTGCCTGCTCATCTGCCTGATATTCGCCAGCTGAGCCGCGCGACACCTGCCTGCTCATCTGCCTGATAAACGCCAACTGAGCCGCGCGACACCTGCCTGCTCATCTGCCTGATACTCGCCAGCTGAGCCGCGCGACACCTGCCTGCTTTCTGCCTGATACTCACCAGTTGAGCCGCGCGACACCTGCCTGCTCATCTGCCTGATACTCGCCAGCGGAGCCGCGCGACACCTGCCTGCTCATCTGCCTGGTACTCGCCAGTTGAGCCGCGCGACACCTGCCTGCTCATCTGCCTGATACTCGCCAGCGGAGCCGCGCGACACCTGCCTGCTCATCTGCCTGATACTCGCCAGCGGAGCCGCGCGACACCTGCCTGCTCATCTGCCTGATACTCGCCAGCGGAGCCGCGCGACACCTGCCTGCTCATCTGCCTGATACTCGCCAGCGGAGCCGCGCGACACCTGCCTGCTCATCTGCCTGATACTCGCCAGCGGAGCCGCGCGACACCTGCCTGCTCATCTGCCTGATACTCGCCAGCGGAGCCGCGCGACACCTGCCTGCTCATCTGCCTGATACTCGCCAGCGGAGCCGCGCGACACCTGCCTGCTCATCTGCCTGATACTCGCCAGCGGAGCCGCGCGACACCTGCCTGCTCATCTGCCTGATACTCGCCAGCGGAGCCGCGCGACACCTGCCTGCTCATCTGCCTGATACTCGCCAGCGGAGCCGCGCGACACCTGCCTGCTCATCTGCCTGATACTCGCCAGCGGAGCCGCGCGACACCTGCCTGCTCATCTGCCTGATACTCGCCAGCTGAGCCGCGCGACACCTGCCTGCTCATCTGCCTGATACTAGCCAGCGGAGCCGCGCGACATCTGCCTGCTCATCTGCCTGATACTCGCCAGCGGAGCCGCGCGACACCTACCTGCTCATCTGCCTGATAAACGCCAGCTGAGCCGCGCGACACCTGCCTGCTCATCTGCCTGATACTCGCCAGCTGAGCCGCGCGACACCTGCCTGCTCATCTGCCTGATACTCGCCAGCGGAGCCGCGCGACACCTGCCTGCTCATCTGCCTGATACTCGCCAGCGGAGCCGCGCGACATCTGCCTGCTCATCTGCCTGATACTCGCCAGCGGAGCCGCGCGACATCTGCCTGCTCATCTGCCTGATACTCGCCAGCGGAGCCGCGCGACACCTGCCTGCTCATCTGCCTGATACTCGCCAGCTGAGCCGCGCGACACCTGCCTGCTCATCTGCCTGATAAACGCCAGCTGAGCCGCGCGACACCTGCCTGCTCATCTGCCTGATACTCGCCAGCTGAGCCGCGCGACACCTGCCTGCTCATCTGCCTGATACTCGCCAGCGGAGCCGCGCGACACCTGCCTGCTCATCTGCCTGATACTCGCCAGCGGAGCCGCGCGACACCTGCCTGCTCATCTGCCTGATACTCGCCAGCGGAGCCGCGCGACACCTGCCTGCTCATCTGCCTGATACTCGCCAGCGGAGCCGCGCGACATCTGCCTGCTCATCTGCCTGATACTCGCCAGCGGAGCCGCGCGACACCTGCCTGCTCATCTGCCTGATACTCGCCAGCTGAGCCGCGCGACACCTGCCTGCTCATCTGCCTGATAAACGCCAGCTGAGCCGCGCGACACCTGCCTGCTCATCTGCCTGATACTCGCCAGCTGAGCCGCGCGACACCTGCCTGCTCATCTGCCTGATACTCACCAGTTGAGCCGCGCGACACCTGCCTGCTCATCTGCCTGATACTCGCCAGCGGAGCCGCGCGACACCTGCCTGCTCATCTGCCTGATACTCGCCAGCGGAGCCGCGCGACACCTGCCTGCTCATCTGCCTGATACTCGCCAGCGGAGCCGCGCGACACCTGCCTGCTCATCTGCCTGATACTCACCAGCGGAGCCGCGCGACACATGCCTGCTCATCTGCCTGATACTCGCCAGCGGAGCCGCGCGACACCTGCCTGCTCATCTGCCTGATACTCGCCAGCTGAGCCGCGCGACACCTGCCTGCTCATCTGCCTGATAAACGCCAACTGAGCCGCGCGACACCTGCCTGCTCATCTGCCTGATACTCGCCAGCTGAGCCGCGCGACACCTGCCTGCTCATCTGCCTGATACTCACCAGCTGAGCCGCACGACACCTGCCTGCTCATCTGCCTGATACTCGCCAGCGGAGCCGCGCGACACCTGCCTGCTCATCTGCCTGATACTAGCCAGCGGAGCCGCGCGACACCTGCCTGCTCATCTGCCTGATACTCGCCAGCGGAGCCGCGCGACACCTGCCTGCTCATCTGCCTGATACTCGCCAGCGGAGCCGCGCGACACCTGCCTGCTCATCTGCCTGATACTCGCCAGCGGAGCCGCGCGACACCTGCCTGCTCATCTGCCTGATACTCGCCAGCGGAGCCGCGCGACACCTGCCTGCTCATCTGCCTGATACTCGCCAGCGGAGCCGCGCGACACCTGCCTGCTCATCTGCCTGATACTCGCCAGCGGAGCCGCGCGACACCTGCCTGCTCATCTGCCTGATACTCCCCAGCGGAGTCGCGCGACACCTGCCTGCTCATCTGCCTGATACTCGCCAGCGGAGCCGCGCGACACCTGCCTGCTCATCTGCCTGATACTCGCCAGCGGAGCCGCGCGACACCTGCCTGCTCATCTGCCTGATACTCGCCAGCTGAGCCGCGCGACACCTGCCTGCTCATCTGCCTGATACTCGCCAGCGGAGCCGCGCGACATCTGCCTGCTCATCTGCCTGATACTCGCCAGCGGAGCCGCGCGACACCTACCTGCTCATCTGCCTGATAAACGCCAGCTGAGCCGCGCGACACCTGCCTGCTCATCTGCCTGATACTCGCCAGCGGAGCCGCGCGACATCTGCCTGCTCATCTCCCTGATACTCGCCAGCGGAGCCGCGCGACACCTGCCTGCTCATCTGCCTGATACTCGCCAGCGGAGCCGCGCGACATCTGCCTGCTCATCTGCCTGATACTCGCCAGCGGAGCCGCGCGACATCTGCCTGCTCATCTGCCTGATACTCGCCAGCGGAGCCGCGCGACACCTGCCTGCTCATCTGCCTGATAAACGCCAGCTGAGCCGCGCGACACCTGCCTGCTCATCTGCCTGATACTCGCCAGCTGAGCCGCGTGACACCTGCCTGCTCATCTGCCTGATACTCGCCAGCGGAGCCGCGCGACACCTGCCTGCTCATCTGCCTGATACTCGCCAGCGGAGCCGCGCGACATCTGCCTGCTCATCTGCCTGATACTCCCCAGCGGAGCCGCGCGACATCTGCCTGCTCATCTGCCTGATACTCGCCAGCGGAGCCGCGCGACACCTGCCTGCTCATCTGCCTGATACTCGCCAGCTGAGCCGCGCGACACCTGCCTGCTAATCTGCCTGATAAACGCCAGCTGAGCCGCGCGACACCTGCCTGCTCATCTGCCTGATACTCGCCAGCTGAGCCGCGCGACACCTGCCTGCTCATCTGCCTGATACTCACCAGTTGAGCCGCGCGACACCTGCCTGCTCATATGCCTGATACTCGCCAGCGGAGCCGCGCGACACCTGCCTGCTCATCTGCCTGATACTCGCCAGCGGAGCCGCGCGACACCTGCCTGCTCATCTGCCTGATACTCGCCAGCGGAGCCGCGCGACACCTGCCTGCTCATCTGCCTGATACTCGCCAGCGGAGCCGCGCGACACCTGTCTGCTCATCTGCCTGATACTCGCCAGCGGAGCCGCGCGACACCTGCCTGCTCATCTGCCTGATACTCGCCAGCTGAGCCGCGCGACACCTGCTTGCTCATCTGCCTGATAAACGCCACTGCGCCGCGCGACACCTGCCTGCTCATCTGCCTGATACTCGCCAGCTGAGCCGCGCGACACCTGCCTGCTCATCTGCCTGATACTCACCAGTTGAGCCGCGCGACACCTGCCTGCTCATCTGCCTGATACTCGCCAGCGGAGCCGCGCGACACCTGCCTGCTCATCTGCCTGATACTCGCCAGCGGAGCCGCGCGACACCTGCCTGCTCATCTGCCTGATACTCGCCAGCTGAGCCGCGCGACACCTGCCTGCTCATCTGCCTGATACTCGCCAGCGGAGCCGCGCGACATCTGCCTGCTCATCTGCCTGATACTCGCCAGCGGAGCCGCGCGACACCTACCTGCTCATCTGCCTGATAAACGCCAGCTGAGCCGCGCGACACCTGCCTGCTCATCTGCCTGATACTCGCCAGCGGAGCCGCGCGACATCTGCCTGCTCATCTGCCTGATACTCGCCAGCGGAGCCACGCGACATCTGCCTGCTCATCTGCCTGATACTCGCCAGCGGAGCCGCGCGACACCTGCCTGCTCATCTGCCTGATACTCGCCAGCTGAGCCGCGCGACACCTGCCTGCTAATCTGCCTGATAAACGCCAGCTGAGCCGCGCGACACCTGCCTGCTCATCTGCCTGATACTCGCCAGCTGAGCCGCGCGACACCTGCCTGCTCATCTGCCTGATACTCACCAGTTGAGCCGCGCGACACCTGCCTGCTCATCTGCCTGATACTCGCCAGCGGAGCCGCGCGACACCTGCCTGCTCATCTGCCTGATACTCGCCAGCGGAGCCGCGCGACACCTGCCTGCTCATCTGCCTGATACTCGCCAGCGGAGCCGCGCGACACCTGCCTGCTCATCTGCCTGATACTCGCCAGCGGAGCCGCGCGACACCTGTCTGCTCATCTGCCTGATACTCGCCAGCGGAGCCGCGCGACACCTGCCTGCTCATCTGCCTGATACTCGCCAGCTGAGCCGCGCCACACCTGCTTGCTCATCTGCCTGATAAACGCCACTGAGCCGCGCGACACCTGCCTGCTCATCTGCCTGATACTCGCCAGCTGAGCCGCGCGACACCTGCCTGCTCATCTGCCTGATACTCGCCAGCTGAGCCGCGCGACACCTGCCTGCTAATCTGCCTGATAAACGCCAGCTGAGCCGCGCGACACCTGCCTGCTCATCTGCCTGATACTCGCCAGCTGAGCCGCGCGACACCTGCCTGCTCATCTGCCTGATACTCACCAGTTGAGCCGCGCGACACCTGCCTGCTCATCTGCCTGATACTCGCCAGCGGAGCCGCGTGACACCTGCCTGCTCATCTGCCTGATACTCGCCAGCGGAGCCGCGCGACACCTGCCTGCTCATCTGCCTGATACTCGCCAGCGGAGCCGCGCGACACCTGCCTGCTCATCTGCCTGATACTCGCCAGCGGAGCCGCGCGACACCTGTCTGCTCATCTGCCTGATACTCGCCAGCGGAGCCGCGCGACACCTGCCTGCTCATCTGCCTGATACTCGCCAGCTGAGCCGCGCGACACCTGCTTGCTCATCTGCCTGATAAACGCCACTGCGCCGCGCGACACCTGCCTGCTCATCTGCCTGATACTCGCCAGCTGAGCCGCGCGACACCTGTCTGCTCATCTGCCTGATACTCGCCAGCGGAGCCGCGCGACACCTGCCTGCTCATCTGCCTGATACTCGCCAGCGGAGCCGCGCGACACCTGCCTGCTCATCTGCCTGATACTCGCCAGCGGAGCCGCGCGACACCTGTCTGCTCATCTGCCTGATACTCGCCAGCGGAGCCGCGCGACACCTGCCTGCTCATCTGCCTGATACTCGCCAGCTGAGCCGCGCGACACCTGCTTGCTCATCTGCCTGATAAACGCCACTGCGCCGCGCGACACCTGCCTGCTCATCTGCCTGATACTCGCCAGCTGAGCCGCGCGACACCTGCCTGCTCATCTGCCTGATACTCACCAGTTGAGCCGCGCGACACCTGCCTGCTCATCTGCCTGATACTCGCCAGCGGAGCCGCGCGACACCTGCCTGCTCATCTGCCTGATACTCGCCAGCGGAGCCGCGCGACACCTGCCTGCTCATCTGCCTGATACTCGCCAGCTGAGCCGCGCGACACCTGCCTGCTCATCTGCCTGATACTCGCCAGCGGAGCCGCGCGACATCTGCCTGCTCATCTGCCTGATACTCGCCAGCGGAGCCGCGCGACACCTACCTGCTCATCTGCCTGATAAACGCCAGCTGAGCCGCGCGACACCTGCCTGCTCATCTGCCTGATACTCGCCAGCGGAGCCGCGCGACATCTGCCTGCTCATCTGCCTGATACTCGCCAGCGGAGCCACGCGACATCTGCCTGCTCATCTGCCTGATACTCGCCAGCGGAGCCGCGCGACACCTGCCTGCTCATCTGCCTGATACTCGCCAGCTGAGCCGCGCGACACCTGCCTGCTAATCTGCCTGATAAACGCCAGCTGAGCCGCGCGACACCTGCCTGCTCATCTGCCTGATACTCGCCAGCTGAGCCGCGCGACACCTGCCTGCTCATCTGCCTGATACTCACCAGTTGAGCCGCGCGACACCTGCCTGCTCATCTGCCTGATACTCGCCAGCGGAGCCGCGCGACACCTGCCTGCTCATCTGCCTGATACTCGCCAGCGGAGCCGCGCGACACCTGCCTGCTCATCTGCCTGATACTCGCCAGCGGAGCCGCGCGACACCTGCCTGCTCATCTGCCTGATACTCGCCAGCGGAGCCGCGCGACACCTGTCTGCTCATCTGCCTGATACTCGCCAGCGGAGCCGCGCGACACCTGCCTGCTCATCTGCCTGATACTCGCCAGCGGAGCCGCGCGACACCTGCTTGCTCATCTGCCTGATAAACGCCACTGAGCCGCGCGACACCTGCCTGCTCATCTGCCTGTAACTCGCCAGCTGAGCCGCGCGACACCTGCCTGCTCATCTGCCTGATACTCACCAGTTGAGCCGCGCGACTCCTGCCTGCTCATCTGCCTGATACTCGCCAGCGGAGCCGCGCGACACCTGCCTGCTCATCTGCCTGATACTCGCCAGCGGAGCCACGCGACACCTGCCTGCTCATCTGCCTGATACTCGCCAGCTGAGCCGCGCGACACCTGCCTGCTCATCTGCCTGATACTCGCCAGCGGAGCCGCGCGACATCTGCCTGCTCATCTGCCTGATACTCGCCAGCGGAGCCGCGCGACACCTACCTGCTCATCTGCCTGATAAACGCCAGCTGAGCCGCGCGACACCTGCCTGCTCATCTGCCTGATACTCGCCAGCTGAGCCGCGCGACACCTGCCTGCTCATCTGCCTGATACTCGCCAGCGGAGCCGCGCGACACCTGCCTGCTCATCTGCCTGATACTCGCCAGCGGAGCCGCGCGACATCTGCCTGCTCATCTGCCTGATACTCGCCAGCGGAGCCGCGCGACATCTGCCTGCTCATCTGCCTGATACTCGCCAGCGGAGCCGCGCGACACCTGCCTGCTCATCTGCCTGATACTCGCCAGCTGAGCCGCGCGACACCTGCCTGCTCATCTGCCTGTTAAACGCCAGCTGAGCCGCGCGACACCTGCCTGCTCATCTGCCTGATACTCGCCAGCTGAGCCGCGCGACACCTGCCTGCTCATCTGCCTGATACTCGCCAGCGGAGCCGCGCGACACCTGCCTGCTCATCTGCCTGATACTCGCCAGCGGAGCCGCGCGACACCTGCCTGCTCATCTGCCTGATACTCGCCAGCGGAGCCGCGCGACACCTGCCTGCTCATCTGCCTGATACTCGCCAGCTGAGCCGCGCGACATCTGCCTGCTCATCTGCCTGATACTCGCCAGCGGAGCCGCGCGACACCTGCCTGCTCATCTGCCTGATACTCGCCAGCTGAGCCGCGCGACACCTGCCTGCTCATCTGCCTGATAAACGCCAACTGAGCCGCGCGACACCTGCCTGCTCATCTGCCTGATACTCGCCAGCTGAGCCGCGCGACACCTGCCTGCTCATCTGCCTGATACTCACCAGTTGAGCCGCGCGACACCTGCCTGCTCATCTGCCTGATACTCGCCAGCGGAGCCGCGCGACACCTGCCTGCTCATCTGCCTGATACTCGCCAGCGGAGCCGCGCGACACCTGCCTGCTCATCTGCCTGATACTCGCCAGCGGAGCCGCGCGACATCTGCCTGCTCATCTGCCTGATACTCGCCAGCGGAGCCGCGCGACACCTGCCTGCTCATCTGCCTGATACTCGCCAGCTGAGCCGCGCGACACCTGCCTGCTCATCTGCCTTATAAACGCCAGCTGAGCCGCGCGACACCTGCCTGCTCATCTGCCTGATACTCGCCAGCTGAGCCGCGCGACACCTGCCTGCTCATCTGCCTGATACTCACCAGTTGAGCCGCGCGACACCTGCCTGCTCATCTGCCTGATACTCGCCAGCGGAGCCGCGCGACACCTGCCTGCTCATCTGCCTGATACTCGCCAGCGGAGCCGCGCGACACCTGCCTGCTCATCTGCCTGATACTCGCCAGCGGAGCCGCGCGACACCTGCCTGCTCATCTGCCTGATACTCGCCAGCGGAGCCGCGCGACACATGCCTGCTCATCTGCCTGATACTCGCCAGCGGAGCCGCGCGACACCTGCCTGCTCATCTGCCTGATACTCGCCAGCTGAGCCGCGCGACACCTGCCTGCTCATCTGCCTGATAAACGCCAACTGAGCCGCGCGACACCTGCCTGCTCATCTGCCTGATACTCGCCAGCTGAGCCGCGCGACACCTGCCTGCTCATCTGCCTGATACTCACCAGCTGAGCCGCACGACACCTGCCTGCTCATCTGCCTGATACTCGCCAGCGGAGCCGCGCGACACCTGCCTGCTCATCTGCCTGATACTAGCCAGCGGAGCCGCGCGACACCTGCCTGCTCATCTGCCTGATACTCGCCAGCGGAGCCGCGCGACACCTGCCTGCTCATCTGCCTGATACTCGCCAGCTGAGCCGCGCGACACCTGCCTGCTCATCTGCCTGATACTCGCCAGCGGAGCCGCGCGACACCTGCCTGCTCATCTGCCTGATACTCGCCAGCGGAGCCGCGCGACACCTGCCTGCTCATCTGCCTGATACTCGCCAGCGGAGCCGCGCGACACCTGCCTGCTCATCTGCCTGATACTCGCCAGCGGAGCCGCGCGACACCTGCCTGCTCATCTGCCTGATACTCGCCAGCGGAGTCGCGCGACACCTGCCTGCTCATCTGCCTGATACTCGCCAGCGGAGCCGCGCGACACCTGCCTGCTCATCTGCCTGATACTCGCCAGCGGAGCCGCGCGACACCTGCCTGCTCATCTGCCTGATACTCGCCAGCTGAGCCGCGCGACACCTGCCTGCTCATCTGCCTGATACTCGCCAGCGGAGCCGCGCGACATCTGCCTGCTCATCTGCCTGATACTCGCCAGCGGAGCCGCGCGACACCTACCTGCTCATCTGCCTGATAAACGCCAGCTGAGCCGCGCGACACCTGCCTGCTCATCTGCCTGATACTCGCCAGCGGAGCCGCGCGACATCTGCCTGCTCATCTCCCTGATACTCGCCAGCGGAGCCGCGCGACACCTGCCTGCTCATCTGCCTGATACTCGCCAGCGGAGCCGCGCGACATCTGCCTGCTCATCTGCCTGATACTCGCCAGCGGAGCCGCGCGACATCTGCCTGCTCATCTGCCTGATACTCGCCAGCGGAGCCGCGCGACACCTGCCTGCTCATCTGCCTGATAAACGCCAGCTGAGCCGCGCGACACCTGCCTGCTCATCTGCCTGATACTCGCCAGCTGAGCCGCGTGACACCTGCCTGCTCATCTGCCTGATACTCGCCAGCGGAGCCGCGCGACACCTGCCTGCTCATCTGCCTGATACTCGCCAGCGGAGCCGCGCGACATCTGCCTGCTCATCTGCCTGATACTCGCCAGCGGAGCCGCGCGACATCTGCCTGCTCATCTGCCTGATACTCGCCAGCGGAGCCGCGCGACACCTGCCTGCTCATCTGCCTGATACTCGCCAGCGGAGCCGCGCGACATCTGCCTGCTCATCTGCCTGATACTCGCCAGCGGAGCCGCGCGACACCTACCTGCTCATCTGCCTGATAAACGCCAGCTGAGCCGCGCGACACCTGCCTGCTCATCTGCCTGATACTCGCCAGCGGAGCCGCGCGACATCTGCCTGCTCATCTCCCTGATACTCGCCAGCGGAGCCGCGCGACACCTGCCTGCTCATCTGCCTGATACTCGCCAGCGGAGCCGCGCGACATCTGCCTGCTCATCTGCCTGATACTCGCCAGCGGAGCCGCGCGACATCTGCCTGCTCATCTGCCTGATACTCGCCAGCGGAGCCGCGCGACACCTGCCTGCTCATCTGCCTGATAAACGCCAGCTGAGCCGCGCGACACCTGCCTGCTCATCTGCCTGATACTCGCCAGCTGAGCCGCGTGACACCTGCCTGCTCATCTGCCTGATACTCGCCAGCGGAGCCGCGCGACACCTGCCTGCTCATCTGCCTGATACTCGCCAGCGGAGCCGCGCGACATCTGCCTGCTCATCTGCCTGATACTCGCCAGCGGAGCCGCGCGACATCTGCCTGCTCATCTGCCTGATACTCGCCAGCGGAGCCGCGCGACACCTGCCTGCTCATCTGCCTGATACTCGCCAGCTGAGCCGCGCGACACCTGCCTGCTAATCTGCCTGATAAACGCCAGCTGAGCCGCGCGACACCTGCCTGCTCATCTGCCTGATACTCGCCAGCTGAGCCGCGCGACACCTGCCTGCTCATCTGCCTGATACTCACCAGTTGAGCCGCGCGACACCTGCCTGCTCATATGCCTGATACTCGCCAGCGGAGCCGCGCGACACCTGCCTGCTCATCTGCCTGATACTCGCCAGCGGAGCCGCGCGACACCTGCCTGCTCATCTGCCTGATACTCGCCAGCGGAGCCGCGCGACACCTGCCTGCTCATCTGCCTGATACTCGCCAGCGGAGCCGCGCGACACCTGTCTGCTCATCTGCCTGATACTCGCCAGCGGAGCCGCGCGACACCTGCCTGCTCATCTGCCTGATACTCGCCAGCTGAGCCGCGCGACACCTGCTTGCTCATCTGCCTGATAAACGCCACTGCGCCGCGCGACACCTGCCTGCTCATCTGCCTGATACTCGCCAGCTGAGCCGCGCGACACCTGCCTGCTCATCTGCCTGATACTCACCAGTTGAGCCGCGCGACACCTGCCTGCTCATCTGCCTGATACTCGCCAGCGGAGCCGCGCGACACCTGCCTGCTCATCTGCCTGATACTCGCCAGCGGAGCCGCGCGACACCTGCCTGCTCATCTGCCTGATACTCGCCAGCTGAGCCGCGCGACACCTGCCTGCTCATCTGCCTGATACTCGCCAGCGGAGCCGCGCGACATCTGCCTGCTCATCTGCCTGATACTCGCCAGCGGAGCCGCGCGACACCTACCTGCTCATCTGCCTGATAAACGCCAGCTGAGCCGCGCGACACCTGCCTGCTCATCTGCCTGATACTCGCCAGCGGAGCCGCGCGACATCTGCCTGCTCATCTGCCTGATACTCGCCAGCGGAGCCACGCGACATCTGCCTGCTCATCTGCCTGATACTCGCCAGCGGAGCCGCGCGACACCTGCCTGCTCATCTGCCTGATACTCGCCAGCTGAGCCGCGCGACACCTGCCTGCTAATCTGCCTGATAAACGCCAGCTGAGCCGCGCGACACCTGCCTGCTCATCTGCCTGATACTCGCCAGCTGAGCCGCGCGACACCTGCCTGCTCATCTGCCTGATACTCACCAGTTGAGCCGCGCGACACCTGCCTGCTCATCTGCCTGATACTCGCCAGCGGAGCCGCGCGACACCTGCCTGCTCATCTGCCTGATACTCGCCAGCGGAGCCGCGCGACACCTGCCTGCTCATCTGCCTGATACTCGCCAGCGGAGCCGCGCGACACCTGCCTGCTCATCTGCCTGATACTCGCCAGCGGAGCCGCGCGACACCTGTCTGCTCATCTGCCTGATACTCGCCAGCGGAGCCGCGCGACACCTGCCTGCTCATCTGCCTGATACTCGCCAGCTGAGCCGCGCCACACCTGCTTGCTCATCTGCCTGATAAACGCCACTGAGCCGCGCGACACCTGCCTGCTCATCTGCCTGATACTCGCCAGCTGAGCCGCGCGACACCTGCCTGCTCATCTGCCTGATACTCGCCAGCTGAGCCGCGCGACACCTGCCTGCTAATCTGCCTGATAAACGCCAGCTGAGCCGCGCGACACCTGCCTGCTCATCTGCCTGATACTCGCCAGCTGAGCCGCGCGACACCTGCCTGCTCATCTGCCTGATACTCACCAGTTGAGCCGCGCGACACCTGCCTGCTCATCTGCCTGATACTCGCCAGCGGAGCCGCGCGACACCTGCCTGCTCATCTGCCTGATACTCGCCAGCGGAGCCGCGCGACACCTGCCTGCTCATCTGCCTGATACTCGCCAGCGGAGCCGCGCGACACCTGTCTGCTCATCTGCCTGATACTCGCCAGCGGAGCCGCGCGACACCTGCCTGCTCATCTGCCTGATACTCGCCAGCTGAGCCGCGCGACACCTGCTTGCTCATCTGCCTGATAAACGCCACTGCTCCGCGCGACACCTGCCTGCTCATCTGCCTGATACTCGCCAGCTGAGCCGCGCGACACCTGTCTGCTCATCTGCCTGATACTCGCCAGCGGAGCCGCGCGACACCTGCCTGCTCATCTGCCTGATACTCGCCAGCGGAGCCGCGCGACACCTGCCTGCTCATCTGCCTGATACTCGCCAGCGGAGCCGCGCGACACCTGTCTGCTCATCTGCCTGATACTCGCCAGCGGAGCCGCGCGACACCTGCCTGCTCATCTGCCTGATACTCGCCAGCTGAGCCGCGCGACACCTGCTTGCTCATCTGCCTGATAAACGCCACTGCGCCGCGCGACACCTGCCTGCTCATCTGCCTGATACTCGCCAGCTGAGCCGCGCGACACCTGCCTGCTCATCTGCCTGATACTCACCAGTTGAGCCGCGCGACACCTGCCTGCTCATCTGCCTGATACTCGCCAGCGGAGCCGCGCGACACCTGCCTGCTCATCTGCCTGATACTCGCCAGCGGAGCCGCGCGACACCTGCCTGCTCATCTGCCTGATACTCGCCAGCTGAGCCGCGCGACACCTGCCTGCTCATCTGCCTGATACTCGCAAGCGGAGCCGCGCGACATCTGCCTGCTCATCTGCCTGATACTCGCCAGCGGAGCCGCGCGACACCTACCTGCTCATCTGCCTGATAAACGCCAGCTGAGCCGCGCGACACCTGCCTGCTCATCTGCCTGATACTCGCCAGCGGAGCCGCGCGACATCTGCCTGCTCATCTGCCTGATACTCGCCAGCGGAGCCACGCGACATCTGCCTGCTCATCTGCCTGATACTCGCCAGCGGAGCCGCGCGACACCTGCCTGCTCATCTGCCTGATACTCGCCAGCTGAGCCGCGCGACACCTGCCTGCTAATCTGCCTGATAAACGCCAGCTGAGCCGCGCGACACCTGCCTGCTCATCTGCCTGATACTCGCCAGCTGAGCCGCGCGACACCTGCCTGCTCATCTGCCTGATACTCACCAGTTGAGCCGCGCGACACCTGCCTGCTCATCTGCCTGATACTCGCCAGCGGAGCCGCGCGACACCTGCCTGCTCATCTGCCTGATACTCGCCAGCGGAGCCGCGCGACACCTGCCTGCTCATCTGCCTGATACTCGCCAGCGGAGCCGCGCGACACCTGCCTGCTCATCTGCCTGATACTCGCCAGCGGAGCCGCGCGACACCTGTCTGCTCATCTGCCTGATACTCGCCAGCGGAGCCGCGCGACACCTGCCTGCTCATCTGCCTGATACTCGCCAGCGGAGCCGCGCGACACCTGCTTGCTCATCTGCCTGATAAACGCCACTGAGCCGCGCGACACCTGCCTGCTCATCTGCCTGATACTCGCCAGCTGAGCCGCGCGACACCTGCCTGCTCATCTGCCTGATACTCACAAGTTGAGCCGCGCGACTCCTGCCTGCTCATCTGCCTGATACTCGCCAGCGGAGCCGCGCGACACCTGCCTGCTCATCTGCCTGATACTCGCCAGCGGAGCCACGCGACACCTGCCTGCTCATCTGCCTGATACTCGCCAGCTGAGCCGCGCGACACCTGCCTGCTCATCTGCCTGATACTCGCCAGCGGAGCCGCGCGACATCTGCCTGCTCATCTGCCTGATACTCGCCAGCGGAGCCGCGCGACACCTACCTGCTCATCTGCCTGATAAACGCCAGCTGAGCCGCGCGACACCTGCCTGCTCATCTGCCTGATACTCGCCAGCTGAGCCGCGCGACACCTGCCTGCTCATCTGCCTGATACTCGCCAGCGGAGCCGCGCGACACCTGCCTGCTCATCTGCCTGATACTCGCCAGCGGAGCCGCGCGACATCTGCCTGCTCATCTGCCTGATACTCGCCAGCGGAGCCGCGCGACATCTGCCTGCTCATCTGCCTGATACTCGCCAGCGGAGCCACGCGACACCTGCCTGCTCATCTGCCTGATACTCGCCAGCTGAGCCGCGCGACACCTGCCTGCTCATCTGCCTGATAAACGTCAGCTGAGCCGCGCGACACCTGCCTGCTCATCTGCCTGATACTCGCCAGCTGAGCCGCGCGACACCTGCCTGCTCATCTGCCTGATACTCACCAGGTGAGCCGCGCGACACCTGCCTGCTCATCTGCCTGATACTCGCCAGCGGAGCCGCGCGACACCTGCCTGCTCATCTGCCTGATACTCGCCAGCGGAGCCGCGCGACACCTGCCTGCTCTTCTGCCTGATACTCGCCAGCGGAGCCGCGCGACACCTGCCTGCTCATCTGCCTGATACTCGCCAGCGGAGCCGCGCGACACCTGCCTGCTCATCTGCCTGATACTCGCCAGCGGAGCCGCGCGACACCTGCCTGCTCATCTACCTGATAAACGCCAACTGAGCCGCGCGACACCTGCCTGCTCATCTGCCTGATAAACGCCAACTGAGCCGCGCGACACCTGCCTGCTCATCTGCCTGATACTCGCCAGCGGAGCCGCGCGACACCTGCCTGCTCATCTGCCTGATACTCGCCAGCGGAGCCGCGCGACACCTGCCTGCTCATCTGCCTGATACTCGCCAGCGGAGCCGCGCGACACCTGCCTGCTCATCTGCCTGATACTCGCCAGCTGAGCCGCGCGACACCTGCCTGCTCATCTGCCTGATAAACGCCAACTGAGCCGCGCGACACCTGCCTGCTCATCTGCCTGATACTCGCCAGCTGAGCCGCGCGACACCTGCCTGCTCATCTGCCTGATACTCACCAGCTGAGCCGCGCGACACCTGCCTGCTCATCTGCCTGATACTCGCCAGCGGAGCCGCGCGACACCTGCCTGCTCATCTGCCTGATACTCGCCAGCGGAGCCGCGCGACACCTGCCTGCTCATCTGCCTGATACTCGCCAGCGGAGCCGCGCGACACCTGCCTGCTCATCTGCCTGATACTCGCCAGCGGAGCCGCGCGACACCTGCCTGCTCATCTGCCTGATACTCGCCAGCGGAGCCGCGCGACACCTGCCTGCTCATCTGCCTGATACTCGCCAGCGGAGCCGCGCGACACCTGCCTGCTCATCTGTCTGATACTCGCCAGCGGAGCCGCGCGACACCTGCCTGCTCATCTGCCTGATACTCGCCAGCGGAGCCGCGCGACACCTGCCTGCTCATCTGCCTGATACTCGCCAGCTGAGCCTCGATACTCCTGTCTGCTCATCTGCCTGATACTCGCCAGCGGAGCCGCGCGACACCTGGCTGCTCATCTGCCTGATACTCGCCAGCGGAGCCGCGCGACACGTGCCTGCTCATCTGCCTGATACTCGCCAGCGGAGTCGCCCGACAGGTGCCTGCTCATCTGCCTGATACTCGCCAGCGGAGCCGCGCGACACCTGCCTGCTCATCTGCCTGATACTCGCCAGCGGAGCCGCGCGACACCTGCCTGCTCATCTGCCTGATACTCGCCAGCGGAGCCGCGCGACACCTGCCTGCTCATCTGCCTGATACTCGCCAGCGGAGCCGCGCGACACCTGCCTGCTCATCTGCCTGATACTCGCCAGCTGAGCCGCGCGACACCTGCCTGCTCATCTGCCTGATAAACGCCAACTGAGCCGCGCGACACCTGCCTGCTCATCTGCCTGATACTCGCCAGCTGAGCCGCGCGACACCTGCCTGCTCATCTGCCTGATACTCGCCAGCGGAGCCGCGCGACACCTGCCTGCTCATCTGCCTGATACTCGCCAGCGGAGCCGCGCGACACCTGCCTGCTCATCTGCCTGATACTCGCCAGCTGAGCCGCGCGACACCTGCCTGCTCATCTGCCTGATACTCGCCAGCGGAGCCGCGCGACACCTGCCTGCTCATCTGCCTGATACTCGCCAGCTGAGCCGCGCGACACCTGCCTGCTCATCTGCCTGATAAACGCCAACTGAGCCGCGCGACACCTGCCTGCTCATCTGCCTGATACTCGCCAGCTGAGCCGCGCGACACCTGCCTGCTCATCTGCCTGATACTCACCAGCTGAGCCGCGCGACACCTGCCTGCTCATCTGCCTGATACTCGCCAGCGGAGCCGCGCGACACCTGCCTGCTCATTTGCCTGATACTCGCCAGCGGAGCCGCGCGACACCTGCCTGCTCATCTGCCTGATACTCGCCAGCGGAGCCGCGCGACACCTGCCTGCTCATCTGCCTGATACTCGCCAGCGGAGCCGCGCGACACCTGCCTGCTCATCTGCCTGATACTCGCCAGCGGAGCCGCGCGACACCTGCCTGCTCATCTGTCTGATACTCGCCAGCGGAGCCGCGCGACACCTGCCTGCTCATCTGCCTGATACTCGCCAGCGGAGCCGCGCGACACCTGCCTGCTCATCTGCCTGATACTCGCCAGCTGAGCCTCGATACTCCTGTCTGCTCATCTGCCTGATACTCGCCAGCGGAGCCGCGCGACACCTGGCTGCTCATCTGCCTGATACTCGCCAGCGGAGCCGCGCGACACGTGCCTGCTCATCTGCCTGATACTCGCCAGCGGAGTCGCCCGACAGGTGCCTGCTCATCTGCCTGATACTCGCCAGCGGAGCCGCGCGACACCTGCCTGCTCATCTGCCTGATACTCGCCAGCGGAGCCGCGCGACACCTGCCTGCTCATCTGCCTGATACTCGCCAGCGGAGCCGCGCGACACCTGCCTGCTCATCTGCCTGATACTCGCCAGCGGAGCCGCGCGACACCTGCCTGCTCATCTGCCTGATACTCGCCAACTGAGCCGCGCGACACCTGCCTGCTCATCTGCCTGATACTCGCCAGCGGAGCCGCGCGACACCTGCCTGCTCATCTGCCTGATACTCGCCAGCGGAGCCGCGCGACACCTGCCTGCTCATCTGCCTGATACTCGCCAGCGGAGCCGCGCGACACCTGCCTGCTCATCTGCCTGATACTCACCAGTTGAGCCACGCGACACCTGCCTGCTCATCTGCCTGATACTCGCCAGCTGAGCCGCGTGACACCTGCCTGCTCATGTGCCTGATACTCGCCAGCTGAGCCGCGCGACACCTGCCTGCTCGTCTGCCTGATGCTCACCAGCTGAGCCGCGCGACACCTGCCTGCTCATCTGCCTGATCCTCGCCAGCGGAGCCGCGCGACACCTGCCTGCTCATCTGCCTGATACTCGCCAGCGGAGCCGCGTGACACCTGCCTGCTCATCTGCCTGATACTCGCCAGCGTAGCCGCGCGACACCTGCCTGCTCATCTGCCTGATACTCGCCAGCTGAGCCGCGCGACACCTGCCTGCTCATCTGCCTGATAAACGCCAACTGAGCCGCGCGACACCTGCCTGCTCATCTGCCTGATACTCGCCAGCTGAGCCACGCGACAACTGCCTGCTCATCTGCCTGATACTCACCAGTTGAGCCGCGCGACACCTGCCTGCTCATCTGCCTGATACTCGCCAGCTGAGCCGCGCGACACCTGCCTGCTCATCTGCCTGATACTCGCCAGCTGAGCTGCGCGACACCTGCCTGCTCATCTGCCTGATACTTGCCAGCGGAGCCGGGCGACACCTGCCTGCTCATCTGCCTGATACTCGCCAGCGGAGCCGCGTGACACCTGCCTGCTCATCTGCCTGATACTCGCCAGCGGAGCCGCGCGACACCTGCCTGCTCATCTGCCTGATACTCGCCAGCGGAGCCGCGCGACACCTGCCTGCTCATCTGCCTGATACTCGCCAGCGGAGCCGCGCGACACCTGCCTGCTCATCTGCCTGATACTCACCAGTTGAGCCACGCGACACCTGCCTGCTCATCTGCCTGATACTCGCCAGCGGAGCCGCGCGACACCTGCCTGCTCATCTGCCTGATACTCGCCAGCGGAGCCGCGCGACACCTGCCTGCTCATCTGCCTGATACTCGCCAGCGGAGCCGCGCGACACCTGCCTGCTCATCTGCCTGATACTCGCCAGCGGAGCCGCGCGACACCTGCCTGCTCATCTGCCTGATACTCGCCAGCGGAGGGGCGCGACACCTGCCTGCTCATCTGCCTGATACTCGCCAGCGGAGCCGCGCGACACCTGCCTGCTCATCTGCCTGATACTCGCCAGCGGAGCCGCGCGACACCTGCCTGCTCATCTGCCTGATAAACGCCACTGAGCCGCGCGACACCTGCCTGCTCATCTGCCTGATACTCGCCAGCTGAGCCGCGCGACACCTACCTGCTCATCTGCCTGATAAACGCCAGCTGAGCCGCGCGACACCTGCCTGCTCATCTGCCTGATACTCGCCAGCTGAGCCGCGCGACACCTGCCTGCTCATCTGCCTGATACTCGCCAGCTGAGCCGCGCGACACCTGCTTGCTCATCTGCCTGATAAACGCCACTGAGCCGCGCGACACCTGCCTGCTCATCTGCCTGATACTCGCCAGCTGAGCCGCGCGACACCTACCTGCTCATCTGCCTGATAAACGCCAGCTGAGCCGCGCGACACCTGCCTGCTCATCTGCCTGATACTCGCCAGCTGAGCCGCGCGACACCTACCTGCTCATCTGCCTGATAAACGCCAGCTGAGCCGCGCGACACCTGCCTGCTCATCTGCCTGATACTCGCCAGCTGAGCCGCGCGACACCTACCTGCTCATCTGCCTGATAAACGCCAGCTGAGCCGCGCGACACCTGCCTGCTCATCTGCCTGATACTCGCCAGCTGAGCCGCGCGACACCTACCTGCTCATCTGCCTGATAAACGCCAGCTGAGCCGCGCGACACCTGCCTGCTCATCTGCCTGATACTCGCCAGCTGAGCCGCGCGACACCTGCCTGCTCATCTGCCTGATACTCGCCAGCTGAGCCGCGCGACACCTGCTTGCTCATCTGCCTGATAAACGCCACTGAGCCGCGCGACACCTGCCTGCTCATCTGCCTGATACTCGCCAGCTGAGCCGCGCGACACCTACCTGCTCATCTGCCTGATAAACGCCAGCTGAGCCGCGCGACACCTGCCTGCTCATCTGCCTGATACTCGCCAGCTGAGCCGCGCGACACCTACCTGCTCATCTGCCTGATAAACGCCAGCTGAGCCGCGCGACACCTGCCTGCTCATCTGCCTGATACTCGCCAGCTGAGCCGCGCGACACCTGCCTGCTCATCTGCCTGATACTCGCCAGCGGAGCCGCGCGACACCTGCCTGCTCATCTGCCTGATACTCGCCAGCGGAGCCGCGCGACATCTGCCTGCTCATCTGCCTGATACTCGCCAGCGGAGCCGCGCGACATCTGCCTGCTCATCTGCCTGATACTCGCCAGCGGAGCCGCGCGACACCTGCCTGCTCATCTGCCTGATACTCGCCAGCGGAGCCGCGCGACACCTGCCTGCTCATCTGCCTGATACACGCCAGCGGAGCCGCGCGACACCTGCCTGCTCATCTGCCTGATAAACGCCAGCTGAGCCGCGCGACACCTGCCTGCTCATCTGCCTGATACTCACCAGCTGAGCCGCGCGACACCTGCCTGCTCATCTGCCTGATAGTCACCAGTGGAGCCGCGCGACACCTGCCTGCTCATCTGCCTGATACTCGCCAGCGGAGCCGCGCGACACCTGCCTGCTCATCTGCCTGATACTCGCCAGCGGAGCCGCGCGACACCTGCCTGCTCATCTGCCTGATACTCGCCAGCGGAGCCGCGCGACACCTGCCTGCTCATCTGCCTGATACTCGCCAGCGGAGCCGCGCGACACCTGCTTGCTCATCTGCCTGATAAACGCCACTGAGCCGCACGACACCTGCCTGCTCATCTGCCTGATACTCGCCAGCTGAGCCGCGCGACACCTGCCTGCTCATCTGCCTGATACTCGCCAGCGGAGCCGCGCGACACCTGCCTGCTCATCTGCCTGATACTCGCCAGCGGAGCCGCGCGACACCTGCCTGCTCATCTGCCTGATACTCGCCAGCGGAGCCGCGCGACACCTGCCTGCTCATCTGCCTGATACTCGCCAGCGGAGCCGCGCGACACCTGCCTGCTCATCTGCCTGATACTCGCCAGCGGAGCCGCGCGACACCTGCCTGCTCATCTGCCTGATACTCGCCAGCGGAGCCGCGCGACACCTGCCTGCTCATCTGCCTGATACTCGCCAGCGGAGCCGCGCGACACCTGCCTGCTCATCTGCCTGATACTCGCCAGCGGAGCCGCGCGACACCTGCCTGCTCATCTGCCTGATACTCGCCAGCGGAGCCGCGCGACACCTGCCTGCTCATCTGCCTGATACTCGCCAGCGGAGCCGCGCGACACCTGCCTGCTCATCTGCCTGATACTCGCCAGCGGAGCCGCGCGACACCTGCCTGCTCATCTGCCTGATACTCGCCAGCGGAGCCGCGGGACACCTGCCTGCTCATCTGCCTGATACTCGCCAGCGGAGCCGCGCGACACCTGCCTGCTCATCTGCCTGATACTCGCCAGCGGAGCCGCGCGACACCTGCCTGCTCATCTGCCTGATACTCGCCAGCGGAGCCGCGCGACACCTGCCTGCTCATCTGCCTGATACTCGCCAGCTGAGCCGCGCGACACCTGCCTGCTCATCTGCCTGATACTCGCCAGCGGAGCCGCGCGACACCTGCCTGCTCATCTGCCTGATACTCACCAGTTGAGCCGCGCGACACCTGCCTGCTCATCTGCCTGATACTCGCCAGCTGAGCCGCGTGACACCTGCCTGCTCATGTGCCTGATACTCGCCAGCTGAGCCGCGCGACCCCTGCCTGCTCATCTGCCTGATACTCGCCTGCTGAGCCTCGATACTCCTGTCTGCTCATCTGCCTGATACTCGCCAGCGGAGCCGCGCGACACCTGGCTGCTCATCTGCCTGATACTCGCCAGCGGAGCCGCGCGACACCTGCCTGCTCATCTGCCTGATACTCGCCATCGGAGTCGCCCGACACGTGCCTGCTCATCTGCCTGATACTCGCCAGCGGAGCCGCGCGACACCTGCCTGCTCATCTGCCTGATACTCGCCAGCGGAGCCGCGCGACACCTGCCTGCTCATCTGCCTGATACTCGCCAGCGGAGCCGCGCGACACCTGCCTGCTCATCTGCCTGATACTCGCCAGCGGAGCCGCGCGACACCTGCTGCTCATCTGCCTGATACTCGCCAGCGGAGCCGCGCGACACCTGCCTGCTCATCTGCCTGATACTCGCCAGCTGAGCCGCGCGACACCTGCCTGCTCATCTGCCTGATAAACGCCAACTGAGCCGCGCGACACCTGCCTGCTGATCTGCCTGATACTCGCCAGCTGAGCCGCGCGACACCTGCCTGCTCATCTGCCTGATACTCACCAGTTGAGCCGCGCGACACCTGCCTGCTCATCTGCCTGATACTCGCCAGCGGAGCCGCGCGACACTGCCTGCTCATCTGCCTGATACTCGCCAGCGGAGCCGCGCGACACCTGCCTGCTCATCTGCCTGATACTCGCCAGCGGAGCCGCTCGACACCTGCCTGCTCATCTGCCTGATACTCGCCAGCTGAGCCGCGCGACACCTGCCTGCTCATCTGCCTGATAAACGCCAACTGAGCCGCGCGACACCTGCCTGCTCATCTGCCTGATACTCGCCAGCTGAGCCGCGCGACACCTGCCTGCTCATCTGCCTGATACTCACCAGTTGAGCCGCGCGACACCTGCCTGCTCATCTGCCTGATACTCGCCAGCGGAGCCGCGCGACACCTGCCTGCTCATCTGCCTGATACTCGCCAGCGGAGCCGCGCGACACCTGCCTGCTCATCTGCCTGATACTCGCCAGCGGAGCCGCGCGACACCTGCCTGCTCATCTGCCTGATACTCGCCAGCTGAGCCGCGCGACACCTGCCTGCTCATCTGCCTGATAAACGCCAACTGAGCCGCGCGACACCTGCCTGCTCATCTGCCTGATACTCGCCAGCTGAGCCGCGCGACACCTGCCTGCTCATCTGCCTGATACTCACCAGCTGAGCCGCGCGACACCTGCCTGCTCATCTGCCTGATAAACGCCAACTGAGCCGCGCGACACCTGCCTGCTCATCTGCCTGATACTCGCCAGCTGAGCCGCGCGACACCTGCCTGCTCATCTGCCTGATACTCACCAGTTGAGCCGCGCGACACCTGCCTGCTCATCTGCCTGATACTCGCCAGCGGAGCCGCGCGACACCTGCCTGCTCATCTGCCTGATACTCGCCAGCGGAGCCGCGCGACACCTGCCTGCTCATCTGCCTGATACTCGCCAACGGAGCCGCTCGACACCTGCCTGCTCATCTGCCTGATACTCGCCAGCTGAGCCGCGCGACACCTGCCTGCTCATCTGCCTGATAAACGCTAACTGAGCCGCGCGACACCTGCCTGCTCATCTGCCTGATACTCGCCAGCTGAGCCGCGCGACACCTGCCTGCTCATCTGCCTGATACTCACCAGTTGAGCCGCGCGACACCTGCCTGCTCATCTGCCTGATACTCGCCAGCGGAGCCGCGCGACACCTGCCTGCTCATCTGCCTGATACTCGCCAGCGGAGCCGCGCGACACCTGCCTGCTCATCTGCCTGATACTCGCCAGCGGAGCCGCGCGACACCTGCCTGCTCATCTGCCTGATACTCGCCAGCGGAGCCGCGCGACACCTGCCTGCTCATCTGCCTGATAAACGCCAACTGAGCCGCGCGACACCTGCCTGCTCATCTGCCTGATACTCGCCAGCTGAGCCGCGCGACACCTGCCTGCTCATCTGCCTGATACTCACCAGCTGAGCCGCACGACACCTGCCTGATCATCTGCCTGATACTCGCCAGCGGAGCCGCGCGACACCTGCCTGCTCATCTGCCTGATACTCGCCAGCGGAGCCGCGCGACACCTGCCTGCTCATCTGCCTGATACTCGCCAGCGGAGCCGCGCGACACCTGCCTGCTCATCTGCCTGATACTCGCCAGCGGAGCCGCGCGACACCTGCCTGCTCATCTGCCTGATACTCGCCAGCGGAGCCGCGCGACACCTGCCTGCTCATCTGCCTGATACTCGCCAGCGGAGCCGCGCGACACCTGCCTGCTCATCTGCCTGATACTCGCCAGCGGAGCCGCGCGACACCTGCCTGCTCATCTGCCTGATACTCGCCAGCGGAGCCGCGCGACACCTGCCTGCTCATCTGCCTGATACTCGCCAGCTGAGCCTCGATACTCCTGTCTGCTCATCTGCCTGATACTCGCCAGCGGAGCCGCGCGACACCTGCCTGCTCATCTGCCTGATACTCGCCAGCGGAGCCGCGCGACACCTGCCTGCTCATCTGCCTGATACTCGCCAGCGGAGCCGCGCGACACCTGCCTGCTCATCTGCCTGATACTCGCCAGCGGAGCCGCGCGACACCTGCCTGCTCATCTGCCTGATACTCGCCAGCGGAGCCGCGCGACACCTGCCTGCTCATCTGCCTGATACTCGCCAGCGGAGCCGCGCGACACCTGCCTGCTCATCTGCCTGATACTCGCCAGCGGAGCCGCGCGACACCTGCCTGCTCATCTGCCTGATACTCGCCAGCGGAGCCGCGCGACACCTGCCTGCTCATCTGCCTGATACTCGCCAGCGGAGCCGCGCGACACCTGCCTGCTCATCTGCCTGATACTCGCCAGCGGAGCCGCGCGACACCTGCCTGCTCATCTGCCTGATACTCGCCAACTGAGCCGCGCGACACCTGCCTGCTCATCTGCCTGATACTCGCCAGCGGAGCCGCGCGACACCTGCCTGCTCATCTGCCTGATACTCGCCAGCGGAGCCGCGCGACACCTGCCTGCTCATCTGCCTGATACTCGCCAGCGGAGCCGCGCGACACCTGCCTGCTCATCTGCCTGATACTCACCAGTTGAGCCGCGCGACACCTGCCTGCTCATCTGCCTGATACTCGCCAGCTGAGCCGCGCGACACCTGCCTGCTCATGTGCCTGATACTTGCCAGCTGAGCCGCGCGACACCTGCCTGCTCGTCTGCCTGATACTCACCAGCTGAGCCGCGCGACACCTGCCTGCTCATCTGCTTCATAATCTCCAGCTGTCCCCCGCGACACCTGCCTGCTCATCTGCCTGATACTCGCCCGCGGATCCGCGCGACACCTGCCTGCTCATCTGCCTCATACTCGCCAGCTGAGCCGCGCGACACCTGCCTGCTCATCTGCCTGATACTCGCCAGCGGAGCCGCGCGACACCTGCCTGCTCATCTGCCTGATACTCGCCAGCGGAGCCGCGCGACACCTGCCTGCTCATCTGCCTGATACTCGCCAGCTGAGCCGCGCGACACCTGCCTGCTCATCTGCCTGATACTCGCCAGGTGAGCCGCGCGACCCCTGCCTGCTCATCTGCCTGATATTCGCCAGCTGAGCCTGATACTCCTGCCTGCTCATCTGCTGCATAATCTCCAGCTGACTCCCGCTACATCTGCCTGCTCATCTGCCAGATACTCGCCAGCGGAGCCGCGTGACACCTGCCTGCTCATCTGCCTGATACTCGCCAGCTGAGCCGCGCGACACCTGCCTGCACATCTGCCTGATACTTGCCAGCGGAGCCGCGCGACACCTGCCTGCTCATCTGCCTGATACTCGCCAGCGGAGCCGCGCGACACCTGCCTGCTCATCTGCCTGATACTCGCCAGCGGAGCCGCGCGACACCTGCCTGCACATCTGCCTAATACTCGCCAGCGGAGCCGCGCGACACCTGCCTGCTCATCTGCCTGATACTCGCCAGCGGAGCCGCGCGACACCTGCCTCCTCATCTACCTGATACTCGCCATTGGAGCCGCGTGACACCTGCCTGCTCATCTGCATCATACTCGCCAGCGGAGCCGTGCGACACCTGCCTGCTCAACTGCCTGATACTCGCCAGCAGAGCCGCGCGACACCTGCCTGTTCATCTGCCTGATACTCGCCAGGTGAGCCGCGCGACCCCTGCCTGGTCATCTGCCTGATATTCGCCAGCTGAGCGTCGATACTAATGCCTGCTCATCTGCTTCATAATCTCCAGCTGACCCCCGGGACACCTGCCTGCTCATCTGCCTGATAATCGCCAGCTGAGCCCCGCGACACCTGCCTGCTCATCTGCCTGATACTCGCCAACGGAGCCCCGCGACACCTGTCTGCTTATCTGCTTGAGAATCGCCAGCTGAGCCCGGCGACACCTGCCTGCTCATCTGCTTGATAATCGCCAGCTGAGCCTCGATATTCCTGCCTGCTCATCTGCTTCCTAGTCTGCAGCTGACCCTCGTGACACCTGCCTGCTCATCTGCCTGATACTCGCCAGCTGACCTACGCGACACCTGCCTGCTCATCTGCCTGATAATCGCCAACTGAGCCGCGCGACACCTGCCTGCTCATCTGCTTCATAATCTCCAGCTGACCCCCACGACACCTGCCTGCTAAATTGCCTGATACTCGACAGCTGAGCCGCGTGACACCTGCCTGCTCATCTGCCTGATACTCGCCAGCGGAGCCCCCCGACACCTGCCTGCTCATCTGCCTAATACTCGCCAGCTGAGCCGCCCGACACCTGCCTGCTCATCTGCCTGATACTCGCCAGCTGAGCCGCCCGACACCTGCCTGCTCATCTGCCTGATACTCGCCAGCTGAGCCGCCCGACACCTGCCTGCTCATCTGCCTGATACTCGCCAGCTGAGCCGCGCGACACCTGCCTGCTCATCTGCCTGATACTCGCCAGCTGAGCCGCGCGACACCTGCCTGCTCATCTGCCTGATACTCGCCAGCTGAGCCGCGCGACACCTGCCTGCTCATCTGCCTGATACTCGCCAGCTGAGCCGCGCGACACCTGCCTGCTCATCTGCCTGATACTCGCCAGCTGAGCCGCGCGACACCTGCCTGCTCATCTGCCTGATACTCGCCAGCTGAGCCGCGCGACACCTGCCTGCTCATCTGCCTGATACTCGCCAGCTGAGCCGCGCGACACCTGCCTGCTCATCTGCCTGATACTCGCCAGCTGAGCCGCGTGACACCAGCCTGCTCATCTGCTTGATAATCGCCAGCTGCGCCGCGCGACACCTGCATGTTCATCTGCTTGATAATCGCCAGCTTAGCCGTGCGAAACCTGCCTGTTCATCTGCTTGACTGTGGCCAGCTGAGCCCCCCGATACCTGCCTGTTCATCTGCTTGATAATCTAAAACTGAACCGCGCGACACCTGCCTGCTCATCTGCTTGATATACGCCAGCTGAGCCGCGAGACACCTTCCTGCTCTTCTGCTTGACTGTGGTCAGCTGAGCCGCGTGACACCTGCCTGCTCATCTGCTTGATAATCGACAGCTGAGCCGCGTGACACCTGCCTGCTCATCTGCTTGATAATCGCCAACTGAACCGCGTGACACCTGCCTGTTCTTCTGCTTGACTGTGGCCAGCTGAGCCGTGTGACACCTGCCTGCTCATCTGCTTGATAATCGCCAGCTGAGCCGCACGACACCTGCCTGCTCATCTGCTTGATAATCGCCAAGTGAGTCGCGCGACACCTGCCTGCTCATCTGCTTGATAATCGACAGCTGAGCCCCGCGACACCTGCTTGCTCAACTGCTTGGTAATCGCCAGCTGAGCCGCGCGACACCTGCCTGCTCATCTGCTTGATAATTGACAGCTGAGCCGCGCGACACCTGTTTGCTCATCTTCTTAATAATCGACAGCTGAGACGGGTGACACCTGCCTGCTCATCTGCTTGATAATCGCCAGCTGAGACACGCGACACCTGCCTGTTCATCTGCTTCATAATCGCCAGCTGTGCCGTGCGACACCTGCCTGCTCATCTGCTTGATAATCGACAGCTGAAGAGCGCGACACCTGCCTGCTCATCTGCTTGATAATCGACAGGTGAGCCCCGCGACACCTGCCTGTTCATCTGCTTTATAATCGGAAACTGAGCCGCGCGACACCTGCCTGCTCATCTGCTTGATATACACCAGTTGAGGCGCGCGACACCTGCCTGATCATCTGCTTGATAATCGACAGTTGAGCCGCGCGACACCTGCCTGCTCATCTGCTTGATAATCGCCAGCTGAGCCGCGCGACCCCTGCCTGCTCATCTGCTTGATAATCGCCAGCTGAGCCCCGCGACACCTGCTTGCTCAACTGCTTGATAATCGCCAGCTGAGCCGCGCGACACCTGCCTGCTCATCTGCTTGATAATTGACAGCTGAGCCGCGCGACACCTGTTTGCTCATCTTCTTAATAATCGACAGCTGAGACGCGCGACACCTGCCTGCTCATCTGCTTGATAATCGCCAGCTGAGACACGCGACACCTGCCTGTTCATCTGCTTCATAATCGCCAGCTGAGCCGTGCGACACCTGCCTGCTCATCTGCTTGATAATCGACAGCTGAAGAGCGCGACACCTGCCTGCTCATCTGCTTGACAATCGACAGGTGAGCCCCGCGACACCTGCCTGTTCATCTGCTTTATAATCGGAAACTGAGCCGCGCGACACCTGCCTGCTCATCTGCTTGATATACACCAGTTGAGGCGCGCGACACCTGCCTGCTCATCTGCTTGATAATCGACAGTTGAGCCGCGCGACACCTGCCTGCTCATCTGCTTGATAATCGCCAGCTGAGACGCGCGACACCTGCCTGCTCATCTGCTTGATAATCGACAGCTGAAGAGCGCGACACCTGCCTGCTCATCTGCTTGACAATCGACAGGTGAGCCCCGCGACACCTGCCTGTTCATCTGCTTTATAATCGGAAACTGAGCCGCGCGACACCTGCCTGCTCATCTGCTTGATATACACCAGTTGAGGCGCGCGACACCTGCCTGCTCATCTGCCTGATACTCGCCAGCGGAGCCGCGCGACACCTGCCTGCTCATCTGCCTGATACTCGCCAGCGGAGCCGCGCGACACCTGCCTGCTCATCTGCCTGATACTCGCCAGCGGAGCCGCGCGACACCTGCCTGCTCATCTGCCTGATACTCGCCAGCGGAGCCGCGCGACACCTGCCTGCTCATCTGCCTGGTACTCGCCAGTTGAGCCGCGCGACACCTGCCTGCTCATCTGCCTGATACTCGCCAGCGGAGCCGCGCGACACCTGCCTGCTCATCTGCCTGATACTCGCCAGCGGAGCCGCGCGACACCTGCCTGCTCATCTGCCTGATACTCGCCAGCGGAGCCGCGCGACACCTGCCTGCTCATCTGCCTGATACTCGCCAGCGGAGCCGCGCGACACCTGCCTGCTCATCTGCCTGATACTCGCCAGCGGAGCCGCGCGACACCTGCCTGCTCATCTGCCTGATACTCGCCAGCGGAGCCGCGCGACACCTGCCTGCTCATCTGCCTGATACTCGCCAGCGGAGCCGCGCGACACCTGCCTGCTCATCTGCCTGATACTCGCCAGCGGAGCCGCGCGACACCTGCCTGCTCATCTGCCTGATACTCGCCAGCGGAGCCGCGCGACACCTGCCTGCTCATCTGCCTGATACTCGCCAGCGGAGCCGCGCGACACCTGCCTGCTCATCTGCCTGATACTCGCCAGCGGAGCCGCGCGACACCTGCCTGCTCATCTGCCTGATACTCGCCAGCTGAGCCGCGCGACACCTGCCTGCTCATCTGCCTGATACTCGCCAGCGGAGCCGCGCGACACCTGCCTGCTCATCTGCCTGATACTCGCCAGCGGAGCCGCGCGACACCTACCTGCTCATCTGCCTGATAAACGCCAGCTGAGCCGCCCGACACCTGCCTGCTCATCTGCCTGATACTCGCCAGCTGAGCCGCGCGACACCTGCCTGCTCATCTGCCTGATACTCGCCAGCGGAGCCGCGCGACACCTGCCTGCTCATCTGCCTGATACTCGCCAGCGGAGCCGCGCGACACCTGCCTGCTCATCTGCCTGATACTCGCCAGCGGAGCCGCGCGACATCTGCCTGCTCATCTGCCTGATACTCGCCAGCGGAGCCGCGCGACACCTGCCTGCTCATCTGCCTGATACTCGCCAGCTGAGCCGCGCGACACCTGCCTGCTCATCTGCCTGATAAACGCCAGCTGAGCCGCGCGACACCTGCCTGCTCATCTGCCTGATACTCGCCAGCTGAGCCGCGCGACACCTGCCTGCTCATCTGCCTGATACTCGCCAGCGGAGCCGCGCGACACCTGCCTGCTCATCTGCCTGATACTCGCCAGCGGAGCCGCGCGACACCTGCCTGCTCATCTGCCTGATACTCGCCAGCGGAGCCGCGCGACACCTGCCTGCTCATCTGCCTGATACTCGCCAGCTGAGCCGCGCGACATCTGCCTGCTCATCTGCCTGATACTCGCCAGCGGAGCCGCGCGACACCTGCCTGCTCATCTGCCTGATACTCGCCAGCTGAGCCGCGCGACACCTGCCTGCTCATCTGCCTGATAAACGCCAACTGAGCCGCGCGACACCTGCCTGCTCATCTGCCTGATACTCGCCAGCTGAGCCGCGCGACACCTGCCTGCTCATCTGCCTGATACTCACCAGTTGAGCCGCGCGACACCTGCCTGCTCATCTGCCTGATACTCGCCAGCGGAGCCGCGCGACATCTGCCTGCTCATCTGCCTGATACTCGCCAGCGGAGCCGCGCGACACCTGCCTGCTCATCTGCCTGATACTCGCCAGCGGAGCCGCGCGACAACTGCCTGCTCATCTGCCTGATACTCGCCAGCGGAGCCGCGCGACACCTGCCTGCTCATCTGCCTGATACTCGCCAGCGGAGCCGCGCGACACCTGCCTGCTCATCTGCCTGATAAACGCCAGCTGAGCCGCGCGACACCTGCCTGCTCATCTGCCTGATACTCGCCAGCTGAGCCGCGCGACACCTGCCTGCTCATCTGCCTGATACTCACCAGTTGAGCCGCGCGACACCTGCCTGCTCATCTGCCTGATACTCGCCAGCGGAGCCGCGCGACACCTGCCTGCTCATCTGCCTGATACTCGCCAGCGGAGCCGCGCGACACCTGCCTGCTCATCTGCCTGATACTCGCCAGCGGAGCCGCGCGACACCTGCCTGCTCATCTGCCTGATACTCGCCAGCGGAGCCGCGCGACACCTGCCTGCTCATCTGCCTGATACTCGCCAGCGGAGCCGCGCGACACCTGCCTGCTCATCTGCCTGATACTCGCCAGCTGAGCCGCGCGACACCTGCCTGCTCATCTGCCTGATAAACGCCACCTGAGCCGCGCGACACCTGCCTGCTCATCTGCCTGATACTCGCCAGCTGAGCCGCGCGACACCTGCCTGCTCATCTGCCTGATACTCACCAGTTGAGCCGCACGACACCTGCCTGCTCATCTGCCTGATACTCGCCAGCGGAGCCGCGCGACACCTGCCTGCTCATCTGCCTGATACTAGCCAGCGGAGCCGCGCGACACCTGCCTGCTCATCTGCCTGATACTCGCCAGCGGAGCCGCGCGACACCTGCCTGCTCATCTGCCTGATACTCGCCAGCGGAGCCGCGCGACACCTGCCTGCTCATCTGCCTGATACTCGCCAGCGGAACCGCGCGACACCTGCCTGCTCATCTGCCTGATACTCGCCAGCGGAGCCGCGCGACACCTGCCTGCTCATCTGCCTGATACTCGCCAGCGGAGCCGCGCGACACCTGCCTGCTCATCTGCCTGATACTCGCCAGCGGAGCCGCGCGACACCTGCCTGCTCATCTGCCTGATACTCGCCAGCGGAGCCGCGCGACACCTGCCTGCTCATCTGCCTGATACTCGCCAGCGGAGCCGCGCGACACCTGCCTGCTCATCTGCCTGATACTCGCCAGCGGAGCCGCGCGACACCTGCCTGCTCATCTGCCTGATACTCGCCAGCTGAGCCGCGCGACACCTGCCTGCTCATCTGCCTGATACTCGCCAGCGGAGCCGCGCGACATCTGCCTGCTCATCTGCCTGATACTCGCCAGCGGAGCCGCGCGACACCTACCTGCTCATCTGCCTGATAAACGCCAGCTGAGCCGCGCGACACCTGCCTGCTCATCTGCCTGATACTCGCCAGCGGAGCCGCGCGATATCTGCCTGCTCATCTGCCTGATACTCGCCAGCGGAGCCGCGCGACACCTGCCTGCTCATCTGCCTGATACTCGCCAGCGGAGCCGCGCGACATCTGCCTGCTCATCTGCCTGATACTCGCCAGCGGAGCCGCGCGACATCTGCCTGCTCATCTGCCTGATACTCGCCAGCGGAGCCGCGCGACACCTGCCTGCTCATCTGCCTGATAAACGCCAGCTGAGCCGCGCGACACCTGCCTGCTCATCTGCCTGATACTCGCCAGCTGAGCCGCGTGACACCTGCCTGCTCATCTGCCTGATACTCGCCAGCGGAGCCGCGCGACACCTGCCTGCTCATCTGCCTGATACTCGCCAGCGGAGCCGCGCGACATCTGCCTGCTCATCTGCCTGATACTCGCCAGCGGATCCGCGCGACATCTGCCTGCTCATCTGCCTGATACTCGCCAGCGGAGCCGCGCGACACCTGCCTGCTCATCTGCCTGATACTCGCCAGCTGAGCCGCGCGACACCTGCCTGCTAATCTGCCTGATAAACGCCAGCTGAGCCGCGCGACACCTGCCTGCTCATCTGCCTGATACTCGCCAGCTGAGCCGCGCGACACCTGCCTGCTCATCTGCCTGATACTCACCAGTTGAGCCGCGCGACACCTGCCTGCTCATCTGCCTGATACTCGCCAGCGGAGCCGCGCGACACCTGCCTGCTCATCTGCCTGATACTCGCCAGCGGAGCCGCGCGACACCTGCCTGCTCATCTGCCTGATACTCGCCAGCGGAGCCGCGCGACACCTGCCTGCTCATCTGCCTGATACTCGCCAGCGGAGCCGCGCGACACCTGTCTGCTCATCTGCCTGATACTCGCCAGCGGAGCCGCGCGACACCTGCCTGCTCATCTGCCTGATACTCGCCAGCGGAGCCGCGCGACACCTGTCTGCTCATCTGCCTGATACTCGCCAGCGGAGCCGCGCGACACCTGCCTGCTCATCTGCCTGATACTCGCCAGCTGAGCCGCGCGACACCTGCTTGCTCATCTGCCTGATAAACGCCACTGAGCCGCGCGACACCTGCCTGCTCATCTGCCTGATACTCGCCAGCTGAGCCGCGCGACACCTGCCTGCTCATCTGCCTGATACTCACCAGTTGAGCCGCGCGACACCTGCCTGCTCATCTGCCTGATACTCGCCAGCGGAGCCGCGCGACACCTGCCTGCTCATCTGCCTGATACTCGCCAGCGGAGCCGCGCGACACCTGCCTGCTCATCTGCCTGATACTCGCCAGCTGAGCCGCGCGACACCTGCCTGCTCATCTGCCTGATACTCGCCAGCGGAGCCGCGCGACATCTGCCTGCTCATCTGCCTGATACTCGCCAGCGGAGCCGCGCGACACCTACCTGCTCATCTGCCTGATAAACGCCAGCTGAGCCGCGCGACACCTGCCTGCTCATCTGCCTGATACTCGCCAGCGGAGCCGCGCGACACCTGCCTGCTCATCTGCCTGATACTCACCAGTTGAGCCGCGCGACACCTGCCTGCTCATCTGCCTGATACTCACCAGTTGAGCCGCGCGACTCCTGCCTGCTCATCTGCCTGATACTCGCCAGCGGAGCCGCGCGACACCTGCCTGCTCATCTGCCTGATACTCGCCAGCGGAGCCGCGCGACACCTGCCTGCTCATCTGCCTGATACTCGCCAGCAGAGCCGCGCGACACCTGCCTGCTCATCTGCCTGATACTCGCCAGCGGAGCCGCGCGACATCTGCCTGCTCATCTGCCTGATACTCGCCAGCGGAGCCGCGCGACACCTACCTGCTCATCTGCCTGATAAACGCCAGCTGAGCCGCGCGACACCTGCCTGCTCATCTGCCTGATACTCGCCAGCTGAGCCGCGCGACACCTGCCTGCTCATCTGCCTGATACTCGCCAGCGGAGCCGCGCCACACCTGCCTGCTCATCTGCCTGATACTCGCCAGCGGAGCCGCGCGACATCTGCCTGCTCATCTGCCTGATACTCGCCAGCGGAGCCGCGCGACATCTGCCTGCTCATCTGCCTGATACTCGCCAGCGGAGCCACGCGACACCTGCCTGCTCATCTGCCTGATACTCGCCAGCTGAGCCGCGCGACACCTGCCTGCTCATCTGCCTGATAAACGTCAGCTGAGCCGCGCGACACCTGCCTGCTCATCTGCCTGATACTCGCCAGCTGAGCCGCGCGACACCTGCCTGCTCATCTGCCTGATACTCACCAGTTGAGCCGCGCGACACCTGCCTGCTCATCTGCCTGATACTCGCCAGCGGAGCCTCGCGACAACTGCCTGCTCATCTGCCTGATACTCGCCAGCGGAGCCGCGCGACACCTGCCTGCTCATCTGCCTGATACTCGCCAGCGGAGCCGCGCGACACCTGCCTGCTCATCTGCCTGATACTCGCCAGCGGAGCCGCGCGACACCTGCCTGCTCATCTGCCTGATACTCGCCAGCGGAGCCGCGCGACACCTGCCTGCTCATCTGCCTGATAAACGCCAACTGAGCCGCGCGACACCTGCCTGCTCATCTGCCTGATACTCGCCAGCTGAGCCGCGCGACACCTGCCTGCTCATCTGCCTGATACTCACCAGTTGAGCCGCGCGACACCTGCCTGCTCATCTGCCTGATACTCGCCACGGAGCCGCGCGACACCTGCCTGCTCATCTGCCTGATACTCGCCAGCGGAGCCGCGCGACACCTGCCTGCTCATCTGCCTGATACTCGCCAGCGGAGCCGCGCGACACCTGCCTGCTCATCTGCCTGATACTCGCCAGCGGAGCCGCGCGACACCTGCCTGCTCATCTGCCTGATACTCGCCAGTTGAGCCGCGCGACACCTGCCTGCTCATCTGCCTGATACTCGCCAGCGGAGCCGCGCGACACCTGCCTGCTCATCTGCCTGATACTCGCCAGCGGAGCCGCGCGACACCTGCCTGCTCATCTGCCTGATACTCGCCAGCGGAGCCGCGCGACACCTGCCTGCTCATCTGCCTGATACTCGCCAGCGGAGCCGCGCGACACCTGCCTGCTCATCTGCCTGATACTCGCCAGCGGAGCCGCGCGACACCTGCCTGCTCATCTGCCTGATACTCGCCAGCTGAGCCGCGCGACACCTGCCTGCTCATCTGCCTGATACTCGCCAGTTGAGCCGCGCGACACCTGCCTGCTCATCTGCCTGATACTCGCCAGCTGAGCCGCGTGACACCTGCCTGCTCATGTGCCTGATACTCGCCAGCTGAGCCGCGCGACCCCTGCCTGCTCATCTGCCTGATACTCGCCAGCTGAGCCTCGATACTCCTGTCTGCTCATCTGCCTGATACTCGCCAGCGGAGCCGCGCGACACCTGGCTGCTCATCTGCCTGATACTCGCCAGCGGAGCCGCGCGACACCTGCCTGCTCATCTGCCTGATACTCGCCATCGGAGTCGCCCGACACGTGCCTGCTCATCTGCCTGATACTCGCCAGCGGAGCCGCGCGACACCTGCCTGCTCATCTGCCTGATACTCGCCAGCGGAGCCGCGCGACACCTGCCTGCTCATCTGCCTGATACTCGCCAGCGGAGCCGCGCGACACCTGCCTGCTCATCTGCCTGATACTCGCCAGCGGAGCCGCGCGACACCTGCCTGCTCATCTGCCTGATACTCGCCAGCGGAGCCGCGCGACACCTGCCTGCTCATCTGCCTGATACTCGCCAGCTGAGCCGCGCGACACCTGCCTGCTCATCTGCCTGATAAACGCCAACTGAGCCGCGCGACACCTGCCTGCTGATCTGCCTGATACTCGCCAGCTGAGCCGCGCGACACCTGCCTGCTCATCTGCCTGATACTCACCAGTTGAGCCGCGCGACACCTGCCTGCTCATCTGCCTGATACTCGCCAGCGGAGCCGCGCGACACCTGCCTGCTCATCTGCCTGATACTCGCCAGCGGAGCCGCGCGACACCTGCCTGCTCATCTGCCTGATACTCGCCAGCGGAGCCGCGCGACACCTGCCTGCTCATCTGCCTGATACTCGCCAGCGGAGCCGCGCGACACCTGCCTGCTCATCTGCCTGATACTCGCCAGCTGAGCCGCGCGACACCTGCCTGCTCATCTGCCTGATAAACGCCAACTGATCCGCGCGACACCTGCCTGCTCATCTGCCTGATACTCGCCAGCTGAGCCGCGTGACACCTGCCTGCTCATCTGCCTGATACTCACCAGTTGAGCCACGCGACACCTGCCTGCTCATCTGCCTGATACTCGCCAGCGGAGCCGCGCGACACCTGCCTGCTCATCTGCCTGATACTCGCCAGCGGAGCCGCGCGACACCTGCCTGCTCATCTGCCTGATACTCGCCAGCGGAGCCGCGCGACACCTGCCTGCTCATCTGCCTGATACTCGCCAGCTGAGCCGCGCGACACCTGCCTGCTCATCTGCCTGATAAACGCCAACTGAGCCGCGCGACACCTGCCTGCTCATCTGCCTGATACTCGCCAGCTGAGCCGCGCGACACCTGCCTGCTCATCTGCCTGATACTCACCAGCTGAGCCGCGCGACACCTGCCTGCTCATCTGCCTGATACTCGCCAGCGGAGCCTCGCGACACCTGCCTGCTCATCTGCCTGATACTCGCCAGCGGAGCCGCGCGACACCTGCCTGCTCATCTGCCTGATACTCGCCAGCGGAGCCGCGCGACACCTGCCTGCTCATCTGCCTGATACTCGCCAGCGGAGCCGCGCGACACCTGCCTGCTCATCTGCCTGATACTCGCCAGCGGAGCCGCGCGACACCTGCCTGCTCATCTGCCTTATACTCGCCAGCGGAGCCGCGCGACACCTGCCTGCTCATCTGTCTGATACTCGCCAGCGGAGCCGCGCGACACCTGCCTGCTCATCTGCCTGATACTCGCCAGCGGAGCCGCGCGACACCTGCCTGCTCATATGCCTGATACTCGCCAGCTGAGCCTCGATACTCCTGTCTGCTCATCTGCCTGATACTCGCCAGCGGAGCCGCGCGACACCTGGCTGCTCATCTGCCTGATACTCGCCAGCGGAGCCGCGCGACACGTGCCTGCTCATCTGCCTGATACTCGCCAGCGGAGTCGCCCGACAGGTGCCTGCTCATCTGCCTGATACTCGCCAGCGGAGCCGCGCGACACCTGCCTGCTCATCTGCCTGATACTCGCCAGCGGAGCCGCGCGACACCTGCCTGCTCATCTGCCTGATACTCGCCAGCGGAGCCGCGCGACACCTGCCTGCTCATCTGCCTGATACTCGCCAGCGGAGCCGCGCGACACCTGCCTGCTCATCTGCCTGATACTCGCCAACTGAGCCACGCGACACCTGCCTGCTCATCTGCCTGATACTCGCCAGCGGAGCCGCGCGACACCTGCCTGCTCATCTGCCTGATACTCGCCAGCGGAGCCGCGCGACACCTGCCTGCTCATCTGCCTGATACTCGCCAGCGGAGCCGCGCGACACCTGCCTGCTCATCTGCCTGATACTCACCAGTTGAGCCACGCGACACCTGCCTGCTTATCTGCCTGATACTCGCCAGCAGAGCCGCGTGACACCTGCCTGCTCATGTGCCTGATACTCGCCAGCTGAGCCGCGCGACACCTGCCTGCTCGTCTGCCTGATGCTCACCAGCTGAGCCGCGCGACACCTGCCTGCTCATCTGCCTGATCCTCGCCAGCGGAGCCGCGCGACACCTGCCTGCTCATCTGCCTGATACTCGCCAGCGGAGCCGCGTGACACCTGCCTGCTCATCTGCCTGATACTCGCCAGCGTAGCCGCGCGACACCTGCCTGCTCATCTGCCTGATACTCGCCAGCTGAGCCGCGCGACACCTGCCTGCTCATCTGCCTGATACTCGCCAGCTGAGCCACGCGACAACTGCCTGCTCATCTGCCTGATACTCACCAGTTGAGCCGCGCGACACCTGCCTGCTCATCTGCCTGATACTCGCCAGCTGAGCCGCGCGACACCTGCCTGCTCATCTGCCTGATACTCGCCAGCTGAGCTGCGCGACACCTGCCTGCTCATCTGCCTGATACTTGCCAGCGGAGCCGCGCGACACCTGCCTGCTCATCTGCCTGATACTCGCCAGCGGAGCCGCGTGACACCTGCCTGCTCATCTGCCTGATACTCGCCAACTGAGCCGCGCGACACCTGCCTGCTCATCTGCCTGATACTCACCAGCTGAGCCGAGCGACACCTGCCTGCTCATCTGCCTGATACTCGCCAGCGGAGCCGCGCGACACCTGCCTGCTCATCTGCCTGATACTCGCCAGCGGAGCCGCGCGACACCTGCCTGCTCATCTGCCTGATACTCGCCAGCGGAGCCGCGCGACACCTGCCTGCTCATCTGCCTGATACTCGCCAGCGGAGCCGCGCGACACCTGCCTGCTCATCTGCCTGATACTCGCCAGCGGAGCCGCGCGACACCTGCCTGCTCATCTGCCTGATACTCGCCAGCGGAGCCGCGCGACACCTGCCTGCTCATCTGCCTGATACTCGCCAGCTGAGCCGCGCGACACCTGCCTGCTCATCTGCCTGATAAACGCCAACTGAGCCGCGCGACACCTGCCTGCTCATCTGCCTGATACTCGCCAGCTGAGCCGCGCGACACCTGCCTGCTCATCTGCCTGATACTCACCAGTTGAGCCGCGCGACACCTGCCTGCTCATCTGCCTGATACTCGCCAGCGGAGCCGCGCGACACCTGCCTGCTCATCTGCCTGATACTCGCCAGCGGAGCCGCGCGACACCTGCCTGATCATCTGCCTGATACTCGCCAGCGGAGCCGCGCGACACCTGCCTGCTCATCTGCCTGATACTCGCCAGCTGAGCCGCGCGACACCTGCCTGCTCATCTGCCTGATAAACGCCAACTGAGCCGCGCGACACCTGCCTGCTCATCTGCCTGATACTCGCCAGCTGAGCCGCGCGACACCTGCCTGCTCATCTGCCTGAATCTCACCAGCTGAGCCGCGCGACACCTGCCTGCTCATCTGCCTGATACTCGCCAGCGGAGCCGCGCGACACCTGCCTGCTCATCTGCCTGATACTCGCCAGCGGAGCCGCGCGACACCTGCCTGCTCATCTGCCTGATACTCGCCAGCGGAGCCGCGCGACACCTGCCTGCTCATCTGCCTGATACTCGCCAGCGGAGCCGCGCGACACCTGCCTGCTCATCTGCCTGATACTCGCCAGCGGAGCCGCGCGACACCTGCCTGCTCATCTGCCTGATACTCGCCAGCGGAGCCGCGCGACACCTGCCTGCTCATCTGTCTGATACTCGCCAGCGGAGCCGCGCGACACCTGCCTGCTCATCTGCCTGATACTCGCCAGCGGAGCCACGCGACACCTGCCTGCTCATCTGCCTGATACTCGCCAGCTGAGCCTCGATACTCCTGTCTGCTCATCTGCCTGATACTCGCCAGCGGAGCCGCGCGACACCTGGCTGCTCATCTGCCTGATACTCGCCAGCGGAGCCGCGCGACACCTGCCTGCTCATCTGCCTGATACTCGCCAGCTGAGCCTCGATACTCCTGTCTGCTCATCTGCCTGATACTCGCCAGCGGAGCCGCGCGACACCTGCCTGCTCATCTGCCTGATACTCGCCAGCGGAGCCGCGCGACACCTGCCTGCTCATCTGCCTGATACTCGCCAGCGGAGCCGCGCGACACCTGCCTGCTCATCTGCCTGATACTCACCAGTTGAGCCACGCGACACCTGCCTGCTCATCTGCCTGATACTCGAGAGCTGAGCCGCGTGACACCTGCCTGCTCATGTGCCTGATACTCGCCAGCTGAGCCGCGCGACACCTGCCTGCTCGTCTGCCTGATGCTCACCAGCTGAGCCGCGCGACACCTGCCTGCTCATCTGCCTGATCCTCGCCAGCGGAGCCGCGCGACACCTGCCTGCTCGTCTGCCTGATACTCGCCAGCGGAGCCGCGTGACACCTGCCTGCTCGTCTGCCTGATACTCGCCAGCGTAGCCGCGCGACACCTGCCTGCTCATCTGCCTGATACTCGCCAGCGGAGCCGCGCGACACCTGCCTGCTCATCTGCCTGATAAACGCCAACTGAGCCGCGCGACACCTGCCTGCTCATCTGCCTGATACTCGCCAGCTGAGCCACGCGACAACTGCCTGCTCATCTGCCTGATACTCACCAGTTGAGCCGCGCGACACCTTCCTGCTCATCTGCCTGATACTCGCCAGCTGAGCCGCGCGACACCTGCCTGCTCATCTGCCTGATACTCGCCAGCTGAGCTGCGCGACACCTGCCTGCTCATCTGCCTGATACTTGCCAGCGGAGCCGGGCGACACCTGCCTGCTCATCTGCCTGATACTCGCCAGCGGAGCCGCGTGACACCTGCCTGCTCATCTGCCTGATACTCGCCAACTGAGCCGCGCGACACCTGCCTGCTCATCTGCCTGATACTCGCCAGCTGAGCCGAGCGACACCTGCCTGCTCATCTGCCTGATACTCGCCAGCGGAGCCGCGCGACACCTGCCTGCTCATCTGCCTGATACTCGCCAGCGGAGCCGCGCGACACCTGCCTGCTCATCTGCCTGATACTCGCCAGCGGAGCCGCGCGACACCTGCCTGCTCATCTGCCTGATACTCGCCAGCGGAGCCGCGCGACACCTGCCTGCTCATCTGCCTGATACTCACCAGCTGAGCCGCGCGACACCTGCCTGCTCATCTGCCTGATACTCGCCAGCGGAGCCGCGCGACACCTGCCTGCTCATCTGCCTGATACTCGCCAGCGGAGCCGCGCGACACCTACCTGCTCATCTGCCTGATAAACGCCAGCTGAGCCGCGCGACACCTGCCTGCTCATCTGCCTGATACTCGCCAGCTGAGCCGCGCGACACCTGCCTGCTCATCTGCCTGATACTCACCAGTTGAGCCGCGCGACACCTGCCTGCTCATCTGCCTGATACTCGCCAGCGGAGCCGCGCGACACCTGCCTGCTCATCTGCCTGATACTCGCCAGCGGAGCCGCGCGACACCTGCCTGCTCATCTGCCTGATACTCGCCAGCGGAGCCGCGCGACACCTGCCTGCTCATCTGCCTGATACTCGCCAGCGGAGCCACGCGACACCTGCCTGCTCATCTGCCTGATACTCGCCAGCGGAGCCGCGCGACACCTGCCTGCTCATCTGCCTGATACTCGCCAGCGGAGCCGCGCGACACCTGCCTGCTCATCTGCCTGATACTCGCCAGCTGAGCCGCGCGACACCTGCTTGCTCATCTGCCTGATAAACGCCACTGAGCCGCGCGACACCTGCCTGCTCATCTGCCTGATACTCGCCAGCTGAGCCGCGCGACACCTACCTGCTCATCTGCCTGATAAACGCCAGCTGAGCCGCGCGACACCTGCCTGCTCATCTGCCTGATACTCGCCAGCTGAGCCGCGCGACACCTACCTGCTCATCTGCCTGATAAACGCCAGCTGAGCCGCGCGACACCTGCCTGCTCATCTGCCTGATACTCGCCAGCTGAGCCGCGCGACACCTGCCTGCTCATCTGCCTGATACTCACCAGTTGAGCCACGCGACACCTGCCTGCTTATCTGCCTGATACTCGCCAGCAGAGCCGCGTGACACCTGCCTGCTCATGTGCCTGATACTCGCCAGCTGAGCCGCGCGACACCTGCCTGCTCGTCTGCCTGATGCTCACCAGCTGAGCCGCGCGACACCTGCCTGCTCATCTGCCTGATCCTCGCCAGCGGAGCCGCGCGACACCTGCCTGCTCATCTGCCTGATACTCGCCAGCGGAGCCGCGTGACACCTGCCTGCTCATCTGCCTGATACTCGCCAGCGTAGCCGCGCGACACCTGCCTGCTCATCTGCCTGATACTCGCCAGCTGAGCCGCGCGACACCTGCCTGCTCATCTGCCTGATACTCGCCAGCTGAGCCACGCGACAACTGCCTGCTCATCTGCCTGATACTCACCAGTTGAGCCGCGCGACACCTGCCTGCTCATCTGCCTGATACTCGCCAGCTGAGCCGCGCGACACCTGCCTGCTCATCTGCCTGATACTCGCCAGCTGAGCTGCGCGACACCTGCCTGCTCATCTGCCTGATACTTGCCAGCGGAGCCGCGCGACAGCTGCCTGCTCATCTGCCTGATACTCGCCAGCGGAGCCGCGTGACACCTGCCTGCTCATCTGCCTGATACTCGCCAACTGAGCCGCGCGACACCTGCCTGCTCATCTGCCTGATACTCACCAGCTGAGCCGAGCGACACCTGCCTGCTCATCTGCCTGATACTCGCCAGCGGAGCCGCGCGACACCTGCCTGCTCATCTGCCTGATACTCGCCAGCGGAGCCGCGCGACACCTGCCTGCTCATCTGCCTGATACTCGCCAGCGGAGCCGCGCGACACCTGCCTGCTCATCTGCCTGATACTCGCCAGCGGAGCCGCGCGACACCTGCCTGCTCATCTGCCTGATACTCGCCAGCGGAGCCGCGCGACACCTGCCTGCTCATCTGCCTGATACTCGCCAGCGGAGCCGCGCGACACCTGCCTGCTCATCTGCCTGATACTCGCCAGCTGAGCCGCGCGACACCTGCCTGCTCATCTGCCTGATAAACGCCAACTGAGCCGCGCGACACCTGCCTGCTCATCTGCCTGATACTCGCCAGCTGAGCCGCGCGACACCTGCCTGCTCATCTGCCTGATACTCACCAGTTGAGCCGCGCGACACCTGCCTGCTCATCTGCCTGATACTCGCCAGCGGAGCCGCGCGACACCTGCCTGCTCATCTGCCTGATACTCGCCAGCGGAGCCGCGCGACACCTGCCTGATCATCTGCCTGATACTCGCCAGCGGAGCCGCGCGACACCTGCCTGCTCATCTGCCTGATACTCGCCAGCTGAGCCGCGCGACACCTGCCTGCTCATCTGCCTGATAAACGCCAACTGAGCCGCGCGACACCTGCCTGCTCATCTGCCTGATACTCGCCAGCTGAGCCGCGCGACACCTGCCTGCTCATCTGCCTGAATCTCACCAGCTGAGCCGCGCGACACCTGCCTGCTCATCTGCCTGATACTCGCCAGCGGAGCCGCGCGACACCTGCCTGCTCATCTGCCTGATACTCGCCAGCGGAGCCGCGCGACACCTGCCTGCTCATCTGCCTGATACTCGCCAGCGGAGCCGCGCGACACCTGCCTGCTCATCTGCCTGATACTCGCCAGCGGAGCCGCGCGACACCTGCCTGCTCATCTGCCTGATACTCGCCAGCGGAGCCGCGCGACACCTGCCTGCTCATCTGCCTGATACTCGCCAGCGGAGCCGCGCGACACCTGCCTGCTCATCTGTCTGATACTCGCCAGCGGAGCCGCGCGACACCTGCCTGCTCATCTGCCTGATACTCGCCAGCGGAGCCACGCGACACCTGCCTGCTCATCTGCCTGATACTCGCCAGCTGAGCCTCGATACTCCTGTCTGCTCATCTGCCTGATACTCGCCAGCGGAGCCGCGCGACACCTGGCTGCTCATCTGCCTGATACTCGCCAGCGGAGCCGCGCGACACCTGCCTGCTCATCTGCCTGATACTCGCCAGCTGAGCCTCGATACTCCTGTCTGCTCATCTGCCTGATACTCGCCAGCGGAGCCGCGCGACACCTGCCTGCTCATCTGCCTGATACTCGCCAGCGGAGCCGCGCGACACCTGCCTGCTCATCTGCCTGATACTCGCCAGCGGAGCCGCGCGACACCTGCCTGCTCATCTGCCTGATACTCACCAGTTGAGCCACGCGACACCTGCCTGCTCATCTGCCTGATACTCGAGAGCTGAGCCGCGTGACACCTGCCTGCTCATGTGCCTGATACTCGCCAGCTGAGCCGCGCGACACCTGCCTGCTCGTCTGCCTGATGCTCACCAGCTGAGCCGCGCGACACCTGCCTGCTCATCTGCCTGATCCTCGCCAGCGGAGCCGCGCGACACCTGCCTGCTCGTCTGCCTGATACTCGCCAGCGGAGCCGCGTGACACCTGCCTGCTCGTCTGCCTGATACTCGCCAGCGTAGCCGCGCGACACCTGCCTGCTCATCTGCCTGATACTCGCCAGCGGAGCCGCGCGACACCTGCCTGCTCATCTGCCTGATAAACGCCAACTGAGCCGCGCGACACCTGCCTGCTCATCTGCCTGATACTCGCCAGCTGAGCCACGCGACAACTGCCTGCTCATCTGCCTGATACTCACCAGTTGAGCCGCGCGACACCTTCCTGCTCATCTGCCTGATACTCGCCAGCTGAGCCGCGCGACACCTGCCTGCTCATCTGCCTGATACTCGCCAGCTGAGCTGCGCGACACCTGCCTGCTCATCTGCCTGATACTTGCCAGCGGAGCCGGGCGACACCTGCCTGCTCATCTGCCTGATACTCGCCAGCGGAGCCGCGTGACACCTGCCTGCTCATCTGCCTGATACTCGCCAACTGAGCCGCGCGACACCTGCCTGCTCATCTGCCTGATACTCGCCAGCTGAGCCGAGCGACACCTGCCTGCTCATCTGCCTGATACTCGCCAGCGGAGCCGCGCGACACCTGCCTGCTCATCTGCCTGATACTCGCCAGCGGAGCCGCGCGACACCTGCCTGCTCATCTGCCTGATACTCGCCAGCGGAGCCGCGCGACACCTGCCTGCTCATCTGCCTGATACTCGCCAGCGGAGCCGCGCGACACCTGCCTGCTCATCTGCCTGATACTCGCCAGCTGAGCCGCGCGACACCTGCCTGCTCATCTGCCTGATAAACGCCAACTGAGCCGCGCGACACCTGCCTGCTCATCTGCCTGATACTCGCCAGCTGAGCCGCGCGACACCTGCCTGCTCATCTGCCTGATACTCACCAGTTGAGCCGCGCGACACCTGCCTGCTCATCTGCCTGATACTCGCCAGCGGAGCCGCGCGACACCTGCCTGCTCATCTGCCTGATACTCGCCAGCGGAGCCGCGCGACACCTGCCTGCTCATCTGCCTGATACTCACCAGCTGAGCCGCGCGACACCTGCCTGCTCATCTGCCTGATACTCGCCAGTGGAGCCGCGCGACACCTGCCTGCTCATCTGCCTGATACTCGCCAGCGGAGCCGCGCGACACCTACCTGCTCATCTGCCTGATAAACGCCAGCTGAGCCGCGCGACACCTGCCTGCTCATCTGCCTGATACTCGCCAGCTGAGCCGCGCGACACCTGCCTGCTCATCTGCCTGATACTCACCAGTTGAGCCGCGCGACACCTGCCTGCTCATCTGCCTGATACTCGCCAGCGGAGCCGCGCGACACCTGCCTGCTCATCTGCCTGATACTCGCCAGCGGAGCCGCGCGACACCTGCCTGCTCATCTGCCTGATACTCGCCAGCGGAGCCGCGCGACACCTGCCTGCTCATCTGCCTGATACTCGCCAGCGGAGCCACGCGACACCTGCCTGCTCATCTGCCTGATACTCGCCAGCGGAGCCGCGCGACACCTGCCTGCTCATCTGCCTGATACTCGCCAGCGGAGCCGCGCGACACCTGCCTGCTCATCTGCCTGATACTCGCCAGCTGAGCCGCGCGACACCTGCTTGCTCATCTGCCTGATAAACGCCACTGAGCCGCGCGACACCTGCCTGCTCATCTGCCTGATACTCGCCAGCTGAGCCGCGCGACACCTACCTGCTCATCTGCCTGATAAACGCCAGCTGAGCCGCGCGACACCTGCCTGCTCATCTGCCTGATACTCGCCAGCTGAGCCGCGCGACACCTACCTGCTCATCTGCCTGATAAACGCCAGCTGAGCCGCGCGACACCTGCCTGCTCATCTGCCTGATACTCGCCAGCTGAGCCGCGCGACACCTGCCTGCTCATCTGCCTGATACTCGCCAGCGGAGCCGCGCGACACCTGCCTGCTCATCTGCCTGATACTCGCCAGCGGAGCCGCGCGACATCTGCCTGCTCATCTGCCTGATACTCGCCAGCGGAGCCGCGCGACACCTGCCTGCTCATCTGCCTGATACTCGCCAGCGGAGCCGCGCGACACCTGCCTGCTCATCTGCCTGATACTCGCCAGCTGAGCCGCGCGACACCTGCCTGCTCATCTGCCTGATAAACGCCAGCTGAGCCGCGCGACACCTGCCTGCTCATCTGCCTGATACTCGCCAGCTGAGCCGCGCGACACCTGCCTGCTCATCTGCCTGATACTCACCAGTTGAGCCGCGCGACACCTGCCTGCTCATCTGCCTGATACTCGCCAGCGGAGCCGCGCGACACCTGCCTGCTCATCTGCCTGATACTCGCCAGCGGAGCCGCGCGACACCTGCCTGCTCATCTGCCTGATACTCGCCAGCGGAGCCGCGCGACACCTGCCTGCTCATCTGCCTGATACTCGCCAGCGGAGCCGCGCGACACCTGCTTGCTCATCTGCCTGATAAACGCCACTGAGCCGCGCGACACCTGCCTGCTCATCTGCCTGATACTCGCCAGCTGAGCCGCGCGACACCTGCCTGCTCATCTGCCTGATACTCACCAGTTGAGCCGCGCGACACCTGCCTGCTCATCTGCCTGATACTCGCCAGCGGAGCAGCGCGACACCTGCCTGCTCATCTGCCTGATACTCGCCAGCGGAGCCGCGCGACACCTGCCTGCTCATCTGCCTGATACTCGCCAGCGGAGCCGCGCGACACCTGCCTGCTCATCTGCCTGATACTCGCCAGCGGAGCCGCGCGACACCTGCCTGCTCATCTGCCTGATACTCGCCAGCGGAGCCGCGCGACACCTGCCTGCTCATCTGCCTGATACTCGCCAGCGGAGCCGCGCGACACCTGCCTGCTCATCTGCCTGATACTCGCCAGCGGAGCCGCGCGACACCTGCCTGCTCATCTGCCTGATACTCGCCAGCGGAGCCGCGCGACACCTGCCTGCTCATCTGCCTGATACTCGCCAGCGGAGCCTCGATACTCCTGTCTGCTCATCTGCCTGATACTCGCCAGCGGAGCCGCGCGACACCTGGCTGCTCATCTGCCTGATACTCGCCAGCGGAGCCGCGCGACACCTGCCTGCTCATCTGCCTGATACTCGCCAGCTGAGCCTCGATACTCCTGTCTGCTCATCTGCCTGATACTCGCCAGCGGAGCCGCGCGACACCTGCCTGCTCATCTGCCTGATACTCGCCAGCGGAGCCGCGCGACACCTGCCTGCTCATCTGCCTGATACTCGCCAGCGGAGCCGCGCGACACCTGCCTGCTCATCTGCCTGATACTCACCAGTTGAGCCACGCGACACCTGCCTGCTCATCTGCCTGATACTCGAGAGCTGAGCCGCGTGACACCTGCCTGCTCATGTGCCTGATACTCGCCAGCTGAGCCGCGCGACACCTGCCTGCTCGTCTGCCTGATGCTCACCAGCTGAGCCGCGCGACACCTGCCTGCTCATCTGCCTGATCCTCGCCAGCGGAGCCGCGCGACACCTGCCTGCTCGTCTGCCTGATACTCGCCAGCGGAGCCGCGTGACACCTGCCTGCTCGTCTGCCTGATACTCGCCAGCGTAGCCGCGCGACACCTGCCTGCTCATCTGCCTGATACTCGCCAGCGGAGCCGCGCGACACCTGCCTGCTCATCTGCCTGATACTCGCCAGCTGAGCCACGCGACAACTGCCTGCTCATCTGCCTGATACTCACCAGTTGAGCCGCGCGACACCTTCCTGCTCATCTGCCTGATACTCGCCAGCTGAGCCGCGCGACACCTGCCTGCTCATCTGCCTGATACTCGCCAGCTGAGCTGCGCGACACCTGCCTGCTCATCTGCCTGATACTTGCCAGCGGAGCCGGGCGACACCTGCCTGCTCATCTGCCTGATACTCGCCAGCGGAGCCGCGTGACACCTGCCTGCTCATCTGCCTGATACTCGCCAACTGAGCCGCGCGACACCTGCCTGCTCATCTGCCTGATACTCGCCAGCTGAGCCGAGCGACACCTGCCTGCTCATCTGCCTGATACTCGCCAGCGGAGCCGCGCGACACCTGCCTGCTCATCTGCCTGATACTCGCCAGCGGAGCCGCGCGACACCTGCCTGCTCATCTGCCTGATACTCGCCAGCGGAGCCGCGCGACACCTGCCTGCTCATCTGCCTGATACTCGCCAGCGGAGCCGCGCGACACCTGCCTGCTCATCTGCCTGATACTCGCCAGCTGAGCCGCGCGACACCTGCCTGCTCATCTGCCTGATAAACGCCAACTGAGCCGCGCGACACCTGCCTGCTCATCTGCCTGATACTCGCCAGCTGAGCCGCGCGACACCTGCCTGCTCATCTGCCTGATACTCACCAGTTGAGCCGCGCGACACCTGCCTGCTCATCTGCCTGATACTCGCCAGCGGAGCCGCGCGACACCTGCCTGCTCATCTGCCTGATACTCGCCAGCGGAGCCGCGCGACACCTGCCTGCTCATCTGCCTGATACTCGCCAGCGGAGCCGCGCGACACCTGCCTGCTCATCTGCCTGATACTCACCAGCTGAGCCGCGCGACACCTGCCTGCTCATCTGCCTGATACTCGCCAGCGGAGCCGCGCGACACCTGCCTGCTCATCTGCCTGATACTCGCCAGCGGAGCCGCGCGACACCTACCTGCTCATCTGCCTGATAAACGCCAGCTGAGCCGCGCGACACCTGCCTGCTCATCTGCCTGATACTCGCCAGCTGAGCCGCGCGACACCTGCCTGCTCATCTGCCTGATACTCACCAGTTGAGCCGCGCGACACCTGCCTGCTCATCTGCCTGATACTCGCCAGCGGAGCCGCGCGACACCTGCCTGCTCATCTGCCTGATACTCGCCAGCGGAGCCGCGCGACACCTGCCTGCTCATCTGCCTGATACTCGCCAGCGGAGCCGCGCGACACCTGCCTGCTCATCTGCCTGATACTCGCCAGCGGAGCCACGCGACACCTGCCTGCTCATCTGCCTGATACTCGCCAGCGGAGCCGCGCGACACCTGCCTGCTCATCTGCCTGATACTCGCCAGCGGAGCCGCGCGACACCTGCCTGCTCATCTGCCTGATACTCGCCAGCTGAGCCGCGCGACACCTGCCTGCTCATCTGCCTGATACTCGCCAGCTGAGCCGCGCGACACCTGCTTGCTCATCTGCCTGATAAACGCCACTGAGCCGCGCGACACCTGCCTGCTCATCTGCCTGATAAACGCCAGCTGAGCCGCGCGACACCTACCTGCTCATCTGCCTGATAAACGCCAGCTGAGCCGCGCGACACCTGCCTGCTCATCTGCCTGATACTCGCCGGCGGAGCCGCGCGACACCTGCCTGCTCATCTGCCTGATACTCGCCGGCGGAGCCGCGCGACACCTGCCTGCTCATCTGCCTGATACTCGCCAGCGGAGCCGCGCGACACCTGCCTGCTCATCTGCCTGATACTCGCCAGCGGAGCCGCGCGACACCTGCCTGCTCATCTGCCTGATACTCGCCAGCTGAGCCGCGCGACACCTGCCTGCTCATCTGCCTGATAGTCGCAGGCGGAGCCCCGCGACACCTGCCTGCTCATCTGCCTGATACTCGCCGGCGGAGCCGCGCGACACCTGCCTGCTCATCTGCCTGATACTCGCCGGCGGAGCCGCGCGACACCTGCCTGCTCATCTGCCTGATACTCGCCGGCGGAGCCGCGCGACACCTGCCTGCTCATCTGCCTGATACTCGCCAGCGGAGCCGCGCGACACCTGCCTGCTCATCTGCCTGATACTCGCCAGCGGAGCCGCGCGACACCTGCCTGCTCATCTGCCTGATACTCGCCAGCGGAGCCGCGCGACACCTGCCTGCTCATCTGCCTGATACTCGCCAGCGGAGCCGCGCGACACCTGCCTGCTCATCTGCCTGATACTCGCCAGCGGAGCCGCGCGACACCTGCCTGCTCATCTGCCTGATACTCGCCAGCGGAGCCGCGCGACACCTGCCTGCTCATCTGCCTGATACTCGCCAGCGGAGCCGCGCGACACCTGCCTGCTCATCTGCCTGATACTCGCCAGCGGAGCCGCGCGACACCTGCCTGCTCATCTGCCTGATACTCGCCAGCGGAGCCGCGCGACACCTGCCTGCTCATCTGCCTGATACTCGCCAGCGGAGCCGCGCGACACCTGCCTGCTCATCTGCCTGATACTCGCCAGCGGAGCCGCGCGACACCTGCCTGCTCATCTGCCTGATACTCGCCAGCGGAGCCGCGCGACACCTGCCTGCTCATCTGCCTGATACTCGCCAGCGGAGCCGCGCGACACCTGCCTGCTCATCTGCCTGATACTCGCCAGCGGAGCCGCGCGACACCTGCCTGCTCATCTGCCTGATACTCGCCAGCGGAGCCGCGCGACACCTGCCTGCTCATCTGCCTGATACTCGCCAGCGGAGCCGCGCGACACCTGCCTGCTCATCTGCCTGATACTCGCCAGCGGAGCCGCGCGACACCTGCCTGCTCATCTGCCTGATACTCGCCAGCGGAGCCGCGCGACACCTGCCTGCTCATCTGCCTGATACTCGCCAGCGGAGCCGCGCGACACCTGCCTGCTCATCTGCCTGATACTCGCCAGCGGAGCCGCGCGACACCTGCCTGCTCATCTGCCTGATACTCGCCAGCGGAGCCGCGCGACACCTGCCTGCTCATCTGCCTGATACTCGCCAGCGGAGCCGCGCGACACCTGCCTGCTCATCTGCCTGATACTCGCCAGCGGAGCCGCGCGACACCTGCCTGCTCATCTGCCTGATACTCGCCAGCGGAGCCGCGCGACACCTGCCTGCTCATCTGCCTGATACTCGCCAGCGGAGCCGCGCGACACCTGCCTGCTCATCTGCCTGATACTCGCCAGCGGAGCCGCGCGACACCTGCCTGCTCATCTGCCTGATACTCGCCAGCGGAGCCGCGCGACACCTGCCTGCTCATCTGCCTGATACTCGCCAGCGGAGCCGCGCGACACCTGCCTGCTCATCTGCCTGATACTCGCCGGCTGAGCCGCGCGACACCTGCCTGCTCATCTGCCTGATAGTCGCAGGCGGAGCCCCGCGACACCTGCCTGCTCATCTGCCTGATACTCGCCGGCGGAGCCGCGCGACACCTGCCTGCTCATCTGCCTGATACTCGCCAGCGGAGCCGCGCGACACCTGCCTGCTCATCTGCCTGATACTCGCCAGCGGAGCCGCGCGACACCTGCGTGCTCATCTGCCTGATACTCGCCAGCGGAGCCGCGCGACACCTGCCTGCTCATCTGCCTGATACTCGCCAGCGGAGCCGCGCGACACCTGCCTGCTCATCTGCCTGATACTCGCCAGCGGAGCCGCGCGACACCTGCCTGCTCATCTGCCTGATACTCGCCAGCGGAGCCGCGCGACACCTGCCTGCTCATCTGCCTGATACTCGCCAGCGGAGCCGCGCGACACCTGCCTGCTCATCTGCCTGATACTCGCCAGCGGAGCCGCGCGACACCTGCCTGCTCATCTGCCTGATACTCGCCAGCGGAGCCGCGCGACACCTGCCTGCTCATCTGCCTGATACTCGCCAGCGGAGCCGCGCGACACCTGCCTGCTCATCTGCCTGATACTCGCCAGCGGAGCCGCGCGACACCTGCCTGCTCATCTGCCTGATACTCGCCAGCGGAGCCGCGCGACACCTGCCTGCTCATCTGCCTGATAGTCGCAGGCGGAGCCCCGCGACACCTGCCTGCTCATCTGCCTGATACTCGCCGGCGGAGCCGCGCGACACCTGCCTGCTCATCTGCCTGATACTCGCCAGCGGAGCCGCGCGACACCTGCCTGCTCATCTGCCTGATACTCGCCAGCGGAGCCGCGCGACACCTGCCTGCTCATCTGCCTGATACTCGCCGGCGGAGCCGCGCGACACCTGCCTGCTCATCTGCCTGATACTCGCCGGCGGAGCCGCGCGACACCTGCCTGCTCATCTGCCTGATACTCGCCGGCGGAGCCGCGCGACACCTGCCTGCTCATCTGCCTGATACTCGCCAGCGGAGCCGCGCGACACCTGCCTGCTCATCTGCCTGATACTCGCCAGCGGAGCCGCGCGACACCTGCCTGCTCATCTGCCTGATAGTCGCAGGCGGAGCCCCGCGACACCTGCCTGCTCATCTGCCTGATACTCGCCGGCGGAGCCGCGCGACACCTGCCTGCTCATCTGCCTGATACTCGCCAGCGGAGCCGCGCGACACCTGCCTGCTCATCTGCCTGATACTCGCCAGCGGAGCCGCGCGACACCTGCCTGCTCATCTGCCTGATACTCGCCGGCGGAGCCGCGCGACACCTGCCTGCTCATCTGCCTGATACTCGCCGGCGGAGCCGCGCGACACCTGCCTGCTCATCTGCCTGATACTCGCCAGCGGAGCCGCGCGACACCTGCCTGCTCATCTGCCTGATACTCGCCAGCGGAGCCGCGCGACACCTGCCTGCTCATCTGCCTGATACTCGCCAGCGGAGCCGCGCGACACCTGCCTGCTCATCTGCCTGATACTCGCCAGCGGAGCCGCGCGACACCTGCCTGCTCATCTGCCTGATACTCGCCAGCGGAGCCGCGCGACACCTGCCTGCTCATCTGCCTGATACTCGCCAGCGGAGCCGCGCGACACCTGCCTGCTCATCTGCCTGATACTCGCCAGCTGAGCCGCGCGACACCTGCCTGCTCATCTGCCTGATACTCGCCAGCGGAGCCGCGCGACACCTGCCTGCTCATCTGCCTGATACTCGCCAGCGGAGCCTCGCGACACCTGCCTGCTCATCTGCCTGATACTCGCCAGCGGAGCCGCGCGACACCTGCCTGCTCATCTGCCTGATACTCGCCAGCGGAGCCGCGCGACACCTGCCTGCTCATCTGCCTGATACTCGCCAGCGGAGCCGCGCGACACCTGCCTGCTCATCTGCCTGATACTCGCCGGCGGAGCCGCGCCACACCTGCCTGCTCATCTGCCTGATAGTCGCAGGCGGAGCCCCGCGACACCTGCCTGCTCATCTGCCTGATACTCGCCGGCGGAGCCGCGCGACACCTGCCTGCTCATCTGCCTGATACTCGCCGGCGGAGCCGCGCGACACCTGCCTGCTCATCTGCCTGATACTCGCCGGCGGAGCCGCGCGACACCTGCCTGCTCATCTGCCTGATACTCGCCGGCGGAGCCGCGCGACACCTGCCTGCTCATCTGCCTGATACTCGCCGGCGGAGCCGCGCGACACCTGCCTGCTCATCTGCCTGATACTCGCCGGCGGAGCCGCGCGACACCTGCCTGCTCATCTGCCTGATACTCGCCGGCGGAGCCGCGCGACACCTGCCTGCTCATCTGCCTGATACTCGCCGGCGGAGCCGCGCGACACCTGCCTGCTCATCTGCCTGATACTCGCCAGCGGAGCCGCGCGACACCTGCCTGCTCATCTGCCTGATACTCGCCAGCGGAGCCGCGCGACACCTGCCTGCTCATCTGCCTGATACTCGCCAGCGGAGCCGCGCGACACCTGCCTGCTCATCTGCCTGATACTCGCCAGCGGAGCCGCGCGACACCTGCCTGCTCATCTGCCTGATACTCGCCAGCGGAGCCGCGCGACACCTGCCTGCTCATCTGCCTGATACTCGCCAGCGGAGCCGCGCGACACCTGCCTGCTCATCTGCCTGATACTCGCCAGCGGAGCCGCGCGACACCTGCCTGCTCATCTGCCTGATACTCGCCAGCGGAGCCGCGCGACACCTGCCTGCTCATCTGCCTGATACTCGCCAGCGGAGCCGCGCGACACCTGCCTGCTCATCTGCCTGATACTCGCCAGCGGAGCCGCGCGACACCTGCCTGCTCATCTGCCTGATACTCGCCAGCGGAGCCGCGCGACACCTGCCTGCTCATCTGCCTGATACTCGCCAGCGGAGCCGCGCGACACCTGCCTGCTCATCTGCCTGATACTCGCCAGCGGAGCCGCGCGACACCTGCCTGCTCATCTGCCTGATACTCGCCAGCGGAGCCGCGCGACACCTGCCTGCTCATCTGCCTGATACTCGCCAGCGGAGCCGCGCGACACCTGCCTGCTCATCTGCCTGATACTCGCCAGCGGAGCCGCGCGACACCTGCCTGCTCATCTGCCTGATACTCGCCAGCGGAGCCGCGCGACACCTGCCTGCTCATCTGCCTGATACTCGCCAGCGGAGCCGCGCGACACCTGCCTGCTCATCTGCCTGATACTCGCCAGCGGAGCCGCGCGACACCTGCCTGCTCATCTGCCTGATACTCGCCAGCGGAGCCGCGCGACACCTGCCTGCTCATCTGCCTGATACTCGCCAGCGGAGCCGCGCGACACCTGCCTGCTCATCTGCCTGATACTCGCCAGCGGAGCCGCGCGACACCTGCCTGCTCATCTGCCTGATACTCGCCAGCGGAGCCGCGCGACACCTGCCTGCTCATCTGCCTGATACTCGCCAGCGGAGCCGCGCGACACCTGCCTGCTCATCTGCCTGATACTCGCCAGCGGAGCCGCGCGACACCTGCCTGCTCATCTGCCTGATACTCGCCAGCGGAGCCGCGCGACACCTGCCTGCTCATCTGCCTGATACTCGCCGGCTGAGCCGCGCGACACCTGCCTGCTCATCTGCCTGATAGTCGCAGGCGGAGCCCCGCGACACCTGCCTGCTCATCTGCCTGATACTCGCCGGCGGAGCCGCGCGACACCTGCCTGCTCATCTGCCTGATACTCGCCAGCGGAGCCGCGCGACACCTGCCTGCTCATCTGCCTGATACTCGCCAGCGGAGCCGCGCGACACCTGCCTGCTCATCTGCCTGATACTCGCCAGCGGAGCCGCGCGACACCTGCCTGCTCATCTGCCTGATACTCGCCAGCGGAGCCGCGCGACACCTGCCTGCTCATCACATCTGCCTGATACTCGCCAGCGGAGCCGCGCGACACCTGCCTGCTCATCTGCCTGATACTCGCCAGCGGAGCCGCGCGACACCTGCCTGCTCATCTGCCTGATACTCGCCGGCGGAGCCGCGCGACACCTGCCTGCTCATCTGCCTGATACTCGCCGCGGAGCCGCGCGACACCTGCCTGCTCATCTGCCTGATACTCGCCGGCGGAGCCGCGCGACACCTGCCTGCTCATCTGCCTGATACTCGCCAGCGGAGCCGCGCGACACCTGCCTGCTCATCTGCCTGATACTCGCCAGCGGAGCCGCGCGACACCTGCCTGCTCATCTGCCTGATAGTCGCAGGCGGAGCCGCGCGACACCTGCCTGCTCATCTGCCTGATACTCGCCGGCGGAGCCGCGCGACACCTGCCTGCTCATCTGCCTGATACTCGCCAGCGGAGCCGCGCGACACCTGCCTGCTCATCTGCCTGATACTCGCCGGCGGAGCCGCGCGACACCTGCCTGCTCATCTGCCTGATACTCGCCGGCGGAGCCGCGCGACACCTGCCTGCTCATCTGCCTGATACTCGCCGGCGGAGCCGCGCGACACCTGCCTGCTCATCTGCCTGATACTCGCCAGCGGAGCCGCGCGACACCTGCCTGCTCATCTGCCTGATACTCGCCAGCGGAGCCGCGCGACACCTGCCTGCTCATCTGCCTGATACTCGCCAGCGGAGCCGCGCGACACCTGCCTGCTCATCTGCCTGATACTCGCCAGCGGAGCCGCGCGACACCTGCCTGCTCATCTGCCTGATACTCGCCAGCGGAGCCGCGCGACACCTGCCTGCTCATCTGCCTGATACTCGCCAGCGGAGCCGCGCGACACCTGCCTGCTCATCTGCCTGATACTCGCCAGCGGAGCCGCGCGACACCTGCCTGCTCATCTGCCTGATACTCGCCAGCGGAGCCGCGCGACACCTGCCTGCTCATCTGCCTGATACTCGCCAGCGGAGCCGCGCGACACCTGCCTGCTCATCTGCCTGATACTCGCCAGCGGAGCCGCGCGACACCTGCCTGCTCATCTGCCTGATACTCGCCGGCGGAGCCGCGCGACACCTGCCTGCTCATCTGCCTGATACTCGCCAGCGGAGCCGCGCGACACCTGCCTGCTCATCTGCCTGATACTCGCCGGCGGAGCCGCGCGACACCTGCCTGCTCATCTGCCTGATACTCGCCAGGCGGAGCCGCGCGACACCTGCCTGCTCATCTGCCTGATACTCGCCGGCGGAGCCGCGCGACACCTGCCTGCTCATCTGCCTGATACTCGCCGGCGGAGCCGCGCGACACCTGCCTGCTCATCTGCCTGATACTCGCCGGCGGAGCCGCGCGACACCTGCCTGCTCATCTGCCTGATACTCGCCGGCGGAGCCGCGCGACACCTGCCTGCTCATCTGCCTGATACTCGCCGGCGGAGCCGCGCGACACCTGCCTGCTCATCTGCCTGATACTCGCCGGCGGAGCCGCGCGACACCTGCCTGCTCATCTGCCTGATACTCGCCGGCGGAGCCGCGCGACACCTGCCTGCTCATCTGCCTGATACTCGCCGGCGGAGCCGCGCGACACCTGCCTGCTCATCTGCCTGATACTCGCCGGCGGAGCCGCGCGACACCTGCCTGCTCATCTGCCTGATACTCGCCGCGGAGCCGCGCGACACCTGCCTGCTCATCTGCCTGATACTCGCCAGCGGAGCCGCGCGACACCTGCCTGCTCATCTGCCTGATACTCGCCAGCGGAGCCGCGCGACACCTGCCTGCTCATCTGCCTGATACTCGCCGGCGGAGCCGCGCGACACCTGCCTGCTCATCTGCCTGATACTCGCCGGCGGAGCCGCGCGACACCTGCCTGCTCATCTGCCTGATACTCGCCGGCGGAGCCGCGCGACACCTGCCTGCTCATCTGCCTGATACTCGCCGGCGGAGCCGCGCGACACCTGCCTGCTCATCTGCCTGATACTCGCCGGCGGAGCCGCGCGACACCTGCCTGCTCATCTGCCTGATACTCGCCAGCGGAGCCGCGCGACACCTGCCTGCTCATCTGCCTGATACTCGCCAGCCGGAGCCGCGCGACACCTGCCTGCTCATCTGCCTGATACTCGCCAGCGGAGCCGCGCGACACCTGCCTGCTCATCTGCCTGATACTCGCCAGGCGGAGCCGCGCGACACCTGCCTGCTCATCTGCCTGATACTCGCCGGCGGAGCCGCGCGACACCTGCCTGCTCATCTGCCTGATACTCGCCGGCGGAGCCGCGCGACACCTGCCTGCTCATCTGCCTGATACTCGCCAGCGGAGCCGCGCGACACCTGCCTGCTCATCTGCCTGATACTCGCCAGCGGAGCCGCGCGACACCTGCCTGCTCATCTGCCTGATACTCGCCAGCGGAGCCGCGCGACACCTGCCTGCTCATCTGCCTGATACTCGCCAGCGGAGCCGCGCGACACCTGCCTGCTCATCTGCCTGATACTCGCCAGCGGAGCCGCGCGACACCTGCCTGCTCATCTGCCTGATAGTCGCAGGCGGAGCCGCGCGACACCTGCCTGCTCATCTGCCTGATACTCGCCGGCGGAGCCGCGCGACACCTGCCTGCTCATCTGCCTGATACTCGCCGGCGGAGCCGCGCGACACCTGCCTGCTCATCTGCCTGATACTCGCCAGCGGAGCCGCGCGACACCTGCCTGCTCATCTGCCTGATACTCGCCAGCGGAGCCGCGCGACACCTGCCTGCTCATCTGCCTGATACTCGCCAGCGGAGCCGCGCGACACCTGCCTGCTCATCTGCCTGATACTCGCCAGCGGAGCCGCGCGACACCTGCCTGCTCATCTGCCTGATACTCGCCGGCGGAGCCGCGCGACACCTGCCTGCTCATCTGCCTGATACTCGCCGGCGGAGCCGCGCGACACCTGCCTGCTCATCTGCCTGATACTCGCCAGCGGAGCCGCGCGACACCTGCCTGCTCATCTGCCTGATACTCGCCAGCGGAGCCGCGCGACACCTGCCTGCTCATCTGCCTGATACTCGCCAGCGGAGCCGCGCGACACCTGCCTGCTCATCTGCCTGATACTCGCAGCGGAGCCGCGCGACACCTGCCTGCTCATCTGCCTGATACTCGCCAGCGGAGCCGCGCGACACCTGCCTGCTCATCTGCCTGATACTCGCCAGCGGAGCCGCGCGACACCTGCCTGCTCATCTGCCTGATACTCGCCAGCGGAGCCGCGCGACACCTGCCTGCTCATCTGCCTGATACTCGCCAGCGGAGCCGCGCGACACCTGCCTGCTCATCTGCCTGATACTCGCCAGCGGAGCCGCGCGACACCTGCCTGCTCATCTGCCTGATACTCGCCAGCGGAGCCGCGCGACACCTGCCTGCTCATCTGCCTGATACTCGCCAGCGGAGCCGCGCGACACCTGCCTGCTCATCTGCCTGATACTCGCCAGCGGAGCCGCGCGACACCTGCCTGCTCATCTGCCTGATACTCGCCAGCGGAGCCGCGCGACACCTGCCTGCTCATCTGCCTGATACTCGCCAGCGGAGCCGCGCGACACCTGCCTGCTCATCTGCCTGATACTCGCCAGCGGAGCCGCGCGACACCTGCCTGCTCATCTGCCTGATACTCGCCAGCGGAGCCGCGCGACACCTGCCTGCTCATCTGCCTGATACTCGCCAGCGGAGCCGCGCGACACCTGCCTGCTCATCTGCCTGATACTCGCCAGCGGAGCCGCGCGACACCTGCCTGCTCATCTGCCTGATACTCGCCGGCGGAGCCGCGCGACACCTGCCTGCTCATCTGCCTGATACTCGCCAGCGGAGCCGCGCGACACCTGCCTGCTCATCTGCCTGATACTCGCCAGCCGGAGCCGCGCGACACCTGCCTGCTCATCTGCCTGATACTCGCCAGCTGAGCCGCGCGACACCTGCCTGCTCATCTGCCCTGATAGTCGCAGGCGGAGCCCCGCGACACCTGCCTGCTCAACTGCCTGATACTCGCCAGCGGAGCCGCGCGACACCTGCCTGCTCATCTGCCTGATACTCGCCAGCGGAGCCGCGCGACACCTGCCTGCTCATCTGCCTGATACTCGCCAGCGGAGCCGCGCGACACCTGCCTGCTCATCTGCCTGATACTCGCCAGCGGAGCCGCGCGACACCTGCCTGCTCATCTGCCTGATACTCGCCAGCGGAGCCGCGCGACACCTGCCTGCTCATCTGCCTGATACTCGCCAGCGGAGCCGCGCGACACCTGCCTGCTCATCTGCCTGATACTCGCCAGCGGAGCCGCGCGACACCTGCCTGCTCATCTGCCTGATACTCGCCAGCTGAGCCGCGCGACACCTGCCTGCTCATCTGCCTGATACTCGCCAGCTGAGCCGCGCGACACCTGCCTGCTCATCTGCCTGATACTCGCCAGCTGAGCCGCGCGACACCTGCCTGCTCATCTGCCTGATAGTCGCAGGCGGAGCCCCGCGACACCTGCCTGCTCATCTGCCTGATACTCGCCGGCGGAGCCGCGCGACACCTGCCTGCTCATCTGCCTGATACTCGCCGGCGGAGCCGCGCGACACCTGCCTGCTCATCTGCCTGATACTCGCCGGCGGAGCCGCGCGACACCTGCCTGCTCATCTGCCTGATACTCGCCGGCGGAGCCGCGCGACACCTGCCTGCTCATCTGCCTGATACTCGCCGGCGGAGCCGCGCGACACCTGCCTGCTCATCTGCCTGATACTCGCCGGCGGAGCCGCGCGACACCTGCCTGCTCATCTGCCTGATACTCGCCGGCGGAGCCGCGCGACACCTGCCTGCTCATCTGCCTGATACTCGCCGGCGGAGCCGCGCGACACCTGCCTGCTCATCTGCCTGATACTCGCCGGCGGAGCCGCGCGACACCTGCCTGCTCATCTGCCTGATACTCGCCGGCGGAGCCGCGCGACACCTGCCTGCTCATCTGCCTGATACTCGCCGGCGGAGCCGCGCGACACCTGCCTGCTCATCTGCCTGATACTCGCCGGCGGAGCCGCGCGACACCTGCCTGCTCATCTGCCTGATACTCGCCAGCTGAGCCGCGCGACACCTGCCTGCTCATCTGCCTGATACTCGCCAGCTGAGCCGCGCGACACCTGCCTGCTCATCTGCCTGATATTCGCAGGCGGAGCCCCGCGACACCTGTCTGCTCATCTGCCTGATACTCGCCAGCGGAGCCGCGCGAAACCTGCCTGCTCATCTGCCTGATACTCGCCAGCGGAGCCGCGCGACACCTGCCTGCTCATCTGCCTGATACTCGCCAGCGGAGCCGCGCGAAACCTGCCTGCTCATCTGCCTGATACTCGCCAGCGGAGCCGCGCGACACCTGCCTGCTCATCTGCCTGATACTCGCCAGCGGAGCCGCGCGAAACCTGCCTGCTCATCTGCCTGATACTCGCCAGCGGAGCCGCGCGACACCTGCCTGCTCATCTGCCTGATACTCGCCGGCGGAGCCGCGCGACACCTGCCTGCTCATCTGCCTGATACTCGCCGGCGGAGCCGCGCGACACCTGCCTGCTCATCTGCCTGATACTCGCCGGCGGAGCCGCGCGACACCTGCCTGCTCATCTGCCTGATACTCGCCGGCGGAGCCGCGCGACACCTGCCTGCTCATCTGCCTGATACTCGCCGGCGGAGCCGCGCGACACCTGCCTGCTCATCTGCCTGATACTCGCCGGCGGAGCCGCGCGACACCTGCCTGCTCATCTGCCTGATACTCGCCGGCGGAGCCGCGCGACACCTGCCTGCTCATCTGCCTGATACTCGCCAGCTGAGCCGCGCGACACCTGCCTGCTCATCTGCCTGATACTCGCCAGCTGAGCCGCGCGACACCTGCCTGCTCATCTGCCTGATACTCGCCAGCTGAGCCGCGCGACACCTGCCTGCTCATCTGCCTGATACTCGCCAGCTGAGCCGCGCGACACCTGCCTGCTCATCTGCCTGATATTCGCAGGCGGAGCCCCGCGACACCTGTCTGCTCATCTGCCTGATACTCGCCAGCGGAGCCGCGCGAAACCTGTCTGCTCATCTGCCTGATACTCGCCAGCTGAGCCGCGCGACACCTGCCTGCTCATCTGCCTGATAGTCGCAGGCGGAGCCCCGCGACACCTGCCTGCTCATCTGCCTGATACTCGCCGGCGGAGCCGCGCGACACCTGCCTGCTCATCTGCCTGATACTCGCCGGCGGAGCCGCGCGACACCTGCCTGCTCATCTGCCTGATACTCGCCGGCGGAGCCGCGCGACACCTGCCTGCTCATCTGCCTGATACTCGCCGGCGGAGCCGCGCGACACCTGCCTGCTCATCTGCCTGATACTCGCCGGCGGAGCCGCGCGACACCTGCCTGCTCATCTGCCTGATACTCGCCGGCGGAGCCGCGCGACACCTGCCTGCTCATCTGCCTGATACTCGCCGGCGGAGCCGCGCGACACCTGCCTGCTCATCTGCCTGATACTCGCCGGCGGAGCCGCGCGACACCTGCCTGCTCATCTGCCTGATACTCGCCGGCGGAGCCGCGCGACACCTGCCTGCTCATCTGCCTGATACTCGCCGGCGGAGCCGCGCGACACCTGCCTGCTCATCTGCCTGATACTCGCCGGCGGAGCCGCGCGACACCTGCCTGCTCATCTGCCTGATACTCGCCGGCGGAGCCGCGCGACACCTGCCTGCTCATCTGCCTGATACTCGCCAGCTGAGCCGCGCGACACCTGCCTGCTCATCTGCCTGATACTCGCCAGCTGAGCCGCGCGACACCTGCCTGCTCATCTGCCTGATATTCGCAGGCGGAGCCCCGCGACACCTGCCTGCTCATCTGCCTGATACTCGCCAGCGGAGCCGCGCGACACCTGCCTGCTCATCTGCCTGATACTCGCCAGCGGAGCCGCGCGACACCTGCCTGCTCATCTGCCTGATACTCGCCAGCGGAGCCGCGCGACACCTGCCTGCTCATCTGCCTGATACTCGCCAGCGGAGCCGCGCGACACCTGCCTGCTCATCTGCCTGATACTCGCCAGCGGAGCCGCGCGACACCTGCCTGCTCATCTGCCTGATACTCGCCAGCGGAGCCGCGCGACACCTGCCTGCTCATCTGCCTGATACTCGCCGGCGGAGCCGCGCGACACCTGCCTGCTCATCTGCCTGATACTCGCCGGCGGAGCCGCGCGACACCTGCCTGCTCATCTGCCTGATACTCGCCGGCGGAGCCGCGCGACACCTGCCTGCTCATCTGCCTGATACTCGCCGGCGGAGCCGCGCGACACCTGCCTGCTCATCTGCCTGATACTCGCCGGCGGAGCCGCGCGACACCTGCCTGCTCATCTGCCTGATACTCGCCGGCGGAGCCGCGCGACACCTGCCTGCTCATCTGCCTGATACTCGCCGGCGGAGCCGCGCGACACCTGCCTGCTCATCTGCCTGATACTCGCCAGCGGAGCCGCGCGACACCTGCCTGCTCATCTGCCTGATACTCGCCGCGGAGCCGCGCGACACCTGCCTGCTCATCTGCCTGATACTCGCCAGCGGAGCCGCGCGACACCTGCCTGCTCATCTGCCTGATACTCGCCAGCGGAGCCGCGCGACACCTGCCTGCTCATCTGCCTGATACTCGCCGGCGGAGCCCGCGCGACACCTGCCTGCTCATCTGCCTGATACTCGCCGGCGGAGCCGCGCGACACCTGCCTGCTCATCTGCCTGATACTCGCCGGCGGAGCCGCGCGACACCTGCCTGCTCATCTGCCTGATACTCGCCGGCGGAGCCGCGCGACACCTGCCTGCTCATCTGCCTGATACTCGCCGGCGGAGCCGCGCGACACCTGCCTGCTCATCTGCCTGATACTCGCCGGCGGAGCCGCGCGACACCTGCCTGCTCATCTGCCTGATACTCGCCGGCGGAGCCGCGCGACACCTGCCTGCTCATCTGCCTGATACTCGCCGGCGGAGCCGCGCGACACCTGCCTGCTCATCTGCCTGATACTCGCCAGCGGAGCCGCGCGACACCTGCCTGCTCATCTGCCTGATACTCGCCAGCGGAGCCGCGCGACACCTGCCTGCTCATCTGCCTGATACTCGCCAGCGGAGCCGCGCGACACCTGCCTGCTCATCTGCCTGATACTCGCCAGCGGAGCCGCGCGACACCTGCCTGCTCATCTGCCTGATACTCGCCAGCGGAGCCGCGCGACACCTGCCTGCTCATCTGCCTGATACTCGCCAGCGGAGCCGCGCGACACCTGCCTGCTCATCTGCCTGATACTCGCCAGCTGAGCCGCGCGACACCTGCCTGCTCATCTGCCTGATACTCGCCAGCTGAGCCGCGCGACACCTGCCTGCTCATCTGCCTGATACTCGCCGGCGGAGCCCCGCGACACCTGCCTGCTCATCTGCCTGATACTCGCCGGCGGAGCCGCGCGACACCTGCCTGCTCATCTGCCTGATACTCGCCGGCGGAGCCGCGCGACACCTGCCTGCTCATCTGCCTGATACTCGCCGGCGGAGCCGCGCGACACCTGCCTGCTCATCTGCCTGATACTCGCCGGCGGAGCCGCGCGACACCTGCCTGCTCATCTGCCTGATACTCGCCGGCGGAGCCGCGCGACACCTGCCTGCTCATCTGCCTGATACTCGCCGGCGGAGCCGCGCGACACCTGCCTGCTCATCTGCCTGATACTCGCCGGCGGAGCCGCGCGACACCTGCCTGCTCATCTGCCTGATACTCGCCGGCGGAGCCGCGCGACACCTGCCTGCTCATCTGCCTGATACTCGCCGGCGGAGCCGCGCGACACCTGCCTGCTCATCTGCCTGATACTCGCCGGCGGAGCCGCGCGACACCTGCCTGCTCATCTGCCTGATACTCGCCGGCGGAGCCGCGCGACACCTGCCTGCTCATCTGCCTGATACTCGCCGGCGGAGCCGCGCGACACCTGCCTGCTCATCTGCCTGATACTCGCCGGCGGAGCCGCGCGACACCTGCCTGCTCATCTGCCTGATACTCGCCAGCGGAGCCGCGCGACACCTGCCTGCTCATCTGCCTGATACTCGCCAGCGGAGCCGCGCGACACCTGCCTGCTCATCTGCCTGATACTCGCCAGCGGAGCCGCGCGACACCTGCCTGCTCATCTGCCTGATACTCGCCAGCGGAGCCGCGCGACACCTGCCTGCTCATCTGCCTGATACTCGCCAGCGGAGCCGCGCGACACCTGCCTGCTCATCTGCCTGATACTCGCCAGCTGAGCCGCGCGACACCTGCCTGCTCATCTGCCTGATAGTCGCAGGCGGAGCCGCGCGACACCTGCCTGCTCATCTGCCTGATACTCGCCGGCGGAGCCGCGCGACACCTGCCTGCTCATCTGCCTGATACTCGCCGGCGGAGCCGCGCGACACCTGCCTGCTCATCTGCCTGATACTCGCCGGCGGAGCCGCGCGACACCTGCCTGCTCATCTGCCTGATACTCGCCGGCGGAGCCGCGCGACACCTGCCTGCTCATCTGCCTGATACTCGCCGGCGGAGCCGCGCGACACCTGCCTGCTCATCTGCCTGATACTCGCCGGCGGAGCCGCGCGACACCTGCCTGCTCATCTGCCTGATACTCGCCGGCGGAGCCGCGCGACACCTGCCTGCTCATCTGCCTGATACTCGCCGGCGGAGCCGCGCGACACCTGCCTGCTCATCTGCCTGATACTCGCCAGCTGAGCCGCGCGACACCTGCCTGCTCATCTGCCTGATATTCGCAGGCGGAGCCCCGCGACACCTGTCTGCTCATCTGCCTGATACTCGCCAGCGGAGCCGCGCGAAACCTGTCTGCTCATCTGCCTGATACTCGCCAGCTGAGCCGCGCGACACCTGCCTGCTCATCTGCCTGATAGTCGCAGGCGGAGCCCCGCGACACCTGCCTGCTCATCTGCCTGATACTCGCCGGCGGAGCCGCGCGACACCTGCCTGCTCATCTGCCTGATACTCGCCGGCGGAGCCGCGCGACACCTGCCTGCTCATCTGCCTGATACTCGCCGGCGGAGCCGCGCGACACCTGCCTGCTCATCTGCCTGATACTCGCCGGCGGAGCCGCGCGACACCTGCCTGCTCATCTGCCTGATACTCGCCGGCGGAGCCGCGCGACACCTGCCTGCTCATCTGCCTGATACTCGCCGGCGGAGCCGCGCGACACCTGCCTGCTCATCTGCCTGATACTCGCCGGCGGAGCCGCGCGACACCTGCCTGCTCATCTGCCTGATACTCGCCGGCGGAGCCGCGCGACACCTGCCTGCTCATCTGCCTGATACTCGCCGGCGGAGCCGCGCGACACCTGCCTGCTCATCTGCCTGATACTCGCCGGCGGAGCCGCGCGACACCTGCCTGCTCATCTGCCTGATACTCGCCGGCGGAGCCGCGCGACACCTGCCTGCTCATCTGCCTGATACTCGCCGGCGGAGCCGCGCGACACCTGCCTGCTCATCTGCCTGATACTCGCCAGCGGAGCCGCGCGACACCTGCCTGCTCATCTGCCTGATACTCGCCAGCTGAGCCGCGCGACACCTGCCTGCTCATCTGCCTGATATTCGCAGGCGGAGCCCCGCGACACCTGCCTGCTCATCTGCCTGATACTCGCCAGCGGAGCCGCGCGACACCTGCCTGCTCATCTGCCTGATACTCGCCAGCGGAGCCGCGCGACACCTGCCTGCTCATCTGCCTGATACTCGCCAGCGGAGCCGCGCGACACCTGCCTGCTCATCTGCCTGATACTCGCCAGCGGAGCCGCGCGACACCTGCCTGCTCATCTGCCTGATACTCGCCAGCGGAGCCGCGCGACACCTGCCTGCTCATCTGCCTGATACTCGCCAGCGGAGCCGCGCGACACCTGCCTGCTCATCTGCCTGATACTCGCCGGCGGAGCCGCGCGACACCTGCCTGCTCATCTGCCTGATACTCGCCGGCGGAGCCGCGCGACACCTGCCTGCTCATCTGCCTGATACTCGCCGGCGGAGCCGCGCGACACCTGCCTGCTCATCTGCCTGATACTCGCCGGCGGAGCCGCGCGACACCTGCCTGCTCATCTGCCTGATACTCGCCGGCGGAGCCGCGCGACACCTGCCTGCTCATCTGCCTGATACTCGCCGGCGGAGCCGCGCGACACCTGCCTGCTCATCTGCCTGATACTCGCCAGCGGAGCCGCGCGACACCTGCCTGCTCATCTGCCTGATACTCGCCAGCGGAGCCGCGCGACACCTGCCTGCTCATCTGCCTGATACTCGCCAGCGGAGCCGCGCGACACCTGCCTGCTCATCTGCCTGATACTCGCCAGCGGAGCCGCGCGACACCTGCCTGCTCATCTGCCTGATACTCGCCAGCGGAGCCGCGCGACACCTGCCTGCTCATCTGCCTGATACTCGCCAGCGGAGCCGCCGCGACACCTGCCTGCTCATCTGCCTGATACTCGCCAGCGGAGCCGCGCGACACCTGCCTGCTCATCTGCCTGATACTCGCCAGCTGAGCCGCGCGACACCTGCCTGCTCATCTGCCTGATACTCGCCGGCGGAGCCGCGCGACACCTGCCTGCTCATCTGCCTGATACTCGCCGGCGGAGCCGCGCGACACCTGCCTGCTCATCTGCCTGATACTCGCCGGCGGAGCCGCGCGACACCTGCCTGCTCATCTGCCTGATACTCGCCGGCGGAGCCGCGCGACACCTGCCTGCTCATCTGCCTGATACTCGCCGGCGGAGCCGCGCGACACCTGCCTGCTCATCTGCCTGATACTCGCCGGCGGAGCCGCGCGACACCTGCCTGCTCATCTGCCTGATACTCGCCGGCGGAGCCGCGCGACACCTGCCTGCTCATCTGCCTGATACTCGCCGGCGGAGCCGCGCGACACCTGCCTGCTCATCTGCCTGATACTCGCCGGCGGAGCCGCGCGACACCTGCCTGCTCATCTGCCTGATACTCGCCAGCGGAGCCGCGCGACACCTGCCTGCTCATCTGCCTGATACTCGCAGGCGGAGCCGCGCGACACCTGCCTGCTCATCTGCCTGATACTCGCCAGCGGAGCCGCGCGACACCTGCCTGCTCATCTGCCTGATACTCGCCAGCGGAGCCGCGCGACACCTGCCTGCTCATCTGCCTGATACTCGCCGGCGGAGCCGCGCGACACCTGCCTGCTCATCTGCCTGATACTCGCCGGCGGAGCCGCGCGACACCTGCCTGCTCATCTGCCTGATACTCGCCGGCGGAGCCGCGCGACACCTGCCTGCTCATCTGCCTGATACTCGCCGGCGGAGCCGCGCGACACCTGCCTGCTCATCTGCCTGATACTCGCCGGCGGAGCCGCGCGACACCTGCCTGCTCATCTGCCTGATACTCGCCGGCGGAGCCGCGCGACACCTGCCTGCTCATCTGCCTGATACTCGCCGGCGGAGCCGCGCGACACCTGCCTGCTCATCTGCCTGATACTCGCCGGCGGAGCCGCGCGACACCTGCCTGCTCATCTGCCTGATACTCGCCGGCGGAGCCGCGCGACACCTGCCTGCTCATCTGCCTGATACTCGCCGGCGGAGCCGCGCGACACCTGCCTGCTCATCTGCCTGATACTCGCCGGCGGAGCCGCGCGACACCTGCCTGCTCATCTGCCTGATACTCGCCGGCGGAGCCGCGCGACACCTGCCTGCTCATCTGCCTGATACTCGCCGGCGGAGCCGCGCGACACCTGCCTGCTCATCTGCCTGATACTCGCCGGCGGAGCCGCGCGACACCTGCCTGCTCATCTGCCTGATACTCGCCAGCGGAGCCGCGCGACACCTGCCTGCTCATCTGCCTGATACTCGCCAGCTGAGCCGCGCGACACCTGCCTGCTCATCTGCCTGATACTCGCCAGGCGGAGCCGCGCGACACCTGCCTGCTCATCTGCCTGATACTCGCCAGCGGAGCCGCGCGAAACCTGCCTGCTCATCTGCCTGATACTCGCCAGCGGAGCCGCGCGACACCTGCCTGCTCATCTGCCTGATACTCGCCAGCGGAGCCGCGCGACACCTGCCTGCTCATCTGCCTGATACTCGCCAGCGGAGCCGCGCGACACCTGCCTGCTCATCTGCCTGATACTCGCCAGCGGAGCCGCGCGACACCTGCCTGCTCATCTGCCTGATACTCGCCAGCGGAGCCGCGCACACCTGCCTGCTCATCTGCCTGATACTCGCCGGCGGAGCCGCGCGACACCTGCCTGCTCATCTGCCTGATACTCGCCGGCGGAGCCGCGCGACACCTGCCTGCTCATCTGCCTGATACTCGCCGGCGGAGCCGCGCGACACCTGCCTGCTCATCTGCCTGATACTCGCCGGCGGAGCCGCGCGACACCTGCCTGCTCATCTGCCTGATACTCGCCGGCGGAGCCGCGCGACACCTGCCTGCTCATCTGCCTGATACTCGCCGGCGGAGCCGCGCGACACCTGCCTGCTCATCTGCCTGATACTCGCCGGCGGAGCCGCGCGACACCTGCCTGCTCATCTGCCTGATACTCGCCGGCGGAGCCGCGCGACACCTGCCTGCTCATCTGCCTGATACTCGCCGGCGGAGCCGCGCGACACCTGCCTGCTCATCTGCCTGATACTCGCCGGCTGAGCCGCGCGACACCTGCCTGCTCATCTGCCTGATAGTCGCAGGCGGAGCCCCGCGACACCTGCCTGCTCATCTGCCTGATACTCGCCGGCGGAGCCGCGCGACACCTGCCTGCTCATCTGCCTGATACTCGCCGGCGGAGCCGCGCGACACCTGCCTGCTCATCTGCCTGATACTCGCCGGCGGAGCCGCGCGACACCTGCCTGCTCATCTGCCTGATACTCGCCGGCGGAGCCGCGCGACACCTGCCTGCTCATCTGCCTGATACTCGCCGGCGGAGCCGCGCGACACCTGCCTGCTCATCTGCCTGATACTCGCCGGCGGAGCCGCGCGACACCTGCCTGCTCATCTGCCTGATACTCGCCGGCGGAGCCGCGCGACACCTGCCTGCTCATCTGCCTGATACTCGCCGGCGGAGCCGCGCGACACCTGCCTGCTCATCTGCCTGATACTCGCCGGCGGAGCCGCGCGACACCTGCCTGCTCATCTGCCTGATACTCGCCGGCGGAGCCGCGCGACACCTGCCTGCTCATCTGCCTGATACTCGCCGGCGGAGCCGCGCGACACCTGCCTGCTCATCTGCCTGATACTCGCCGGCGGAGCCGCGCGACACCTGCCTGCTCATCTGCCTGATACTCGCCGGCGGAGCCGCGCGACACCTGCCTGCTCATCTGCCTGATACTCGCCGGCGGAGCCGCGCGACACCTGCCTGCTCATCTGCCTGATACTCGCCGGCGGAGCCGCGCGACACCTGCCTGCTCATCTGCCTGATACTCGCCGGCGGAGCCGCGCGACACCTGCCTGCTCATCTGCCTGATACTCGCCGGCGGAGCCGCGCGACACCTGCCTGCTCATCTGCCTGATACTCGCCAGCGGAGCCGCGCGACACCTGCCTGCTCATCTGCCTGATACTCGCCAGCTGAGCCGCGCGACACCTGCCTGCTCATCTGCCTGATACTCGCCGGCGGAGCCGCGCGACACCTGCCTGCTCATCTGCCTGATACTCGCCGGCGGAGCCGCGCGACACCTGCCTGCTCATCTGCCTGATACTCGCCGGCGGAGCCGCGCGACACCTGCCTGCTCATCTGCCTGATACTCGCCGGCGGAGCCGCGCGACACCTGCCTGCTCATCTGCCTGATACTCGCCGGCGGAGCCGCGCGACACCTGCCTGCTCATCTGCCTGATACTCGCCAGCGGAGCCGCGCGACACCTGCCTGCTCATCTGCCTGATACTCGCCAGCGGAGCCGCGCGAAACCTGCCTGCTCATCTGCCTGATACTCGCCAGCGGAGCCGCGCGACACCTGCCTGCTCATCTGCCTGATACTCGCCAGCGGAGCCGCGCGAAACCTGCCTGCTCATCTGCCTGATACTCGCCAGCGGAGCCGCGCGACACCTGCCTGCTCATCTGCCTGATACTCGCCGGCGGAGCCGCGCGACACCTGCCTGCTCATCTGCCTGATACTCGCCGGCGGAGCCGCGCGACACCTGCCTGCTCATCTGCCTGATACTCGCCGGCGGAGCCGCGCGACACCTGCCTGCTCATCTGCCTGATACTCGCCGGCGGAGCCGCGCGACACCTGCCTGCTCATCTGCCTGATACTCGCCGGCGGAGCCGCGCGACACCTGCCTGCTCATCTGCCTGATACTCGCCAGCGGAGCCGCGCGACACCTGCCTGCTCATCTGCCTGATACTCGCCAGCGGAGCCGCGCGACACCTGCCTGCTCATCTGCCTGATACTCGCCAGCGGAGCCGCGCGACACCTGCCTGCTCATCTGCCTGATACTCGCCAGCGGAGCCGCGCGACACCTGCCTGCTCATCTGCCTGATACTCGCCAGCGGAGCCGCGCGACACCTGCCTGCTCATCTGCCTGATACTCGCCAGCGGAGCCGCGCGACACCTGCCTGCTCATCTGCCTGATACTCGCCAGCTGAGCCACGCGACACCTGCCTGCTCATCTGCCTGATACTCGCCAGCGGAGCCGCGCGACACCTGCCTGCTCATCTGCCTGATACTCGCCAGCTGAGCCGCGCGACACCTGCCTGCTCATCTGCCTGATAGTCGCAGGCGGAGCCCCGCGACACCTGCCTGCTCATCTGCCTGATACTCGCCGGCGGAGCCGCGCGACACCTGCCTGCTCATCTGCCTGATACTCGCCGGCGGAGCCGCGCGACACCTGCCTGCTCATCTGCCTGATACTCGCCGGCGGAGCCGCGCGACACCTGCCTGCTCATCTGCCTGATACTCGCCGGCGGAGCCGCGCGACACCTGCCTGCTCATCTGCCTGATACTCGCCGGCGGAGCCGCGCGACACCTGCCTGCTCATCTGCCTGATACTCGCCGGCGGAGCCGCGCGACACCTGCCTGCTCATCTGCCTGATACTCGCCGGCGGAGCCGCGCGACACCTGCCTGCTCATCTGCCTGATACTCGCCGGCGGAGCCGCGCGACACCTGCCTGCTCATCTGCCTGATACTCGCCAGCTGAGCCGCGCGACACCTGCCTGCTCATCTGCCTGATATTCGCAGGCGGAGCCCCGCGACACCTGTCTGCTCATCTGCCTGATACTCGCCAGCGGAGCCGCGCGAAACCTGCCTGCTCATCTGCCTGATACTCGCCAGCTGAGCCGCGCGACACCTGCCTGCTCATCTGCCTGATAGTCGCAGGCGGAGCCCCGCGACACCTGCCTGCTCATCTGCCTGATACTCGCCGGCGGAGCCGCGCGACACCTGCCTGCTCATCTGCCTGATACTCGCCGGCGGAGCCGCGCGACACCTGCCTGCTCATCTGCCTGATACTCGCCGGCGGAGCCGCGCGACACCTGCCTGCTCATCTGCCTGATACTCGCCGGCGGAGCCGCGCGACACCTGCCTGCTCATCTGCCTGATACTCGCCGGCGGAGCCGCGCGACACCTGCCTGCTCATCTGCCTGATACTCGCCGGCGGAGCCGCGCGACACCTGCCTGCTCATCTGCCTGATACTCGCCGGCGGAGCCGCGCGACACCTGCCTGCTCATCTGCCTGATACTCGCCGGCGGAGCCGCGCGACACCTGCCTGCTCATCTGCCTGATACTCGCCGGCGGAGCCGCGCGACACCTGCCTGCTCATCTGCCTGATACTCGCCGGCGGAGCCGCGCGACACCTGCCTGCTCATCTGCCTGATACTCGCCGGCGGAGCCGCGCGACACCTGCCTGCTCATCTGCCTGATACTCGCCGGCGGAGCCGCGCGACACCTGCCTGCTCATCTGCCTGATACTCGCCAGCTGAGCCGCGCGACACCTGCCTGCTCATCTGCCTGATACTCGCCAGCTGAGCCGCGCGACACCTGCCTGCTCATCTGCTGATATTCGCAGGCGGAGCCCCGCGACACCTGCCTGCTCATCTGCCTGATACTCGCCAGCGGAGCCGCGCGAAACCTGCCTGCTCATCTGCCTGATACTCGCCAGCGGAGCCGCGCGACACCTGCCTGCTCATCTGCCTGATACTCGCCAGCGGAGCCGCGCGAAACCTGCCTGCTCATCTGCCTGATACTCGCCAGCGGAGCCGCGCGACACCTGCCTGCTCATCTGCCTGATACTCGCCGGCGGAGCCGCGCGACACCTGCCTGCTCATCTGCCTGATACTCGCCAGCGGAGCCGCGCGACACCTGCCTGCTCATCTGCCTGATACTCGCCGGCGGAGCCGCGCGACACCTGCCTGCTCATCTGCCTGATACTCGCCGGCGGAGCCGCGCGACACCTGCCTGCTCATCTGCCTGATACTCGCCGGCGGAGCCGCGCGACACCTGCCTGCTCATCTGCCTGATACTCGCCGGCGGAGCCGCGCGACACCTGCCTGCTCATCTGCCTGATACTCGCCGGCGGAGCCGCGCGACACCTGCCTGCTCATCTGCCTGATACTCGCCGGCGGAGCCGCGCGACACCTGCCTGCTCATCTGCCTGATACTCGCCGGCGGAGCCGCGCGACACCTGCCTGCTCATCTGCCTGATACTCGCCGGCGGAGCCGCGCGACACCTGCCTGCTCATCTGCCTGATACTCGCCGGCGGAGCCGCGCGACACCTGCCTGCTCATCTGCCTGATACTCGCCAGCGGAGCCGCGCGACACCTGCCTGCTCATCTGCCTGATACTCGCCAGCTGAGCCGCGCGACACCTGCCTGCTCATCTGCCTGATACTCGCCGGCGGAGCCCCGCGACACCTGCCTGCTCATCTGCCTGATACTCGCCGGCGGAGCCGCGCGACACCTGCCTGCTCATCTGCCTGATACTCGCCGGCGGAGCGCGCGACACCTGCCTGCTCATCTGCCTGATACTCGCCGGCGGAGCCGCGCGACACCTGCCTGCTCATCTGCCTGATACTCGCCGGCGGAGCCGCGCGACACCTGCCTGCTCATCTGCCTGATACTCGCCGGCGGAGCCGCGCGACACCTGCCTGCTCATCTGCCTGATACTCGCCGGCGGAGCCGCGCGACACCTGCCTGCTCATCTGCCTGATACTCGCCAGCGGAGCCGCGCGACACCTGCCTGCTCATCTGCCTGATACTCGCCAGCGGAGCCGCGCGACACCTGCCTGCTCATCTGCCTGATACTCGCCAGCGGAGCCGCGCGACACCTGCCTGCTCATCTGCCTGATACTCGCCAGCGGAGCCGCGCGACACCTGCCTGCTCATCTGCCTGATACTCGCCAGCGGAGCCGCGCGACACCTGCCTGCTCATCTGCCTGATACTCGCCAGCGGAGCCGCGCGACACCTGCCTGCTCATCTGCCTGATACTCGCCAGCGGAGCCGCGCGACACCTGCCTGCTCATCTGCCTGATACTCGCCAGCTGAGCCGCGCGACACCTGCCTGCTCATCTGCCTGATACTCGCCGGCGGAGCCCCGCGACACCTGCCTGCTCATCTGCCTGATACTCGCCGGCGGAGCCGCGCGACACCTGCCTGCTCATCTGCCTGATACTCGCCGGCGGAGCCGCGCGACACCTGCCTGCTCATCTGCCTGATACTCGCCGGCGGAGCCGCGCGACACCTGCCTGCTCATCTGCCTGATACTCGCCGGCGGAGCCGCGCGACACCTGCCTGCTCATCTGCCTGATACTCGCCGGCGGAGCCGCGCGACACCTGCCTGCTCATCTGCCTGATACTCGCCGGCGGAGCCGCGCGACACCTGCCTGCTCATCTGCCTGATACTCGCCGGCGGAGCCGCGCGACACCTGCCTGCTCATCTGCCTGATACTCGCCGGCGGAGCCGCGCGACACCTGCCTGCTCATCTGCCTGATACTCGCCGGCGGAGCCGCGCGACACCTGCCTGCTCATCTGCCTGATACTCGCCGGCGGAGCCGCGCGACACCTGCCTGCTCATCTGCCTGATACTCGCCGGCGGAGCCGCGCGACACCTGCCTGCTCATCTGCCTGATACTCGCCGGCGGAGCCGCGCGACACCTGCCTGCTCATCTGCCTGATACTCGCCAGCGGAGCCGCGCGACACCTGCCTGCTCATCTGCCTGATACTCGCCAGCGGAGCCGCGCGACACCTGCCTGCTCATCTGCCTGATACTCGCCAGCGGAGCCGCGCGACACCTGCCTGCTCATCTGCCTGATACTCGCCAGCGGAGCCGCGCGACACCTGCCTGCTCATCTGCCTGATACTCGCCAGCGGAGCCGCGCGACACCTGCCTGCTCATCTGCCTGATACTCGCCGCTGAGCCGCGCGACACCTGCCTGCTCATCTGCCTGATACTCGCCAGCGGAGCCGCGCGACACCTGCCTGCTCATCTGCCTGATACTCGCCGGCTGAGCCGCGCGACACCTGCCTGCTCATCTGCCTGATAGTCGCAGGCGGAGCCCCGCGACACCTGCCTGCTCATCTGCCTGATACTCGCCGGCGGAGCCGCGCGACACCTGCCTGCTCATCTGCCTGATACTCGCCGGCGGAGCCGCGCGACACCTGCCTGCTCATCTGCCTGATACTCGCCGGCGGAGCCGCGCGACACCTGCCTGCTCATCTGCCTGATACTCGCCGGCGGAGCCGCGCGACACCTGCCTGCTCATCTGCCTGATACTCGCCGGCGGAGCCGCGCGACACCTGCCTGCTCATCTGCCTGATACTCGCCGGCGGAGCCGCGCGACACCTGCCTGCTCATCTGCCTGATACTCGCCGGCGGAGCCGCGCGACACCTGCCTGCTCATCTGCCTGATACTCGCCGGCGGAGCCGCGCGACACCTGCCTGCTCATCTGCCTGATACTCGCCGGCGGAGCCGCGCGACACCTGCCTGCTCATCTGCCTGATACTCGCCGGCGGAGCCGCGCGACACCTGCCTGCTCATCTGCCTGATACTCGCCGGCGGAGCCGCGCGACACCTGCCTGCTCATCTGCCTGATACTCGCCGGCTGAGCCGCGCGACACCTGCCTGCTCATCTGCCTGATATCGCAGGCGGAGCCCCGCGACACCTGCCTGCTCATCTGCCTGATACTCGCCGGCGGAGCCGCGCGACACCTGCCTGCTCATCTGCCTGATACTCGCCGGCGGAGCCGCGCGACACCTGCCTGCTCATCTGCCTGATACTCGCCGGCGGAGCCGCGCGACACCTGCCTGCTCATCTGCCTGATACTCGCCGGCGGAGCCGCGCGACACCTGCCTGCTCATCTGCCTGATACTCGCCGGCGGAGCCGCGCGACACCTGCCTGCTCATCTGCCTGATACTCGCCGGCGGAGCCGCGCGACACCTGCCTGCTCATCTGCCTGATACTCGCCGGCGGAGCCGCGCGACACCTGCCTGCTCATCTGCCTGATACTCGCCGGCGGAGCCGCGCGACACCTGCCTGCTCATCTGCCTGATACTCGCCGGCGGAGCCGCGCGACACCTGCCTGCTCATCTGCCTGATACTCGCCGGCGGAGCCGCGCGACACCTGCCTGCTCATCTGCCTGATACTCGCCGGCGGAGCCGCGCGACACCTGCCTGCTCATCTGCCTGATACTCGCCGGCGGAGCCGCGCGACACCTGCCTGCTCATCTGCCTGATACTCGCCGGCGGAGCCGCGCGACACCTGCCTGCTCATCTGCCTGATACTCGCCGGCGGAGCCGCGCGACACCTGCCTGCTCATCTGCCTGATACTCGCCGGCGGAGCCGCGCGACACCTGCCTGCTCATCTGCCTGATACTCGCCGGCGGAGCCGCGCGACACCTGCCTGCTCATCTGCCTGATACTCGCCGGCGGAGCCGCGCGACACCTGCCTGCTCATCTGCCTGATACTCGCCAGCGGAGCCGCGCGACACCTGCCTGCTCATCTGCCTGATACTCGCCAGCGGAGCCGCGCGACACCTGCCTGCTCATCTGCCTGATACTCGCAGGCGGAGCCGCGCGACACCTGCCTGCTCATCTGCCTGATACTCGCCAGCGGAGCCGCGCGACACCTGCCTGCTCATCTGCCTGATACTCGCCAGCGGAGCCGCGCGACACCTGCCTGCTCATCTGCCTGATACTCGCCAGCGGAGCCGCGCGACACCTGCCTGCTCATCTGCCTGATACTCGCCAGCGGAGCCGCGCGACACCTGCCTGCTCATCTGCCTGATACTCGCCGGCGGAGCCGCGCGACACCTGCCTGCTCATCTGCCTGATACTCGCCAGCGGAGCCGCGCGACACCTGCCTGCTCATCTGCCTGATACTCGCCGGCGGAGCCGCGCGACACCTGCCTGCTCATCTGCCTGATACTCGCCGGCGGAGCCGCGCGACACCTGCCTGCTCATCTGCCTGATACTCGCCGGCGGAGCCGCGCGACACCTGCCTGCTCATCTGCCTGATACTCGCCGGCGGAGCCGCGCGACACCTGCCTGCTCATCTGCCTGATACTCGCCGGCGGAGCCGCGCGACACCTGCCTGCTCATCTGCCTGATACTCGCCGGCGGAGCCGCGCGACACCTGCCTGCTCATCTGCCTGATACTCGCCAGCGGAGCCGCGCGACACCTGCCTGCTCATCTGCCTGATACTCGCCGGCGGAGCCGCGCGACACCTGCCTGCTCATCTGCCTGATACTCGCCAGCGGAGCCGCGCGACACCTGCCTGCTCATCTGCCTGATACTCGCCGGCGGAGCCGCGCGACACCTGCCTGCTCATCTGCCTGATACTCGCCGGCGGAGCCGCGCGACACCTGCCTGCTCATCTGCCTGATACTCGCCGGCGGAGCCGCGCGACACCTGCCTGCTCATCTGCCTGATACTCGCCGGCGGAGCCGCGCGACACCTGCCTGCTCATCTGCCTGATACTCGCCGGCGGAGCCGCGCGACACCTGCCTGCTCATCTGCCTGATACTCGCCGGCGGAGCCGCGCGACACCTGCCTGCTCATCTGCCTGATACTCGCCGGCGGAGCCGCGCGACACCTGCCTGCTCATCTGCCTGATACTCGCCGGCGGAGCCGCGCGACACCTGCCTGCTCATCTGCCTGATACTCGCCGGCGGAGCCGCGCGACACCTGCCTGCTCATCTGCCTGATACTCGCCGGCGGAGCCGCGCGACACCTGCCTGCTCATCTGCCTGATACTCGCCGGCGGAGCCGCGCGACACCTGCCTGCTCATCTGCCTGATACTCGCCAGCGGAGCCGCGCGACACCTGCCTGCTCATCTGCCTGATACTCGCCAGCGGAGCCGCGCGACACCTGCCTGCTCAGAGGATATCTGCCTGATACTCGCCAGCGGAGCCGCGCGACACCTGCCTGCTCATCTGCCTGATACTCGCCAGCGGAGCCGCGCGACACCTGCCTGCTCATCTGCCTGATACTCGCCGGCGGAGCCGCGCGACACCTGCCTGCTCATCTGCCTGATACTCGCCGGCGGAGCCGCGCGACACCTGCCTGCTCATCTGCCTGATACTCGCCGGCGGAGCCGCGCGACACCTGCCTGCTCATCTGCCTGATACTCGCCGGCGGAGCCGCGCGACACCTGCCTGCTCATCTGCCTGATACTCGCCGGCGGAGCCGCGCGACACCTGCCTGCTCATCTGCCTGATACTCGCCGGCGGAGCCGCGCGACACCTGCCTGCTCATCTGCCTGATACTCGCCGGCGGAGCCGCGCGACACCTGCCTGCTCATCTGCCTGATACTCGCCGGCGGAGCCGCGCGACACCTGCCTGCTCATCTGCCTGATACTCGCCGGCGGAGCCGCGCGACACCTGCCTGCTCATCTGCCTGATACTCGCCGGCGGAGCCGCGCGACACCTGCCTGCTCATCTGCCTGATACTCGCCGGCGGAGCCGCGCGACACCTGCCTGCTCATCTGCCTGATACTCGCCGGCGGAGCCGCGCGACACCTGCCTGCTCATCTGCCTGATACTCGCCGGCGGAGCCGCGCGACACCTGCCTGCTCATCTGCCTGATACTCGCCGGCGGAGCCGCGCGACACCTGCCTGCTCATCTGCCTGATACTCGCCGGCGGAGCCGCGCGACACCTGCCTGCTCATCTGCCTGATACTCGCCAGCGGAGCCGCGCGACACCTGCCTGCTCATCTGCCTGATACTCGCCAGCGGAGCCGCGCGACACCTGCCTGCTCATCTGCCTGATACTCGCCAGCGGAGCCGCGCGACACCTGCCTGCTCATCTGCCTGATACTCGCCAGCGGAGCCGCGCGACACCTGCCTGCTCATCTGCCTGATACTCGCCAGCGGAGCCGCGCGACACCTGCCTGCTCATCTGCCTGATACTCGCCAGCGGAGCCGCGCGACACCTGCCTGCTCATCTGCCTGATACTCGCCAGGCGGAGCCGCGCGACACCTGCCTGCTCATCTGCCTGATACTCGCCGGCGGAGCCGCGCGACACCTGCCTGCTCATCTGCCTGATACTCGCCGGCGGAGCCGCGCGACACCTGCCTGCTCATCTGCCTGATACTCGCCGGCGGAGCCGCGCGACACCTGCCTGCTCATCTGCCTGATACTCGCCGGCGGAGCCGCGCGACACCTGCCTGCTCATCTGCCTGATACTCGCCGGCGGAGCCGCGCGACACCTGCCTGCTCATCTGCCTGATACTCGCCGGCGGAGCCGCGCGACACCTGCCTGCTCATCTGCCTGATACTCGCCGGCGGAGCCGCGCGACACCTGCCTGCTCATCTGCCTGATACTCGCCGGCGGAGCCGCGCGACACCTGCCTGCTCATCTGCCTGATACTCGCCGGCTGAGCCGCGCGACACCTGCCTGCTCATCTA